>NC_067118.1:8290553-8913959 GCF_021347895.1 Acanthochromis polyacanthus
ACCATTCATCTGTTGAGGAAATTTCACTCTTGGTTCTGCAAAGTTTGCTGTAGTGGGGGTGTTTATTGGTATTCCGGCATACGGTGGGCTTACAAACACAGAGCATGAGCCTCTGAAGGTAAGTCGACCCAGAACATTTGGAGATTTCTCATTTTTTAGGAACGTCAGAGGATGGAACAGAGGGTAGGGAGGGGCTGTATGCAAATACAGAGGGTAAGACAAAAGGAACTTCTCAGAGAAAGGGTTGGGGGTTGTAAGTAAATACCAAGGTAGACAGTGGTTAATTTGCGTATAGATGAATCAAGGGTAAGATAACAGAACAAAAGGGCAACTGGATAACAGGAGGTAAGACGCGGGGGGGGGGGGGGGGGGGGGTGTATAACAGACGGTAACAAGGATGAGTCTGGTAAACACTTGCAAATAGCAAAGTCGTGATAACAGGAGATAAGACGGAGGCTACGGCAGACGGTAACAAGGATGAGTCTGGTAAACACTTGCAAATAGCAAAGGATGTAGGAATCGTGGATAACCATGGGACATTGAATGAATGGGTGGCATGTGACAGTGGTACCAAAGGTGTGCTATTTTCTTCATCACATCCAATCTGCTTTAAATTTGGCAGATGTCTTGCTGGGCATATGAAGAAGTACAGTGTTGTTTGAAGTCACTTGTATTATTTTGGGAGTCCTCCAGTGGGCGGAGTCTGAATTGCCTTATTGTCAGGTATCATAATGAAAGGCAGGATTCTAAAATGTTTCACAGATAAACAGACAAAAGACATAAAAATTTAACTAATGACAGCAGGAACTGCACTAGCTGATCTAAAACTAACAGAATCAGTATATTATGTTTATGTGTGTCCGTCTGTTTCTTGTATATTTCGACAACCATTCGTCCAATCTACTTTAATTTCGACAGATGTATCTCTTGGAATCTGAAGAAGTGCAGTGTTGTTTCAAGTTGTTTGTATTGCTTTGGGGGTCTTTATGAGGTGCTCTGTTGGCAGAGCCTAAATCACCAACTGCTAGGTAACATAATCCAAGACAAATGTTTTCTCACATTAAAACCACTGGCACAGACGCTGCAGAACTATTTTGTAACTCTTACCTAAATGCCCTGTGTGCTTCCTTTACTGCATAATGAGGAGGCTCATCTACTGAGGACAAGGTTAGACTGTTTTTGTGATAGAAGAAATCTCGACAGATGGCAGCTCTTTTATGTCCTATCTGAACAATACACCACTAATGACTTCTAATTCATTTCTTTATTTAAAGTCTATATAATGTATCTGAGAATTGCTGAAATCTTCCTTTTCACCTGCCTGAAGTTACATAACCTGACAGATGATCAGTTCTGAGGCCTGAAATTGTGAAAGCAGGTTGAACTAGGCAGAGATTATCACTGGCAGAGTATCATCTCAGTTCAAGCCTCTGCAGCTGCCCCCACCTGCCCGCACAGGATTCCTTTTCAGACCGCTGACATGACAATGCATGACTAATAGCACACGGTAAAATGTATGGAATCCAGCGGAGCTATAGAAGGCAGAGAAGTGGAGCACTTGGGTGCGGCAGATTCATTCCTCAGCAGCTCACCTGCAGTAAAAGTTAAAGGTAAACCAGAGTGTTAGCGGATGCCCTGCAGCTATCAGCGCAGGTTGCATAAGACGAGGCCCCAGTCATGAGAACCATGAGCAGAGTCTGAAAGAAGATAAAAAAATCCTCTTTATCTTCTGTTCTCCAGATCTGATCTTTTATATGTTGGTTCAGTGAGTTCAGCAGAGAATTCTCTCTTCAGAAGCCCAGAATCAGGCGTTCTTCAGCTACAATCCTGGAAAGTTGAACAGAGCAGCTGCTCTTAAACATATGTCAAAACTGTACTTTTGCTTTATTTTTTGTGCAACAACAGTAATAATGATTAGCTCACCAGTCATGCAAAATGCAAATACAGGCCAATTATTTGCATATTCCTTCACAAATTCCAATAAAATCCTAAAAGGCTTCATAAAACTGATACTGTTAAACATCTGACGAACCGGCAACTTCATTCTTCACATCTTTTCTCTTAGAAAGAAATAAAAAAGTCATGCAAAATGTGCATATTGCTGCAAAAATTCCTGAATATTTCTATTATTTGTACTGCTTTAATGATAGCTTTAATATGTTGCACCTGCTGTACTGTTTTTTAACCTACAACATTTGTGTTTTTCATGTGTTTCTTATTTCTACAGTATTATTATTATGCACCGAAAAGTCAAAATTCATCATTTGTCATAATTTACTTTGTAATAAAATGCAAAGTTTGACTGGGAACATTTGTCCTTGAGCATATGATGCACTTTATTTTTAACAATGATCCAACTATATAATATATGGAAACATAACAACCGCTTCACTATATTTTATCGGTCTCATAATGTATTTTTTGATAACTGTCATAATGCAAAATGTCCCAAGAGGATGCATGCATGCCAGCATTCCTGCACAAATTCCTACATAATTTTATTATTTTTACTAGTTTTCTAATAGCTTTATTATTCTACACTGGCTTTGCTGTTTTTTAACCTACAGCATTTACTTTTTTGATGTTTTTTTCCCTTCTTTAACATTTTTTCTGTTGCACAGCATTACTATTATCCATTCATTCTCTATACACCACTTTATCCTCACTAGGGTCGTGGGAGGTGCTGGAGTCTATCCCAGCTGACTCGGGCGAAGGCAGGGGACACCCTGGACAGGTCACCAGTCTGTCACAGGGCTACATATACAGACAAACAATCACACTCACATTCACACCTACGGACAATTTAGAGTCATCAATTAATATCAGCATGTTTTGGACTGTGGGAGGAAGCCAGAGTACCTGGAGAAAACCCACGCATGCACAGGGAGAACATGCAAACTCCATGCAGAAAGATCCCAGGCTCAGGCCGGGATTTGAACCGGGGATCTTCTTGCTGCAAGGTGAAAGTGCTAACCACTATACCACTCTGGGGCCCCCGCATTACTATTATGCAAAATAAAAAGCCAAAATGTCAAACCAACAAATTGACCCTTTAAATCTTTTCTTTTGCAGAACCAGAAACACTGTTTGAAAAGCACTTCTATTAAAACAGGGATGCCACACTACACTACTGTTCAAAAGTTTGGGGTCACTTCGAAATGTCCTTATTTTTGAAAGAAAAGCATTTTTTTCAATGAAGACATTATTAATGTGATAAATGACTATTCTAGCTGGAAACGGCTGATTTTTAATAGAATATAGAGGTACAGAGGAACATTTCCAGCAACCATCACTCCTGTGTTCTAATGCTACATTGTGTTAGCTAATGGTGTTGAAAGGCTCATTGATGATTAGAAAACCCTTGTGCAGTTATGTTAGCACATGGATAAAAGTGTGAGTTTTCATGAAAAACATGAAATTGTGGGTGACCCCAGATTTTTGAATGGAAGAACTGGTTAACTTTAATTCATTTAGAGCAAATTTAACTAATATAGAGCAACTTTAGCTCAACTTTAGCTAATATGGAGCAACTTTCATTCATGTACACTACCATTCAAAAGTTTAGGGGTCACTTAGAAATGTCCATATTTTTGAAAGAAAAGCATTTGTTTGTCAATGAAAATAACATTAAACGAATCAGAAACACAGTCCAGACATTGTTAATGTGGTAAATGACTATTCCAGCTGGAAACGGCTGATTTTTAATGGAATATCTCCATAGGGGTACAGAGGAACATTTCCAGCAACCATCACTCCTGTGTTCTAATGCTACATTGTGTTAGCTAACGGTGTTGAAAGGCTCATTGATGATTAGAAAACCATTGTGCAGTTATGTTAGCACAAGGATAAAAGTGTGAGTTTTCATGAAAAACATGAAATTGTGTGGGTGACCCCAAACTTTCAAACGGTTGTATACGTTTCTGATGGATCCATCGTGGTTTGACTGGAAGGTTTTGTCCTCAAAGCAACACCTACCAGCCGAATCATAAATGTCACATTCATGCTGCTGCAGAGCTGCAGGAGGCGAGGCAGGAGGGGAACAGTGACAGGAGTTTGTCTTTGTCCCCACACTCAGCACAATATCAATATGTTTTCAGAGTCACAGTGTAGAGAACACACTGTGAAGTGGGAACTGGTGGCAGGAAGGACGATGAACTAAGCTGGGAGTTTCTAAATGGAAACGTCTTGTGTCAGCGCTTGACGTCCGTCTGTGTCTCGGGTTACGAGCTTTACTTGGGCTGACAGCTTTGCTGCCATGGCCCATATTTATTTCAGTGCTGGCTGATTTATCTTCAGCTCTGCTTCTCATGTCTTCGTCCACGTGACGTTGCTATTATCAGTTCATTCTTGGCCTCCTCCCCCCGCACTGTTTGCTAAAGTTGTACAGTGGCTCAGCCAGGTAAGTAAACAGGACTCTCCCGTATGGCCACTGTTGATCCACCAAACCCTGGGCTCGGCGCTGACGTCAGTCTAGCAGAATGTAAACAGAGGCTGGGACTCCAGGCCAAGCCTCCCTAACCATAACCCCAACCCTCTGAATCAGACCTGCTAGCCAGCTTCCCTGCGATGGCGTGTGAGGAGCACAGAGGGGAAGTTCCACATCCGTGTGCTGCTGAGTTTTGCGTGGCGTTTGTTTGACCTGTCCACACTGTGAAGCTCTTTGAGTTTAGCGGCTGTGGAAAAGCAGCAAAGCAAACAGCCCCACTGACGCAAAATAAAAGACTCCTTCCTTATTAGATAAAGAATACTTTGCATATCAGTGCAGTCAATTGCATAACTGGAATGAAATTAAGGCCTTCATACAACAAGTCAGAGGTGGAAAGTTCCTCAGAATGTTCACTGTGTGCTTTAAGGGAAAGCTGGAGCTGATAGTTTGCTCCTTATTAATTTAAAAACACAACTTCAGACATGTCAGAGATCAAACTGAGTGCAAAGCAGCTACAATAAGACTCAACTGAAGCACAAAAGACAATTTATGAATTAATGCACTGGTAACATTTGTCTAATATCAAAATTTTCTGCAATACAAGGATCATTCCGGGATTGGAGGACATTTGGGCTTCAAAATGTTGAAAAATAAACCTTCTCTTTTACAATTTTCTGCTCCATATTCATCAATAATAGGTAATAAACTATCAAAGGCTTGATTGCCTCAGCTTACCCATCAATGGTACCATTTTTATTCCATGTTTTATTTGTTGTTGTTTTCTAAACCTACTCTAATCACAGTAACAGGGTTGCTAATCCATGCTAATGTTAGCTTTTTCTCAGCAGTAGATGCTAGATATTTAGCTAGCTGTTACTGCTGACCAAGAGGACAAACTGACTGATGGAAAACATAAAGAAAAATGTCAAAAGAATTTGTCTCATCTTTACAATATGCATAACAGGGTTGATAACCCATGCTAATGTTAGCTTTTTCCTTTTTCTCAGCAGTAGAAGCTAGCTTTTTAGCTAGCTGTTGCTGCTGACCAAAAGGACAAACTTAATTATGTAAAAAAGTGAAAATAATTTGTCTTTTCCTGATAATATGACGTAGAGTGAAAGATTCAATCAAGGCTGACAAATATGAAAAATATAAGAGAGAACATAGCTTTGCTCTACCCATTCTTTTGGAAAAAATTTTGATGATGTTAATTCCAGTGTTTCATGTGATTCACTGTTTTCTTCTTCTTCTACCAGCTTAAAAGGTCGCGTCCATGCATAATATTTATTATTTAAAATATTTTGTTAATTTTTAAAAAAGTTCTCACAGTTACAAGAGACATCAATGAAAAAAACAATATCAAATTGAGTAATAAGGGGTTGTGACAAGAGAAAAACTGTATTTTCATGATGAGAACTTCAGACTTATTTGGTATTTTATTTATTTATTTGGTATTTTGAAAATAAACATTCTTTTCTCATATATAAATACACACGTGGACAAAATTGTTGGTACCCCTCAGTTAAAGAAGGAAAAACCCACAATTCTCACTGAAATCACTTGAAACTCACAAAAGTAACAATAAATAAAAATTTATTGAAAATTAAATAATCATAAACAGCCATTACTTTTGAATTGTTGATTAACATAATTATTTAAAAAAACAAACTAATGAAACAGGCCTGGACAAAAATGATGGTACCTCTATAAAAGACTGAAAACTATTTGACCAGAGTGACATGATTAACTCAGGTGTGTCATTTAATTGACATCACAGGTGTTTCCAAACTCATAATCAGTCAGTCTGCCTATTTAAAGGGAGACAAGTGGTCATCCTGCTGTTTGGTGAAAAGGTGTGTACCACACTGAACATGGACAACAGAAAGCGAAGGAGAGAATTGTCCCAGGACATCCGAAAAAAATTATAGACAAACATCTTAAAGGTAAAGGCTATAAGACCATCTCTAAACAGCTTGAAGTTCCTGTGACAACAGTGGCTCATATTATTCAGAAGTTCGAGACCCACGGGACAGTAGCCAACCTCCCTGGACGTGGCCGCAAGAGGAAAATTGATGACAAATTGAAGAGACGGATCGTTGGAATTGTATCCAAAGAGCCCAGAGCAACCTCCAAAGAAATTAAAGGTGAACTCCAAGGCCAAGGTACATCAGTGTCAGATCGCACCATTCGTCGTTGTTTGAGCCAAAGTGGACTTCATGGGAGACGACCAAGGAGGACACCACTGCTGAAAAAAACTCATAAAAAAGCGAGACTGGAATTTGCAAAAATGCATGTTGACAAGCCACAAAGCTTCTGGGAGAATGTCCTTTGGACAGATGAGACCAAACTGGAGCTTTTTGGTAAGGCACATTAACTCTATGTTCATAGACTCAAAAACCAAGCATACGAAGAAAAGAACACTGTCCCTACGGTGAAACATGGAGGAGGCTCAGTAATGTTTTGGGGCTGCTTTGCTGCATCTGGCACAGGGTGTCTTGAAAGTGTGCAAGGTACGATGAAATCTGAAGACTATCAAGGCATTCTGGAGAGAAATGTGCTGCCTAGTGTCGGAAAGCTTGGTCTCAGTCGCAGGTCATGGGTCTTCCAACAGGACAACGATCCAAAACACACAGCCAAAAACACCCAAGAATGGCTGAGAGAAAAGCGTTGGACTATTCTAAAGTGGCCTTCTATGAGCCCAGATCTGAATCCCATTGAACATATGTGGAAGGAGCTGAAACATGCCATTTGGAGAAGACCCCCATCAAACCTGAGACAACTGGAGCTGTTTGCTCATGAGGAGTGGGCCAAAATACCTGTTGACAGCTGCAGAACGCTCATTGACAAATACAGAAATCGTTTAATTGCAGTGATTGCCTCAAAAGGTTGTGCAACAAAATATTAAGTTATGGGTACCATCATTTTTGTCCAGCCCTATTTCATTAGTTTGTTTTTTTAAATAATTATGTTAATCAACAATTCAAAAGTGATGGCTGATTTTGATTATTTAATTTTCAATAAATTTTTATTTATTGTTACTTTTGTGAGTTTCAAGTGATTTCAGTGAGAATTGTGGGTTTTTCCTTCTTTAACTGAGGGGTACCAACAATTTTGTCCACGTGTGTAAATATATATATATATATATATATATATATATATATATATATATATATATATATATATATACATACACATGGTCTCAGGTAAACAACTGCATGTTTTAGTATTTTGTACATGGATTATTTGAAATTTCATGTGTGGGACGTAAAATGTCCTCCAACTCTGGAATGACCCATAACAACTGCTGAACTACACATTTTACTTGTCAGGGCATTCAGAATATCAGAATCAGAATCAAAATCAGCTTTAATGGCCAAGTACATACACAACATACAAGGAATTCGGTTTCGACTGTTAGTGTCGCCCTAGAAAAAAGGAAAGAGAATAATAAAAAAATACATATATGGAAAGTAGAAGAGGGAAAGAAAAATAGCTGTAACAAAAATAAATATAACACAATATATACAGATATTTACAAGCTAGAAAGGAACATGTAAACGCAGTAGTGCATATGAACATCAACATCATTTGCTGTATTACTTTTTGCAGTAGTTTGTTTCCATATTGTGTGAAACATTTCAGTTTGTTTTCATTTCTCAATTGTAAAAATTGACTTTCATGTAGGACATTGTCAGTGTCTTATGTGATGTCCTTTTCGTTTCACTTTTCAGGTGCATTATTTCATCATCATGTGTGATATTATTTATTCTTCAGTATTATTGCCAGCAGTAGTTTTGACTCTTCTATTACAGCTTTATTTTAGTTCACTTATTTTATTTTAAGTATTGTATCGTACTTGTGTCTCATTGCTTTTCTACTTTTTATTCACTACATTTCTTCTGTTGTGTCATTTTCTTTCTTCTGAGCAGCATCAGAATTTCCTTCAGGATCTTATCTGATTATTATCACGCTACTGCAATACTGTCACCTCAATAAGCTGTCCTGTGTCACACTACCACCAGTTCATAGGTTGATTTTTACATATTTTATATTTTGCTTTATTTTATTTATACTGTATTTTGATTCTTTTTTAAATGTATGGCGCTGATACAAAGATGTTCTGGATATACTGAGAAACTGACAAGAAAAAATGTCTATTCTATTCTGTATTTTTGCTATTTTGAGGACGGTTAATGTATATTTTTAAAATAGCTTAGCGGTAATACAAAATGTGCATACAGGGTGCACACAGACAATTTATACGTTCCTGTGCGAATTCCCGAATATTTCTGCTATTTTTAGAGTAGCTTAAATGTGCAACACTTGCTTTTTTAAAGGCTTTTTTTCTTCTTTAACATTATGTCAACCAAAGGCAAGTCACATTTAAACCTACCTGGCAACAAAACATTTCCACTTCTTTGACATTTTTTGTCTTTTCATTTTATTTTCCAACATGCTAATTAAAGCAGGCATAGCCATATAAATTACTGAGATTATTGGTAAAACCACAACATTGCTGTGTTTTCCATTCAACACAGGAGTAAATAAATGGCTTCCTGTTTTTTTAAAGCGACAGCAGCCATCATTCATGCCGTCAGACTGCAGCGGCGGTTTCCACCATGTGCTTCTTCCATCATTAACTTCCGCAGTGACCCTCAAGGTCAGCGTGGCCATGAAGAGGTCGGTCGGCAGCTGAGAGCAAAGGAAGCAGAAAATAAGGACACTGAAGCTGTGCCTCCTTCAGACACCATCAGGACAAGAATCTGCACTTTCTCCCGCCAACCGTCTGTATACAGAACACCGGATGCTGCAATCTCTGCCGGGGAAGAAAGAAGACGGAACAAGTTGTCCTTTGATCGCAGCGCTAATTAGCAAGACATGTTTGTGTACATGAAGTTCAGAAGGTGGTTGTAGTTTTTATTTCAGTGTCAGGAAGTAAACAGCAGAGATAGAACCGCTAAAAGAAGGTGTATCATTCCCACCGTTTACCCTGAAGACAACAAAACCTGACTCTTATTCCAAGATATCATAAAGACATGATTCCACAGGTTAAAGATATAAAGTTTCACTAATGATAGCAGAAGCTGCACTAGCTGAACTAAAAATAAGTTAGCATGCTAAAGACGAAGTAAAATACAGAATTTAGAGGTAAATAATACACTACAGAGTATTTCTTATGTTAGCATGCTAAAGATAAACTTGAATACTGAATGACTCTGGTCACATAGACAAAGAAAACCATGTGAGGAGCAGCAAAGTGAATCCTGGTCATTCAGACGTTAAGCTGTACCTCTTTAATGTGAATGGATTCGTGATTTGCATTGCAAAATGCAGTTTCATTGACAAAGATGGGCTCCAGCCAGGAGGGCAGTGAATATTCAAAAACCGTCAACATGAAAAGAAGTGACCGAAGCACTGAAGAATCCTGAGAGGTCAAGAAAGATGCAAAAATGTCACTAAAAGATGCAAAAATTATACTAAAAGAGGCAAAAACGATACTAAAAGATGCAAAAATGGCACTAAATGATGCAAAGATGATGACCCCAAAACATCTAGAAACAACACAAAAATATGCAAAAATGACCTCAAAACATCCAAAAACAATACTAAAAGATGCAAAAATGGCACTAACATGCAAAAATTACCCCCAAAAGATCCAAAAACAACACTAAAGGAAAAAAATCTTTAAACCTGTTGGAACTTAGAACAAGAGAAGTCAGGCGTCTTCTACTGACGGTTCACCACAATGACTGAAACACGAACACAGTTTTGGTAACTGCTGCTAAACTGTATTTATGAACTAATCACACTCTTAATCCAAGCTCAACGTCGTCCGTCTATACAGGATCTTTTAACTGGATCTTTCTGACTTTATCAGTGAATAAACGATGCAGACTGTTATTAAAAGTTCTCCTTTCTTTCCAGTGTAACTAAACTGAATCCTCAGTTTTCAAGGATATTTTGCTTCTACATTTGTCTGAAACTTCTCACAAATCTTTGCCATTTAGTTCAAAGGTTCGCCGTCGCTTCTTTACAGCCAATTAATCATGTATCAGATGACTTAAAGGATCATATTTTAACCCAAACCACGATGTTTTTCCAAATTTTAACCAGGTAATTTTGGTGTTGAACCTTTACTAATTTTCTGACATGTCAAAGTGTCGACAAAGGCCTGAAATCATAAACCGAACCAGAGAATGAGTGAAAACCGAAGGTAAACAACAACCGAAAATAAAAGTAAACTCTGAGTCCTTCTGGGTGTTTCCCACCATGTCACATGTTCATAATTATATTTATTTCTATGTCCTCTATAAAAATGTATTTGAAAATGCTGTTTAGTCGTATAAGAATGTAATTTTGTGTAGACAGAGTTGGGTGACAGATCAGCTGGTAATGTAGGACAAACAATTCTTTATTTCAGTAGAAAAAGGTAATTTTATGGAAATGTAATGCCTGAGTAACTTGTAATATTTGTTGAGCAAAATAGGCCAAAGCACTAATAAGTGAATATATGTAGACGTAGTTGAGTAAATATTGCTTCACCGCCATTGTTTAAACAGCTATAATATAGCTGAAACTGACTTTTTAAAATGACGGTTGAATCAATATTGATTCAGTGTCAAACATAATGACCACTTTCAGTTCAGTTTCAGTGTCGGCTACAGTGTAGATTAAATGCTTCTGTTGGTCTCATTTCAACACACTGAATATGACACTGAATATGTTGAAATAATACCAATGAATAGTAGCGTCAAGCCAAAAATCATTGGTAACATTAGAAAGCTAAGCTAATTAGCTTCCTTTTTGTGAAAGGAATACCATATGAGAAGGACATTAGTCAAACTGTATGCTAGAATTGTCTCTGACCTGCAATTTTTACATTTTTGGATGAAGTAGTGAATTTTAGAAATGCTGGTAGGTGGTTTTGTTACCTCTTTATGCTAAGCTAAGTTAGCCGGTAGCATTGGGTGTCTTCGTAGATTCCATAAATTTTTTAAATCAAACCCTGGACAAAAAAGTTTATTTCAGTTGAAAAACATCCTGCATTTCAATCAGTAGCAGCTCCATAAGCGTTTGGTTGAATTAAGCAACCGTAGCATCTTCGGGAGAATCTTGAAATAGATAAAGTTACATAATTCGCATCACCAAAGCAGATTGAGATCCGAAAACCCCAACAAAATTCAGACATTTTTAGTTCCGCACAATCAAACCTGTAAATTAGCATGTGAATAAGAAATGAGTCAGTGACACTGATTGTATTGAACCTGCTTTTCCAAAAATAAATTCAGGCTTGATGCAATGGAAGTTAAGGACAACAATGCTGCAGAACACGTTCAGCCACATTTCTCGAAAGTAATGGAGGATTGTTTTTTTATTATTGATCTTGTAGGGTTGTAGGAGTTCGTGACTGTAGGTTAAACACCCGACAGCATGTTGCAGTCTGTAGTGAATGATGATCATTAACTGCTGCAGTGGAAAACACCAAACCAGATGGGGTTTCTACAAATTTATCCAAAGCTGGTATCATGACAAAACCTTCTAAACAATGTAGATTAAATGCTTCTATTGATCTGACTGCTGATTCAATTTGATTTGTCTGTAAGACCTTCTGCTGATATTGAATATGTTAAAATAGTTGCTAATATTAGCAAGCAAAGCTAATTACTTCGATTTTTTGAAAGAAATACTGGCTGAGAAAACATGTTAAATAGTATGCTAAGATTGTCTCTGTGAGCTACAAGTTTTATACTTTTGGACCAACTAGTGAGTTTTGTTAGCTCTTTATGCTAAGCTTAGTTAGCTGGTAGTGTTAGGTGTCCTTGTAGATTCGCTGGTATCCATTTTTTAATCAAACTATGGACAAGTAACCAAATTACACCAAACAACCTGCATCCTTGTGTTTTGGTTATTGATCCTGTAGGGTTATAGGGATTCATGACTTTAAGTTATACACTTGACAACATGATGCAGTCTGTAGTGAATGATGTTTGTTAACTGCTGCAGTGGAAAGCACCAAACCAGACGGGGTTTCCACAAGTTTACGAAAAACTGATGTCATGACAAAAAAAATTCTGAACAATGTAGCTTAAATGCTTCTATTGATCTCACTGCTGATTCAATGTGATTTGTCTGTAAGACCTTCTGCTGACATTGAATATGTTAAAATCATTGCTAATATTAGCAAGCTAAGCTAATTCGATCCATTTAAAAAAAAAAAATACTCCCTGAGAAAACACATTAGTCAAATAGTATCCTTTTTTCCCATTAACTACAAGTTTTACATTTCTGGACTAATTAGTGAGTTATAGAGGTGCTTGCAGGTGTTTTTTTTCTTTAGCTCTTTATGTTGAGCTAAGTTAGCCGGTCATGTGAAGTGTCCTCATGGATATCAATTTTTTTAATCAAACTATGGACAAGACACTAAATTCCACCTGAAAACATCCTGCATTCTTGTGTTTTGATTTTTGGTTCTCTGGGGTTATAGAGGGCCAGGACTGTGGAATATACACCCAGACAACATGTTGCAGTCTCTAGTGTATGATGGTATTTAATTGTTTGCAATGAAAAACACCAAACCAGAGGGGTTTCCACAAGTTTATGCAAAGCTGGTATCATAACAAAACCTTCTGAATTATAAATATTGATGAAATCATTTCCAATTAAGTCATAACAGATGACCTGGACCAGCACAACTTGAGTCCGCCTTATTCTCTGAGTATCATGATGAAAATGTACCAGCTGCAGGATATTTGGTTTGATGACTCATCCCAAGTTTATTTCCTCACAGCGTGTTACTGGCGGCTGTGCACACAAATGCAGGAACCAGCAAAAACAAACAATAGATCTCAAATACTGGCAACATTTTTTACAACCATGTGTTTACTCTGCCACTAAGCAAGGCAGCAGCGTTAAAACTCCAGGTTCAGAGGGTTCGTGTTGGCCATCGGCACCGGCAGCGGATGGGAACCTAATCAAAAAAAGCTCGCAGTCTCTTCCAGACTGCTCTGCAATAACAATCAAGGAAGGAGAGGGGGGTGGGTGAAAAAATGGTCTGGACTTCCTGATATGGGGTTTCCCAGGGAAGCGGCTTTGAGCAGTTTCTGGGCCATGACATCACCGGCAGCAACACAGAGGTGTTTTGATTCAGGAGAAGCTGGTGGGAAAACCCCTTCTCCATCACGGCAACAACAATAAGAGCCTCCCCACTCTCTGGGCCACAATGCAAATCGACTGTAAACAGTGTGGGGAGGGAGGTGGGGGTGAGATAGAGAGAGTGGGACATGAAACCAAAACCTCTAAACTGGTGAGAAAAAAACCTCACTCAATAGAAGTCATGGGAGTTTTATCCACGGCTCTACCGGGGGAGTCTTATTCACGTGGGACGGGATTATTTATAGGTGGCATCTCTTGTGCCATTTCTCACGTTTGTAACACGCCCTTTAAGGTTTCTGAAAACAGACCAGCTGATTGTCAAAGAAGGAGGCCGAGGCAGAAACCCCAGAAACCCCCTGTTCTGTCGCTGTGGGAAGTTTCGACATAATCTGACATTCTTCCGCAGTGACTGGCAGCGGTGTCACTGGGCTGTTTGTGTTTAATATGTCACCACTGTCGGTTTCCCACGTGGATAAATGTGTACAACAACAACCCCCTCCCCCTCGGCCTGAAACCCCCCACCAGCCGGCCCTCTCTTCCTTTAACATCCGTGGGAAGGTGACACAAGCAGACTTCTTCCTGGTTCAGCACATTCTTCAGCGGGAGCACGTGGCTTCCAGCTCCGTCTCCCCTCCACAACCCTCAAAGACGCTACAGACGAGAGAGAGGCTTCGATGTGCTGCAGATCCGGTCACCATCAGTGGGGTATAATCTGAATTTTCAGTGTCAAAAAGCATTTTCAACCTGCTACGTCGTCATGGAAACTTGTCTGGAGCAAACTTTTGAACGGTACCGTATATTTGAAGTTTAACAGCTCTAATGTGCAGTCGTATTGATCAGTAAAATGAATATATTAACACATGATTACCAGTTTTCTACCAGCTGTCCTGTCTGTCATCATTTACAGTAGTAGCACTTCATGCTGTCATAAATTTTTATATTCCTCATAGCTCTGAATTAAAACAACCTGCTGACGGACACATGACATGTTAAACTCCTTGTATGAGAACAGAATCTGAATCAGAAAACCTGATTAACAAAGACAGTTAATAACCACCATTGAGCTACCTTTTATTTCTGACTGAGTTCTGGGTTTTAGGTTTTGTCGAGCTAACTAATGAGAATAATGTCTGGATATGTCAAACTTGCTTTGTGGTGCAGCCTTCAGTTATCTTGGTTTGGGTTTGGTTATCAGAAATAAGGCCTACAAAGTAATGCACCAATGCTGGTGTCAGATGGTTAGCCACACATGCTAGTTTTTGTTTTCCATGTCTGTGAGCATCTGCAAGTGTAAAATTTGCAGACTGCAAACTTGCCGACTGCACGTGCACCATGAAAACAAATGCTGTTCATTACAAATGCGTGTTAAGATACTGTACGAGGTGAATCTCAGTCATTCAAACATTAACAGGACTATTCATGAAGTCCCTGATGGACTTGGAAACCTTCTTTGGTTTGTGCAGGCGTTCGATCAACGGAGCCCAAACACAGTGAAAAGTTCAAAAATCTCCAGATATCCTGTGCTATGTTACACCTCAGGAGTAACGACTACAGTCCAACCTCCAACCAGCTGCTGTGTTCAAGCTTTGTGTTTTTCTGTGTCCAATTAAAGGTGCAACTCAACTATCTACAACAGCCAGACTCATATCAGTTGTAGAGTTATAAGTCCGTATTGGTTAGATGCAAAAAGCATGAATTAGCTTAGCCAGACGTGCCAGTTTGTTTCTTAAGACCATGAAGTAAAATTCCTCATCTACTCAAGTCTACAAATCTGTGTGCAACCTAAATTTTGTGACCATGCAAACACGCCGACTGAACATGCATCAGAAGAACAAATGACACTCTAAACAAACACTTGTCGGGGGAAGACGCTGCAGTCAGCTCATCATTAACAGAGCTGTCAGTGAAGTCCAACCCTGCTGGACTTTGGGCACGCTTTGATTCGGACATGCCTTCCATTGTCAGAGCGTAGACACACAGGAACATTCTACAATCTCCAGATATCCTACGCTATGTAATGCCTCAGGAATAACAACTACAGTCCAACCTGTAACCACCTGCTGTGTCCTGTAAAAAGAAGACATTCATAGCCTTTCATACACAATCTTTATGTTTTTCTGTGTCGAATAAAAGGTGCAACTCAACCATCGTCAGCAGCCAGACTCATATTTATTGCAGAGTTGCAAGTCTATACTGGTCAAACACAAAAAGCGTGATCTAGCCCTTGCATTAAGGCTAACAAACACACTCAGTACATTTACGTAGGACCTGTGATTCCTCTTTAGTTCGGAATTAAAGTTAATTCCACTTTAAAATCTCCTTGTAAACACTTAATTCCGAATTAAAAAGTTAATTCCGAATAAACTACCTGGTCTATTCCGATGTTAATTCCGAATAAACTAATTCCTGTGTACGTTCTTTTCATGTATACAGTTAATTCCGCTTTATTTAATTCCGGTCATTCTGCGCTTGCTTGGCTCTTCATGTAGTGATGTAGTGAAGTACACGTTCTGCGACCTTACTAGCGCGAGCACATTCTTGCAACTTCAACAGAAGTGGTACACCACGGTCAAGTTGCTGTTTCAAAACGATAATGAAAAGCAAAGCGAAAAGCACGCTTATTAGTTGTTCCTCCATGTTGATGTGAAAAGGAAATGCCGCGACTTATGGAGTTTGTTTTCTTCCGGTAATCAGGGATACATCACATGCACTCCCTGTCCACTCAGAATCTTCTCCAAAGTCCAAGCGTTAAAGGGCCATGTAAACCCCTTTCTCGATGACTTTATGGAAATGTAATGCCTCAGTAACTTTCAGAAGCAGCCTTTGTGTTTTTCTGTCCATTATGAAGCGCAACTCAACCATCTACCTCACCCGGACTCATATCTGTTGCAAAGCTACATGCAGTTTCAGTTTCAAAGTCTGCAAAAAGCATGAATTCGTCCTCACATTAAGGCTAACAAACGAACCAGTTAAGCCTTTAAGCTTCAGTGTACCGCCGGCGGTACACCTACTAATTTGCATAGGAATTTCAAGAATGTCCGACGGGTGCAAACGCGATTATACAAACACTATACACCGATGGAAAGCTTAGATTCTCATGAATCCGCCGGTATAAACCACTTTCAGATGCGATTACCACAGCGGGTGAGAAAAACACATTTGTCCGACAAAAACAAATATTCATCCATCCGTTCTCTATACACGGCTTCAACGCACACAGCTCGACTCACATTTCCGGGTTTATTATTACACACAAAAAAAAGATTCCACAAAAAACGGCCATAATCCAACCTTTTACATCCAGATGACACAAGCCAGTAAACTATTTTGTCCAAAACATGTCCTGAAGTCGGTATAAAATCCCCGAATCGGTCGTTTTCAAGGAAATGCACTTCCCGATGCACGTCCAATATTCCCCGTATTTTTCGTAATTTTTTTTATTTAAAAATAGAATATTAGCGATTTTTTGTACTGAAAACGGCTGGAAATGACTGAAGCTTAAACGGTTAAGCCTTTTCCTCCATTTGCTCTTGTGTTATACAACTTCAAAGGCCTGCTGTCCTGTTTGCTGACCTATTATTGGATAATTACCAGTGAAGGGTTTTAGTCTGAAGCTCTGCTCACGGTCATGGTCAAATACTGCACTCTTTATGCCATACAAGATGATTTTTTTCCCCCTTTTTTTCATTCATACGGATATCATGTAATCCCTTCTGTCAACCGTGTCACTATCAGTAGGAATTGGAGGGATAAACTTGTTATTTCCTGTGATTAGAGCCTCCATGTGGACGCGTCTAAAGCCGACAACAGTCCTGTTATTGTAACCGCTGGCAACCTTAAAAGCATCCTGCTTTCTTTGCACACAGACTGCAGCCTCTCCTCCCCCTCAACAGTGGCCATAAACAAACGTGGCATTGGGCTCTTCAGTAACCGAACCCCTAATTGGGACAAGTGGGGCTAATTTCCTAGAAGAACAGTCTGAGTGGCGCTGGACAGGTATGCCGATGACCTCCGACCCCGAAGCAGGCCTGTGCTGACATGAAATTTGACCCGTGGTGACTCTTCGGGTCCTTTACAGGCCCTCCATGGTGCTTTCCCACATAGCCCGCCTTTGATGTCTTTTCCCATGGCCTCACTAGTCGGGACTGCTCAGGACCTGAGCACCGAGGGGGTGAGGGGCTACCTGAGGAGAGGTCAGGCCACACCGGAGATTATTCCTTCTTCTGTTAAGTCACCTCTAAAACTAATTCACCCGCCTGCCTCATCCCCCTCACACACAAACTTTCACACATGTCACTGCTTCCCTTATTTGGGGAGAGTCAAAAAGACTTTGCTGCTAATTTGGAATGGTGACAGACAACGTTTCAGCTTACGGTTTGTGTTTATTTGTGTATGTTTGAGTGTGTGTCGCCGTGGGGTGGTCGGGTTCGAGAGAGTGCAGCTGCCAACCATAACTTTGGCCTCAGACATTTTTAGTGGCAAACAATCAGCTCTGAACCAAAACTCAACTTTGAATTCCTGCCTATCAAATCTGAAGTAAAACAGGGGGATAACCCCACAGGCTTCATTATCTGGCAACCCAATCAGCATAAACGACATGGGCAGGCTTTGTTTGTCTGAGAGGAGCGAGGCAGCTCCTCCTGCTGAGCTGCAGGCCACCATTACGACCCTCCTCTAATTATGCGCTAATCTTTGTCAATCACTGTCAGGCTGCAGCCACACACCATGGAGACACCTCGCTCACTTCCATTCCTGCCACCGAGCCAAGGCCGTCACTGAGAGGCCAGACGGGTGTTGGGATGATGGTTTTAGCAGAACAGTTTTACCTTTTATTGTTGTTGTCGTTGATTACACTGGAGCAAACTCTAATTGTTTATGAAGGTAAATAGAGAAATGAAGGTGGCACCAGAAGGTTTAAGGAGAAAAACAGTGTTAAGTAATGTTGTTGGCCCGGATAAAAACAGTGTTAAAAAAAAAAGGTGTAGTTACATAGGACAACAATGGTTAAAATGTAGAGCTTTAGAAGAAAAACTACTAAAATTTAGAACTATTAGACAAAAACTATTCAAATTTAGAGTTGCAGGATTATTTTTTTTTAAATTTATAGTTACAGGATGAAAAAAATGTTCAAATTTAGAACTACAGTGAAAGAAACTGTTAAAACTTAGAGCTACGGGGCAAAAACTGCTCAAATTTAGAGCTTTAGGATAAAAACTGTTAAAATTTGCAGCTATAGTAAAAAACAAACTCTTAAAATTTAGAGTTATAGCATAAAAAACGGTTCAAATTTAGAACTTTAGGTTAAAAAAAGTTTAAAATTGAGAAATCTGTTAAAATTGAGAGTTATATGGTAAAAGCTGTTAAGAATTACAGCTTCACAATAAAAAAAATGTAAATTTTTTAAAAGTAAAAAACTTCAGGGGAAAAACTGTTAAAATTTAGAACTATACGTTAAAAAGGTTAAAATTGAGAGCTATAGAATAGAAAAACTGTTCAAATTTAGAGCTTTAGGATTAAAAACTGTTCAAAATTAGAGCTTTTGGATAAATATGGTTAAAACTGAGAGCTATAGAATAAAAAAGCTGTTATAATTTAGAACTTTAGGACAAAAAAGTAAAAGTTTAGAGCTATAGGTTAAAAAAATGTTAAAATTTTAAGCATTAGGCTAAAAAAAACAATGTCAAAAGACATAGTTGTACTGGAAGAACAATAGGATGGAAAAACTGCTAAGAATGTCGTTGCAATGGAAGAAATACAGAATAAAAACTGTGTTAAAAGATGCATTTGCACCGGAAAATGAATAGGATGAAAAGTGCGTTACAAGATGTGGTACTGCAAACCTATAAAAAGAAAAAAGCAGCATTACATGATGTGCATTGTTTGACATTTATGTCGCCTTTTCACACACAGAAAACAATTTTGCAGATAAAATGTGTCTTTAGAAACCCTTCATATGTTGTTATATAATCTGTAAAATGGCGCACAAATTGTTTCTATCAAGAGAAATGTACCTGCATTACCATCAGTACCTCTCACACAGCTTCAGGCAATCAGAATATAAAAAATCCACCAATTACCATCGTATGGGGAAGTGCTGGGCTTGAAGAATCCAAACCATTACTGGGGAAAATTACAGAGAATGTCCATTAACCATTAAAGCACTCATCATAACCATTCACTTAAACCAGCTACAGTGGTTATTTGCAATAATTGGCAGTCTGGCTTCCACACAGGGGTAAAATACAAATAAAAACATATCTGGTAATTATACGTCGCTGCATACCGGGATTTTATGCGAATATAATAACGTTCCAGCCTGGCGTTCAGTCCATCTGGGAGGACTGAGAGCTGTCGAACAGGCCCACACTTGTCTTGTCCACCTCCATAATTACAGTGTTTTTCCTGCAGAGCTGCTGCACAGTGCAGCGAGCTGGCCAGAGATTGATGGACGAACAAGTGTGCTTTAAAGCCAGTGGCCTCTACGGGAGGGAAAGTGAACCATCTCCTCTGATGACGATGTGTTCCCGGTTAATGTGCTGCATCAGAATAAGGGTGGAGCAGCCGGTCGGGGGTGTAACAAAAGGTCAGCCAGATAACGGAGTTTACTGGAAGAGTCACTCTGCAACTTTTATTAGGAAACCGGATTGCGCAAGAAAGATTTCACGAGCAGCTTTCACTGGATGATATGCAAAAGTGAAAGCATGACCAAAACACAGAGTAAAAATGCATGTCCTGATGCAGCGAATGCATCTTTTTACACAGTTTTTATTCTGTAGCTCTTCTAGTGATGCAAATTGTAACTGACGTCTTTTAACTGCTTTTTTCATCCCATAGCTCTTTCAGTGATGCTACATTTTAAGTGTTCCTTTTCTCCTAAAGCTCTTCCTGTGCAACTACAACTTTTAACGCTTTTTCATACTGTAGCTCTCCCAGTGATGCAAAATTTTAACACGATTTTAACCCCATAGATTTTCCAGTGACTCTAAACTTTAAGTGTTTTTATCCTTTACCTCTTCCGGTGATGTTAAATTTTAAGGATTTTTTTTTATCCTAAAGCTCTTCCAGTTACCCGAAATTTTATCACCATTTCAATGCCATAGATCTTCCAGTGACACTAACTTTTAAATGTTTTTTTGTCCTGTAAGTGTTTTTATCCTATAGCTCTTTCAGTGCCGCAAAGTTTTAACTGATTTTTATCCTAAATTCTTCCAGTTATACTAAGTTTAACACTGTTTTAATCCTGCACCTCTTCCAGTGATGCTAAATTCAAACACTGTTTTGATCCTATAGCTCTTCCAGTGCAACTACATCTTTTAACAGTGTTTTTTAACCTAAAGCTCTTCCAGTGATGCACAATTGTAAGTGTTTTTTGTTTTTTTTTAATCTTACAGCTCTTCCAGTGATGTTAAATTTTAACAGTTTTAATTCCATAGTTCTTCCGGTGTAACTACGTCATTTAACACTTTTTTCATACTGTCGCCCTTCCAGTGACATACAACTACGTCTTTAACTGTGTTTTTTTTTTTTACGACAGTGAAACAAAGCTACAAGCAGGTTTACGTCTATACTTCACATATGACTGATGGACTTCATGCAGAAAGCTACCGCCACATTGCGAAACCCTGCAGTGGCCAGGGTTTCTATTTCTCTAGAAAGAGGAAGTAATTCATAGAAATGTTACACAATCATCAGCCGCAGTGCTGTTTTCCCATCGCAGCACTAAAATAAAGGTGCCTAAATACCAACAAAGTCCTGCTTTACGTTTGGAACCTTTCAGACGCTGCAGCTGGGCCCCAAAGCAGCCGCTGCAGCTAATAATGCGTCCTCCTGACAGATGGGGTTGGATGGCCGTCATTCGAGCCCTGCTGATCGTGCAGCCGCAGATAAAGATGCACTCGCTGGTGGCATTTCTCCATGGCTGCTTTGGACCAGCTCCGTTTTCAAACACCTCTCAGATGCCTCCAGCTGAGCCTGAACTTTGGCCTAAAACACCACTGACACTCTGACTACAGTAACAGGATTCCACTTTATTCACAGATTTACCTGAATACCAGAGTTATAAGGAGATTTACACACAATAAAACTACATGTCAACATGTTTTTAAAGGCAAACTGAAGAATCTACCTTTATGGTCAGACTTTTGATTGATTTGATGGATTTTATTCATTTATTACTCTTCTTACGGCCAATTTTATTTGTTGATTTTTCTTTTAAGTATTTCCATACTTGAGTCTCTTTGTGTTTATGACTTACTTTTTTCTTATACTGTTTACAGGAATTTTGACTCCTACTTTCCCCTCACCCATTTTTATTCCTTTCTTCTTTTCTTTCTGTAGTTTTTTAAAATTATTTCTTATTTATATATTGTATTTCTTTTTATGTTCATTATTATAATTTTTACAATAATGTATTCAATGCACCATTTATTACTTTTTTCTTATGTTTTTTAGGAATTCTTCCTACTTTCCATTGACCTATCTTAATTAATTAATTAATTTATTTTTTATTTTTTACATAATTGTTTTTGCATCCCCTTCACTACCTTTTATATTTTAAATAGACGTAGTTTTTATTTTATTTTATTTGTGTATTAATCATATCTTTACTTCATTTTTATTTAATTTACTAAAATCTGACTTATATAGTTTCAAGAAAAATCAGGCTAAGTGATAAAAATCTGATTTAAGAGAAGATTTGTTGACTCTGAGCTCTTTAACCAAGAAGAACTTTCATTTTCAGTGATTTGTGAGGACAAAGACCAAAACATGAGCCTCAAACTTTGTTAAAAACTAATTTAAAGTAATTCAAAATTATTAAAAACTGATTAAAATGATTTCAACTCTGAATGACCCCACAAACCTGTAACTCGCTTTATGACTACACCAGCTGACTGTACAATCAAACACTGCACATATCTTATTAATGTTGCGGCTCTATTTAGTTTTTTTAGCCTCTTTTAGCTCCTAGTTTTGGTTCAGTTTGTCCTGTAGTTATGTAAACGTGAGTCAGACTCATTATTCTGCTCTGTGAGAATGCAAAAAATCCAAAATAAGCATTCCAAAGAGCAACTTTTAACCTTTAACATGCAAAATTTCAGGAGCTGGAGGGATTTCTACGAAACCTGAAAAGAGACTAAACATGTGCTTTGGGCTAATTGCTGCCATTGTTCCAGCTCAGACTGATGGCTGTCGTTCAGATTTGCATATTGTCTTCAGGGGCCACTTCAGGGGCAGTTAAGGAATTTGCCTCCAGTGTATGTACAAACAGCCGTCGTCTTCGCTCACTTTCATTCCAGGCAGCACAGTCCACTGAATTCTTTATTGACACGCACTCTATCAGCAGTGTGACGCCTTATATGCAGCTTTGTTTGTGTGCATTTTGGCACATGGTGCAAATAAACAACTTTCACTAATGAATGCAATGCAGCTGCAAAGGAAATGATAATAATTATCAGCTGAATACAACTCCTCCTCTGACTGGAGATGAATCATCAGAGACGGTTTACAACCCGCCACGAAATTTCAAAGGAAAACAAAACTTGAGCAGGGAGGACACAGAGAGAGAGAGAGAGAGAGCAGCCATTCAGACAATAACAGGCGCGGGAAAAAGGAGGGAGGAGGAGGCAGGACTGGGGGAGGAGATGGGGGTAAATGGAAGTCTTTTTATCTCCAGTTTCCCACATCCTGTGAAGGGCTGCGAGGCGGCCACCCAATTTGAAAGAATGAGAGGAATGCGGCCGATTCTCCCCCTGCGCCGCTTTGATGCGCAGAGAGCAGGACTGAGAGCAGCCAATAAAAGCCGCTGGTTAATGGGAAAATAATCAGGTAGCTGGCAGCAGAGCAGAATGCAGCGATGGACTGCTCTCTGGTCGCATGTGTTTGTCTCTTTGTGCAGAAAAAAAAAGCGTCTTTATTAAGCTTCAGTGCAATTAGCAGCAGCAGGCCGGGGGTGTTGTCACATGCAGACACAACAAGAAAGATAATATTAATACACTTTAATGCACTTTTAGAGCTCGCATTGTGATAAAGACGATGTTTTAAACTTGGTAAATGTCGGGTGTCTCTTTATGTAGCAAAAAGTGTTGTTTCAAACTTGAAGAATGCAGGAAATAAGAGAAAGCATGCACTGTTTACAACATATATAGAAAGAAAACATACTGAAATGCATATATGTGCTCTCAGGCTGCATGTGTGCATCTCTTTGTGCAGCAAAAAGTGTCTTTATAAAGCTTCTGGGCGACTAACAGCAACAGGCTGGTGGTGGCGTCACATGCAGACACAACAACATGTGCAAGCAAAGATAATGCTAATACACTTTTAGAGCTTTATAAAGACGGTGTTTTAAACTTGTAAAAATGTAGGGAAAAAGAGAAAACACATATAAATACATATATATGTGGTCTCAGGTTGCATGTGTGTATGATTTTGCAGCAGAAAGTGTTGTTTAAACTTGACAAAATGTTGGAAATAAGAGAATGCATGCACTGTTTACAACATATATAAAGAGAAAACATACTTAAATGCACATATCTGCTCCCAGGTCACATGTGTTTGTCTCTGTGCAGAAAAAAAAAGTGGCTTCATTAAGCTTCAGTGCAACTAGCAGCAGCAGGCTGGTGGTGGCCACATGCAGACACAACATGTGCAAGCAAAGATAATACTAATAGGCTTTTAGAGCTGGTATTGTGATAAAGAGAATGTTTTAAATTTGTGAAAATGTAGAAAATAAGACAAAATGTGCATAAATGCATATCTATGCTGTTGGGTTGCATACGTGCATCTGTTTTTGCAGGGAAAAGTTTTGTTTAAACTAGAAAAAATGTAGGAAATAAAAGAAAGCATGCACTGTTTACTGCATATATAGAAAGAAAACACAAAACGAGATATAAATGCTCTCAGGTTGCATGTGTGTGAGTGTCTGTTGTGTGGAACAGATTGATTATTATGATTATATATGTACAGACATATAAACAGACTCGACGGTGGATCAGAAGTTGCATCGTGATCCTTTTAAACTGTAATGAAAGGGACAAAGGAGAAGAAACCTTTTCTGTTTCCTGCTTGTTTATATTTGATTTCAGCGACTTGGTGTCCTCATCTGTTTGCACTTTCCGTTCGTGTCTCCTTCCCCCAGTTTCCCGCGAAGGGAGGAGACCAGACTGTTTGGCTGTGGATTTGCATTTCCCTCCAACATGAATTCATAATTATTGCTTTGGTCTACCCCCTTTTTGGCGCGTTTTGATTCCCGCCACGTCTGTGTCTGGCCCGGCCGGTTATGAGGTTGAATTCTCTTGAATGCGTCTCTGCTTTCCTATTGGTGGAGAGAGCGGAAGTGGGCGGTGAAGCGGGAAGAGGACGCAGCAGTGGTTCCGCCCTCTTACTACCACCTTATAACCATCCTCCCCCTGGCTGGAGGCTTCCAGGAGCCGGTGTCTATCGGAGGTCTGCGCAGCGCGTTGGTCTGCGAATTTTTACTCGACTGTTTACAAAACACTGCGTGGAGTTTCGGCGTGAACTGGGACGTTTTTTATTTTCTGGCTCCTGGACCACTGGCGAGGTTTTTTTTCCCCTCCTTCTTCTTCTTATCCGGATGAAAGGATCGCTACCGCATTTTCTGGTTCCCGCAACCCGGATTTAACGGCTCTCCACGGGATAAACTATCAGGATAAAAACAGCCCACTTCTCCCAGCCACAACGCGCCTTGATCGGATAAAGGAATGCTGCTGTCCAAGCTCAACTCTCTGGCCCACATCTCCACCGTGGACATGCCGGCAAAGCTCCAGGTTCACCCAGGTTAGACGCCCTCTCAGCGTATGTTGACATGGAGGCTGCGGCAGTAATGGAGGCTTAACTCCCCGCATGTTAATTCTCAAGGACGGGCTGTTAGCGGGCGCCGTCTATTAGCTTAATATGTTGTGTTTAAGCTCGTCGTGTTTCCTGCTCCTTTCGCCGGGCTTCTCCTCTGGTTCTTACCGGCTGTGTGTATCTGTGTGTCCCGCAGTGAAGGAGAGGGAGCCGTTCGAGAAGCTGTACCAGGTCGGCGCGGTGCTGGGCAGCGGCGGCTTCGGCACCGTGTACTCCGGTACGAGGATAGCCGACGGAGCTCCGGTAAATACAGCTCTTATATGTGTTTTAACTGCTACAAAGCGACACATTTGGGTTTAATTTAATTCAAAGAAATGTACAAGTGGAGCTGTTGTTGGTGTTTTCTGACGTGCGGTCCTGTTTGCTATGCTAGGTGGCTGTCAAACATGTAGCCAAGGATCGGATCTCCGAGTGGGGAGAGCTGGTAAGAAACCGTTTTTATACGTTGTTTTTATGATTAAAATCACCTTAAAGGCTATTTTTATTTACTTATAAAATATGTCATATGTCACAAGTTTGAACCGTGGGTGCATTTTTTGCTTGAATTTGGGTGTTTACGTGCGGTAAATGCTAATGTTTACAGCCCAACGGCTCCCGGGTCCCCATCGAGATCGTGCTGCTGAAGAAGGTCGGCACCGGCTTCCGCGGCGTCATCAAGATGCTGGACTGGTTCGAGCGGCCCGACAGCTTCATCATCGTCATGGAGCGGCCCGAGAACGTCAAGGACCTGTTCGACTTCATCACCGAGAAAGGTGCCTTACCGGAGGAGCTGGCGCGGAGCTTCTTTCGCCAGGTGCTGGAGGCGGTGCGCCACTGCCACAGCTGCGGCGTGGTGCACCGGGACATCAAGGACGAAAACATCCTCATCGACCTCCGCACCGGCGAGATGAAGCTCATCGACTTCGGCTCCGGAGCCCTGCTCAAGGACACCATCTACACGGACTTTGATGGTGAGTTTGCACGGCTGAAAACCCCCTTGTGTTTAATTTTAACCCTGATACGTCTCATGATTCGTGGCCATTAGAGCCGAGCAGAAATTCCAGGGTTGTGCCATCACCCCCTAG
The DNA here is from genome assembly GCF_021347895.1 of Acanthochromis polyacanthus. Lineage (NCBI taxonomy): Eukaryota > Metazoa > Chordata > Actinopteri > Pomacentridae > Acanthochromis > Acanthochromis polyacanthus. Next base: position 8,317,062 of record NC_067118.1, read on the forward strand.
GCTGCCTATCAATACACGCAGCTCGGCCATTCTGTGCTGTTGTCGCCCCCTACTGGTGGAAGGCGGTATTTTTACAACTCAAAGTTTGTAAACAAAGTCACATGTCTGCTCCCCCTCCCACGCACACTGGCTGTCACGCTGCCTGGCACCTGAGCCCTGATAGTAGCACAGAAACAGCTGATAAACCTGCTGTGTTGTTAATCATTTAACCCCCTGCGCCTCCTCAGAATACAAATATAATAAATAATACCCCCCAGAAGAGATTGCACATGTTTAATGACATTTAAGTTGATTTGTGCTTTTTTATTATTATTATTTTCAGGCACAAGAGTTTACAGTCCTCCAGAGTGGATCAAATACCACCGCTACCACGGCCGTTCTGCCACGGTTTGGTCGCTGGGCGTCCTGCTGTACGACATGGTGTGTGGAGACATCCCATTCGAGCACGACGAGGAGATCACAAGGGGGCAGGTCCTCTTTCGGAGGAGAATCTCCACAGGTAAGAGCTCCCATGGCAGTCATATAAATAAGAAAAAACAAGGATGCTAAGAACACCAATGCAAGAATGTTTACATGAGTCGGTTGCTAATCTTCCTCCTCCTCCTCCTGCCAGAATGCCAGCAGCTGATCAAGTGGTGTCTGTCTCTGCGGCCGGCCGACCGCCCGTCCTTTGAGGACATCATCAACCACTCGTGGATGCAGAGCTCGTCGTCCTCCGTTGTCCCGGCTACCGTGCAGACGGAGAAGTCGCCCGCTGAGATCCGGCTCCTCAGCATCGGACACGAGCCCACGGCCTTCACACAGACCCCGGTGGCCGTGGCCCGGTGATGGAGGCGAGCTGCTCTGGTCCGGACCGGACTGTGCACTGACACCACAGACTATTTGCAAAACAAAGACTGATGTAAGAGACTTGAAGCAGAGAGGAGAGGGGCGGCATGACGGACTACATCCATCAGAGCCGCCACCCGCTGACCCTCTCCGCCCTCGCCGACCCCAACTACTTGATTTTTCTCCCAGCGTCGCCCTCGGCCCGTCGGAGGGCTTTTTGCTCCTGCAACGAGCAAACAAAAACAGTTCATGTGCCGACTGTCGCGCTTTAACGGCGAGAGGACAGCCTCAGTTATGTAACCTCCTCGCTGCTCTGTTCTCCGCTCTCTCCTTCGATTTGTCTTTCGCAGCAAAGAGGGAAGAGCCAGGGGCGTCGGCAAAGAGGGAAAAGTGCCTTCTGTGAGATTGTTGGGGGGCAAGGGGGCCCTGAAAATACTTGAATTTGTGAAAGCAAAAAGGCTCCACAACTCGCCAAGCTTTTTTGCTCCTTACTCTGGCTTTATATTATTTTATTGCTGTTCTGTTTTTTCCTCTCGTGGGCCTAGATCAGTAAAGCCCATGTCATTTTACAACCACTACTATCACTACTACTACTCCAATGTCATTAGCAACCAGACAACCTCATAGCTCCGGCAGCAACCTGTGCAAACAAGTCATAAAAGAGAGAGAGCAAAAAAAAAAGGAAGAAACACTGGACTTACCTCAGTCTACTCTACTACAGCATCCACCTCTACTCTACAACCTCCGCTTCCTCTTCTTCCCGTGTAAACAAACACAAAGGCTTCGGTTTTCATTCACACCCACCTGAATGCACACCACAATGCAAACCATACCGAGATACAACATCCTCTGCTCTTCGCTTTTTTAAATTTTTTTTTACTTATTTTTTTTTATAAACAGTGCCTCACGCAGGTCTTAAAAAATCCTTGGGCGACGAGAATTGTAAATAAGAACGATATTTATTATTGCTGTGACTCCTTTCACACACTCGATGAGCAGTTTTTTTTGCCTCAGAATTTATTTATTTATTTATGGAGAGAATTTTCGGCTGTTCGTATATATAAATAAATATGTATCATTCCACAGTCACTGAAGGGCCCACAGATTATTTAAAAAGCAAAACAAAGATTTTTTTTGACCATATTTATGGCTTGAATTTTTAAATTTTTTTTTTAAAGAGCAGACGTGTGTGTGTATGTTTGTGTATGTTGTGTAAATAACATGTAAATAGTCTTGAAATGCACTTCCATCTTAATGTATGTAAAAACATCCAACGTCTACTGATGGTAACTGGTTTTTGTTACGCTGTGTGAGTGGATTCTGAATGTCGTGACGTGTGAATGTGCGAGTGTGTGTTTGAGGAAAAACCCGTCTGGCTGCATGATCGCAGCCTGGATTGTTGTTTGTTTTTTTCATCCATTGAAATTAGAGTTGTAAATTATGTTAGAAACTATTTTTATACGATTTCAATAAATATTTTTTAACTATGACACGTGACTCTGTTGTGCTTCAAAAAGCCGACGCTGACGCTGGAAAACCATGAAAGACGCAGTAAGAAGAGCAGAGATAACAATTACATAGGCTCTATTTTAACACCTCCAGAGAAATTTCTAGGTCAAACAACGTCCTGTTTGACACTTCTGTAGAAAAGCAGCAGATACAGGAAGCAGATGAAGAGATAAGAGCAGAAGGCAGATGGCAACAAAAACAGGGCAGGGTGCATAAATGTTGTCATACAGGGGAAAACAAGCTCTCAGAACTGGCTCTTAGCTCCAAACTGATGCCATTATTCATAGAAAATTAAGTAAAAGACCTTTCAGAGGAGTTATTGTCATGATAAAGCAGAATTGTGTTCCAAAATCCAAACAAACCTGAGACATTTTGGGAATATCGGCTTTGTTAAGGCTTTAAATTGACAATTCTCAGTGTGTTTCTGAAGTGTTTACACATCACAGCCAGCTTTATCGGCCATGTTTGTGTACATACACGAGAATTTAACAGCTGAACAAACAAAAGGTAAAGAAGAGATGGGACTATTATGTACACAAGTGTGTTAAAACAGACTGATGTAAGTATAAATATACAGATAAGAAGAGCCATCATAAATGTTGTATGTATAGACGTGAAACTGATGATTATATATTATGTATGGGTTTCTGTATGCGGGCTGTACAGGACTGACATACATATAAAAAACAAAACAGTGCATTTAAACTGAAAATATCATCCGCAGTGGAAGTAAGCGGGTGTTTAGAAGGTGACTGACACTATTTGACTGATTTAACCGCACATTTTCTTGTTTGGTTAGATCCAAACCAGAAAGTGATGGATGAATAGATTGGATCAGACATACAGTAAATCCACCATATGTCGTTCTTGACAGCAGTTTATGCTGAGCTTAGATCCCAGAAATCTAAAAGTTTCCGCAGTCTTGTTGGATCTGGTGATAGACAGTAATGTTAGAAAGTTCCTTCTGAAGTTCTAAGTGTCTTTGGGTTGTTCTGACAACACCTGAAGGCCACTTGTTCAACCTCCACCATATCAGATGAAGCCAATGACAGTTGTGGCAAATTTCAGACAATTGCAGACTTTAAAGTAGTTCTATTCATACTTCAGTGGATGAGCAGTGGTCTGCTACACAGACAGACCCTAACCCTACTGACCTTATCCATACCATACCATACCATATCGAACACAAAAAAACACACACACTACCATTCAAAAGTTTAGGGTCACTTAGAAATGTCCTTTTTTTTAAAAAAAAAAAGAAAGAAAATCAGTGTTTTTTCAGTGAAGTTAACATTAAATGAATCAGAAATCCAGTCGAGACATTGTTAATGTGGTAAATGACTATTCTAACAGGATTTTTAATGGAATATCTCCATAGGGGTACAGAGGAACATTTCCAGCAACCATCACTCCTGTGTTCTAATGCTACATTGTGTTAGCTAATGCTGTTGAAAGGCTCGTTGATGATTAGAAAACCTTTGTGCAGTAATGTTAGTACATGAATAAAAGGGTGAGTTTTCATGGAAATAGGAAATTATCTGGGTGACCCAAACTTTTGAATGGTAGTGTCCATGTGGATCTTTCTGAATGGATGTGACTTACAGATTGAACGTGGTGAGAAAACTCTGCAAAGTTCTAGTTGTGTTTGCAGCTGGATGTTCTCTTCTTGTTATCCCAGAATGCTCTTCTTCAAGGGAGGATGAAGATGCTCTTCTTAAGACATTTTCTGACTGCTGCATTGCTTGATATCATGGAACACTGTAGGAATATTTTATGGAAAAACTTTTTTTTATGTGTTCCACAACAACAATCTCAAAAACACCCTCAGAATATTGCAGGTAAAATGTTCCACCTTTGTTAATATGTCACTATGCAGGAACGTTTTTGTTTTTGTTTTGTTTGTTTTTTTAAATACTGAAGGCTGAATGTTGGCTACAAGTCTGAAGAAACCAAGGACACCTACATGAGATTTTATCTGTTGAAAAATGATTGGAATGTTCAAAATTCATTTTAATTTCTAACAATTTAAAACAACATGTGGCATTACTGCAGTATACATATTCAAACTGCTTAGGCTGTATATCATATGTAACCAGTATGAAATGTAGTTACTGAGAACTTTCACTCAATTAAACCTTCTAAATGCAGGAATTTTACCTGTAATTGAGTATTTTTACACTTAAAAAGTACAGGATCTGATCACTTTTCCCAACACTCTCCCCAAAGCCCTGAGTCATTAGTAATCAGGTATAAAGTAATCAGCCTGTCAGTCCACAGCTGGGTGGCTTAATCCCATTACCAGGCTGCAGATGCTCTCGTGGGTTTATCTGGACGTCTGAGCAGCGATAGCAACCGGCCTATCAGGGATCTGCTCTCCTGGATAGATAAGAGTTGTAGCTTTAATCAGTCCCGATGCTCCCGGGGGACTCGCCACTAATCTTCCTTCAGACAGCGACGCTTGGACCTCACCTACAGCCAAACCAAGACTTACACAACAGCAAATTACATGGAGGCTGGAAACACCACCGCTCCCATCAGTCCCAGTTAGCATCTGTGAGCCAAATACGACGTCTGTTTGCTGGGAGAGATCTGAACGGATGGATGGGCCTGAAATAAAGGGATGTGGGTGTAAAAGTGTCAGTTCTTGTCAGCTCCACAAAGCTTTGTAGCATCTTTCAGCTCATTGTTTTAGTTTCAGCTTTACTGGTTTGGCTCACAGTCACTGCTTCTTTTAACAAAATCTGCCCAACATCAAACGGTGGACTGGAGCATTTCGCAACTAGAAAGCCAGATATTTCCTTCTAGGAGGTGGTGGAGCCTGAAAATGGTTGATAGGGTTACAGAGGCAACGCTCCAAATGGATGCTAACGTCGATTAGTGTCTACTATAGCAACCAGATACCTGTTTTCTAGCGGAGGTTATGAAGGAGATAATACGCAAAAGCTGAGTTCACAGCTTGTTTCTGCTTCAATCAAATTAATGTATTCTAGCTAAACTAGGCACAAATCTCAACTGTGGTTCAGACTAAGAAATCTCCAAAATATTGGATGAAAACAGTACATTTTGTACATTCATGTTCCTCAAAGGCTCGATTCTCCAATGTTTGTGAATCATTTCCTTCTAGCACCACAACAGTTTCCATGTATAGTTTTGGACCGTCGTGTTTCATTCAGGACAAATTGTATTAGCTTCATCAGGGTAAATATTTCCCTCTAAGCATCAAAATGAGAGCAGAACTTACCATTTTAGCACTTGACTATACTGAGAGGAGCTTTTAGCTGGAAAAAACAACCTCGCAAAACACCCAACTCGCTCAAAGTTGCAAGAAATCGTTTCTACACTAATTTGAAGTCATCTTTTCTCATTGTCCACTTCAAAAAACTACAGAACAAAGGTTTTAGTCATTTTTCTGGTTCGATTCTTTAAAAATACACTAAAACATCTTTGTATGTTTGTGTGTCTGTTCTTTGCATATCTGAACAACTGTAAGTTCAATCCACTTCAAGCTTTTTGGGTATTTTGCTGGGAACATTCTGGAGTGCAGTATTGAGTTTGAAGTAGATCAGATGAGCAATGTGTCTGTTTTGGGGGTTATTTTGGGGTCAGCAGCATGTCTTTGGCTGCCTATTGGCGAAACCTAACTTGCCCCTGTTGCTGAAAAACATCATCAAAGACAAATATATGATGACAGTTGATGAAGTCACGTTCTGCATTCGTGTTGCAGACCTTCCAACAGCCACGTCAGCTGTTTTTTATTACCTTATGCTTCAGTTTAGGCGGACCTGCACTGGTGACACACAGATGATTAATGCTTCCACACAGCATCAGTCACTGTGATAAAAGAGTTTAAGAGAGTCAGTTTATTTACTAGTGTGTCATCCCTGGTGCACAAACAGTAACAGAATCAAAGTCTGGAGGTCACATTCCTTAAGCACTGTCTAATCCTCGGCCTTCTCCTGGAATCTGATCTGTTTAACATCCAGCTCAATGCACATGTCAAGTCTCAGATGTACTAAATGGAAGTCGAACATGTGTTTTTATGTCAGATAACAATAGACAAAGGTCATCGAAAGAAACAGCACTAAAAATAAAAACACCACCATGAATCCAGAATGTAGTCTCAGCATTAAAGAATCTTTTGATCTGCTGCTGACTTTCTTCTTCAGGTAGTGAAACAACGCACAGTTTCCCTGAAGAAACTGCAGTGCGTTGAAGACCACAAGTTTCCACGAATGACACCGCCATTCATTTCCCCTTTCATTCTGAGAACCACAGGCTGCATCAGCTTCTTTTAACAAAATCCTGAAACTCGGCTTCTCATTGTCTTAAATGTATCAAAACTGCAGCCAAGGAGTTGTGTTGCTTTAATATTGCAGGAAAGGAGGTCAACTGCAGTTTTGTTTAGTTGGCGATTGAAAAATTAAGGGACAGACCATTCGTTAGATGAAAACAGAAGAGAAAATCATTTTTGTCTGGCCTCCACTCTCAGTTGTTACTACAAAGAAGTATGTGGAAAATACACTTTCTTTTCAAAATGTAGATGAGACGACCGGTAACGTTGTCAGCTAAACTTAGCACAAGCCAGTCAAACATCGCCTACAAGTATCCTTTAGACATGTGTCTTTGTCACAAAAAACAATCATGCATTTGGTTCTTTCACAGATTTATTACTGGCCATCCAGAAATATGACAAAAACTGCTGGGTCAAAAATATACATACAGCAACCTGAATTATCAGTTTTGGTTATAATTCAGATTTTCTTAAGGCATGACCTCTTAACCCCAAGAACACCATACCTACCGTCAAGCATGGTGGTGGCAGTATCATGCTCTGCGATACACTATTAAATGAAAACGGAAGAGAAAATCTATTTTTCTGTGACCTGCACTGATGTAGAAAGAAGTAATTTTGAAATATCTGGACATACGCTCATAATTTAGATAAAAAGATCAATACTGCTGTAAGCTTAAGTTAACATAACTATTTCTTTTAGACATTAACTACAAGTATCCATTAGACCCAGTTGTGTCCACAAACGCTGAGCTCTTTTGCCTTATTGTTCATGCAAACCTTCATTAGACTCAAATGAGTTGGGTATTTGCATGGACTGTTGGTGAGTCACCATCTCTCCCCCCAAACACCTCATTTGACTGCCTTGGTTCTACTCTGAATCATAAAAAAATAGGCCACAGTGTCAACGTGCAACCGCAAAGAGTTCACAAAAAAAACCCACTAAGTTAAGCTTCTAAAGAAAACACTCTGATACCACATTTGCATTTCCATGAAGAGCCCCGATGTGTGATAATGAGTCAGTGCGTCGTTTTGGCCAGATCAGAGCTGATTGGTTCATCTCGTCTCGTTCCCGTAAGTACTGGGCTGCACCTTCATCTTATGAGAAAGACACAGAAAGCCCAGCTCTTGCATAATCGCCCTCGTCTCTGTTCTAACTGCCGAAGCCGGGGCTGTTGGGTAATGTTGTCAGGAACTTCCTCGAGCTCCCCCCCCCAACTCTTTATCTCCCTCTCTGATTCTGTGACGCTGTCCGTCTCCATCTGTACATGTTTGTCCTTTGCCAATCTGCTGGCTTGATAAATACATTCACAATCTCGCTCACGCAGTCTGCTGAGAGATGAATGGGAAATCATGTGTGCACTAGTTCAGCGCGTAAACTCCCGTGTTGAGAAACGGGCAGACGAGCACACAGTGTTCACCTATGTATCGGTTATGAAACATGTGGGCTTTGCAGTAAAGAATGTGTAATAGATAAAACCAAAGGTGGGACCACAGTAATCAAGAATGTTGACAGAACAGGATGATTTTGTGTTGCGTCACTTAAAGGTCACAAGATCTCCACATCATATGAAGACGTCCTTTTTGACAGAGAAACAATCCAAATCCCACATATGTACAGTTTAGAAGCCAGAACTGACTAAAACTGCTATTTGATTATCAAAATACTTGAGTAATTGTCTATCACTTGACTAATAGATTCATCAGCTTGATTGCAGGACTGCAAACTACAAACATACAGCTGTGAAGAAAAGTTTATCTATACATATAAATCATAGCAGTCTTGTGTTTACAGTTACTCCTATAACTTTTTATTTTCTATGAAGAAATCGCTAAAACACACAAGTCTTTGTCACAAAAACAATCGTGCATTTGTATTCTTTCATTCATTTATTATGAGTTTCTTTTGAAAAATGCCAAAATCTATCAAAAATATACATACAGCACCTTGACTTATCAGTTTGGTGATGTAAAAAAACAGCATTAATCAGATTTCTTAGTGGCCTGGCCTTTTCTTTTGAGTGATTACTATTGACTACAGCTGTTGACTCTACTGAGTCAATTTAATCATTTTAAGAGGACCCACAATGGAAAAATCTGAGGAGCTGAGTACAGATCTGAAGAAGAAAACCACTGACTTGAAGGACTTGAGGCCTCTAACCCTAAGAACAGCAAACATACCATCAAGCATGGTGGTGGCAGTATCATGCTCTTTGGACCTGGACCTTTACACAAAGAAGATGGAATAATGATGAAGGGGGATTGCCTCCACATTTTTTTTTAGGAAAGTCTAAAATTATCATCAGAAGGTTGATCTTGCACACAGTTGGATGTTTCAACAACACAGTGAGCCCAAACACACATCAGACGTGGTAAAGAAATGGTTCAATCAGGCTAGAATGAAGGTTTTAAACTGGTCTCTCCAAAGTCCTGACTTAAACCCATCAAGAACCTGTGGACTGATGAAGAAACAAGTCTGAATCACAAAGACAACAAATTTAGCTGAACTGAACCAATTCTGTCCAGAGGAGTCAAAGACAAACCAGAGGATTGTCGACGGAAACCAAAAAAACCAAACTGAAGTGGAAATGGACTTTTAACCAAATATCAGCATTTCTTTTTGTATATTTTTGTCTCTGCAAATTCCAGAAAGCCTATGGTGAATCTATGAAAGAACCAAAGGGTGTTATTGGTTTTTGTGACAAAGATGCATGTGTTTCAGTGACTCATTTAGTTCTAAGAGTCGTTGGAAACTCAGTCAGGATATTCATGGCCTTTACAAGTGTATGTAAATTATTGTTCACAACTGTTCTAAAAGGTTTTAAATGCTTTTCAAGCACTACTTAATCCTTAGCTTTATAAAAGGGTTACCCAGCATTTTACTGCCGCTCTGCCATAAAACTAACACCCAAACAATGAGTCATACCCTGATCTTGTTGTGTAGAAAGAAATGATGTACTGTTCCATTTGACTTTGCACACACAATTTACCCCAGCGAGGAACAAAATAGCTTTGATTTCTTTCATCTGCCTGCCTCGATAAGGTCACCCCGGCTTCACACATGAACACACACAGACACTGAGTGAGTAATGATGGTATCCAGCCAGCTTCTGTGTCACTTGTTCCGGCAGTCACCACTTGGCTTCGGATCTCCTCGTCTTCGCTGTTTGTCTGACAGTCGATCCAGACTGTGTTGGTGGGGGTTCGGGCACCAGGCTGTCGGGCCGTCCTGGCTGCTACGCTCAATCAAATTTAGGCTTTAAGGAGCTGTTCTGTCTGTTGCCAGATTAGGAAAAAAAAATCTTTCCACAGATCAGCAGCTCACAGTTTCCATCTCCACACTCTGGAATGAATCACACACAGTGATGTAGTGGGAAGGTGGGCATAACCATCATCACAGGGAGAACAGCTCAGCACTTTCTCCCTTATTTGCTGTGTTGTAGACAGTGCTTTCTTATTATGAAGAAAACTCTATCTTTGATTCCTTCTCGTAATTTTAACTCTGGGTTACCGCACTTCTGGCGACACCTACAAATTAGGAATCATGCGACAATGAATGTTTCCCATTTTAAAATCTACTTGTGCACTGCCTGCTGTCAGTGGTTAGCTCTGATGTTTGTGGTTCAGACAGACACACAGACCTGGCAGACAGAATCTTGCCTTTGATCTACAACATTATGCACTTGCCTTTTATGGCGTTGCCCAGCAACAGGGGAAACAGGCTCCGCCCACAGGAAGTCAGGGGCCAGTGTGAAGACCCCAAAAGGAACAAAAAAAAAACCCAAAACAGCCACAGGTCACTGGATCTACTTCAAGCTCAACACTGCACTTCTCCAACACTAGATCTGCTGAGGGTGAGGGAAATGCCATGTGTGGTTGTTGAGATATTCAAATAACAAACACACACACACACAAAGTCCTTCATTTGTTAGTAAGATGTACACTACCGTTAAAAACTTTGTAGTTGTTTCTAACAGTGTTGGGTAGCACCATAATACCAAGATATGCATTAAAATAAAGTGTTCCTTTCTTCAAAAACGAAAGATTACAATTTGATATTCGATGTAGTTACTAATTCCAGGGGAGCTAGCTAAATGGTTAGTTAGCAAATTGAGTTCAGCTACACAATAGTTTGGTGCAGAAGAAATGCAACAAAAAATGAAATGCACTTTCTACCAAAATCAAGTTGTGTGATGAACATATCTTTCTGGTCTGATGAGAAACTCGGTCGTCCGGGAGGAGCTTGGAGTAGAACTGCTGCTCCTTCATGCCCCTTTACGCATTGAGAACAGCTGGATGAGGCAGCTCGAAAAGAACCGTTTCCCTTAACTTACTAGGCTGCCATTCAGACAGTTTTTCCCTGTAATATTATTACGATTACGCTTCCCCGTTTCCATGGTGACTCGTCGAATCGGGGTTCCATGCTGTCTTTTCAGAGTTGCGGTGCACGCGCTTATCTCCGGGTCAAACGACTCCGAGTTGATTAAACCAACTCAAATCAGCCGTTGTGAAACTGAAAACTCAGAGTTTTCTATCTCAGAGTAGATCAACTCAGAGTTGAGGATGAAACTCAGAGTTTCTTGAACCTGCTTCGTGAAACAGGCCCCTGGACGACCGAGTTTCTCATCAGCACACGCCATGCAGCTGACATGTCACAAAGTTAAAATGAGCCACGTATTTTATGATCAACAGACATAGCATCAACCGGAGTGCCGGTTGATGTCACACTTATCGCAAAGGTGAACATTTAACGATCTCGCGTCCTCGCATTAGATGTATCCAGGCCAGGCAGCAGACCTGTAATTATTATTATTATTATTATTATAGTAGTAGTAGTAGTATTGTTGTTAATAATAATAATAATTATTATTTTCTAACATTATCACAAGCCTAGTAGTGTATATAATAAATACTGTGCAAAAATAAAAACGCTATTTAACGTAATTTATCTTTTATTACCCATTTATCAGTAAGGCTTTTCTTTTGGTAGGGAGTCCATTTGACCCGTGACGGTCAGAGGTCACGTGCTTCCGTTTTATCGTTTTGAGACCTGAAACGAAAAAACGGAAAATTGAAATCCAAAAAACCAAATTCGGCCGTAATTTGCTTGTGTTGGTTTCATTTTTGGTTTTGAATTGAGAAAGGAAAAAAACGTTTTTTCGTTTTTGGTTGAAAACGAAAAAAGGAAAATTGAGCCGTTTTTCCCTTTTTCGTTTGTTGGTTTGGTCAGAAAAACAGATTATACTTTTGGCCCCTGACCCTTTCTGCTCCTGGGTTTTTACAACCAACATTCAGTCCCTTTTTGAAGTGTTTTTAGTCCCAACCACCTCCTAAGATAAACATTTGGTTCTTTGGCTGCTAAATTCAATAAGCAGTAAATAACTGCTGCTGTGTTTTGCTCAGTGTACACATGGTTTCCAGAACATCTTGAGTATTTGATTGAATTCCAACAATAAAGCAATGATAAGGATGATAAAATTGACACTGCACTTCCTCAGGTGTCCATCAAAACACCTGCCCAGTCTGTAGGGGATCAGGTGTGCGGTTCTCAAGATATACAAAGAACAGACACACACATATACAGAAAAAATTTGATTTATTAGCGAGATTATTCTCAACAAATACTACACTCATTGACTCATGCGACCAGCTATTTCAACTATGGGGCTATAAAAATCTAGTCTTACAGTTATTTGGACATATAATACATTAAAAGCACTCCAGAGCCACAAGTAGTTACCATACAGTCTGTTGGTCACCAAAATTTGCAGATTTTTTGCCGTAGTCAAATCATACAGGAGACACAATTCGACGTGGAATGATAATAAATCACAGAGTATGAAGTAGGCATAAGTTTGCCAGCATGTATGTGAATTGAAACATGTTTTGCTTGGCATAAACCAAATTTCTTGTCAACAGACACACTCTTAGTACCTAGAAATGCAACAGCACAACAACTTTGATTGGTCTTCTTACCAGTGATACTTCCTGTTTCATGGCATATGACTACCAAAGCTAAAATTTTCAAAGATAATGCTTCCCCAAATGTAACACTTGTGTTAAGCACAATCTAAAACATTAACTAATAACTCCTTTGTGTAGCAGCATTGTCAGTAAAAGTACATGTTTCTCTCAAGATATTGGCTCCAACTCCAACATGATCATTTCTTGAAGAGTCTCAACACAGCAGCTCAGAAACCTCACCACTAACTGGTGTTTTGGCAGCGTAATTGTAGACACACAAATATAAATGCTCAAATTAGCATAGGCCGCTTGTTTAAGCTGCCACACAAACTCTGCATAGATTCAGCACAGAAGTAGAAATCAAGTGGGTGTTTTCCAAAATTAAGCCCATTTCTGCCCAAATTTCCCTCCTTGTTTCGGTGTCTGCTGCAGCTCAGCAGAGAAACTCAGCGGAGGGGAAAAAAAGGGGATTTTTGTGCCAAAATGTCTGCAACTTTGGAATATTTTTCCTTAAGTTTAACCCAGACGGCTGAAAGCTTCATGTTATTTTTAGAGGACGTCTGGAATATATTTTTAACACGAGACGATTGGTGGAAAGTTTAAAATATTTGCCCAGTTTTAAAAAGATAGCCAAGCTAACAAACGAATAGTGGTGGTATTTAGACTTACGTAGACATACTTTCCCAGAGGTTGATTCCAGAAATATATATATATATATATATATATATATATATATATATATATATATATATATACATATATATATAAAAGACCACCACCCAGTGTAAGGTATTTGCCACCACTGCCCTAAATTAACAGGATTGTTGATTACCATAATATTTTTTTTGTTTCTGTAATGTTTAATCCGTCAGTATGTGCAGCTCTTTAATCAAAATGACATCTTAAATGCTAAAATAGAACTATTGTTGTTAGTCATGAATTTTCAGATGTACTGTTTAACAAAAAAGTAGAAAAAAGCTGTAAAGCATATTATTATTTTTTCACTGAGATGCCAAATTAAAGTTACTTGCAGGAAATTTAGTTTTAGTGGTTGTATGTTACTCTCGATTAATTTCTGACTTCTCATACACAAAATATTAAGATTTTTGGTTCATATATGTGAATAAGGACTTTTTAGCTGATCCAGTTTATTATTTGTCTAAAAAAATAACAAAACAGTTTTTATTTTGAAAAAAGTTTTTGATAGATGTCTAAAATATTTGTGTTTTCTCATTTTTATGGCAGATGGTCTAATAACTGTATATATACACAACCATTCAAAAGTTTGGGGTCACTCAGACAATTCCATCAAAACTCCCACTTCTATTCATGTGCTAACATAACTGCACAAGGGTTTTCTAATCATCAATGAGCCTTTCTACACCATTAGCTAACACAATGTAGCATTAGAACACAGGAGTGATGGTTGCTGGAAATGTTCCTCTGTACCCCTATGGAGATATTCCATTAAAAGTCAGCTGTTTCCAGCGAGAATACTCATTTACCACATTAACAATGTCCAAACAATACAATACAATACAATGTACTTTTATTGTCCCACTTGGGGAAATTTATCTTGTACTCAAAAACTGTGCCATCAATGCCATCTCAGCAGTATTGCACATATCCCAAACATTACACATAACACATACATACACCATAGTAAAAATTACTGTAGTAAAAACACTATAAAAAAAGGATTGCACAATCTTTGGTCTAAGCAGTACTGTTCAGGAATTTGATGGAGGTTGGAACCACAGACTGCAAGTCTGATTCATTTAATGTCATCTTCATTGAAAAAACTGCTTTTCTTTTAACAATAAGGACATTTGTAAGTGACCCCAAACTTTTGAATGGTAGTGCATGTATGTACACACGTGGACAAAATTGTTGGTACCCCTCAGTTAAAGAAGGAAAAACCCACAATTCTTACTGAAATCACTTGAAACTCACAAAAGTAACAATAAATAAAAATTTATTGAAAATTAAATAATCAAAAACAGCCATTACTTTTGAATTGTTGATTAACATAATTATTTAAAAAAACAAACTAATGAAACAGGCCTGGACAAAAATGATGGTACCTCTATAAAAGATTGAAAACTATTTGACCAGAGTGACATGATTAACTCAGGTGTGTCATTTAATTGACATCACAGGTGTTTCCAAACTCATAATCAGTCAGTCTGCCTATTTAAAGGGAGACAAGTAGTCACCCTGCTGTTTGGTGAAAAGGTGTGTACCACACTGAACATGGACAACAGAAAGCGAAGGAGAGAATTGTCCCAGGACATCCGAAAAAAAATGATAGACAAACATCTTAAAGGTAAAGGCTATAAGACCATCTCTAAACAGCTTGAAGTTCCTGTGACAACAGTGGCTCATATTATTCAGAAGTTCAAGACCCACAGGACAGTAGCCAACCTCCCTGGACGTGGCCGCAAGAGGAAAATTGATGACAAATTGAAGAGACGGATCGTTGGAATTGTATCCAAAGAGCCCAGAGCAACCTCCAAAGAAATTAAAGGTGAACTCCAAGGCCAAGGTACATCAGTGTCAGATCGCACCATTCGTTGTTGTTTGAGCCAAAGTGGACTTCATGGGAGACGACCAAGGAGGACACCACTGCTGAAAAAAACTCATAAAAAAGCGAGACTGGAATTTGCAAAAATGCATGTTGACAAGCCACAAAGCTTCTGGGAGAATGTCCTTTGGACAGATGAGACCAAACTGGAGCTTTTTGGTAAGGCACATCAACTCTATGTTCATAGACTCAAAAACCAAGCATACGAAGAAAAGAACACTGTCCCTACGGTGAAACATGGAGGAGGCTCAGTAATGTTTTGGGGCTGCTTTGCTGCATCTGGCACAGGGTGTCTTGAAAGTGTGCAAGGTACGATGAAATCTGAAGACTATCAAGGCATTCTGGAGAGAAATGTGCTGCCTAGTGTCGGAAAGCTTGGTCTCAGTCGCAGGTCATGGGTCTTCCAACAGGGCAACGATCCAAAACACACAGCCAAAAACACCCAAGAATGGCTGAGAGAAAAGCGTTGGACTATTCTAAAGTGGCCTTCTATGAGCCCAGATCTGAATCCCATTGAACATATGTGGAAGGAGCTGAAACATGCCATTTGGAGAAGACACCCATCAAACCTGAGACAACTGGAGCTGTTTGCTCATGAGGAGTGGGCCAAAATACCTGTTGACAGCTGCAGAACGCTCATTGACAAATACAGAAATCGTTTAATTGCAGTGATTGCCTCAAAAGGTTGTGCAACAAAATATTAAGTTATGGGTACCATCATTTTTGTCCAGCCCTATTTCATTAGTTTGTTTTTTTAAATAATTATGTTAATCAACAATTCAAAAGTGATGGCTGATTTTGATTATTTAATTTTCAATAAATTTTTATTTATTGTTACTTTTGTGAGTTTCAAGTGATTTCAGTAAGAATTGTGGGTTTTTCCTTCTTTAACTGAGGGGTACCAACAATTTTGTCCACGTGTGAATATACAGAGATTCTGTCTCTTACAGGATCTAATTAAGCGAACATGACAACAAAACAGAGGATTACACCACAGTGTCAGTTAGTCCCACCCATCTGCTACAACAAACGTACATGAAAACAAATCACATGCACAGATATTATTATTTTAAATTTACAATGTCAATTATTTCAGAACTCATACATCAAGACCTCGTCAGAGCAGCGAAGTAACCTCAGAGCACCAGTGATGATAATTCTATTTTCCTCATCTGTGCATTTGCTGCAAACAGAAAACAGCGGAAATTAATGAAGTTCAACACAGCTGCAGAGCATTTGTTCATCAAACCGATGTTCCCATGGCGGTGTTATTTATTGCCTCATTAAGTAGGAATGTTCTCCTCGGTGTTCTGCGTAAACGCCTCCTGTTTGGTTTGATTTGTACGAGGAGACAGTCCTTCTTACTCAACTTGTAGTCACATGAAGGCAGTTGCGCTGTTGACTTTGTTTTCACATTTTTGTGAATGACTCAACCTTCGTAATGAGAGAGTAAAGGAGGGCGGACAGCTCCGAGCCCCACCTCGACGCTCTCAACAGCTCCTCCGGATCCCACGGGGCTGTGGCCGTCCCTGGACCTGTTACACCTCCACAGCCGGCAAGCCTGGACACGGAGGCCGATAGGGAGGGAGGTTTGTCTTGGATAAGCTCTCAGGTACCACCGTGTTGTGCAAGTGCCCCTCATGCAATCTGTTTTGCCATCCATTTGCTGCTAAGAGACGTGACTTCGAGAACCAAAGCAAAGTCTCTGTAAAAGAAAACTGCAAAAGCATGAGCACTTATTATCATAAATGTATTGTTCCATCACCAAACTACCTGCAGAAGTCTGGGAAAAATGCAACCAAACAAAATGTGGAAGCTCCAACGGTTAGGTGGTCAAACCAGTTGTGATCAAGCGAAGAGTTTAGTCAGATCATCGAAACCGTTTTTATGACTGAGTGTGACTTTTAATCCGTAAACAATGCACAACCGCAGTGAATCAGAAGGTCAAAATAATAGCTCGGGTTAGAGTTTTAAAGGTTTGACTAACCTGTGGGTTGGTCTAAACCTGTCGAATAATCTTTAAATGTAGTCACCGGATGTAGACTGTGGGTATAAACCTGCTATTGGTCATGCTTCTATCAAGTGTTGTTGCTTTTAAAACCCCCTTAACTAAAGGAAACAACAACCTCCACGTTGCAACAAAGCCACACGGAAAACAAAATAAAAAAAAGATTTTTAAAGTTTTCCAGAGGATTAGATTGTAAAATGAGGTGGTTGTGCTAGTTTTTTGGTGAATGATCCATTCAACAACTCGTCCTCGTCGCTATTTAACCCTTACATACGGTTCATACTGTATGACTTCACAGTAAAAGTTGGTATAGACGCTCAATTTTGACTCGGACAGAGAATTCCCTCCTAGTCATCATCTAAATCAGCTTTTATACCAACTAGTCAGCATGTACACCAACTTTTATACCAACTAGTCAGTGACGATACCAACTTTTCTACCAACTTTTACCGACAATTTCGATCTGGACCAAGAATCTCCTCCTAGTCCACATCTATACCAACTTTTATACCAACTAGTTAATGTCTATACCCACTTTTACCAACAATTTTAACCTGGACAAAAAATTCCCTCCGAGTCCATGTCTATACCAACTTTTAAACTCCAGATCTATTTAATATGTCTAAATAGCCTATGTCACATTAATAAATGGATGATCAATGTTTCAGTAAATGTTTCCGAGAGCAGGAATAGTGTATTTTTTAAGTTTACAGCACTCATTTTTGGAGAAAAACACCTACTATTACACAGTATCATGTCCTGTTTTCTATGAAAACATAAAAGCCATAATGATTGAAATGATCTGCACGTGCGGCTGCTAGCTTGTTTTATTGAATCTGTCAATGGCACAAACATTTCTGGAATTTTTGTAATTCAGAATATGTTTAGCCAGTGCAACCATTAAACGCTGTCCTTACCGCCATAGCATAAGAAATCATAATTATCAATATTAAGCCAACATCTACCATGTAGAACACAAAACATGTAATCATCAAATGCTTCTTATGAACTAATCTGTGTTCAGAGCAATTGTAGGAAACCAGCCCTTATGTTCTTCACTAGAGGGGCTGGAATCAGTAGAGATCTGAAAATTTTAAAAGATTTTCGGTTTTGTGCACTTTGTGTCACTTCAGGAAAAGTTGGCAGATTTCAGTCAAAAAGAAAGACGTTTAGGGTGTTTGTTACTACGGACAAATGTCAAAACAGGTCAGTATGTAAGGGTTAAAGGGACACTGTTGCTGCATCCTGGGCTTAGTCACACCCAAGATGACTGTGATTGGTCTAAAGAAACACTAGTAAACCAGAGCATTATTTTCCCCCTATAGTGGACTACTCTGTTCTGCAGGATGACCTGGCAATGCCTGAATACTCTAAATACGACACTGCTGAAAGCTTGGTGAGTGTAGCGTTATTATTGCACAAATCTAAGGCAAAAGCTTAGAATAAACTGTAAGTACCTTTTAAACATCTTTGTTGCAGCCTGTGTTAGCAGATAGAAAGCAAAGTTAGCATTTATCAGACGATTTGTCTTTAATATAAATCCAATATTCACCAATGAGTCAGAGTGAATCACAACATAAAGTTCCAATCTTGAAACAGAAACAGTGAACTAAAAGATGCCAAACTGCTCCGACTGTGACCACTGAACCGGATTTACATTCTCACTGAGTTCATGACAATAAATGCCAGCTCATACAGTAAACACGTAGTTGTCTGACACGACATTAATGAGCAAACACTGCAGGTTTAACACACTTGACGGGCGGTTTGGCATTCAGGTTACAGGAAAAGATTCATTTGGATCCGAGCCAGACGGACACAAGCATTCCAGCAACAAAAGATGAGCTCAGCTTTCCTTCACTGTCTGCCAGATCAAGACAACAGACAGGACATTCAAGCCCGGGAAGAAATTAAGACTTGTGAGTTAATATGGGTCGGTCAGAACTTCTCACCAAACACACTCAAACAGCTCCTCTTTTATTTGTCTCCGTTAAAACATTTTCTGTGAGTGTTTTTCCCAGGCCTGGCTGGGAACTGTGGGAGTCCAGGAACTCAGTGTGGCAGCTCAGTGGACTCAGTGTTTGTCTCCAGGATGCCTGTTGGGTTTCCAGGGTAGTGGGAGTAGAACGTCTGAGCCAGGGGTGACCCTGACTTTCTCTCCGGCTAATTCCCTGAGCAGCTGATAGGCTGCAGGAGGGGGAGGCGGTGGATCCTTCAATCTGAAAGGTTATGGGAAGGGGAGGTTTAGGAAGCTCGGAAGAATGGTTCCGGATGAAATCACCAAAACGGTCCTGCTCTGCATTCACGGTGGGGAGTGTTGGAGTTCATGTCGTGACCGGCAACATCTCTGCCATTTTTTTGCCCTGATAAATGTCTGGTCACTCTACACTGGGGCTTTAAATGAAAAATCCTACATGAGAAAATCAATACCACCCTCATATCTGAGTAGAAAGTTAAGCATGTAAATGGGAAAATCGAAAAAGACACTCATCTAAATCTTATTAATATGCACATTGTGTCTTGTTTCTGTGTTCTATCAGAAGAAAAAAGAAGTTGGAAGTTGTGCCCATTCAACCAGTGGAAACTCCAGAAAGTCTGTCACACAACTGTGTGCCAAGAAAATGTTACAGCACGAAACTTCCTCTGAAAGCTGGCAGTTTGTTCTTTTTAAATGAGATATAACGTGTTGATTAATGAGCATCGAAGGGATTGAATTCACTTATTTTCTAGTATGCAGTCTAAGTTAAGCTGATAATTGCCTGTCTGTATCTTTCTTCATTGAGTCAGAAAGACATTGGACTGACTAAGCCTGATTTTAACCAGTTTGCACCTGATTGAGATAACTATTTCATATATTTTAGCTTAAACTACACACCCAGACCTCACGGGGTTCCAAAAGCCTCAGGTTTATTCCTATTGTTTAGGTATGTTTGCTTAATTGTCAATATTTTGGCAGCTTATGCCTCTGAAGCAGAATATTGGCTGAATTTCCCTCTTCATTTTGTGGACGGATGTATTGATCCTCATACAGAAAAACATACACTACTGTTCAAAAGTTTGGAGTCACTTAGAAATGTCCTTATTTTGGAAAGAAAAGCAGTTTTTTTTTTCAATGAAGATAACAGTAAATGAATCAGAAATACAGTGTAGACATTGTTAATGTGGTAAATGACCATTCTAATGACTATGCTAATGGTGTTGAAAGGCTAACTGATGATTAGAAAACCATTGTGCAGTTATGTTAGCACATGAATTAAAGTGTGAGTTTTCATGGAAAACATGAAATTGTTTGAGTGACCCCAGACTTTTGAATGGTAGTATATATACAAGGGTACTTCAAAAAGTTCACCTAGAAACAAGGGACGTAACTTGCATTTAGGGGCATAACTGTAAACTATAACGCATCCGATCAGTGTCAACAAAAACTTAAACATTTGTCTGTAGCTAAAGGGGCTAAACATGGCAAATAACTGATCAGTGTTGACCTGGTGTCTGATCAGGATACAGTTGAAGCACAAAAGCTGCCTGTTGGTTTTGGATGATTGCTGATCTGCAAAAGACAAAAGGAGGATTTTTCACACGAACAGAGCAAAACCAGACTTTCATGAGCAAATAAGACGTAACCACTTGGGATTAAGGAGGAGAAATACAGGTTAGTGGGAGCAGCTGGAGGGTCATTCCTCCCTCCAAACCCTCCATGGCAGTGTGAGAACCTGAGCGAGGTTTCCAAGAGATGCTGGGGGAGTGCTGCATTCCTGTCGGGCTGACTCACCACATTACACATGGTGCCGGCTGCTGCCACGTCCTTTAAGGGAAAAGGTCAGCCGGTGAGAGAACACACAAAGCAAGGGCAGATCTGGACCTAAAAGTACAGCTCAATGGCACCTAAGTGAGCTGATTATTTTCATGCACAACATCAGTAAGCTGGTGCACAGCCCTGTGTGACCCGTGATGTTGTGTTTCCTGTCAACTCATAAAAAAACTGGAACATAATTCCTTTTGATGACATTGTGAAAGAGAACATAGCGTATCATGGCCCTGAGCTACAATAAGTCTCTTACAGAATAATCCATCCTTTTGCCAAACAACACGCCTTTCACAATAACCATCGGTTTGCCAAGAGGCTGCAAGTGTGAACAGAGGAGCGGCTACGATCTGAAGGCTGGGCGGGTCCGAGGCAACCGACCGCAGCGTGAGTAAGATGAGAAATGCGATTACCCCGCCACAAATGTAATTAAAGTTTTCCACCTTTGCACTTTGCCTTTTCTTCTCTCCCTCGTCCCGCTCTTCTTGTCTGTCTTAACAAATATTTGCCATAACCACCCCGCCCACGTGCATTCCCATTCGCCCCTCCCTCCTCACTGGCCGGCTTCCCGTAAAAGATGCTGCCTCACGCACTTCCTCATTCCTGAAAAACCAATAAAGAACAGTGATGTGGCAACGCTCAGGCTGCTGCCGGCTGCAGGGGAGCTCTGAGCTTGATTCCGCTTCTCAAACGTGTTGCTGTTGTTGTTGTTGTTGTTGTTGTCGGGCTGTCAACTGTTTGTGAGTGATGATTTATGATCAGAGAACAGGAGGAGATGTAAACAGGTTTTACTGCAATGCATGAGAGGAAAACACAGGGAGGCAGGAATGTAATCTTCCACCCCGTGGGAGCTTTACTTTCTCTTTACACCTGCTAAAAAAATAATGCAGTTGCTGTGATGTGGTTTGGATCCATAAACGTACAAAAAGGCGTCACAAAAGACAAGTCAGGAATCGACAAATTAATGAGCTGCTGATGTTAGATGGCACGTTTTTATAAGGAAATAAAGTCAACACGTTATTATCACACCAAAATGTGTACTACAGACTCTGTAGACTATTAAACGCAGCACAGTCTGAGTTTCTGTTGTTATAACTCCTTAGATAAAGTAAACGTGCATCAATGGTCAACATGGTCGCCATATTGGTGGAAAGAAACCATACCCTTACTCTATGTTATCATTTCAACTCTTATTATTTCCTTTTCTACTTTGTTATACAGTGGTTTCCATTGTGGAATTTTTTTTAGATTCTGCTCCATGTTGACATGGTTTATCACATTATTTATGCCCATTTGAGAGCTGGACATTCATTTTGTCGATGTTTTTTTTCCCCAAAAGGTGTTTAGGGAACCTACAGTTTTTACAGTTTCATTCAGAAGATGTTTCGTCTAATGCTTCCCCAAGCGAATGTGTTAAAGTATCTCAGGATCTTGTTGACAAGTGATGGGAAAATGGAGTGCATGATGGACAGGTGGCTTGGTGCAGTGTCAGCAGTAATGCGGGCGAACCGTTGTGGTGAAGAGGAGCTGAGCCCCAGGGTGAAACTTTCAGTTTGCCAGCCCATCTATATTCTAACCCTCACCTATGGTCATGAGCTCTTTGTAGTGACGAAAAGAATGAGATTGTGGGTACAAAGCAGCTGAAATGAGCTTCCTCCAGGTGGCTGGGCTCAGCCTTAGAGATAGGATGAGAAGCTTGGACAGCAGGAGGGAACTTGGAGGCATGTTGGCCTCCTTCGCCTTGAAAGGAGCCAGTTGAGGTGGTTTGGACATCTGATTCAGATGCTTCCAGGGAGACCTCCTTTGGAGGTTTTCTGAACACATCCGACTGGGAGGAGACCTCGGGGTCGACCCTGAACCCACTGGAGGGATTATACATCTCATCTGGCGTGGGAATACCTTGGGATCCCCCAAGGAGAGCAGGAAAGCATCACTGGGAGGAGGGACATCTGGAAAGACCTGTTTAATCCAGGCGTAAACTAACCACGACTTCACCAGTTGGTTTCAACGCCGAGAAAATGAAGCCCGGATTTTGCTACTTCCTGGTCGTCATTTTGGATTTTTTGGAGCCAGTGACGTAAAAAGCGTCATCAGACAGGCTGGACCGGAGAGCAACTCGGGGCAGGACCAGTCAATGGGACTTTAACGATTTATTTAAAATTCAGTATTGATTTATTTTAAGATCGGCCACCTGATCTCTCATTTTGACCATGAAAACTAACGGGAAAAAAATCCTGAGCTGTAGAAAATCAGTCTATCAAATTTTATTTTTTCCAAAAATGAATTGGGGTCTATGGAGAAAAAGCTTTTTGGAGCCAACCTTAGCGGACGGCGTGATATTGCAAGTTTTTGACACTTCCGGGTGGGCTTCAATTTTGGAGCCAGATGCTACGTCCACTATATATACAGTCTATGGTTTAATCTGCTGCCTCCACAACCCAACCCCGAATAAGTGGAAGAAAATGATGGATGGATGGATGGATGGATGGATGGATGGATGGATGGATGGATGGATGGATGGATGGGTTTTATCCAATGCAACATACACCACTGTTTAAAAATATCCTTTCTAATGCCTTACAAATATCCTTATTTTTAAGAGAAAAGCATATTTTCAATGAAGGTAACATTAAATGAATCAGAAACAGTCCAGACATTTTTAAATGACTATTCTTCCTGGAAACAGCTGATTTTTAATGGAATATCTCCATAGGGGTACAGAGGAACATTTCCAGCAACCATCACTCCTGTGTTCTAATGCTACATTGTGTTAGCTAATGCTGTTGAAAGGCTCATTGATGATTAGAAAACCCTTGTGCAATTATGTTGGCATAA
Organism: Acanthochromis polyacanthus; assembly: GCF_021347895.1. Taxonomy (NCBI): domain Eukaryota; kingdom Metazoa; phylum Chordata; class Actinopteri; family Pomacentridae; genus Acanthochromis; species Acanthochromis polyacanthus. The sequence goes on from NC_067118.1 coordinate 8,340,886, forward strand.
GAATAAAAGTGTGAATTTTCATGGAAAACGTGAAATTATCTGGACGACCCCAAACGTTTGAATGATAGTGTTGATCTGTGAGTCGATACAACACAAGCAAGGATCTAGAACCTGGATCAGAGCCACAAAACCTCTCTATGTTGCACAGCAGCCTGGAAATCCTGAAAGTAATTTGTTGTGAATTTTACCTGCTTTGTTTTTCCCCACACATACCAGATGACTGAGCTGTATGACTAAGTATGTTCTAAATACCCTTTGTTCCCCGCTACTCATTTTCCAGCAGAGAGAATAAAATAATACAATGAATTTCCCGCTCGCAGGCATTTTTGCCGGCTCCAGCCAGACTGATGATAACTGCTGAGTAGGGAGCATCAGTTATATAAAGCTTTCCTCGCTGTCCTCCGCTGAACCCTCATTGGGCCGTTAGCTGGTCGGTCATTATTAGCAGAGGAAACTGGGGGATTATGTGGTCCACAGTTTACTGTAATGAAGAACTGGAAAAAGGTACAAAAACAGGAACTGACCTCGACTCTTCCTGCTGGCTGTTTGTGCGTGTAAATGGACGTTTTTGCTTCCTCTGAGCCACCACAGGTAGAAAAACAGCTCAGAGTGAGTGCTGTAGCTGGAATGTACAAATCAGTGCTGGGAGCTCCAGCGTGTTGAAACTGTCTGTCAGTGGCCTCTCTGACAGGATATTATCACCACAGCGACAGAACAGAGGGCGATAATGAAGCTGCAAACAGGTCTGGTGAGGATATTAACAGTAAAAATGTGATCCGTCAGATTGCAGCGATAGCGAGACTCTTATCCTGATCGAAAGTTGAGCCGAGTCGGTTTATTCTCCTGTTATGTTGACCCATGTTTAAAGTTAAAAAAAAAACTCAGTGAAAGTGTTTATTTCAGTATGAAACTTCTTCTGCTTGGCTTCATGAGTGTATTTAACATTCATTAATGGTTCATTTCACATATTTCTGATTCAAGAACATCCATCCATCCATCATCTATACACTCCTTAATCCTCATTAGGGTCGTGGGAGGCTGGAGTCTATCCCAGCTGACTTAGGGTGAATGCAGGGGACGACATATAGAGTAAACAATCACACTCACATTCACACCTACGGACAATTTAGAATCACCAGTTAACCTCAGCATGTTTTTGAACTGTGGGAGGAAGCCGGAGAACCCGGAGAAAACCAGGGAGAACATGTAGACTCCAAGCAGAAAGATCCTGAGAAGGCAGTGAAGGCGAAAATGCTAACCACCAAGCCACTGTGCAGCCGGGTTCAAAAACAACCCCTTGACGCCTTTTGTCGTGAATTTGCATCATACTGCTTTCATTCAGACTGCAGCTGAGATACGTATCCATTCCTCCAAGGCCAGTTTGTGCAGATTCAGTCGGTACCTCAGAACCTTTTGCAAGTACAAGTTTCTCATAGGACCAGTCAAAGTGGGACCTAATTATTATAAATCTGTTATTAATATTATATATCCATGTTCTATGTGCAATAGATACATTAACAATCTGCACTTGTTTTAGCATCAACTGGAAAGCAAAAACACAAAAAATTATTATTTATTTAATTGTAAATAAATTCAGGTGTCAAGGGGTTGTATAAAATTTGTGCTCAATACAAATCCTCATGATTCATATATCTTACTTTTAGATCAGTTAGACCCTGAACAGAAAAGTGCCTCGCATTAATTTACACTGTAAAAAATGTTTGGATATTTTACGGTAAAAACTGTCAAACCATGAAGGTAAAAATCTGCAACCTCTGAAACAGTTTGATGTAGTTTAAGTAGCACTGAATCACCATAAACAGGTGAATCAGGAGGAAACTGTGTTTTTTAGATTATTTTTCTTTTGAAAAAATACATTTCCCAACTCCTGCACAGTTTTTAAGGGGAAAATGCCATAGTATGTGTAATAATACTCTAATTTTTGCATTTAATTCTCGAAAAGAATACAGTTTTTCCCAGTTAAATGTGCATATTGGTGTAGTGATAACGGAAACATGCTACAGTATGTATAACAAGTAACAGGGCAATTTCTGCCTTTTTTACGTGCAAAGAATACAGTTTGTTATCGATGAAATTGATATACTTTTGTGTTAATAATGGACATATACCTTAATATTTATGACAGCTTTAACTACATTACTTTTTGCTAAAAATGCACATATTAAATGTTAAATACACTTAATGTTGTGCTATTAATGGAAAAATGCTGTAATATTTTTGTGCATTTTCAAATTTTTAAAGGTTGAAACTTTTATTTTTGCAGTAAAATATGGAATGAAACACATTTTAACCCTAAAATCAACAATATCAACACATTTCTTGACTGTAAATGTAGAAAATGTTTTCCAGCAGCATTCTGGCAACCAAAGCTGCTGGAATTTTACCATAAGAACAATTTTTACAGTGTACCAACATCACTCCATTAAAAGAAAAAAATCAAAATGTTAAAAAACAAAAAATTGAAAATCAGTGTCATCCAAAACTATCCATCCATCCTCTTTACACCGCTTTATCCTCACCAGGGTTGCGGGGGGTGCTGGAGTCTATCCCAACTGACTCGGGTGAAGGCAGGGGACACCCTGGACAGGTCACCAGTCTGTCACAGGGCTACATATACAGACAAACAATCACACTCACATTCACACCTACGGGCAATTTAGAATAACCAATTAACCTCAGCATGTTTTTGGACTGTGGGAGGAAGCCGGAGTACCTGGAGAAAACCCACGCATGCACAGGGAGAACATGCAAACTCCATGCAGAAAGATCCCAGGCCCAGCCCGGGATTTGAACCGGGGATCTTCTTGCTGCAAGGCGAAAGTGCTAAGCAGTACACCACTGTGCAGCCCCATCCAAAACTAATGTACAGTTAAAAAAAAAATAAAAAATTTAAACATGTTTTTTGTTCAACTAGTGAATTACCCTCATTGAACCATGATGTGTGAGAGCTAAAGAACACCATGGCACTAAATATCGGTAGAAATGGTTTGTAATGGAGATAATAATGGGATGTAAACAATGTTTTACTTTTAGTTTCTGACACTTTTGGATAATTAATCATGACCCAGGAATGTTATTGCTGTTCCTGTCAAATGAACATAACAGGAGCAGAACAAAAATGCAGATTACATTCTCTTTTCATGCGGATCACATGCTTGTTTTATCATTTGTCTGACACACCTGCGTCACACATCAGGGTCAAATGTGAAAACAGCAGTAAAATGTAAGTCATGTTCTGCATTATGTTTTGCATGTTATATGCTTTGTAAGGATTTTTCACTCTAAATGAACCATAACTGACCGAATTTTGCACACTTCAGGATGTTTGCATCGCTGATTACTTAACTTTGTACATTCTCAGGCAATTATTCTGCACATTTCTGCATACTGGGAAATATTTCTGCTTCTTTTTATGACTTACAACGTCTTTTATTTGACACACTTGCTTCTTTGATATGGACTTTTTAACATTTTTTTCAGGATACCCTGTAAATTACAATTTTTTTAACTGTAATTTTGCTACACTGCAAAAATAAATATGTATTTTTAAAAATAACTGTAATTTTTTGAACATTTTACTCTCATTGCAGATTGTTTTTACAGAAAACTAATGAAATCACTGAAAAGACTTAATTTCCACATAACTGAAATAGACCAAAACTGTAATGGAAAATAAACACATCAAAAGTGTGTATTTTTTAAGAATAGTTTTTGTTCTTTTGCACTGCTTGGCCATGGAGTTACATAGAAAAAATAAAAAATCATTATTTTAAACCTGTAAAATAATATTGTTTAACAGAAAATGTATGTGCAATAGGGATTAAAAGTTGTTTTTGTTTGTTGTTTTTTTGTTTTTACAGATTTTGTTAAATTATTGATTAAAAAAGAGTTTAATTTAATTTGTAGGGTATCCTGAAAAAAACAAAACTGTTACATTTTTTTTACCATTTTCAGTCCCTGTTGTACATACATTTTCTCTCAAACAATATTATTTTAAAATAATGATATTTTATGTTTTATGTAACTCCATGGCCATACACTGCAAAAGAACCAAACACCATTCTTAAAAAATATGTATTTTTGATGTGGACATTACAGCTTTGGTCTATCTTTCTGTGATTAAAAAAACAATCTGAAATAATAGTAAAATGTTCAAAAAATTACAGGTATTTTTAGAAAAATTTTATTCACTTTTGCACTGTAGGTTGAAATTTAATATTTTGGGCCGTTTCCACAAAGGGGTTTGTACTTTTATTTTATCCTGTAAAATCCAAATATAGAAAAAAATCATCTTGGTTACCATGGTTACAGATGCCACACATTCATAACTCATCTTAAAATCTCAGAATTTATTCAGTTTCAGTTTCATTTTATTCATGATTTTTTGGCAGAGAATTTTATTTATTTCGACTTTATTTAAGTTGGTAAAACGCCTGAATTTATCAAAACCAGCTTTCAGTTTATCATATTTTCTAACAGATTTTTAGTTTCTGAAATCATCTTAAGATCAGTGGTGCCAGCTTTAGGTGGAGCTGCATGTTGAGGCCTTGTTGAGTGCTTTTCTTGCATTATTTATTGTTTTGTCTCGATTAAAACCACTTTGTACAAATCCAAACATGACAGGCTGTAAGTTCTGTTCTGGATTTAAACTACAATAACCACAAGGGGAACAATTAACAACATTGAATTTAACATTAAAAAGGAAACTTTGTTCAAAAAATGCAGTGTAAAACGAATGTTAAAAGAGCATTTCTGATTTCAGCAGCAGAAGTATTGCACAAATACTCAAAAAAAAAAAGAAAGAAATAAGACTAATGTGATATTTTTGCAACAGTGGGTTTTACAGAGTTAAGGCTAATAAGAGCTGCACATACCTTTAATTACTCCGATTTAATGATTTCCTTTCATTCCCAATACGGATTTGGTGTTAATGCACCAATAGTCAAAATTCCTCTTCTGTTGGCAATAAAACTGTTTCTGATTCTGACTTTGTGTTTCATGTTTTTCTCTGCAGGTACAACATGTGTATCTTCAGATGTAGCAGCTCAAGGTTCAGCATCATAAGGACGTATTTGTGTGCAATCATTAGCTGTAGTCCAGTGGAGCTGAATGCTGTTTAAACACGACATAGACTTTGATCAGGTGAATCAGATTCATTTCTCAAATCTCAGATCTTAGGGACAGACTGTGTGTCCAGACGTCAGAACTCTCTCTGCATTGGTTACAGTTACAGTTTGTTCCTTTTATCTCTTCCTGGACAGAAACACTCAGAGTTGCTGCATTAGTTCTTCTCAGCACTTCTGTCACGCTGGATTTGACGCTGTCGTTTTGTGATGCACTGCGAGTGACGCAAAAGGCTTTGACATGATATTCGAATGACCAGGACTGAGATACAGCTTTACAACTCTGACTGGAATCACATTTCAAACCCAGTCCAGCTGTGTTTCATGTGTTTGGTTTATTAAGGCCCGTGCACTGAAAGAGAGTATATGACCTCACTGGAATGCAAGGAATTTTTTTTTTTTTTTTTGCATTTTTGAGGCCTAAACATGCTCAAACACTCCTGGAAATTTGCACACACGCATCAGAACTGGTGAAAAATGTGATATTTTATGAGAGAAATGGCTCCATAGCGCCCTCTGCAACATTACTACAGGCAGGATGTTTCAACTACATCTATTAAAATTGGTAGCCATATCTAGCATGTCAGGACAAACAAAAAAGTCAGTGGCACGCATACCCTAAGCCCAACAGGAAGTCCGCCATTTTGAATGAACTATGAGATTTTTGGACATTTTTTTTAAAATCATATTCAAGAGCAAACTCTTCATAGGGGGTAACATCAAAGCACCTCAGATTGGTCCAGGAAAAGTTATCAAAAACACTCAAAGGGTTGCTACGGAAGATTTTGACACAGTAAAGATTTACAGTTAGTTACAACAAAAACTCTAAATCTTTCCAGCCACTGGCCATGGCGGCCCCCTCAAGTTTGATGCTTCACCATGAAACAGGAAGTGCTGTTAAACTCCTCTGTACATGTTCCAATCTGCCTCAAACTTTCCATGTTTGATCAGAGTCCTGAACCGATGACATCCATTTGCCAAAATACATTCACAGTCATAGCGCCGCCTATTGGCAACAGGAAGTTGTAGCCATTTTATTAGCACATTTCTTGCTAGAAACTTGCATATAATTCTTGACATTGCTCAGCTATGTCTCAGTACCTTGAAATTTCTGCCACGTTTTGACATATATGGGTGTGAGAGGATCCATTCAATGCTGCTTGCAGCTTTATATTATTTTGCTTTTCCATTTTCTTTTTTGCTGTTCAGACATTAAAAAAATGATCTGGATACAATCTGGATCTTCATAAGAGTCCAAAGTCTTGCTGTGAGCTTTAAGTAAATGTTTAAGTCAGTACGTTATCATGTCCACAGTGATGATGTCAACAAACTGATCATTAGAATATATAATGTTTACTATATTGCTTTGTTTTATTCACATTTCTTAGCACTAAAAAGCTGAGAGTGGTGGGAATCTTCATCTTCTTGTTTTCAAATTTCAACAAAATACCCAAATAATCCAAACAAACTAAATAAAAAGATACTCTACCTAATCTGTTCATGGGGGGAAAACTCCTTAAACTACTAATTTGCAACAGATTTTGGCAACAAATACAATATTAAAAAACAAATAAATGAACTTTATATGCAATAGTTCCAGTCTAAATTCTCCTACATGTAACGTTTAGATCCCAAATTCACACCCCTTCCTCTCAGTTGAATTTCTGTGAATGATTTTGTTGCGCGTTTCAGAATGAAACTGAACAACTTGACCTTTCCAAGAATCCTACTTCCTTTTCTGTAAGATTTAGAGTCAGTGAGAAGTTTTAAAAAAAACAAATTTGCATCATATTTGATCACAGTTACAGCTCAGCCTCCATCTACACACCCATAGTTCTTGTTTGAGTCACTCATGAACTCGTTGTTGCATAAATATGTTCATATCCGTCCAATGCAATCCAAGACATCTTGCCACTTCAGCAAAATAATGGCAGTTATTTCACTGAGCAAAAAGTTTTTTTCAGCTTTGCTTTGAACATCAATTATGTTCAGTTTTATTCAATTTCATATTATGTGGCTTTGTTTTGTTACTGAATCTGTTAAAGGCTGGTATCCACAAATCCACACAGTAACACGTTTAAAGGAGTATAAATGAGCAATAAAATATGCTCAAGGCCTACTATATTCTGAGATTTAGGCGGATTTTGAAACATTTCATGCATTTCCATGTTAGTTTATCATCTATAAAAACCTGACTCCTTCAGTTTCACCATCTGTCTCTTGTTGATTTACAAAAACCATGAACTCCTTAGCATCCAGACTGGTCAACTGTTTGCCTGATCATCGCACTAACTTCCCGCTAGCTTGACTAAAAACGCTTTTTATTTTCGAGCAGGATTTCCTCGTTTCAATTTAATTTTAGCGCACAATCCCTCGAAGGAAGCTCGTTTGTTCTACTGGCTTATTTTAGGGCCATTATGAGAAGGATGCTGCTTCGTCTTCCTGCATGGAGGGTAATAAAGGTAAATGTCGGTTTTATTCATAGATGCAGAGGAACAGTCAACGCCGATACCACAACAGGACACCGTTGGTACAATGAGAGCCGGGGGGCACATGTTCCAACCTCTGCCTTTACTTCCAGCTATTCTTGTTCGTAGGATGCAGCATAAAGGGGCTATTGGTTGTCTCCTCACAGGATAAGCAACACACAAGAATCTGTTATTGATCAGTCCACTCGGATGTCTCGCTGACACCGTCGCTGAGCAATCTTCCTCTTTAAGCGAGGAGCAGGGTGACTGCGACCCGCTTCCGTCCTGATGTGACCCACATCCTGACTCACATCCCCGTCCTCTGCAGCGCTGCTAATCCACACACTTAAGGGAGGGAAGAGGTCAGCGGCTAACTGGGCCAGCGCTTGTGTAACTGGCTTTATTACGCCGCGAGTGTTTTGGTCTGCAGCTGCGGTTGGAGCTGCTGGGATTTAAACAGAAAACACGGCAGGGGTTTTAGCTGGGAAGCTTCTGCTTAGCGTGCACATAAACAGCTAATAAAAGGACCACACATTCATGCTGTAAACACTCACAGGAGGCATTCTGAGGTCGCTTTCTTGGTGTCGGCAGCAGGTTAAGAAGACCGAAGTGATGCTGCCTTCGTCTTTTTGTCGTCTTTGGGTTTCAATTGAGTTTATCTGCAAAATCAGGGCCACCTTTTGCTGAACTTGCACATAAATGACCACAAACTCTTTCAATCATGTTGCAAACACTCAGAGTAAAAGTAAAATCAGGCACTCGAGTCAGCATTGGTTTGAATTTCCAAAACTCATCTCCTGATAACTAATATTGTGTAGGGTTCCTGTTACTATAACTCCGTAGATAAAGCAAATATATGCATCAATGGTCAACATGGCCACCATATTGGTGCAAGGAAATCATACCTTTACCCTTTGATATCAATTAGAATTCAAAATATTTCCTTTTTCACTGAATTTTAGAATTCTGTTTATACCTTTCAACGTGAAAAATGCCTTAAAAAATCCAGTTTTGAATCACTTTTACTGGTAAACAATTTCCATTTTTACAATTTGAGGTCACTTTCTTGGTGTCAGCAGCAGGTTGAGGAGGCCGAAGTGACTTCTCTTTTTGTTGTCTTTTTGGGCTTTACTCGACTATCTGCAATATTAGTGCAACCTTTTGCTGAATTTGCACATAAATGACCACAAACTCTTTTAATCATGTTGCAAACACCCAGAGTAAAAGGCGCTCGAGTCAGCATTGGTTTGAATTTCCAATATTAACCTACAGATAATTAATATTGCGTAGAGTTCCCTGTCTATCCAACACAACACCATTTCTGTTATTATAACCTCTTCAATAAACTAAAGACGTGCATCATAAATCACTAAAAAAAAATCCATTTCAAACCACTTTTCCTGGTAAACAATTATCTTCATTACATTTTGAGCCCATTTCCTTGTTGACAGCAAACACGGGATGAACCTTCTTCTTTTTGTCATCTTTTTGTGTTTCAATTGACCTTATCTGCAAAATCAATGCATATGCAGCTGATCTTTGAAGGAATTTTTTGTTCAACTTGACACCAACAGCTAATAACCTGACAACAAACTCTTGAAACACTTAAAGTAAAAGTAAAATCAGGCACTTGAGTCAGCATTGGTTTGAATTAATACTGTGTAGGGTCCTTGTTCCTCTGTTATTATAACTCCTTAGATAAGGTAAATATGTGCATCAATGGTCAACATGGCCGCCATATTGGTATAAAGAAATCATACCCTTACCCTTTGTTATCTATTAAATTCAAAGAATTTCCCTTTTTTCTTAATTTTAGTGCAGTGGCTTCCTTTGTAGAATTTTGTTTATACTTTTCAATGTAAAAATGGCTTTAAAAAAATCTAGTTTTTAATCACTTTTCCTGGTAAACACTTTAAATTTTTGCAATTTGAGGTCATTTCCTTGATACTGGCAGCAGGTAAAGAAGAGTGAAGTGATGCTGCCTTCCTCTTTTTGTTGTCTTCTAGCAAGATCAGTGCATATGCAGCTGATCCTTGCAGGATCCTTTGCTTGACTTGCACGTAAACAGCTAATAAAATGAACACAAACACCTGCAATAACAAAAGTAAAAGTAAAACCTATTTAGTATTGGTTTGAATGTCCTATAATAGTCTACAGATGATTAATATACTGTAGAATTTCCTGTCAACAAACTCTTTTTGTCCTCTGTTTCAGTTTGAATCGACTTTATCTCCAATATCAGTGCAACCTTTTGTTTAACTTGCACATAACTAATAAAACGACCATGCACTTATGTTGTAAACACTCAAAGTAAAAGTAAAATCAGCCACTCGGAGTCACTTTTGGTTTGAGTGTTCTATAATAATCTCGTGACAAAGACTAAGTCATCCAATGAATGTAAACAAGCCGGACTGCCAGGTTTCATAACCTTACGTTCTCCCTCCTCCCGGGACAACAGCTTCTGGAAACAGATCACGGGGGTATTTTTCTGGAGAGTTTCCTGTGGGAGGTTCTGTGGTGCTGACAGAACTCGCTGACAGTGACCCTCATTCCTGCTCGATGACCCCGACCGCTGACTGGAATGTGTCGCTCTGACAAGTCAGCACCAAGGACTGCTAATCTGGAAGAGAAACAAAAACAGGAGGCGTTCAGAATAACAGCAGCTCCTGGTTTTAAGCCTCCAGAATCAGACGATATCAAAGTGCAAAGTGTTGCTAAGTTGCACTGAAGTTCTAGATTCTAATTAGGATGTAGATTGACTTTTGGTATCAGCGCAGTGTACATGAACACTTTACACTTTAATGCATTCATAATAATCAGCAGGTAACCATAGCAACAGTTGACATCCTCTCTGCAAACTGACACTCAAGCCTTCTCATGGTTCTAGACTTTCTGTAATAAACTGTTCAGAGGATTAACCTTCAAGAACGTCAGTTTTATAAATTACTCTTTTAACATAAACCATATCTGACAGCAGTCATTTGTTTGATTGTTACAAAATGTCTGAGCTGCTTATTGGTTGGTGATATTTATCTTGAGCTGCTAGAAGGAGTCGACCCCTAAGCTTAGAACCTCTGGACCAAACTATCCTACTGTATATAATGTTGTTAAAATACCTAGGAATACTGTGTTCTAAAAACCTTCTGAGAAAGTTCTCGTAATGTTTCAAGCAGGAAGTTTTCTTTCAGTTCTCATTATTTTCTACTTAAAGCCAGATAAAGCTCTCTAAAGATGCTCTAAAAATGTTCGTTCGAGAACATTCTTCCTGTGTTTTCACATTGTGGGAACGTTTAATAGAAGAACCTTTTCAAGTGCAACATCCCCAAAACATCCTCAGAAAACTGCAGGAAAAATGTTCCACCTTTCTTCATATTTAAAATCATTCAACATTTTTTAAATGTTGGCTTGAGAACGTTCTTCTTTAGTTATTCTGGAATATAATCTGACAACATCCTCCAAACATCCTCTGAATGTTAAAATGTTCTGTCTTACTTCATTTGTAACGTCAAAACAACATTATTTGAAACGTGAAACATCCTTAAATTGTTCTTTGAACATTAGATTAACTTGTGGGTTAATGTTGGGTAATGTGGGAACGTTTCCTAGCTGGAACCTTCCTGTACTAAATACGTTCTGAAAAAGTTCTAGTAATGTTTTCAGGGGGCCATTTTCTTTTTGGTTTTTGTATCTCAAGGCAGAATAAAGTTGTCTGAAGACGCTCTAAAAATGTTCTTAAACCATGTTCCAAATTCTACATTAATGCTACATTCCTCTGTTGTCATGTAACATTGTGGTAACGTTTTATCAAACAACGTTCTCACCAGCAACATCCCCAAAACATCCTCAGAACATCTTTTTTAATATTTTAAATTACAGGAACTTTTTTATAAAACCGCATTCTGTCTTCTGAGGCCTCGACAACATCCAAAAAACATTGTTTAAATGTTGGTTTGAGAACGTTCTTCTTTAGTTATCATTGAACATAATCTGACAACATCCTCCAAACATCCTCTGAATGTTAAAACATTCCGTCTTAGTTCACTTTTGACCTCAAAAGGAGATTATTAGAAATGATAAATATCCTTAAAATGTTCTCTGATTTAAATGTTTTCTGTCAAACATTATTAGAACTTGTAGGTAATGTCAGACGATGTTGTGAGAACGTTCGCTGCTTGTTGGGTTCAGCAGCAATGAGATAAAATGGTAATAAGCTACATTCAGATCATCAATAAATGAAGGAATATCTGCCTGTTTCTTCAAATATCTCAACAACTGTTCATTATATTCTCTTCAAACCTTAACTGGATGAGTTGTGGACATTTTGAGGTCTTTTGGGTTCCTCAGTGAGATTTTGCCATCTATGGGTGGAGCCTAAATCATATGGAATTAGATTTGTGCCAAAAATAATTAAACAAAAATAAATAAATTGCAAACAAAAAATAAAAATTTGAGAGATATAATCTTACTCAAGCAAAAAAATAATACTTGCAATCAAAATATTTGTGTGACTGTGTAAATATTTAGCCTTTTACTTTTCCAATCATCACTTCTTTTGTTTACAGTTCTGTCTTTTTTCCCTCACTGATCAGACTTTTGTTTTCAATGCCAGCTTTCTCATTTGCGCTGCCTGACATTTTGCTTGTGATTTTTGGCACAAACCTCTCGGGTGGGCGGGCCTTGTGAGGAATGCGTACTCATTGGCTGAATAGTTTTTGAGTGACACCCCGTGCCCCGGATGTTGTTCTGTACAGCGGGTGAATTCGGATGTATGGGATGTACTGTGGTAAGCTACTTTAACGTAAAGAAGTGTAAGTATCTGTCATATGTGTTGTCTGTGTTGAAGTAGCCGTTTTGATGTTGTAGCATCATGCTAATAACATGTTGGAAGCACAGCCAGCTACAGTATATCAACAACAATTTAGCAGCTACACGTTGGCTAACAGAACTTGCTAATGTTATCAAGCGGTGGGGGTGGGGTGGAGGGGCATATGTTAAACAGCTCGGTACTCTTAGAAAAAGGAAACAGCTTACTCATTTCTCTGGCTCCCTGTGTTTTAACCCTGGCTTCAAGCCTAGGTATGTTTGAACAGTTTGCACTAGTGTAATTTAACTTCACTGTCTTTCAGCGTATGGAGCTTCTTCTCCAGGATTGCAGCACTGATGGTGACCAAGATGATAGGGTGGTGGTGTCAGACATCCCTTGCCCCCCGGCTAAATATTTACACAGTCACACAAATATTTTGATTGCAAGTATTATTTTTTGCTTGAGTAAGATTATATCTCTCAAATTTTTATTTTTTGTTTGCAATTTATTTATTTTTGTTTAATTATTTTTGGCACAAATCTAATTCCATAAAATCATCCCTGTTGCTAGACAACATCACCACAGCCAATGAGCCACAACATTAAAACCGCCTGTTAAATATCACACAGGTCGTCCTCATGCTGTCAGAACACTGTGATCGTTGTTCAGGTGGAATTTACACGTCAAATTTCCCAGCAGAATGTTGAACTATGACGAGATGATCGATTTTATTTGGTGGTTTTAATGTTCTGACTGATCGCTGTGTGAGGCTGCGTGTTACCTGATTTAAACTCTGCAGTTCCTCTGGTGTGATTCTGCTAAATGTGGAGAATTCCTTTGGCTTTACCGCCACCTTGTGTTCAGTCTGTGTAAAAGCAAGCTGCTGGTAAACCAGTTTTATGACCAAGCAGGTTTGAACATCAAAAGTGGATGCTGCGATTTCGTGCATCACAGTAAACGCTGAAAAGAAAGAAATTAAGAGAAGAATAATAAGATTTTAAAAAGAAATCAAGTGATGTAAGTCGGCAGGCAGACATTTAAGGAGTGAATTAAAGTTTAATAAACATTTATGCTCATCATACTTTGCCTTTATCAGTGTATTTAAGTCTTGAAACTGATAGCTTTACATTAGTTTTTGTTCCTTTTCTACTTCTTGAGTGGTGATTGATGATGTGCCACAATTTGTGCAACATGAAGAGCTGGAACAAAATAACATCTGCTAAGTTGTGTTTTATGAGTAATTTATGTTAATTATTTACCAAATTATTTAACCAAAGTCTGGACTCGCGTTCTTGGCGAGTCCAGACTTGCAAGTACAACTCTGAAGTCCGGACTCCCAAGAACGCATCCCGGTTCACGTGCATTTGGAACACCAGCGTACTTGATGACGTCACTGCCTCGGTTCACCTGCTCCAGTTATTTTTACAGTGAAAAACAACCAAATGGAGTCAGAAATAATAGCACAGCCCTGTGTGTTCACATTTTAATATTAAAACTGTTATTGTGTAGGTATATTCACGCTTGTAAGATCATTACAAATATATTTTTTTATGTTTTAGAACTGCTGATTTATTAACAGCTGTAGTTGGTGATGAACTGAACCATCTCATTCTCAGTTCTATCAGTGGATCCACTTAAACTCTTCAGAAACTGATCACTGAAAACTATGAAACCTTGAGGAGGACACCTCATAAACACGATGGATGGTTTACTGTTTTATTATTAACAGCGATAAAATACATTAGTCTACATTTTACATCCAGAGCTGCTGTTTGTCCTCCAACATCCAGAGGTTTATAGTCTGACAGATAAACAAACATTACTACACTTTAATGTGATCACCAGGAGCTCTGGATGCGGAATATCATCAGTGATTAATGAGAGGAGAGTTCATGTCAACTACTGTACTCAAAACCTGAACACAGGTGAGCTCCTACAGGTGATCTCCTACAGGTGAGCTCCTTCAGGTGAGCTCCTACAGGTGAGCTCCTTCAGGTGAGCTCCTTCAGGTGAGCTCCTACAGGTGAGCTCCTACAGGTGATCTCCTACAGGTGAGCTCCTTCAGGTGATCTCCTACAGGTGAGCTCCTACAGGTGATCTCCTACAGGTGAGCTCCTTCAGGTGATCTCCTACAGGTGAGCTCCTACAGGTGAGCTCCTACAGGTGAGCTCTTACAGGTGGGCTCCTACAGGTGGGCTCCTACAGGTGGGCTCCTTCAGGTGATCTCCTTCAGGTGATCTCCTTCAGGTGGGCTCCTTCAGGTGAGCTCCTACAGGTGGGCTCCTTCAGGTGAGCTCCTTCAGGTGAGCTCCTACAGGTGATCTCCTTCAGGTGATCTCCTTCAGGTGAGCTCCTTCAGGTGAGCTCCTACAGGTGATCTCCTTCAGGTGGGCTCCTTCAGGTGGGCTCCTTCAGGTGAGCTCCTACAGGTGATCTCCTTCAGGTGGGCTCCTTCAGGTGATCTCCTTCAGGTGAGCTCCTACAGGTGAGCTCCTTCAGGTGAGCTCCTTCAGGGGAGCTCCTTCAGGTGAGCTCCTACAGGTGAGCTCCTTCAGGTGATCTCCTTCAGGTGGGCTCCTTCAGGTGAGCTCCTACAGGTGAGCTCCTTCAGGTGAGCTCCTTCAGGTGAGCTCCTACAGGTGAGCTCCTTCAGGTGAGCTCCTTCAGGTGAGCTCCTTCAGGTGAGCTCCTACAGGTGAGCTCCTTCAGGTGAGCTCCTTCAGGTGATCTCCTACAGGTGAGCTCCTTCAGGTGAGCTCCTTCAGGTGGGCTCCTACAGGTGGGCTCCTACAGGTGGGCTCCTACAGGTGAGCTCCTACAGGTGAGCTCCTTCAGGTGAGCTCCTACAGGTGGGCTCCTTCAGGTGAGCTCCTTCAGGTGGGCTCCTTCAGGTGGGCTCCTACAGGTGGGCTCCTACAGGTGAGCTCCTACAGGTGAGCTCCTTCAGGTGAGCTCCTTCAGGTGAGCTCCTTCAGGTGGGCTCCTTCAGGTGGGCTCCTACAGGTGGGCTCCTACAGGTGGGCTCCTTCAGGTGAGCTCCTTCAGGTGAGCTCCTTCAGGTGAGCTCCTACAGGTGAGCTCCTTCAGGTGAGCTCCTTCAGGTGAGCTCCTACAGGTGAGCTCCTTCAGGTGAGCTCCTTCAGGTGGGCTCCTACAGGTGAGCTCCTACAGGTGAGCTCCTTCAGGTGAGCTCCTTCAGGTGAGCTCCTACAGGTGAGCTCTTACAGGTGGGCTCCTACAGGTGGGCTCCTACAGGTGGGCTCCTTCAGGTGATCTCCTTCAGGTGATCTCCTTCAGGTGGGCTCCTTCAGGTGAGCTCCTACAGGGGGGCTCCTTCAGGTGAGCTCCTTCAGGTGAGCTCCTACAGGTGATCTCCTTCAGGTGATCTCCTTCAGGTGAGCTCCTTCAGGTGAGCTCCTACAGGTGATCTCCTTCAGGTGGGCTCCTTCAGGTGGGCTCCTTCAGGTGAGCTCCTACAGGTGATCTCCTTCAGGTGGGCTCCTTCAGGTGATCTCCTTCAGGTGAGCTCCTACAGGTGAGCTCCTTCAGGTGAGCTCCTTCAGGTGAGCTCCTTCAGGTGAGCTCCTACAGGTGGGCTCCTTCAGGTGATCTCCTTCAGGTGGGCTCCTTCAGGTGAGCTCCTACAGGTGAGCTCCTTCAGGTGAGCTCCTACAGGTGATCTCCTTCAGGTGGGCTCCTTCAGGTGATCTCCTTCAGGTGAGCTCCTACAGGTGAGCTCCTTCAGGTGAGCTCCTTCAGGTGAGCTCCTACAGGTGAGCTCCTTCAGGTGATCTCCTTCAGGTGAGCTCCTTCAGGTGATCTCCTACAGGTGAGCTCCTTCAGGTGGGCTCCTTCAGGTGGGCTCCTACAGGTGGGCTCCTACAGGTGGGCTCCTACAGGTGAGCTCCTACAGGTGAGCTCCTTCAGGTGAGCTCCTACAGGTGGGCTCCTACAGGTGAGCTCCTTCAGGTGAGCTCCTTCAGGTGAGCTCCTACAGGTGAGCTCCTTCAGGTGAGCTCCTTCAGGTGATCTCCTACAGGTGAGCTCCTTCAGGTGAGCTCCTTCAGGTGGGCTCCTACAGGTGGGCTCCTACAGGTGGGCTCCTACAGGTGGGCTCCTACAGGTGAGCTCCTACAGGTGAGCTCCTTCAGGTGAGCTCCTTCAGGTGGGCTCCTACAGGTGGGCTCCTACAGGTGAGCTCCTACAGGTGAGCTCCTTCAGGTGAGCTCCTTCAGGTGAGCTCCTACAGGTGGGCTCCTACAGGTGAGCTCCTACAGGTGAGCTCCTTCAGGTGGGCTCCTTCAGGTGAGCTCCTACAGGTGAGCTCCTACAGGTGAGCTCCTTCAGGTGAGCTCCTTCAGGTGAGCTCCTACAGGTGGGCTCCTACAGGTGGGCTCCTTCAGGTGAGCTCCTTCAGGTGAGCTCCTTCAGGTGAGCTCCTACAGGTGAGCTCCTTCAGGTGAGCTCCTTCAGGTGAGCTCCTACAGGTGAGGTCCTTCAGGTGAGCTCCTTCAGGTGAGCTCCTTCAGGTGAGCTCCTACAGGTGAGGTCCTTCAGGTGAGCTCCTACAGGTGAGCTCCTACAGGTGAGCTCCTTCAGGTGAGCTCCTTCAGGTGAGCTCCTACAGGTGAGCTCTTCTTCTGCCTGTCAGGGAATAAAACAGAAACCTTTCCAAACATCAGCAGCATCTGATCAACCAAGTCTGATTAGAGCAGAATTTAATTCTGGCTTCAACAATTCAATTCATTTTTTGAACACAGTTGAAAATTTTTTTTTCAAATATTTTTATTGAGAAGCAGCTATTTAAATGTTATCCGGTTTTTGAACAATCAACATTGCTTCATTTTCACATATAACACCAAAAACACACAAGATACAATACACATATTTATAACTTAAATATATATATATATATATATACATACATACACACACACACACACACACACACACACACACACACACACACACACACATATATATTTACATACACACATATACACATACATGCATCAAAAATAAATCCTTCCCACACCTATCCCTACCCCCACTGTGCTATCCATCAATACTCAAATGACTGGTCCATTTTTTGTAGAAAAGAAATGCTGAAAGTCGTCCAGTTTATCTCTTAGACTGTAACGGATTCTCTCTAAATGGAGAGTGTCTGTCATCACAGAAATCCAGGCCTTAAATGAAGGAACCTCTTTTCCCTTCCACAATAGGAGAATCAGCCTCTTTGCGGACATCAGACCATATGACATGAGACGTGCTTGTGTCCTTTTAATTATTTTAGACTGCTCTGAAAATCCAATTATGATCCAAACAGGATCAGGTTCCAGCTTTACCTTAAAGAGTTGTGAAAAAAACAAAAACAGAGACATCCAGAAGCCTTGCAATTTGTTACATGTTACAAAACTGTGTAATAAATCTGCTTCCTCACATTCGCATTTATCACAGATTGATGATACTTGAGGAAATATCTTGTGTAGTCGTGCTTTTGAGTAGTGTAATCTGTGTAGTATTTTAAATTGAATTAAACAGTGCCGTGCATTTATCAAACATAAATTAACATAGTTAAGGCCTTTGGTCCAAATGTCGTCCTGAATTTCTATGCCTATTTCCTTTTCCCAAGCAGATTTTATTTTAAACATGTCAGTTTGTAGAAGTGCTAATAATGTCTTATATATGAAAGAAATTGTATTTTTCCCTGCCACACATTCCTCTAAACATTGATCTAATTTGTCTGGTGTTGCGGTTTCAAATACATTCATATGAGATCTGACATAGTTCCTTACTTGCAGGTATCTAAAAAAGTCACTGGCTGCCAAATTAAACTTCTGTTTGAGTTGAGTTACCCTGAAAATAAAGATCCCCTACTTTTTGTAAACCCATCTCTTTCCAACGGTCGAATGAGCCATCGATAATGGACGGTGTAAATGATGGGTTAGCAGCTATAGGAGTAACAAAAGATAAAGTTCTCAATTTAAATTCCTTTATCGTTTGTCTCCAAATTTGAACCGTATTGTGAATTACAGGATTGTTATTATAATATGTTGTTTTAAGACAGATGGGGGACATTGCAATTGCACCTAGGGTATAGGGTACACAGTCTTCTCGCTCTATATCAAGCCAACTCCCCACTATAGCCGTATCGTCTAACCAGTGAACAAGATATTTTATATTAGTTGCAAAGTAGTAGTACTTAAAGTTTGGTAATGCTAATCCACCATTAGTTTTCATTTTGCAAAGATGATTCTTCTTTATTCTGTGGCTTTTATAGTTCCAAATAAATGGGATAAAGATTGAGTCTAGTTGTTGTTGTTTTTTTAAATGACCCTTTAAGATATATGGGAATATTTTGAAACAAGTATAAAAGTTGAGGAAGACAAACCATTTTAATAGCATTCACCCTACCAATTAAAGAGAGTGGAAGTGATTTCCAAAATTCAGTCTTATTTTTAAACACCTCTAACATGTTTATAAAGTTGGATTCATATAAGAACTTATAAATTTTTGTCATTTTAATTCCTAAATATGTTATTTTATCTGAAGTCACCTTAAATGGCATATTATTCAGTGAGCTGGGATTACTACATTTAACTGGCATCAGCTCACTTTTCCTCCAATTTATTTTATATCCTGAAAAGGAACTAAAAAGATCTATAGTTTCAAGCACCTTGGGGATTGAGTCCAACGGTTTAGTTATGTCCATTAGTATATCATCGGCATATAACGGGATTTTATTAGAAGTATATTTCGTATTGTAACCATGTATGTTTTCATGTCTTCTAATCGTTTCAGCCAAAGGCTCTAAGGCAAGAACAAAGAGCAGAGCACTCAACGCACATCCTGCCGTGTACCACGAAATAACTTTAAAGGTTCTGATAGTGTCCTGTTGGTAAGAATCCTGGCACATGGGTTACTATACAACAGCTGTACCCAAGAAAAAAATGTTTTACCAATACCACATTTTTCCAACACTGCATATAAATAAGGCCATTCAACACAATCAAAAGCCTTTTCTGCATCTAGGCTCAATATAAATAAATCTTCTTCTGGACTCTTAAGGGTGTAAATTATATTAAAAAGGAATCTGAAATTATGAGTTGAATGTCTTGTCGAAATAAACCCAGTTTGATCTGGGTGTACAAGTTTAACCATGTGAGTACTTAATCTATTGGCTAAAGATTTCGCCAAAATTTTCTGGTCCGAATTCAATAAAGAGACTGGTCTATAAGAGCCAACCTGTTCTAAATCTTTGTCTTTTTTGGGGATAAGTATCACTGTTGCTTCATTTAAGGTTTCTATCAGCCTGCCTTCTTCTAAAGCCTTATTAAACATTTTTAACAAATAAGGGGTTAGTAAATCACTAAACCTTTTATAAAATTCATTACATAGGCCATCCAGTCCAGGGCTTTTTCCATTTTTTAGAGAGCGTATACTATTGCCTAGTTCTAGTTAAAGCTGTATCTAATAATGTTCGATCTTTCTGTGAAAGTGTCGGTAATTTGCAATGGTTTAAAAACATTTGCATTTTTTCAGGCGCATTACATTTAGAAGTATACAATTCTTTATAAGAATCTGTAAACGCTTCATTAATCTTGTTATGGGAGTTCACCAATGACCCAGAAGTTGATCTGATAGTATGAATCATCTTCTCACTCTCCATTTTTCTCAATTGTCTGGTCAATAATTTGTGTGGTTTGTCACCAAATTCAAAACATGTCTGTGTAACATACATAAATGTCCTAGATATTTTTTCTGAGAGAATTTTATTGAGTTGGTACTTAAGAGCAGATATTTTACTGTGTAGCTGAATCGATGGTTGCTTTGCATTCTCTGTGTCTAATCTTTGTATCTGTGCCTCTAATTGTGAGCATTTTAAAAAGCAGAATGCTCAGACAATCACTTGCTGACATTTGTCTTATCGACTTTTTTGTTCATTTGGGCTCCAAGATGGAACTTTTCATGTTGGTTTCACGTAGTTTTTTCCTCTTTCAATTCATCCATAATTAGAGATTATTTGATCTACCTGTGTACAATATTACAGATTCTGAATTGATGACATGATGAGAAATAACAATGAAAAATTCAGGTTTTTATCTTAAAATGTTCCTCAGATATTGTCGTTTAAACAGCCTTGTGAAAAAAAGGTGCCAAAAGTGCCTTTATTTGTCTTTCTCGGCCACGTTTTGGATTCACAAAATCATTACAGGAGTTAAAAAAAAACACATAAAGGTCCTGAAGAGTGATGTCAGCTCTCAGTTCAAGTGATGTTTGTTTTACAAGGTGGGATGTTAACATGTAGAATGTGAAGAATCCAGACCGAGGTGTCGACTTAGAGATCAAACCAGAATAACCCTGATGACTGTTTGACGAAGAGTCTGTAAAAGGAGCTGAGAAGTGTCTAGTGAGAAGACATTTCTTTGATATACTGTAGATATAAAATCAGATCTGCAGACTTTATTCCTTTTAGCAGATTATGTGTTCAGCGTCACCAGATGGCAGCGTTTGACTTCTTTCTATTGAACAAAGTCCTCAACCCCTCCGGCTTTTAATAATAACGGTGTGAAAACTGTGCTTTATGAGTCCAACATGAATCAAGAACCTATTTGAGCAACAATACCTGAGCTTTTATCCAAATCTTATATTTCTTCAGTTGTAAAACTTCAACACAGACAACATGCAGGAATGAAACTCCCCTGAATGAAACACGGTAAATTCCACCGCCGTCAGCAGGTCGTCCTGAGTTAGGTCTCTGCTCTTTACACTTCATTACCGTAGCTCATAAATCACACGCCCTTCACTATAAATATTTAGCGCAGCGACTCACACCTCTTTGAAGGATTGGGGAAAAAATTTGCGTAACTTGACCTCATTCAAGCATTTCATTAAAGTTTAAGTTGGTGGTTGAAAAAGGTGTAAAAATGACCTGCGCATTCAAGTAGTACATATAGACGCTGAATTAGTAACAGATATAAACAGAAGGCTGGCATATATGGTCTTTACAGGAGCATGTAAGTGTTTATAACTCTGTTTTAGAGTTTCCAATGACTCCTAAAAGTCTACATTTTTCTTGAATGGAATCACTAAAAGACATGAATCTTTATTCATAGATTTATTAAAGATCTTCTGGAAATATGACAAATTTTGCTGGGTCAGAAATACACATACAGCAACTTGAACTATCAATTTTGATGATGCAGTAAATTTTGTTCATCGAATTTTCTTGCTTTCATTGCCTCTTAACTTCTGCTTAGTTATTGCGATTGACTACAGCTTCTGACTTCTCTGAGTATATGGAAAAATATACATACAGAAATGCTAATATTTGGTTGGATTTCCACTTCATTTTTGTTCTTCTGGTTTCCATCCAGTCTTCTGGTTTGTCTTTGACTCCTCTGGACAGAATTGATACAGTTCAACAAAATTTGTTGTCTTTCTGATTCCGACTTGTTTCTTCATCAGTTCACAGGTTCTTGATGGGTTTAAGTCAGGACTTTGTAGAGATCAGTCTAGAACCTTCATTCTAGCCTGATTGAACCATTTCTTTACCACGTCTGATGTGTGTTTGGGCTCATTGTCTTGCTGAAACATCCAACTGTGTCCAAGATCAACCTTCTGCTGATGGTTTTAGATTTTAATCCTCCTCCTTCATTCTTCCATTTTCTACGGTGGCCCTGAAGTGCAAACCACAACAGCAAATAACTAAACACATTGGCAAATGACTAAACACAACAGCAAATTAAAAAACACATTGGCAAATAACTAAACACAACGGTAAATAACTAAACACAACGGCAAATAACTAAACACAACGGTAAATAACTAAACACAACGGCAAATAACTAAACACAACAGCAAATTAAGAAACGCATTAGCAAATAACTAAACACAACAGCAAATAACTAAACACATTGGCAAATGACTAAACACAACGGTAAATAACTAAACACAACAGCAAATTAAAAAAACACATTGGCAAATAACTAAACACAACGGTAAATAACTAAACACAACGGCAAATAACTAAACACATTGGCAAATAACTAAACACAACGGTAAATAACTAAACACAACGGCAAATAACTAAACACAACGGTAAATAACTAAACACAACGGCAAATAACTAAACACAACGGTAAATAACTAAACACAACAGCAAATTAAGAAACGCATTAGCAAATAACTAAACACAACGGCAAATAACTAAACACAACAGCAAATTAAGAAACGCATTAGCAAATAACTAAACACAACTGCAAATAACTAAACACATTGGCAAATAACTAAACACAACGGTAAATAACTAAACACAACGGTAAATAACTAAACACATTGGCAAATGACTAAACACAACAGCAAATTAAAAAAACACATTGGCAAATAACTAAACACAACGGTAAATAACTAAACACAACGGCAAATAACTAAACACAACGGTAAATAACTAAACACAACGGCAAATAACTAAACACAACAGCAAATTAAGAAACGCATTAGCAAATAACTAAACACAACTGCAAATAACTAAACACATTGGCAAATAACTAAACACAACGGTAAATTAAAAAACATATTGGCAAATAACTAAACACAACGGCAAATGACTAAACACAACGGCAAATAGCTCTGTATACCGGAAGAGGTAGGTACATGTGGCGGTATTAATCGTCCGTGATTGGACGAGAGAGAGAGAGAGAGAGAGAGAGAGAAGGAGAACTTGCTTGATTGGCCAGGCATCACGCCTATCGATGCCTGGCCAAGGACCTGGACGCTTACGCCATGAACACGGACATGACAATGGACGGCATCGGCAGCCTCCACGGCGGGTTAGCGGTGAGCTCCGTGGCCCCTGACGCGGAGCTGATGAGCGGCGACAGCCCGCATCACGGCCGCGGCTCGTCGGGGGGACACGGGGCTGCGGCGGCGGCTGCAGATATTACAAAACAGGGAGAAAGAGGAGTGCTCCTCACTGTCTTGCCCACTGTGTGCAGGAGAACATGTCACTAGGTGGAAGACACTAGTTTAGCTGTGTTTAATTCATTAAAGGTTTGTTTATTTTAATGCACTGTTATTAATATGTTGTGTAAAATGTTTGTTAAAGCTTTATTAGAACAGGGTCACGTGAATAAAAAGTTTTGCTATTTGTAATAGTAGTGCTGATTTCAACCCCCAAATCGTTGTCTGTGACAAATCACATAGTGATGTTTGACTTTTCCACAGACAACGATGACCCCAGCACACTGATTGTAAAATATTTCTTGTAACTTTATTAGAACTTGATAAAAGGTTCTTGAATGAATGGACTTTAATACACTGTTAATACACAAAATACATTTATTCATCTGCAGTCAATTCCAGCCATTTTCAGTACAAAAAATCGCTAA
This sequence comes from Acanthochromis polyacanthus, assembly GCF_021347895.1. Lineage (NCBI taxonomy): Eukaryota > Metazoa > Chordata > Actinopteri > Pomacentridae > Acanthochromis > Acanthochromis polyacanthus. The sequence goes on from NC_067118.1 coordinate 8,364,692, forward strand.
TATTCTATTTGTAAATAAAAAATATGACGAGAAATACGGGGAATATTGGACGCGCATCGCGGTGCATTTCCTTGAAAACAACCTATTCGTGGATTTTATACCGACTTCAGGACATGTTTTGGACAAAATAGTTTACTGGCTTTTGTCGTCTGGATGTAAAAGGTTGGATTATGGCCGTTTTTTGTGGAATATTTTCATCTGTGTGTAATAATGAACCCGGAAATGTGAGTCGCGCTGAGTACATTGAAGCCGTGTACAGAGAAAGGATGGATGGATATTCGTTGTTTGTCGGACAAATGTGTTCATATTACCCGCTGTGGTAATCACATCTGAAAGTGGTTTATACCGGCGGATTCATGAGAATCTAAGCTTTCCATCGGTGTATAATATTTGTATAATCGGGTTTGCAGCCTTCGGACATTCTTTAAATTCCTATGCAAATTAGTAGGTGTACCGCCGGCGGTACACTGACATTTATTAATACAGTGTTATATAATGCGTTTACATCATTAAATACTGATGTTCAAATTCCACGAACCCACATATTTATATGACATTATGCATAATAGAAAAGAGAACAGCAGATGACTGACATGACAGGCTCCGCACAGATTCAGGGAAGCGCCTTCATCACTCGCATTACCAGCCAATCACGAGGCGCCTTCATCAGCCGGCTCATTAATATTTATGAGATTCCCGGATCTATCCTACGAAAAAAAAATATCGCTCACAGGGTGGTAACCATAGATATGCCGGTAACGCTAATGTTTAAACCACACCAAATGCACAATAACTTCCTGGTCAAAGGTTAAACGGTGCTTTCGTCCAATCAAGCAAGTTCTCCTTCTCTCTCTCTCGTCCAATCACGGACGATTAATACCACCACAAGTACCTACCTCTTCCGGTATACAGAGCGATTTGCCGTTGTGTTTAGTTATTTGCCGTTGTGTTTAGTTATTTGCCAATGTGTTTTTTTATTTGCCAATGTGTTTTTTAATTTGCTGTTGTGTTTAGTTATTTTCCAAAGTGTTTTTTAATTTGCTGTTGTGTTTAGTTATTTGCCAATGTGTTTTTTATTTGCCAATGTGTTTTTTAATTTGCTGTTGTGTTTTTTAATTTGCTGTTGTGTTTAGTTATTTTCCAAAGTGTTTAGTTATTTGCTGTTGTGGTTTGCACTTCAGGGCCACCGTAATTTTCTTTGTGTAAAGCTCCAGTTCCACAGAGCATGATGCTGCCACCACCATCCTCGATGTAGGTTTGGTGTTCTTGGGGTTAAAAAAAGACCTGCCAAAGACAGTCTGAAAACAGTATTAAAAAGGTCTGAAACCAGGACCAAAATCAAATCTAAACCAGTCCAAACAATGTTCAGAACCAGTCAGAATACAGTCTGAACCCAGTCCAAAACCAAAACTAGTTTTAGAAACACTTCAAAATGAGTCCTAAAAGTCAAAAACTAATACAAAACCAGGACCAAAACCAACCTAAAACGACTCTTGACAAAATCCAAGACCAGCCCAATACAATCTAAATCCACTCCTCAGCCAGGACCAGATTCAGTGTAAAATAAATCCTAAACCAACTTTTAATCACATGAAAAACGAGAAAAATCAAGACTAAAACCAAACATTAACCAGTTCCAAGAAAGTCCAGAACCAGTCCAACATACAGTCTGAAACCAGTCCAGTAAGCCCCAGAGCATGATACCTCCACCACCATGCTTGATGGTAGGTTTGGTGTTCTTGGGGATAAAGGCCTCGCCGTCTCTCCTTCAAACAGATTTCTGATCAGTTTTTCTTCCATCTGACAACAGAACTTTCCTCCAGAAGGTCTTTTCTTTGTCCATGTGATCAGCAGCAGACTTAAATGGAGCTTTAAGGTTCTGCTTCTGGAGGAAGAACTTCCTTCTTCATGGATCCTCTCAGCTCCTGTTGATGTAAAACCCTGTGGACACTGACAGCTGTGTTCCAGCAGCTTCTCATTCATTCAGACCTGTTTTTTCATCATTCTTGGTTGACTCTTGATCATCCTGACCAATTTGTTGTTCTCTTCTTTGTGTTTGTTTACTGTTCGTGGCAGCAACATAACCGTACCATGCACTTTACCCTTACAAACAGTGTGCTTGACAGAGTGGTGGCACACAGGCTTCCAAGAGCAAGCACAGTAAGGTGGAACTTCCACAGCCGTGCTGTCAACACTGTGTTTGAGCACAAAGACGACCTCCTTCAGTGCTTCAAACCATCAGGGACTCAGGTGACTTTGATCCTACCACTGTCCATGAAGATGGAGGTTTTGTGAGACTCCTGGAGGATGCTACCTTCTGCTTCTTCCTGGAGCTTTTCCACCGCATCATGCCTCATGTGGACATGCTCTACAGCCAACGCCAGAAGAGGTCCATGGATTCGGTCTTTGTCCACAGAGTGACGCAGCATTTCACCGACAACGTGCAGATGATCAGGTAAATACATTTGTATGTAACCATATTAAACCCTTATGCATCCTCTCACTAAAAGTGTCATACGCAGTACTATGGGACAAAAATGTCCAAGTCAAAAACTGTAAAAAAATTATTATATAATAATATCATTTTCCTCTTACATAGTTAGATTTTTAAACCATCAGTCCAGATAATAAAAGTTTTGATTGAACTGATCATTTTCAGAGTATTAACATTTTCTTTATTACCTTTAATTCCCAGTTCATTTACATTAAATCACTATTGTTTAGTGTGAAAAAATAAACTGAGTTTTACCCATCCATCCATCCATTCTCTATACACCACTTTATCCTCACTAGGGTCGCGGGGGGTGCTGGAGTCTATCCCAACTGACTCGGGTGAAGGCAGGGGACACCCTGGACAGGTCACCAGTCTGTCATAGGGCTACATATACAGACAAACAATCACACCCATGAGCAATTTAGAGTAACCAATTAACCTCAGCATATTTTTGGACTGTGGGAGGAAGCCGGAGTACCCGGAGAAAACCCACGCATGCACAGGGAGAACATGCAAACTCCATGCAGAAAGATCCCAGGCCCAGGCCGGGATTTGAACCAGGGATCTTCTTGCTGCAAGGCGAAAGTGCGAACCACAATCCACCGAGCAGCCCTTTTACCCAAACACTTAATGCTAAAGGAAATATTTAAAACTAATGCAGTCTTGGATGTATTAGTGATGAGTAACAATGATTGATTTTGACAATGATTTTGTTTCCATCATTATTTATTTGTGGATAATTTGTGTGAAATGAAAAACTCACACTCAGTCATGTGCGCATCACATGACTGTAATAAAAAAACTTCTGATTGATGTTAACCATAATAAGTCATTATTTCTGATACTTAATGTGCTTAATTTCTTTCTGTTTTCTGGCAACTAAAGTTTCATTTTTTTCTCTTCTGGGGCTGCTCAGAGACTCCCTCCCTACTGTCAGTGAAGAACATCACAGCTGTGTGCCTCAGCAGCAGCTGGCCAAGAAGCGCCGCACACTGGGACCAGATGAACTACAGAGGATAGCTACAGAGGTGAGATCAAAGCTGAGGCTCTGGTAACTTAGTATCCTACCATATGTCTGTGACTGGTGTCCTTCCTGTTGTTATTCCTTTCTATATATATGTGGACGTCGTCTCTCCCTGAAGTTGATGAGTGGTGACCTGAACAATCCAAACTTTTCTCACCACTCATCAGGACACACAGCTTCATAAATAAATCTAATATCAACTGGCAGCGGTTCCTCCTGGCCTTAGCAATCTGAACAACATGGCTCCATGTAGCGCTGATAAACCTGCTGGACAAACTGTCACATGTAGATAGCAGGGCGTTTATGAAACACAGAATTCAACTGTACAACAGCTGCTAGTGCATACACATCTGTCAGCAACAATAATTGATTATCTGTGTTGAATTAACACTGGTATTCAAGGCTGAAGTCTGTTATTTTCCTCTGTAAAGTAACATGTTTGAAAGCTGCTAAATTAAAGAGGGACATGAGGGTGTCCACAGCCATATTCCCAAACCTCCAATTTCTCCAATAAAGTATATGCTATTCTGTTGGAGATGAACATTTTCCAAATAAGATTCAATAATATGGACATGACCTGAGTGTGTTGTATGGTCTTTTACAGTGTTATAGTCATAGTAAGCTGTTATGTGAACAACTGGACAAGACACTTTAATGTAGGTTCTGTGTGATATAATGTGCGTCTTTCTTTATAGATTTGTGACACAATCCTGGGCCATGAAAAAGAGAGGTTTGCCTTCACCAAACACCTAATCAGTGCTACACTGCTTCAAGGAGACAGATTCCAGGAGTACGACAGCCAGTTCCCTGAAGCAGCGCTCAGCACCACCATGGAGGCCTATCCAATGCTGAACAAGGGCAAGCTGAAAACTGAACTGTCGCTCATCTTCAGCAACACAGAGTTCAGGAGTTGCAATGGTGCTGTGGCTCTGTACCAGCTCTTCATGAGCAACAATCTTCAGGACACCTTCTCAGACTGTGTCTCTCCTGAAGATCCTCATCACGACTCCAATGACGACAGCTGAATCTGAGAGGCGCTTCTCAACACTAAAAAGAATCAAGACCTTCCTCAGGAACACGATGTGGCAGGATCGTCTTAATGCACTGGCCATGCTCTCTGTGGAAAAGAAACTTGTCAGGGAGACCCCAGATTTTAACCATAGAGTCATTGAGAAATTTGCATGTGTCAAAGACAGAAGAGCAAAACTTGCATACAAAAAATAACACAGATGTAGAGGTGCTGGCTTTAATCTCTAAAATGTGAGGATTTACTTTTTTGTCATTTAATAATGTAAATAGAAATGTTAGTTGACACAAGTGGCACTTTAGACTGAAAGCCTGTTGATTTTCATATGTTCTGAAATCTGAGGAATTACTGTTTTTCTTTATTTTCATTGTAAATATTTAATGTTAGTTGACAGAAGCACTTTGGGCTCAAAGCCTAAGATAAGATAAGAAGGTTTTATTTGTCACATGCACAGTTATACAGAGTATAATGCCTAATGGTTTCAGTGTTTTTGTTTTCAGTCAAAGTGACACATTTTTATTGCTTTGATCTTAAATATGCAGATTTACTGTTTTCTCATTGTCATGTAAGGTTGTTCATGTAAAAGTTAGCTCACAGAAGCACTGTCTGCTTTAAGCCTTATAGTTAGGGTTTTTTTTAACAAAATGTCCAATGTTTGTTGGTTTCACAGGTATGGATTTGTTTTTGTTTATTTGAGTATGTAAATATAAATATGTTGTCCCAAAGATTTTGCTGGACAGAAGAAGCACTTGGCACTCTTTGAAGCTGGAAAAATGAATTGTTTCTTTTTTTTTACTTTTGAAGTAAAAAATAGATTTGCATATTTATACATTCTTAATTTGTTTAATTATAGAAAAGGAGATTTTAAGGGTCTGTGTACCAATTACACCTTATCTGGAGCAAATCATATCAAACACTGGGGAGATAAATTCAAATTCACTAGCTGGTAACATTTACGTGCATTTAATTGTCTGTTTGACTCAGCAGTAGTGCTTAGGTGTACCCTCCTAGTGGTGCATAGTAATAGCACATCAAATGGCTGAGAACATAATTTACATCAAGTCTTGCATTCGGGTGTTGTCGACTCTGCTGTTTGGTTTGGTAAATTAAGTGCGCCCCCCCCAAGAGAAAACTTCACCGGCCGCCACTGATCCTAATCCTAACAGTTGTGGAGCAAACTGGATGAAGACTTGGTTGCAGTTCATGTCTTCAAAGAGATGCAAAATCAACATTTTAAAGGTTTGAACCATGTTATCTGAGGCACCCAAAGGAATGTTTTTAAGCCTCAATAACGTATTTGTGTACTTTAAGTTGAATGTGGAGGGAGTTCCTTTCTGTAGATTAAATGCGTTGATGAGATGAAATATTTCACTGTTAAAACAGGTTCTGTAGTTTCCATGTTTAATTGTTTGATTTAAAAAGAAATATTAAATCAGTTTGTTATTTATTTGTTAATTGTTTTGATTGCTTCGTAGGTCAACACAAATTTAGCTTCAGCAAAAGTAATTTCATTTATTATTGGTAAATAATTACATTATGTACATTAGATAAGGAACCAGAACAGGATTCAAGAGAACAGGATCTGCCCACCAGGTCTGAGATGAACAAATGGAGACAGATCTTACATTATATGAGGTATAAAAGTTTCTATTTTACTTCAACATAGTTGATGGCACAATTTACCACAACATATTTTATCCAAAGGCTCAATTAACCAGAAGTTGAAACAAGGAAATGGCTTTCAAAATAAAGTTGAAACAAGGAAACTTTATTTTGAAAGCCATATTCCTCGTATCCAAAGACTACACCAGTGTTTCAGCGTTTCACATTAACCCAGACCCACAGTGTGCTTTTTTAACTGTCAGTATGACAGTTCAAACAATAACAACACTACATATTTGCTCCATTGCATTTGTTTACGTTTAAACCAAGTAGTGCTGAGACTGCTGTCAGAATGTGACATCATGGACTTTCTAGAATTCAAACCACATTTAAATCCCAGTGTGGAGTCAGCTCTGGACAGTGTCTTACAGATTTCAGGAGGACAACAGGACTACACTGAAACTAGCAGGACATCGAGATTAGATTCAGCATCAACCTTTCAACAAAATCCAAAGAAGTGAACATTTTTGAGGTAAGTGACTTCACTGTTCTGTTTGATGAAGCAAACACCAGAGGAAACATTCAGAAGGAAGTTTTAAAATCTGTTTTTCTACAACTCTGTCCAGTTTGTAATGAAATCTGTGAGCCAGAACAGGATGTAACACTCAGTTTTGTGCTTGTCGTGTAATTTTTAACATCATTTATTCAAATCTAAGATTTCAGCAGTTCGGTAGGTAAATGATGTGTTCAGGTTTATCTTAACTGGATAACTAAAACCAGCCAGTACTCCTGTAAAGAGATTATTTCAGAGATTATTTCATCTACTTGTCCTGTAGTTGAAACATGAAAAGACGGTGAAAAATTCATGTTTTATCTGTATTAGTTCCTGAGATATTGTCATTTAAACATTACCTCAGATGCCTGTAATATGTAAAAAATGTGCTGGAAGTGGATAAACAGGCTTTAAAAAACATCTCAAATATCTGGATTTGTAAATAAGAAATCCAAAAACATTCAAAAATATTTGTATTTTTAATATATTTAAAATATGTTTTATGCTCGAAAAAATCTCTCCAATGAGACACAGTTGATCAGAAAATGTTCTAACAAATGCAGATAGATGAGAAAAACAACGGCAGTTTGATCATTTAACATGACATTTTCAAAAGTAAACAATGCTGAGAACTTTCTAATTGTTTTTAAATTCATTCTAGAATTCATTTTAAACACAAACTCTGAGTGGACACACCATTTCACTTTATTTTACTGAGTTATTTATTAGTTTATTGAGTAGTTTAGTAAAACCAACCTCAGAGACATCCATATTTCAACAAAATCCAGATAACCAAACTTTTGTGAGGTAAGTAACTCCACTCTTCTGTTTATTGAAGTGAACCCTTTGGAGTTTCTGAGGAAGCATCCATGTAATTTTGCTGCTGTCCAATATGCCTTATAACACAATTCAGAACAGGGTGTAACACTCAGTGCTGTTGTTTTGTGACAATTGGTTCAATATTTAGCAAATTTGATTAAAAACTGAGATCACAACAGTGTGGTAGATTACCAACGGTTTAACAAGACATCCATAGATTATGGCTCTCTTTTGTGTCTGTTTCACTTTCAGTCTTCTGTGACAACATAAAAATGAACATTCAAAGATCATCCTCACCGTCTTCCTCTGATGGGAGAACCAAAGTCCCAAAAGGCTACACGCTGGCGAAAAACCTGGGACATGGAAGCTATGGAACAGTGCTGGAATGTGTGGAAGACAGCACTGAAGAGCACGTGGCTATAAAGATGCCCGAAAAGAACAATCTAGACCGTGAGGTAAGACACTCATATACTCAACATGGGATTTCAGCTGAAGAGTGACACAAAAAGACATTTTTAAAACGATGGCAGTACCACTATAAGATTCTGAGTAGTGCCACTGGTCATCTAATGTACTTCATAGTTGTTGAGAAGAACTGATTGGACTATGTGGCTCAGCAAACATATTATGTCTCCACAGGCGGAAATCTTGGAAAAGCTCATGAGCCACAACTCAGACGAGTCCAACATCATCAAGTACAAGGGAGAAGTCTTTGTAAAAAGTACGCGGCTCCTGGTGTTGGAAAAACTGGACATCACCCTGTGGGACTATGTACATGGATTAAGAGGACCAATGCGACTGGAACACGTCCGTACAGTTATTCAACAGGTATGACCTTCTATTGTCTCCTTATATTTACCTCCTACAGTGGTGCTATAATCAGCATCAGTGGTTCAGGAATCTTTACAACCTCTACTTTTATTGTCATGTGACAGATTTCTTGAACAAACTCCTGATAAATGTTTTTTCTTACAGCTGGCCGTGGCTTTGAATACGACCAAGAGTGCTGGCATAATCCACACTGATGTGAAAATGGATAACATCATGATGGTGGATCGTGTGAAGCAGCCCTTCAAGGTCAAACTTATTGACTTTGGTTTGGCCAAGTACAGGTCTGAGGCCAAAGCAGGAGATCTAGTCCAAATACTTAGATATAGGTATGATAATACTGATAAGTTTTCAACATTGAGAAACCTTTAATTCAGCACTGTCTCCTTACTGTCTACTGTGTCACATCTTCATTTGATGTTTTTTCCACATTCAGAGCTCCAGAAATCATCCTGGGCCTGCCGTATTCAGAGGCCATCGACGTTTGGTCGTTAGGCTGCGTGATGGCCAGGATGGTGGCTCGTATTGCTCTCTTCGGAACACACTCAGAATACTGGATAGTGAGTAAATTACTGTAGCTGAAACGCATTAGAAGCCGTCGCACGATTAGCTTCAGGTCTAACGTGGTGTTGTGTTCTGTCTGCAGCTCCGACAAATGATCAGTCTGCTGGGTCCGCCACCGCAACACCTCATCGAAGCTGGTCCGAGATCACGATTGTTTTTTAAGGAAATAAGTGGTGGTGTGTGGCGGGTGAAGGTACGATACTCCTACTGTGATTTTACCACTGACCTCTACTCACTCAATAAGATGAAGGCTTTAGTAAGCATCTTTGTTTTCTTCTTTCAGACACCAGGAGAGCATTTTGGGATCTTGGCCATGTACGCCATCCCCACACATCACAGGTTCGGCTCTCTGGATGAAATGAAGAGGGTAGGTAGTTTAGGAAGCAGCAGCTAGTTGCTGAAGAGTGACGTTCATTTATTGTATTCATATTTCAGGTTGAAGGTGACTTGACCACTGTTGTACTTTCCAAACGTTTTCTGCACCAGGTGTATTCTGAGCCGGACAACCCAGCAGAGGCTGATGAGAGGAGGGAGTGTATCGAGCTGTTGAAGGCGATGGTTCAGTGGGATGAGAAGGACAGAATCACCCCCAGTGGTATCCTCAACCATCCTTTTATCACTAAAAGCTACCTCAACAGCAGCTCCCCCATCAGCAGTTGGTAAGTGTGCTTCTATTTACTTTGTACACGGGTTGTGAGGTATTAACAGCCCAGCAAGTGACAAAACACTGATATGGACTTTTGCTGATTTCCATGTTTACATTCTCTGCTTGTCGGATGTAAACCCAACAGTGTGTGTTTCCTTTTTTTAGCGATGAACCTAAACCCTCCACCAGCGTGTTCATCATGGTTAAGCCTGCAGACCCTGAAAACAGAACTGACCTGACAGGCTTGCCTGATGAGGACAAAGACCGGGAGCACAAGAAGAGCAGCAAGGATGAGCACAGTGAGGATAGTGTTGATTCTAAAGCTGCTAAAGACATTGAGGACGGTGAAAACGGTGACACCAACAACGTTAGCAAAGATGATCAGTTCAGGAAGGTCGAGCAGAACCATCAGTACACTGAAGACAGCGAGAAGGAGCAAAGCAAGAAGAAAAAGAAGAAGAAGAACTGCTTCCAACGCATCTTGTCTCGGATGAAGAAGACGTTCTGCTGCTGCTGTGTGTCTGATGTGATGGACTGAGCAGCACCAATGGCCTGCAGTCACATTTCAGTCTCACAGGTCTGACCTCAGTATCCTTCTCTGGGTTTATTGTTCTCTTGTGTTTTGATCTGTTTTCTCTCTAATATCCTGCTCTCTCTCTCCTTTACCCTCACTCCAACCGGTGCAGGCAGAAGGCCGCCCTCTCAGAGCCTGGTTCTGCCGGAGGTTTCTTCCCATTTCAAGTGAGTTGTTCCTCCCAAGTGTCCCAAGTGCTTGCTCAGACGGGAATCCAAAGGATTTGTTGGGATTCTGTCTGTAATTAATTTTAAATGGACTAGTCCTCATTTTATCATGTAAAGTGACTTGAGACATCTGTTATGAACTGACAGTATGTAAATTAGGACAGTAGTGTTAAATATTATGTACTTAAATAGTGCAAAGCACAAATAGATCAGAAGAATAATTATACATATATAATATTATTTTATTAAAAAATGCAAGTATGTTATTTGTAAATATAATATGCAGGCTACACAATACACAGTTTGTGTATTGTGTACGTGTAAAGTCAGACAGAAGGCTTACTCCAAATAACATAACTCACTTGCTAACAGAGTTCAATTCAAAAAGCTAAAATGATTTATTATTATTATTATTAATAATAATAATACATTTTATTTGTAATGCACTTTTCATTTAAGCAAAATCTCAAAGTGCTACATTAAAGATATAAAAGGATTTTAAAAAAGTAATAAAAGAACAATCATAAAAATACTTAGATTTAAAACACATGGACCAAAAAAATCTAAAAATAAATCAAAGGGAGGGCTGCTCAGCGGCGTAGTGGTTAGCACTTTCGCCTTGCAGCAAGAAGATCGCTGGTTCAAATCCCAGGGTGAGCCTGAGATCTTTCTGCATGGAGTTTGCATGTTCTCCCTGTGCATGCGTGGGTTTTCTCCGGGTACTCCGGCTTCCTCCCACAGTCCAAAAATATGCTGAGGTTAATTGATTACTCTAAATTGCCCGTAGGTGTGAATGCGAGTGCGATTGTTCGTCTGTATATGTAGCCCTGCGACAGACTGGCGACCTGTCCTGGGTGTCCCCTGCCTTCACCCGAGTCAGCTGGGATAGGCTCCCACAACCCTAATGAGGATAAAGCGGTGTATTGAGGATGGATGGATGGATGAAATCAAAGGGAAATGACACGTGCTTCTCTTTAGCATAGATAGTGCGAAAGTATATTCAAAAAACATTTTGTCTCAAGTCAACTTTTAAAATGTTGATTACAGGGCAGATATGACTAATTTATTTTCTGATTTTTACCACGTATTCTCGCAGGTGATTGGCCGTGATGAAGAGACGTCACATTGTACAGAACGGTGTTATGGAGCTGACATTATGGAGCTGCGGTTTCTGGCCTCACCTACCTTAAAGTTCTATCTACTGTCCTGTTCTCTCTCTCCTTTACCCTCACCCCAACCGGTCGAGGCAGATGGCCGCCCTGTCTGAGCCTGGTTCTGCCGGAGGGTTCTTCCTGAAAAAGGGAGTTTTACCTCCCCACTGTCGCCAAGTGCTTGCTCAGACGGGAATCCAAAGGAAATTTTGGATTTGTTGGGTTTCTCTCTATAATTTTGTCTTTATTTTTCTCATTGAAATGTCTTGACATGACACATTTGAACTGTAAATAAAATTTATTGAAACTGAATTGAAAGCTTCACCCAAAAAGTGTCTGGATTTTGGTCACATGGTTGTTGCTCAAACTGGCCTGAGTCAGTCATGGCTTCTCAGTTGCCGTGCAGAGCAGAGAATCTTTTGGGTTTTTTTTTTTTTTAAAAACGTTCATTATTTTTGGTGAATTTTTGAATTTGACATTTTAAATAAAGTGACTACAATGAAATCTAAAAATTTGAAGCTTATTTTCAATATTTTTTCTCAGTGTAACCACACAAAACTGATGGTATTTATTACAAACAGTCGGAAAGCTGAACCATTCTTTCCATTTTTACAGTTTGTGGCTCTAAAAAAACATTTGTATTTTGGAAATTTTTTTTCAAAGAAAGCATGCCTTTTAAGCACAGTAGTGTTAAGAGGGTTAGAAGTGACAAACATATCTCATTGCACACTGTAAAAACTGTTGCTTAGATCCTACTCAAAAAAATGTTTAAACATTTTCCAAGCATTTTTCAGTAGTTTAGTGAACTTCTCTCTTTTTTGATTTAGGAAAACTCAAAAATTTGTATTTCACTAAGTTAAAAGTTTTGAGTATAGCCTTGAAGAAAAAGCAAAAAAGTTGAGTTGAACCAACTTAAAAAAAACAGTCAGTTGTTAATGACATCATACTTAATAAATTAAAGTAAGATGATGTCATACACTCAATCTTATTGATTTAAAAAAATATATTTTGCATGTTTTGAAAGTCTAAATTACTTTATAAAATTAGTATGAAAAAACAATAAAATCTGGTACATTGAAGAAAGACAAGTATTTGTGTCCAATATTTATTAATCAAAAGCATTTTCTTCAGCTTCACAGTTCTTAACTGTTTAAATGCAATTTCCGGTTTAAAAGCTAAAATAGATCAAAGTAAACTGTGACCTGGGGCCTATTTCACAAAGCAGGTTTAACAAACTGAGTTTAATCCTCAACTCTGATTTGATCTACTCTGAGACAGGAAACTCTGAGTTTTCGGTTTCACAACGGCTGATTTGAGTTGGTTTAATCAACTCGGAGTAGTTTCACTCGGAGTTAAGCGCGTGCACCGCAACTCTGAAAAGACAGCATCAATAGAGCCCCGATTCGACGAGTCACCATGGCAACGGGAAAGCGAAAGGCTTCGTTTTTGAACTGGACATTTTTAACGCGCTCATATGGCGAGTTTGAACACGTTTTAAGAAAGAAGTGCAACACCGCTGCAGCTGCAAAACAGAGGGAGACGGCTTTGAGAACACTGCTGCCCGGATCAATGCGTAAGTTTAAATGTAGTCCTTTGTAATCATAATAATATTACAGGGAAAAACTGTCTGAATGGTAGAATATTAAGTTAGTTCATTTAGGTGAAATCCCACGTGGGAGAAGCGCACGTGGCAGCAGCTTAAGATGAAATATAAAAACATTGTTCAAACAGGTCAGACCTCGGCATTATTTCATGGAGGTACTTCATGTTGATCATGTTTTACATTGTAAAGCAGCCTGTGGCGACGGGCGTGGGAGAGCTCAGCTGCAGGGGAGAGAGGTGTGGAGGAGTGCGTGGAAGCAGCGTCAAGGTAATTGGCACAGGTGGTAATAATTGGCTGACCTGATTACCTCCGCAGTAGCAGTCTGGAGCGGAGCATAAAAGACGGGTGGGCAGAGAAGAGACGGACGAGAGGAGGAACGGAGACAGAACACGAGCTGCTGTGGAGTGAGAGACAGTTGCGGCTGCTTACAGGCGAGCTGCTGTGGAGTGAGAGACAGTGGAGATTGCTTAAGGTGAGCTGCTGTGGAGTGGGAGACGAGGAGTGCTGCCTCACGGGATCTGATAGAGGCAGGGAGTATTCACCGGACAAGGTCTGGTAAGGTGCCGAGAGAGAGACTGTGTGGGTATGGAAGTGGGTGTGAAATAAACTGTGTTACTCCGACAATCTGACGTGGTGTGTATTGAGTGGACCCGCGGACAGCAGACTTGTCACATTGGTGCCCAACCGGCACTCAATACACTGTGATGTCTACGCCTCCAGCGGAGCCGGTGCAGCCCGTGGCTGCGCTGGCCCAGATGCTCTGGGACTTGGCGGCGATTCACGCCGAACAGGCGGTGGCGAATCGGGAGCACCTTGAGGCGCTGCACCAGCAGATGGAGAGGCAGACCCGTGTCTTGGAGCAGCTGCTGTCTCAACCAGGAGGATCGCCGGGCTCCTCCTCCTCCATCTCCGGGCTGTCTCTGCAGAAGATGACGGCGGCAGATGACCCGCAGTCGCTTCTGGACATATTTCAGGCCACGGCGGTGGCGTGTGGATGGCCGAAGGCAGAGTGGGCGGTGCGGCTGCCTCCCCTACTGACGGGGGAGGCCCAGACGGCGGCGATCAGCCTGCCAGCAGCGGCCCAGAGGAACTTTGCTGACATCAGGAAGGCGGTGCTGGACAGGACGGGCCTCTCGCCTGAGGACCACAGGCGCCGTTTCCGGGGCGCTCGGCTGGGGGCGGGCGACCGCCAGTTTGTTTTTGCTCAGCAGGTGAAGGATGCGGTGACCAGGTGGCTGCTGCTGGGGGAGACTGCGGGGGAGAGTCGGCTGTTGAAGATCGTGGTGGAGCAGTTCATCAAGGGGTTGCCAGGGGAGACGAGCAACTGGGTGAGGTGTCATCGCCCGGCGGATCTGGGGGCAGTGGTGACGCTGGCCGACGATCATCTGGCGGTCCAGTCAAGGGGCCAAGGACTGGCGCCTCCGGCGATGCGACCGACACCAGCGCCATGCAGGAAAACCCTGGCTCCGCTGACAACGGCGCCACGTGCACCGACGTCTCCGGTTCCGGCGCCCCGTACTAACCTCGCCTTTGCTTCCCCTCCCCACCAGGCTCCGGCTGCTACTGACGCTGTTTCCAACCCACCGGGGGCTCCTCAAACGTCAGGACAGGAGTGCTGGCAGTGTGGGCAGCCTGGCCACTTCTGATGAGAGTGTTCGCTCATGGAGGTCGGCCAGGTGTGGTTCGGGTTGCCGGCGTGCCAGCACCCTCCCCCGGTCCAGGAGGGACATACAGCGTTCCAGTAAGGATCCAGGGGGGTGTACATCGGGCTATGGTGGATTCGGGCTGTGGACAGTCCCTGATTCACCAAAACCTGGTTTGACCCAGGGCATTGGTGGAGGCATCCTGGGTGAGGATAAGGTGTGTGCATGGGGATGTTCACAAATATCCTATAGTGCCAGTGGAAATTAGATTCAAGGGAAAAAAGCATATTATAAAGGCCGCAGTTAGCTCCCGCCTTACGCACTCCCTTATTTTGGGCACGGATTGGCCTGGGTTCCAGCGGGCAGTGAGGAAATGTGTGGGAGTGCATTCACGAGAGGTAGGGACGTGTGATATGTGTGCTGTGCTCAGTGGTGATGAGAGGTTGTCCGACACTGCAGACGGGGAGGGGGATTCTGAGGGGCCTCGTCAAGAGGCTCCGTGGGTTCCTGTCCTACACCCCATGGAAGATTTTCCTCTGGAACAGTCTCGAGATGATACTCTGCGCTCAGCTTTCGACCAAGTGATAAAGATTGATGGTCAGTTGGTGCCCCTGGGCACAGCACTTGCATATCCACATTTTTCATTGATCCGAGACAGATTATACAGAGTGACTCGTGTCACTGGGGCAGCTTTCACGGGAGAATTTGCTCAAGGCCCAGGAACGGCAACAACACCTGTACAACAGAGGGGCAAAACTCGGACAATTTTCACCGGGAGACAAAGTGCTTGTATTACTTCCGTCTTCTAGCTCGAAATTACTCGCCAAGTGGCAAGGACCCTTCGTGGTCACACGACAAGTAGGGGAGGTGGATTATGAGGTGGCACGCTCTGACAGGGGAGAAGCAGCACAGATTTACCACCTCAACCTCCTAAAAGCATAGAGAGAGGCGGAGTCGGCTTCTTTGGTGACTGTGGTTGAAGAGAGGGATGAGTTAGGGCCTGAGGTTCCAAAGCTGGGCAGTTCCACCTCACTCCCCTTTGAAAACCACCTCTCGCAGTCCCAAAAAGCCGACATTGCCATGTTGCAGGAGCGGTTTGCTGCTACTCTGTGTTTTCTCCCCTGCCAGGGTGTACAGACCTCATACAGCACCACATCGAGACCCCCCGAGGCGTGAGGGTTTTTTCACGACCTTACAGGCTGCCTGAACATAAGAGAAAACTGGTTCAGAAGGAATTGAAAGCAATGCTAGTGATGGGAGTGATAGAAGAGTCCAACAGCGCCTGGTGTAGCCCCATTGTTCTGGTTGTCAAGAAGGCTGGGTCTATACGGTTCTGTGTGGACTACCGCAGGGTGAATGACATGTCACGGTTTGATGCCTATCCAATGCCCAGGGTCGACAAGCTCCTGGATTGGCAGGGCACTGTGCGTTTTTTCACCACACTGGATTTGACCAAGGGCTACTGGCAGATTCCCCTGTCACCGGAGTCCAGGGAAAAAACGGCCTTCTCCACTCCATACCAATTCGTGACACTTCCGTTCGGGTAGTTCGGAGCCACGTTCCAGCGTCTCACGGACAAGGCGCTGCGGCCACATGCAGCATATGCGGCCGCCTACCTGGATGATGTTATCATCCATAGTAACAGCTGGGCGGAGCATGTGCGGCTGGTGGCCGCGGTGCTGGAGTCCTTGAGACAGGTGGGGCTGACGGCCAACCCGAAGAAGTGCACGGTTGGACGGAGGGAGGTACCTGGGTCACCACTTGTGCGGCGGGCAGGTGCGCCCACAGGTGGACAAGACAGCAGCAATCGCAGCCTGTCCGCGGCCCAAGTCCAAAAAAGAGGTACGGCGGTTCCTGGGGCTGGCGGGCTACTGTCAGTGGTTCATCCCTAAATTCTCGGACCTGGCCAGCCCCTTGACCGAACTGACTCGGAAGAGTGCCTCAGATCGGATCCAGTGGACGGAGCAGTGCCAGCGGGCGTTTGAGAGGATAAAACAGGCCCTCTGTGGGGAGCCGCTCCTCTACACACCTAACTTCTCTCTCCCTTTTAACCTGCAGACTGATGCGTTGAACAGAGGGCTGGGGGCCATTTTGTCCCAGCAGGTGCGGGATGTTGACCACCCAGTAGTATACATCAGCCATAAGTTTTCTGAGAGGGAGGCTCGCTACAGCACAGTGGAGAAGGAGTGCCTGGCAATCAGGTGGGCGGTCGGGGACCCGCGCTACTACCTCCTGGGACGCCCATTCACCCTCTGTTCGAACCACGCCCCTCTCCAATGGCTCCATCGCATGAAGGATACCAACGCCCGAACCACACGGTGGTAACTGGCTCTATAGCCTTTTAAGTTCACAGTGATTCATAGGCCGGGGGCGCAGATGGCCATGGCTGACTTCCTCTCCTGCTCCTCGGAGCCGGTGGGGGGAGTTGATTAGGCCGGATGGCTCCCCGGCCTAAGTCGGGCGGTGGGGATATGTGGCGACGGGCGTGGGAGAGCTCAGCTGCAGGGGAGAGAGGTGCGGAGGAGTGCGTGGAAGCATCATCAAGGTAATTGGCACAGGTGGTAATAATTGGCTGACCTGATTACCTCCGCAGTAGCAGTCTGCATAAAAGATGGGTGGACAGAGAAGAGACGGACGAGAGGAGGAACGGAGACAGAACACGAGCTGCTGTGGAGTGAGAGACAGTTGAGGCTGCTTACGGGCGAGCTGCTGTGGAGTGAGAGACCGTGGAGGTTGCTTACCGTTGAGTTGCTGTGGAGTGGGAGACGAGGAGCGCTGCCTCTGGGGATCTGACAGAGGCAGGGAGTATTCACCGGACGAGGTCTGGTGAGGTGCCGAGAGAGACTGTGTGGGTACGGAAGTGGGTGTGAAATACCGTCACACACGCGCAACGGTACCGTTACGTGCGTGCGGCGGCGGCGCGTTCAAAATACTGTTACACTGTACATGATGTTATGCTTTGTGCACAAACTGTTAAAACTAAATATAAATCATGCATGTACTCTGTATATACTGATATACATGTACTGTGCAGCAATGTGCAAGTATTCTGATTTATTACTCTATTAACTGACTGTTTCCCTCCAGGAGACTGTGCAGAACCAGAACCTCTGGACTCCAGCTGCCTCTCAGTGAACATCAGCTTTTACTAGAACTCTTATTCCATGTCAGAAATTTAACTTTTACATTTATACAGTCTGATGTCCTCACCTTCTCCTCAGTTATAATACTTATTTTTAACTTTCACTACTACTGCTACCAGTACTATTAATACTACTTTAAATGTACCACTCCTCTCTCAGTAACCCACTTTACACAGACACCGTAAATGCTGCTGTTTATGCGTTTATATCGTTGTACTTTCTTTTCTGATTTACTTGTAGTTCTTAGTTTATTTCTCCGATTACTGCACTCAGAGCTGAGACTCACCAGAGTCACATTTGTCATTTTTGTGTAAAACTGGGCCTGTAGAGTTGATTCTGATTTCATTAATTTCTTTCTTCTATTATTCTATTTCTTCTTTCTTCTATTTCATGCAGTGTTTTTGATTTATTCCTGCTGGAACCAGAACTGGGACCTGTCCAACATGTTCTACGCTGACCTTCAGACCTCAGGATCCAGCTGATAGATCCTGATGATCAGGCTGACCTCTGTGTTAACATGTTTTACTAAGCTGCTAAAGATGCAGAGTTTTTTTTCCCCATTCATGATCATGTCAGACAGAAGAACCAAACAACAAACTGTCATCAATCAGAATCTGTCTTCAGCCTTCAACATCTGAACTGAAAGGCCAACAGGCTGGTTTTAATCCAGAAGGTTCCAGCAGCTTCATGGAGATCTTTATACTGGGACACAACCAGAAGGAATGCAGTGATATCAACAAGAATTCAACTACTGGATGCATCAGTGATTTCTGGATGTTCTGATGGACCCAGCAGAACATCTGCTTGAAGTGCTTCATAGTAAATACACATAAAATCAGTTCTAATAATAAAGCACAGCATATTTTGACACCAGCAATTTAATTAAAGCAGAAGAAGACAGATCAATAGATCAGTGATCAGGTTTTTAGCTGCACATGAACTGATCCTGATCAGAAAGTATACAAGTATTAATATTAATAATAATATTAATGTCATGTGGTGCATTAAGATGTAATCAGACGCTGAATTAAAGTGTTTAATAGCTTTAATCCATCTGGTTTAAACAATACAGTGTTTATGTATATTATTGTACGTTGGCACGTTAATAAAAGTGTAATTAATATTAATTTATTAATGCCACTGGGATTTTTAACATTTTTGCATCTTTACTCCATTAATTCATCACAGCGGGTTAAAAACACAGCAGGAAAGTCATTCTGACTGTTGTCTGTCATAAACTTTGATTCTGCGCCGTTATTTCCTTTAAAAGAGAGAAATAAATGAGTTTAAACGGGTAAAGTAGCGTCAGCGGGCCGATTTGAACTGCTGCGGTGGTGTTAGGGAAATCCCGAGTCATGTGACCAAATTGGAACAATCGGGGCTCTCCCATTGGTTGCCAAAAACTCGACAGAAGAATTCGGAACAAGCGAGCGACGTGATTGGCCAAGCGACCGCAGCATTCAGCACAAGCAGGAAGCGGTGCAGACGGCACCATGACAGAGGAGAGGAGGACCGGGGGCCAGGGGGGAAATTGGAACAAAGAAAATTGGGAATTCATAGGCACAACCCAGTCCGTCTCCACTTATGTTAAGTGTATTGGATCAGGTGTAGTTTTCAATTGCTCCCCGGTCATTGAATGCAGCTGGGCTGGGAGCAATCATCTTATTGCACCTTGATTACTGGGCAGCGTCGCCAAGTTATATCTGGGAGAGGGTGGTGAGTTTTGCATATGCATCCTCACCTCTTGCAAACATCATTTTGATGGACTGAGTTGACATAATGTTGCATCAACTTAATATTGTCTGTAATTTGGACTCAATTTTCCACATTAGTTCATTTCAAACTGAATTCAGGTTGAGGTAACTGAATGAAATTGGCTAAATAACAGCATTTTTCTTCATCTGTCAGGTCCCCTGTACCACTTTCTATAACTATTTTTAAATGTCAAAATACACATAAATAGAAAATACAAACATTTATTTCATACATGAACACTTCATTGTTCAGTGTGCGAATGTAAAGTAAAAATGTTGGTGGTTTAGTGAGAAAGATGTTAACTTTCCTCTCATCGCTATAAACAGAAACAGGTCTCGTGTTTTGTGGGCAGCAGTTACCTAAGTTGTGGAGCCTGTCAGAGTTAAAAGGGTTCTGATCATCCAGGGCCAGGATGGAAAAACAGAACTCTGTGCCAATGTGTTCTAAGGAAATGATGTCAACATTACAGATAAGCAACTTGCTACTTCAGATGTTATCTACATTTATTTTAGGTTGTATCATTTTTATCTGTTGACATCATCTGTTGTCATGAACAAGAAACATCACTTTAGATTTGATCATTGTGGACAGCTTGGTGCACATTTAAACAATAGTTAGTATAGGAAAATGAAGGAATGAAATTGTTAGGATTTTGGGGGGGGGGGGGGGGGGGGGGGGGTGGAGAACCCAAGCACAGGCAAAAGGAGGTAATGAAAAAAGGTTTTATTTAACAAAACTCCAAAACGCAACTACAGCGACTAGATCTGGGACCGCAGGGCAAAAACCTAATTAACTAAGGTTATGGTGCTACAAGGCTCAATACCATCAAAGCAGAGGGGAAGTACTCACACAACAGACGACTCAAACAAAGGAGCAAACACAAACGGAGGTAATCCAAGGGGAAAATCCATGAAAGGGAAAAAGCAGCAAGGGTCCAAAAACATGCATAGTCCAGGTGGGAAACAGAGGCTGTGGCAGCATGTGGAGATGGAAAACAATGAACCGGCAAATGCAGAGGGGAAATAAAGGGCTTAAATGGCTGAGGGAACAGGTGAGTGAAATTGACTGATGAACTGCAGCTGAAGCCAATTGAGGGCAATCAGCTGGCAGATCAGGAGAGAGAGACAAGAGGGAAGGACAACAGACAGAGGGAGACAGAAACCCGCAAGCCAAAAGACCCACAGAAGGGCAATAATGAGGAAGGGAAGGAGAATGGAGGAAAAGTGGGAAATGACAAAAGGGCTGGGGCAGATCCTAACAGAAATATAACTTGGTTATTTATGTCAAAAGAAACCCATGTACAGCAACTTTAAAAAGTCTGTCAGAATTTGATTGCTGTGTAAATATTTCTTTACATGTAGTTGATTAATTCACATACATTGACTGAATGAACCAAAAGTCTCCAGTTATACCACACAAAGATTATTTTAATGTCTCAAAAATAAATAACGGCGTTCATGTTAATAGAACAAGTAATGCAGGTATTTTATTGGATTTTGAACAAACAATATATAAAATATTTAGTCTACATGTGCTACTACATGAAAAGAATCAGTACTAATATAAACGTCATAAGAGCAGAAGGAGATCACAGAGATGCTTGCATGATTTGGAAAAACGTGACATACATTATTATGACAACAATATAAGGGTAGTTTAATGAAAAATAATTCTGAATTTTACAATTGTTTTCTTTTATTTTTAAAACTGCAAAGAAAAGTCTGTGAATGTACAGACATTCTCTATAAATTAACAAGCAAACAAATAGTTTTTTGTGTTATTACAACAATCCCAAACTCCATTTATTTGTGCTTCTCTCTCTTTTAAAAATAATTTATATTTTTAAAAAATATATTGCTTCATTTATATAGTATTTTTTCCTGCTTTCTTAACTTCTGTTTTATATTTGGTCATACTTTTAAATTCAAACTTTGCTTCTTTCCTTACATCCAACATAATGCATAAACTTTTTTGGATTTTTAAAAAAAGCAAATAAGCGTTGTGATAGAGTCCCCCACCCCCACCCCCCCACCCCACAAAAAAAAAAAATCAATCTAGAGCAGGTGTTAACTGTTGTGGAAAGCTTACTAATGGTAAAGTCACAAAAATGTCCCTCAGACCTAAGTTCACAGATTTATAAATTTTATGGCCTCACATAAAAAATGTACAGTAGAGTGAAAATAAAAGAGCAGCTCACAATGCCCCTGAAATCAGGCCAACAACTGCTGGTATGTGGTTTAATCTTTAACTAGAGCCTGTCTCTTCTTGCAACCTACCTAAATACATGGTGGTGATGTTGTGTAATAAATTGCTCTACTGCTGTTACAAATTTAGAGCTGTGTGTGTTTGAATCTGATGTAATGTCAGAGTGACCTGTGCTGCGCTTATGAACTTGGTGTTTGAATCTGATGCACTGTCAGCGTGACCTGTATTGCACTTATGCACCTGGCAAGTACCTAGTTGTACCTGAAAACAACGAAGTTAAAAATAAAGAAGGCATGGGACTGTGCTGACATGAAGCCAAAGGGAGGGTCTCTCCCTTTGAGGGATTGCCAGCTCAGTCTTATTATTTTTTGGAAAGTTAGGGATGTTCCAGACACCATTAAAAATTAACCCTATGTATTAACTGTGTAAAATGAAAGCTGGCACAGTAAAGGAAGGAAGGGCCAGGGGAGTGACCAAACCTGGCCCATACTGTATAAAAGATTGAGCGATTTGATCAGAGGTCAGAAGGTTCCCGGGATCATTCTCATGTGTTTGACTTGTGTCTGTACAAGAATAAACACTCTTCTTCTTGGCATCTGAAGACTTGGCTCCTGGAATTCCTTTGATGATTCTATGGTGAGACTTAGATTTCTGAGACCTAGAACTTAGAATTAAATTACAAGTGTTATTACATTGAGTGATCAGGTTAGACATAAATCCTACGTAGAGGGGCAACTGGCCCTCCCTCTACAGTGAGATCAACAAAAATAATTCACAGGTTTTAACAAACCCTTCTAGATTGTAAACATTATTCTGATGAGCTGGATTCACATAGTAAAGTTGGTGATTACATCAACTTAATGTTTAAATTCAAACTGCTGTGATTTCCAACTTAAATCAAACTTCATTTCTCTTCACTTTGACTAAAGGATTTTAAGTCTCCTCCTTTAACTGAACAAACCTGGACAGCTTCAGGTGGTTTAGACAGGAAACAGGAAATACATGTGATTGTACAGGAAGTTAATTCCTGTAACTGAATGTAGTTTGTTGGTTGAACATAATTTCATTAGAGGTTGTCAAACGTCAAAGAGACTGATCAAACTGTTGGAATTTTGAATGCAACTGTCAAAGGTCATTTATTTGGGCATCCAGATAGCTCAACAAGTTGAGTGGGCGACCCATGAACGAGGACTATAGTCCTCAACGCAGCAGCCCTTTACTGCAGGTCGTCCCACCAATTTTCTCCCTACTTTCCTGTCTGCCTATCTACTAATAACTGTGAAATAAAGGCCAAAAATATCTTTCTAAAAAGTAATTTATTAAGACAAACAAAACAAAAAGGTCTCAACAAACATAAATGAAGAGTTTGATGGTTAAGGCTCCATTGTTCTTTATAAAGCTGAGACACGCCTCTTTTATATGACTGGATTCTCACAGACCTGTGGGAGTGACTGTAGACGTAGTGCAGATTTCCACCCTTCAGTTCAACTCTTGGTCCCGTTTGAACATGTTGTGTTGCTGTCATTATATCATTATTTTAAATCGGATGTCATGTATCTGATGATCCTTGATCTACTCACAGCACCGTGATGGAAATGTTTTATCACATCAATGGTGAGTGTCCTGAATTTATGTCTGAATGTTATTTGTTAAAGTATCTAGAATCAGTATATTGTATATTCTGCATATTGTCATAATATCTGAAGAACTTCTCAGTGTTCCAGTTTGTGCAGAAAACTGCAGCAGAATGTGGTTTATTTACTTCCTGTGTTCAGACTTTAGAACAGAAATTATTTCCTAAAACATAGCAGCTGTTAACATGTTTCTGTAGAATAACTGGAGAAAACTTCAGCACATGACTGTTTTACTCTGTAACCTGCAGAGTTGAGCTGATTCTAATGCAGCAACGAACCAAGAAAATAATCTTTTAACAGAAATAAACAGTAAATGATGGTAGACAGAGAAACTTTACTCTGATCTGAGACTCCAACTTTCTGGTTCCAGTTTAGATGTCTGTTGTATTAATATATATGTACGCATACTGGTTTGATGAACCCCTTAAGTGAAAGGTTAGTTTAGAGCCTGAAAACATCAGATTCAATGAGAAACAGCTGCACAACTGTGAGTGAAAACTGAACAACTTTATGGATCAGAGACATCAGAGAGAATTTAAAAATATGATCAGTTTCTGTGTCTCCATCAGCAGAACAGACTGAGATCTAAAGAGCGTGAAGGACTGATTCTAATAAATGTGAAGCAGCAGAAATGAGGCAGAACAATACTGAGATTATTCTAGAGACAGCAGGGATTCAGTGGATGTATCACGATGGTAACAAGGAACACTGGCAGCATTTGTTTCAGTTGTTTCTAAGTAACAGAAAGAATGTTAGTGCTGGGAAACAGGCTTGTTCAGTTGAGGAGGAAGTTTGGAAAGTTCTGTTAAACTGTATTCAGATTAACTGATCTTGTGACCTCTGGTCCTCATTCAGTATTGTAGCACCAGCCATCATAAGATCAGAGGTTAGTGATCAGTCTGATAATCACATGCTGCTCTGTGACCACAAACATTCAGATTTATTCCTGAATCAGGCTCATCTGAACATCTATCATTGTTATAAAAGGAACTTTGGAAGGAAACAAACAGATGAAGTTGAAATAAATTGAACTTTGAGCAGCTCGTCTTGATTTAGTGATCTTTGTTAATGCTCACTAAAGAGAAAAAAAACATTTAATCTGCTTCTAAACAGCTCTGATGCTGCATGTTGACACTTTAAACTCTTTTCATGCACAAATCTGGTACTAAGCAAGATGATAATGATTCTGTTCCCCACAGTAAACAGGTTTCACTGCTGGTTACAACACTTTTGATCTGGTTTCTTTCTGCTTCCAGACGTTTTCCTGCAGCTACAACTCATCAAATCCCATTTCTCAGTGAGGTGGTGTCTTCAGATCAAGAAAAACTACAACTTTCAGCCATAAAATGATCTGGAGAAGAAAACTTTTGACGCCTGCAACATTTGTGGTAAAACAAGTTTGTATTTTGCAATCAGTCATTTATTGATCAGGTTTCATCTCCTCTCCAACATTTCTGGAAACTTTATTTATTTTCTGACATTTTCTTTCTGTCACTTTGATGCAGTACTTTCATTTTCCACATACATGAACAAAATCAGAAACTGAAGCTGTTGTTGTGTTGTAGCAATACTGCAAAGGCCCTGGAATTCCTGAGCTGATCAAAACTCAGATAAGCGCTCTCTCTCTTCAGCACTGACCAACACCCATCTCTATAGGAAGATTGAGACATTTGTATTTCTGTAGGTTTTCATTCACAGAAGGATGGAGCTCCTGTGAACATTTAAACCCCTGGAATAACTTCTTCTTTTTAAAAGACAATGACTTTCAATTATATGCTATGGATGTTTGTTTAATGAATTTTCATGCTAAAATCCCTTTTCAGCTTTAGGAGACCCTCAGCCGGAGACGTCTCTGCATTCCACAGATCAGATAACAAGTCGTAAAACTTTATGGCTGAAGGCTGGAGTCACCCTCTCCCTCTCTTTGACTGAAACAAAGAGACTGGAACTGAACTTAAAAACCTTGCCAAATTAATATTTCTGGAATGTATTTTGTGTTTACAGAATTACCAACGTCAATGGAAATCATTCATCGTTAACATATCCGAAAATCAAGATTCTATCTTTCACAGAAGCTGATTTATTAATTTGTGATGTTTAATCTGATTCCTTCTTTATTACTCCATTTAGGTTGAATGATGACAATTGTATTTACCTGTTACCAAATCTCTGACTTGTTGTTATATTTTCACTGTGATACATATTTTCAATGTCATAAACATAAACATATAGTTATGAATGAAATGATTCACATCATATGAACATATGTATTAATCTACACATTTCACTTTCACACAACTGAATATGGTGGGATAGACAGATCGTGTTTTGCGCGTGTAATATCATATTTTAATCCATTCTGGACTCCTCTTTCTTCTCTACTCTGTGAGAACAAAGAGATTCCAAATTCCACCAGACTCGCGCCAAAAAGTTCTCTCTCTCCGCCCAGGTCCTCCCCTTAGCTGGACCCACAGATAAAGTCAGTCGTAGCCCACATCATCTCTCTCTTACCCCTCTCTTACTCTCTATTACCTGAGGAATCCATAACAGAGATTCCCATTATTTTCTTACCTAAAGCGCGTTTTTTCCTATCTTTGAAATTCCCTCACCATCTAAGTTTAACTATTTACCTCTTAATATTTTTGTAACTTAAGGAGACATTTTGCTCACGTTAAGCCGAATTTTATTCGTTTAATCTGGAGAACCGATTCAGAACCAGCATTTATTTTTCTTAATTGGACAGTTTTTCATCAACACCCGTTTTTCTTGGCTAAAGCCTGAGAACCATCATTTTTAAGCCAAGCAACACTCAGCTGAGAACTCCGGAGACCTGTTGGACCAGGTCCACTTGCATAGAACCGATCAACCCGCGGCAGGACATCCAGGCGGCCATAACGACGACGCACCGCTCCGAACCTGCAAGTCCAGACCGTGTGCATAATCTGAAGGCCCCGCAAGTCCCAGCCCCATGACGGTTCACTTCAATAACTCCAGCTGAGTTTGCTCTGATTCCATTCTATGGGTGATGTACTAACCGCTTGGTCAATTAATTCATTTAATCAATTTATTCTTTTACAAATCATTAGAATTCTTAATCCAAATTACCGGTTACCTCGTCAGGTTAGCTCTGGCTAATCCTCACCATATTTCCTTCTCTCACACACACACTCCCACATTCCACACATGCATGCACACACACACATGTAGTCCTGCATGCACACACACACACACACACACACACACACACACACACACACACACACACACACACACACACACACACACACACACCATATCTACATTGTACATAGTTCACTTGTCATTATTTTCATAGAATAGTTAATAAATACTTCATTTTAGATCAAACTACAGTCTTAAGTGTTTCTTTGTGTAGAATGTGGTCAATTTAACCGAGGATTCAAGACTTTTTGATATGAGATTGATCAAAATTTTTTTGAATATTAATTTTTTTATTAAAATTAATATTTTTCCCTAGGAATCTCGGGTGGTGCCCCAATTATTAATAACGAGAGTTATAAATCATAACGTAGTACCGCTACAGTGTTCATCATGTGAGCTCGGACGAGACAGTTTGGTGAAGGTGATGTTAGACTGAGATCCACAAATATCTCTGGCAGTGCAATAAAGTAGGAGAACGTCTGACTTTAACCTGTTTGATCTTTGAGGTCCAGATGAGTTCAGTAAATTGTAAACTCTGGTATCACTCCTCCCTAACAGAGCCACACTGACAACTGTCTGTATTTATTCATGCAGTAACTTCACTCTTATCATTCTTATATCATTATATACAACTATAATTACATCTATGCTGTACAGTAGAGTAGAGCTGGTGTCAGACGGAGCAATTATCAAACTTAAAAACTTGTAAAATGGAAAGAGAAACATTTTCCTGATTACAGTTTAACAGAACTTTCCAAACTTCCTCCTCAACTGAACAAGCCTGTTTATCAGCACTAACATTCTTTCTGTTACTTAGAAACAACTGAAACAAATGGTGCCAGTGTTCCTTGTTACCAGTGTGATACATCCACTGAATCCCTGCTGTCTCTAGAATAATCTCAGTATTGTTCTGCCTCATTTCTGCTGCTTCACATTTATTAGAATCAGTCCTTCACTCTCTTTAGATCTCAGTCTGTTCTGCTGATGGAGACACAGAAACTGATCATATTTTTAAATTCTCTCTAATGTCTCTGTTCCATAAAGTTGTTCAGTTTTCACTCACAGTTGTGCAGCTGTTTCTCACTGAATCTGATGTTTTCAGGCTCTAAACTAACCTTTCACTTAAGGGGTTCATCAAACCAGACATTTTATTTCATTGTTCTGACTTTTGAGTTCATCCATTCAACTGAGTTGATTCATTTCAATTGTGACAATAAACAGCAGTTTCTCAATTATAAAAAGCTCTCTCTCTCTCTCTTAAAATAATCAGTACTGCTGGACGAGTCCTGTTTATTTGATCTGCATCATTGGTGCATTAATGATGTTGTCAAGCTGTTGTGATTGAACCAAGGAGGAGTTTTCAGGGTCCAGAGAGCTGAATCCACCAGACTGACTGAAGACAACATGTAATCTAAATATCATTTGATTTCCCCTCAGTAAATCCACTGTGTTGGTCTTGCTGTGTGTCTGTGTTGACTTCAAGGATAACGCCAGTGTTTCCTAACTTGTCCTCTGGTGGACCATGTTTTTGGGTGTAAATGATTCATGGAGGCAGAAATAAATGGACAGATAAAAGCCAAACAGCTGCAATCTAATCTGGGACATTTTTAAACACTACTGTCTCACTCAGTGATTGTTTCTGCCGTTATCCTGCCATGCTTTCATGTGCACTGATGACAGAACAACTTTGTGACACCGTTACAGTCATTCTCTCTGCAGCTGGTCTCTGCAAACATGATGGTCTCTGTATGGACAGAAGAGTTTTCATGTGTTTGTAGCACAACCACAGTCTCAGTCTCCAACCCCTGAAGGAGTCTGTGAAAGCTTTGCAAAGTCATTTGATTGGCCCAATTTTGGAAGGGCACAAACAGTTGATTTTTTTTTGTCTTTCAGGAGACATCATGTTACATTTCTGGACTCTGGATGATTCCAACTCTCTCTTCCCACAAGATTTCAGAAGAAGACTTCTGTTATATATTTGATGCACATTTGTGTTTATAGAAAACCAAACCTGTAATGTTCCTATAATCACAATCTGAGCCTGTTGATGGCAGAAACAAGCACTTCAACTCTGACACAAACATAATGACCCATGACATTACATTGTAGCTGTTTGGTAGCTGTTGGACTAAACGTTCTTTCATAATACTTGACCGTCTCAATTTCAACAAAGACTTTGCTGAGACAGGGCTGCACAGTGGTGTACTGCTTAGCACTTCTGCCTTGCATCAAGAAGATCCCAGGTTCAAATCCCGGTCTTGACCTGGGATCTTTCTGCATGGAGTTTGCATGTTCTCCCTGTGCATGCGTGGGTTTTCTCCGGGTACTCCGGCTTCCTCCCACAGTCCAAAAATATGCTGAGGTTAATTGATAACTCTGAATTGTCTGTAGGTGTGAATATGAGTGTGATTGTGTGTCTGTATATGTAGCCCTGTGACAGACTGGTGACCTGTCCAGGGTGTCCCCTGCCTTCACCCGAGTCAGCTGGGATAGGCTCCAGCACCCCCCGCAACCCTAGTGAGGATAAAGCGGTGTATGAAGGATGGGCTTCGCTGAGACAGAAAAACCTTTTGTTATCTCCACAGATCATCATTATGAAAATCTTTCCTGGTCACACTCTAAGATGTTATCCAGCAGAATATCAGATAGGAAACGAATGCTGTCCAATGTGTCCTGCAGGTAAGATCCAACTGGATGTTTGTCATCATATGTGATGTCCTGTCCTTTAACATGCATCTGACAAATATATATAACAGGTTTAAAAAGTAAATACAGATTGAAATTAATATTCATTTATTATGTGGACTTTGCACTGTAAAAAAATAAACATTTAAAAACGGTCAAATGCAACAGCAAAAACAGCAAAATATATTAATTTAAATAATAATAATAAACAATACATTCAGGGACATTTCTAACAAGATTTTGCAGAGAGACATTATTATTTTACAGATTTTATTCTGAATTAGTCCAATCAAAATCCTTCAGAAAATTTAATTAAAATCTGCGGCAAAACAGTTTAACTTCACAGTTCTGGGCTAAATTATTACGATCAAACACCTTTAATTTAGTGTTAAAAAATGCTCAATATAGCCCTGTGACAGACTGGTGACCTGTCCAGGGTGTCCCCTGCCTTCACCCGAGTCAGCTGGGATAGACTCCAGCGAACCTAGTGAGGATAAAGCGGTGTATAGGGAATGGATGGATGGATGAAAATGCTCAAGATTGTCTTATTTTGAAAGGCAAAGAAAGTAAACTGTTGAATTAAAACACTTTTATTTCATTTATTCACAAAAAATGTAGACTATAAAACATTAAACTGGAAGCAACAAAACAAAGTTTGTTTGTTTTGTAAGTAGAATTTCAGAGTTTGAATATGAAAGTTCAGACAAATATAAAATTAATAAAATTTAGCGTAAAATGAGCAAGAAAAGCATTACATTGATAGCATTAGCATTAACCTTTGTAGCAAGAGCTGCATTTAATTTAATTAGAGATTATTCTTGTCATTTAATAGCTGTTTTGTTCTTAATTAACAGGTAATATCTAATTTTACAGACCTATCTATACAATTAGAAAAGGAAAACTGCTGTAGATGTAAGAGTTATTTTTTAAACAATACATTTTTTTTTACAGTGCGGCTTCATGTGTTTGGGATAACGGAGCATTCAACATGAACTGTATCACATTTTAGTTAAAAGGAAGCAGGATTGTGTTAAACTAATCATTTTGTTTCCACCAGGAAGTCGAGTTAAAACTGACTGTTCAGAGTTCAGATCGACATCATGTCTGTCCTGCCTCCATGGAACCTTCATGGATAAACCCACTGGGCTGAAGGAGTGTTTCCCCTGCACCAACTGTGATGAAGGTAGATTTTTGTTGATATGTCAGAGATGTTCTGGTGGAAACTTGGCGGGTTACTGCTTGTTCCACTGTTCCACTGTTATTGTTCTATAAGAACTGAAGCAGTTGCTGAATATTACCATTTTGGCTTTGCGGCACAGTGCATTATCCTGCTGAAAGATGCCACAGCCATCAGGAAATACTGTTTCCATCAAAGGATGTTCATGGTCTGCAGCAATGCTTAGGTAGGTCGTTCATGTCAAAGTAACATCCACATGGATGATGGGACCCAAGGTTTTCCAGCAGAACGTTGCCCAAAACATCACCCTGCCTCTGCCGGCATACGTTCTTTCCATAGTGCATCCTGGTTCCAAGAGTTCCCAGAACATCCACATGATGTAAAAGAAAACATGATTCATCAAACCAGACCACTTTCTTCCATTGCTCTGTGGTCCATTTCTGATGCTCACATTGTTGGTCTTTTGGTGGTGTACAGGGATCAGCATGGACACCCTGACTGATCTACAGCTACGCAGCTTCATATACAACAATCTATTGCTCCGTGTGTTCTGACACCTTTCTATCAGAACCAACATGAACTTCTTCAGCAATTTGAGCAACAGTAGTTGTCTGTTGGACTGGACCACATGGGTCAGCCTTCCTCCCCACGGGCATCAATGAGCCTTGGTCATCCTTGACCCTGTCATTGGTTCACCACTGTTTCTTAGTCGGACCACTTTTTTTAAATAATATGTTTATTAGTTGTTTTTAGAAAACAAACACAAACACAGCATGAAGAACAAAACAAAACAAAAGCAGCTCAGGTGTGACAAGACAATAGCAAATTTTACATCAGACAGGAGTTTCCATAGGAAGGCTAGGCCACTTTAGGAAATCCTAGTAGTAAGGAAGAAGACAGCGTAGGTCAAATATGTTTTAAATATGGTTCCCAGACTTTAAGAAAAGCATCCACTGTTGAGTGTAGCATACAGGTAACGTATTCATTGGGGATACAGTCCATTATGAGACTGTGCCACAATATCTTTGTTGGGGTGGCGTCCTTGCTCCATAAGACCAGAATGTTCTTCCTTGCAGCATAGGTCAGTAATTTTAACAGTCTTTTATGCTTTCTGTTAGAAATATGAACATCAGGGAGACCGAGTATGAGGCACTTAGGGTCCAGCAGTATTGACTTACCAAAAATAATAGTTCATTTGTAATATCAAGCCAATATCGCTGTAGTTTAGCACATGACCAGAAACAGTGCACATAATCACCAGTCTCAGTGTTACATTTCCAGCACAGTGGGGAAGAGTTAGGGTCTAGTTTGTTTTTGAGAACAGGTGTAATATGGGCGCGATGCACAATCCTAAACTGAATAGATTTGGCCCAGTTACAGACAGAAAAACTATATTGCTAAAAGTATTTGCTCACCTACCTTGACTCGCATATGAATCTAAGTGACATCTCATTCCTAATCCATAGGGTTCAGTATGACGTTGGTCCACCCTTTGCAGCTATAACAGCTTCATCTCTTCTGGGAATGCTGTCCACAAGGTTTAGGAGTGTGTTTATGGGAATCTTTGACCATTCTTCCAGAAGCACATTTGTGAGGTCACACAATGATGTTGGACCAGAAGGCCTGGCTCTCAGTCTCCGCTCTAATTCATCCCAAAGGTGTTCTGTGGGGTTGAGGTCAGGACTCTGTGCAGGTCAGTCAAGTTCATCCACACCAGACTCTGTCATCCATGTCTTTATGGACCTTGCTTTGTGCACTGGTGCACAGTCATGTTGGAAGAGGAAGGGGCCAGCTCCAAACTGTTCCCACAAAATTGGGAGCATGGAATTGCCCCAAAAGTCTTGGTATGCTGAAGCATTCAGAGTTCCCTTCACTAGAACTAAGGGGCCAAGCCCAGCTGCTGAAAGACAACCCCACACCATAATCCCCCCTCAACCAAATTTACAATTGGCACAATGCAGTCCCACAAGAATCATTCTCCTGGCAACCTCCAAACCCAGACTGGTCCATCAGATTGCCAGATGGAGAAGCGTGCGTGTTTTGGTCACTCCAGAGAAGGCGTCTCCACTGCTCTAGAGTCCAGTGGTGGCGTACTTTACACCACTGCATCCCACGCTTTGCATTGCACTTGGTGATGTATGGCTTGGATGCAGCTGCTCGGCCATGGAAACCCGTTCCATGAAGCTCTCTGCTGAAGCACTGTTCTTAAGCTAATCTGAAGGCCACATGAAGTTTGAAGGTCTGTAGCGATTGACTCTGCAGAAAGTTGGCCATCTCTTGGCACTATGCGCCTCAGCATCCACTGACCCCGCTCCATCAGTTTACGTGGTCTACCACTTGGTAGCTGAGTTGCTGTCATTCCCACACACTTCCACTTTCTCATAATACAGCTGACCATGGAATATTTAGGATCGAGGAAATATCATCACTGGATCTGTTGCACAGGTGGCATCCCACGCTGGAATTAACTGAGCTCCTGACAGCGACCCATTCTTTCACTTTTGATAGATCCTGACCACTGCAGACCAGGAGAACCCCATAAGAGCTGCAGTTTTGGAGATGCTCTGACCCAGTCGTTTTATCCAACTGGCTCAAATCTTACACTTTCACATTTTTCCTGCTTCTAACATCAACTTTGAGGACAAAATGTTCACATGCTGCCTGATATATCCAACCCACTAACTAGAGCCATGATGAAGAAATAATCAGTGTTGTTCACTTCACCTGCCAGTGGTCACAATGTTATGTCTGATCGGTGCATATATTATAATTATCTGTAAATAATTATTCATTTGTACAGTTGCTTTAAATCAAATCCAAATTATTCATTTTCTCAAGTTCTCTGTGTACCTTCAATCTTTCCTGACAGATTTGGGTCTGAAGGTAAAGACATCATGTACAACAACATCAGATACAGTTTGTGAACCACTGGAGGGGTTCTACTGTATTGATCCAATAGGAAACAACTGTGCAGCAGCACGTAAACACAGAATCTGTCATCCAGGACAATACATCAAACAAACAGGTTGGTAATTCTAATAACATTTTAAATGAAAACAACAAACTTCAGGGAGTCTGACCTTATTATAGTTTCATTAAGTTGTGATTTGATAGAAGAAGCACCAGAATTAGATGAAAGGAAGATAAAATAATCTCTGATCTGACCAACAGCTGGTAAAACCACATCGTCTACACACCTGATCTTTTCTTTGTCTTTTTGTCTTCAACCAGCCTCAATCATGTCTTCACATTAACCACAAAACATAGTTTTACCAAAGACTCTTTGTGGTTCTTGCAGCTAAAACTAGACTTTATTAATGAATGTTTGCTGATTTGTCCTTTAATATTTTCGTTCTGCTGGTTCCAGTCTGATCTTCTCCTCAGCAGAATGATTAACTGATTAAATCTGTTGGATTGTTGTTCCGTCTGCTCATCGTTCATCATGTAACACTTTGAGTCCTTCATAATGTGATTCTGAAGTGGTTTCTACAGATCTATGATTTGTGTTTGTGCAGGAACAGCCTTCACAGACACTGTGTGCTCTGACTGCAGCACTGGAACATTTTCAGATGGAACATTTACATCTTGTCAGCCACATTTTCAGTAAGTGAAGCTTTAAATTACACATGGAGACTCCTGACTTCTAACAACAGCAGAGAATCTGTTGTATCTGAACATTTTCCTGTAAAAATGTCCTTCTGTCTTTACAGATGTGAATCAATAAACCTTCAGCTGATAAAACCAGGAAATGCTTCTACTGATGCTGAATGTGGAAGAAAAAGTTCAAATGTCTCAGCAGCTGTGAGCATCCCCAGTGTTTTACCTTTTTTATTAATATGTGGTGGAATAGTTTTTTTTTTTTTATTCAGAAAGAAGGAAATGTGTTTTAGACAAGGTGAGGATGACAGAGAATGATCCAAATGTTAACATGGCTTTTTTGGATGATGATATTTCTGCCAAGTCATGATTCTGCTAATTACAATGTTTTTCTTGGTTTTGTTTCATAGCAGGAAGAAACAGAAGTTTGAGAGTTTCCATAGTATTAAATTTGGTTCTGTCTTGTGTGTTCACTGTTGACAACACTTGGTTTATCAATGAAATTGAATCATGTCATTATTTTTTTCCCAGTCTTGTTTAAAATGGAAAATTACGGTAAGATGAAGAACCTGTATTTAATCTTGATTTTAAACTTTAATGTATTTTTGCATTTCTTGCCTTACTTATAACCAGCTGCTTTAACATGTATATATCATTTAGTTTAGTTTCATTCACACATCAAAAACAACACAATACATGGTGTATACAACACATATTTTTGTTTCCAATATTTTACACAGGCAGATGTGTGAAAAGGGTCACCCCAAGGAAACTATTTATAGCTTTTAAATAGGGGCCCAGTTTACCATGAATACAGGATATTGGCCAGATATCCATATAATTATGGACGACATACAAATAAATAATTTACATACAGATAAACAATAGACAATCTCAATGTTCAGGTTACGCTGAATTCAATTTGAAGTACCAAATAGTAGTTTTGACAAGGAGGAGTTAACACGTGCAAGCAAGGTTCAGGTGTTAATACAATTTCCAATCAGCACATTAAACATACATTTCTAGTAGTTGAGTTTTTAGTTTTTTCTTGAATATGGAGACAGAATGTGACATTTTTAATTGTTCATCAAGCTCATTCCAGATCTGTGGTCCTCTGCACACGATGCTAAAACTTGTACATTTTAGTCTTCTCTTTTTCCCAGTGATTAGGTTTTTATTCCTGGTGGTGTAAGTGTGCGTAGGAGCACAGACTGGGATGAGGTGACATAGTTTACTATTTAATTTGTGGATAGTCTGGAACATTATACAAGCATTCTGAAAGTAGTTGTATTCACTGGGCCTCAGGAGATTGTGGCGATGGAAGATTGTTTTTGTGGGGGAGTTAAATACCGACCATGTTAAGGCGCGTATGACTTTTTTTTGGAGTATCTGAAGCTTTTTTAAGTGAGATGGAAATGTATTGCACCATATGATATTACAGTATTGTAGATGAGGTTCAAACAAAGATTTATACAGTGGAAGATAATGTCTCAACTTAAAAAACAGAGCAGCATATTTGGACAGTTTAGTGATCAGTTCATCAATATGTTTTTTAAAATTAAGGAATTCGTCAATATAGATCCCCAAGAATTTCGTAGCACTCACTCTATCAATGTTTTGCCCGTTTATTTTTGGGCAAATTTGTTTAATATCATTTTTTTATGGGAGCGGAACACAATGTAATTTGTTTTATTAATATTTAGAGAGAGTTTGTTGCATTTAAACCATGTATTTATTTTCACTAATTCACTATTTATGATTAGTTCAAGTGTATTTGGATTTTTGTGGGAGAAGAACAGGTTTGTATCATCGGCAAATAATACTTTGTGTAATATGGACGAGCAATTAACAAAGTCATTTATATACAAGATGAAGAGGAGCGGCCCTAAGATGGAACCCTGGGGAACACCATGGTTAGTGGGTTTGTATGATGAATTATGGTTGTTGATGAAAACGTACTGATGTCTTCCGAGCAAGTAGCTGCGGAACCAGTCTAGCGCTAAGCCTCTAATGCCATAGTGTTTTAATTTACTGATTAAGATATCAATCTGGATGGTTTCAAAAGCTTTGGATAGGTCCAAAAAAATGCCAATCCCATAGTCGCCTTTGTCGATTGCATCATAGATTTTATCGGTTAAATCAAGTACTGCCATATATGTAGTGTTTTTCTTTCTGAATCCATACTGGGATGGGACAATGATGTTTTTCTTGTCAAGGTAGCTGTTGAGTCTGTTATAAACTACTCTTTCTAAAACCTTGGAGAGAGTGGGTAAGATTGATATTGGTCTATAGTTGCTCAAATAATTCTTATCCCCAAATTTAAAAACTGGTATAATTTGTGCAATTTTTTGCCATTTGTGGTACTACTCCAGAGAGTAGAGATACATTTATACAGTGGGTAAGAGGTGCAGTAATTATGTTGGAGATGCTTTTCAGAATTTTACTAGAAATTCCGTCAGTTCCGGCTGAGTTTGAACTCTTCATACTCATGATTATTTTATAGACCTCATCACAGGTAGTTGGATTCAGGAAGAAGGAGTCCAGGTAGTTACCTGAGAGATAGTCTTTAAAAGAGGCATCCTGAGGCTGTCTAATTTTGCTGGATATGCTACTACCAATGGAAACAAAGTAGTCATTGAATTTGTTAGCAAGACTGTTATTGCTGGTGACATTGCTTGTATTATATTCATGGTCAGGGATCACAGGAGTTTTTTGGCCTTTGTTTAAGACCTTGTTTAGCACTCTCCAAGATTTCTTGGAATCACCCTGTGATGCGTTTATCAATTCTGCGTAATAATTGCTTTTCCTCATTCTGATAATATGTGTAAGTTTATTTCTATAATTACTGTAT
This sequence comes from Acanthochromis polyacanthus, assembly GCF_021347895.1. NCBI lineage: Eukaryota > Metazoa > Chordata > Actinopteri > Pomacentridae > Acanthochromis > Acanthochromis polyacanthus. The sequence continues at coordinate 8,401,614 of NC_067118.1, forward strand.
TCATATAAATTATTATTATTAGGATTATTTATGTATCTTTTGGGACAAGGTACGTTTTATCCGTTTGTTTCCTGGCTATAAAAGACACAAGCAGAAACAAAAAATCAAGCCGTTTTTTCGTTTTTTCATTTTGAGCAAAAAACAAAAAAACAGGAAACGGTTCGTTTTTTCGTTTTTTCGTTTTGAACAAAAAACAAACAAAACAGGACACGGTTCGTTTTTTCGTTTTTTCGTTTTCACCCCCAAAATGAAAATACGACTCCATATTCCGTTTCATTGGTGGGCGGGGCTTCGGAGCCTGCCAGTGCACAATAAAGCTCCTGCCCATCACAATAAAGCTCTTGTGCTGGCATTCATAGACAGACTGACTTTCATTGTATTGCCTGCCCCCACTGCACTTCCCCGAACTCGAAATCAAAGCAAGTCATGTACACAGTAATGACAGTCATAACCAGTGGTGTAGTCTAGTTTTTTCTAGTGGGAATACTCCAACCTCATAAACCAAAGCCAGGTCAGGTTCTCATATATGTGCGCGTGCACTCACATGTCCACGCGCGCGCGCGCGCGCGCGCGCACACACACACACACACACACACACACACACACACACACACACACACACACACACCAGCAGCAGCTCCTTTATTTCAAACTACCAATTAGATACTTATAGACATTATATCAGGTAGACCTGATGTTTCCTCTTCATCAGGTAGACCTGATGTTTCCTCTTCATCAGGTAGACCCGATGTTTCCTTTTCATCAGGTAGAACTGATGTTTCCTCTTCATCAGGCTCCCTTTCCTAAACGTTAACCTTAGCTCCAGCTGTAGTGTTCCCTAAAGCGGCAGCATTCACAGGACAAGCAACAGGCTTATTAAAACACTGAAATAGTTTCATTTAGCTTTGCTTTCTTTTTCTTATTTTTTCTCCACTGACTGATGTTGGGTCATTAGAAGTTCTAGACTCATGTCCCTCTTCTTCTAAGTCAGGGGTATTCAGCTAAAATTCAGAGAGGTCCAGTCAGCAAAGGTCCAGAACATCATAATATCTAACTTGAGTTACTGTGATATATGCTGATGTAACCTGGTAGTTTTATTAGAGTCTGCCTGTAATCAAAAACTGACCGTCAAATAAGTTCAGTACGGTTCAAAAACATTTTGACATTTATTAATAAATAACTTATATGTAACTGTATATCTTAGAATAAAGTGCAGAACTTAAAAAAGCATGACTGAACAACCTGAATCAACTTCTGTACATCTTTAACAATAATTAAATCTCATAAATGTAAACATTTGAACACTTTTACATTTTTGTCTGTCTCATATCACTCCCCTAATATCTCTGCGGCTTAATGGGAGAACTGAGCTGCTGCTTGTTTGAGCCGTTCTCAAAACATATTTTGATTATGTTCATAGTTGAGAAAGCTGCCTTACAGCTGTTTGCTGAGCCAAACATGGTCAGCATGTGACCACAGTCTGTCCTCTAGAGATGTATAAGGCACAAAAGATAGGACTCTCACAGCCGATGCTTTGTAGTAAATCTGAAGAGCCGACTCCTAACGTATTTAATGGAGTATGGAGTTTAACACTGTCCTCGCAGAAAACATGTTGCTGGATCCTAGATTAAAGAAGCTTGCCTTCAGTGACAACAGAGCTGTTGATGAGACACTTCAGAGAATAAGAGCAGCAGCAGCAGTCTGACACCTCCACCATTAGAGGACCAAGTGGAGGAGGAACCTCAAACTTCTGCTGTGTGGAGCCTCTTTGATGGAAGAGCTACAGGAGATGATTCAGGAGAAATCCTACAGCTGATGTGGTAATGGAGGATCATATCTAGAGGAAGCCCTCATCTAACCAGCAGACGACCCACTGAGCTGGAGGCAGGACAAGGCCTCAGTCTGCCCCACCTGGTGAAGGTGATGGAGGAGAGACAATTTCTTCCATCTGAGAGAATCTTCTCAAAAACACGGCAGATATTAACTGAAAGAAGAAATGGTATCAGCCCATCCAAGCTCAGCCATCTGATTTTTCTGAATGTCAGCCTGCTCTGAGGACATTTATACTGTTTGAATACTGAGTCTGGTTCTGTTTCTGTTCTGGTTCTGTGGGTTCATGTGCAGAGTTTTGTTCATTTGTTTTTCTGCAAAAAAGTTTGGTTGAAATAATAAACAAAAGCAAGAATACCTGTTTTTGTAACAGAGCAAATGTACAAAATGAGTCAATTATAAGGCTTCTCATAAAAACACTGAATGAAAAAGAGTTTGTCAAAACACAAACGATTCATATTTGCCAGGTTAGGATAAAATATGAGACTACAAAGAATAATAAATTAGGAACCATTTGGGAGCCGAAAGAACCGGCTTTTCTTTGGAAGCAGTGCCAAAAGCTCTCTAAAAAAAAGAGCCGAACTTGCATCACTACTGTCCTCTCTGTCCCTCATCTCTCAGCTGCTTTTTGAAGGCAGAGCGGCGATGCAATTCAGCGACGTCATTGGCTGAGTAGCATCACGTGGGATGCCTGAACTCCTACATAATTGGTGATGTATAGAAGTTGATTCAGGTTGTTCAGTCATGCTTTTTTAAGTTCTGCACTTTATTTTAAGATATACAGTTATATATAAGTTATTTATTAATAAACGTCTAAATGTTTTTGAACCGTACTGAATTTATTTGACGGTCAGTTTTTGATTACAGGCAGACTCTAATAAAACTACCAGGTTACATCAGCATATATCACAGTAACTCAAGTTAGACATTATGATGTTCTGGACCTTTGCTGACTGGACCTCTCTGAATTTTAGCTGAATACCCCTGGCTTAGCAGAAGAGGGACATGAGTCTACAACTGTCAGGGTCCTCTCCTCATTCCCTCCCCACCTGGCATCCCAAACAAAACCCCCTCCCTTATCCTTTTCCTCCCTGTCTTGCCTCCTGTCTCCCATCCATCCCTTTTCCTCTGCTTTCCCTCACAGCACTGCACCTGAGTGGAGTTCGGCTTCACAGCCGTCTCCACTCAGGTAATCAACCTCCTCCACGAGTCCCGGGCAGCTGGAAGAAATCATCCTGATTACTCACCAAGCAATAAGTACCGGCTCAACACTCCACACCCTGCCAGATTGTTGAAATAGACTTTGCTGTCAGTTCACTCTCTATAGCCTCCAGAAAGTTTGTTGAAAATTTGACGTTTTTCTAGCGTATCTCTCTCCTGCCTTCTTCCAGACCCAGCTGCCCGGGAACTTACCCACCCGAAACCCTCACCTGAACCCCCCAACCCATTCGGCACCGGTCTCCTCCCCACTCGGATCCCCCATTCCGCCCGGACCCCCTCCTGGAACCCCCGACCCATTTCCTTCCCGGCCGCTGGAGCTGCAGCAGTCAACCGGCTGCTCCCTGCCTCCCGGAGCGCCTCCCGGAGCTCCTCCCGGAACATCACCTGCGAGACGCCGTCTCTGCCCGGCCAGTCCAACACCTCAGCCCCCCGGATCGTCAGAGTGCTACGTCTCGTTCCCTCCGAACCCCTCCTCCTCCATCGAACTCTGAGCCCTTTGACGTCTGGCCGCCAGGGATCCCCCACAGCCATCTGCGACGCTCCGGTCCCGCCCGGACCTTGGACAACCGCCGATCCCCGTCCCCAGACCCACCCGGCCACATCCTCCCTCCACCAGCATCCCTGTTCCTGCATCCCGGTCTCTGCACTCCAGCCATATCCACCCCTGTACAATAAAACCCTTTTTCAACTTCTCCGGTTCTGGTATAGTGGCTCTCGGCTCGGGTCTGCCTAGCTAACACGTGACAACATCTTTTAATGACCCAACATCAGTCAGTGGAGAAAAAGAAAGCAAAGCTAAATGAAACTATTTCAGTGTTTTAATAAGCCTGTTGCTTGTCCTGTGAATGCTGCCGCTTTAGGGAACACTACAGCTGGAGCTAAGGTTAACGTTTAGGAAAGGGAGCCTGATGGAGAGGAAACATCAGCTCTACCTGATGGCAGGAGGAGGAGCTGCTGACGCTATAATGTCTATAAGTATCTGATTGGTAGTTTGAAATAAAGGAGCTGCTGCTGGTGTGTGTGTGTACGCGTGGACGTGTGAGTGCACGCGCACATATATGAGAACCTGACCTGGCTTTGGTTTATGAGGTTGGAGTATACCCACTAGAAAAAACTAGACTACACCACTGGTTATGACTGTCATTACTGTGTACTCGACTTGCTTTGATTTAGAGTTCGGGGAAGTGCAGTGGGGGCAGGCAATACAATGAAAGTCAGTCTGTCTATGAATGCCAGCGCAAGAGCTTTATTGTGATGGGCAGGAGCTTTATTGTGCACCGATGGGCTCTGAAACCCCGCCCACCAATGAAACGAAATATGGAGTCGTATTTTCATTTTGGGGGTGAAAACGAAAAAACCAACCGTTTCCTCTTTTATTGTTTTTTGTTCAAAACGAAAAAACGAAAAAACGAACCGTTTTCTGTTTTTTTTTTGTTTTTTGCTCCAAATGAAAAAACGAAAAAACGGCTTGATTTTTTGTTTCTGCTTGTGTCTTTTACAGCCAGGAATCAAACGGATAAAACGTACCTTGTCCCTTTTGGGTCCGTGTATATTTTGGTAATTGGATTTTCCGTTCTAAAGCAGGTATTGAAAAACAAAAAACGAGTGGTTATTTGATTTTCGTTTTCAAAGGCAAAAATCAAAATTGAAATACAAGGCGTTTTTCCTTTTCACGATCAAAAAGGGATATACGAATTTTAAAAAATGCTTTGATTTTCATTTTTTATTTACGATAACAAAAAATAAAATAAGTAAGAGACAGAAACGAAAAAAGGTCCGTTTTATCGTTTTCTGAGACCGGAAGTGGTCATCAGCAAGGGTGGAGCCAAACAGAGTACGGTGCATAGACTGTAAATAAATGGTTTTTTTTGTTGTTTGTTTTCATGATCAAAATGAAAGATGAAGTGGCCGATCTTAAAATAAATCAATATCGATTTTTTTATTTATTAAGTTTTGCGACGCAAGGGGGCGTGGTTACCTGATTGACAGTTCATCTGGAATGACTGACAGTCTGGAGGATTAATTCTGATATGGTCACTGGTGGTTTATCGGTGAAGAAGCAGAACCTTTTCCACAGACACTTTTCCTGCCTGTTGGCTTGTTTTAACCATTTTGCTACCTTCGGCTGATTCTACCAGCAGACACTGAAACTTCGGTAAGTAGGCTAAATGTTTATTTTCTTATCAGTGCCGCTTTTAATGCACTTCATATGCAACTTTCGTGTCAGATATAATGTGTGCCATGCAGTCCAGATGTTGGTGGAGTTTATTTCTTTGTGTATTGACAAGAGAAGAGAGTCAGCATCCAGTAAATATTAGCTTTAATATAAATTAGTGATGCTAACCGAGCGAGCTGCTCAGTCGTAGCCTGATTAAACCGAGTGTAGCATTAAGCTAACGATGTTTGCATTGTGTTTCATGGAAAAGGCTGAAGTGTGTCGTGTTAGTGTAATGTGGTACATTTAGTTAATAAAACTGTGTGGAGACGCTGGTTCACATTAATGTAACGTTTAGAAAACCTAAATGTGATTAAAACAGTAAGGTTAAGGTTCTGTGTTGTCAGTAGTCCTAAATATCTGCTGAGTCTCTGAAATTAAACTGGAGAAAACAGTAAATCTACTCTCTAGTCGTTAACATTGTTTAATGACTGATTCACATGTTGTAGTACATCTTAGTGCAGATTAGAAAAATAACCTCCCAGAATATGTCCAAAATAATGATGAACACTACAGTTAATACATTTAAACTGCAGCACAGATAAGCTGGATAATAAAATCCTCTCCTAAAGCTAAAGTGACTGCAGGCCTTTCTGTCGTTCAGTGCTTGGAAAACTATATGAAATAGGAAATCTTTCCAGGGTCACTTTAAAATGAACTTCTGCTGTTGATGCTGATACTGTGACATCTCTCTTCATCTCAGGTGTCTCATGTTCACTGTGAGGATCTTCTGAGTGAAGCCAACAGAAGGAAAACCTCATCTGGTTGTGAAGGAGACTGAATGGACGACATCCTCAGTGAACCACTTCCTGTTTAGCTTTCACTGACAGAAGGACAGACCAACTCTTTCAGCAGTTTATTATTCTCTGTTCTTAGTATTCACAGATTCTATTTATCACCTTTAACTTAATCTCTGCTGCTGTAGCAGAAATACAACAAGGTTTCTGCAGAACATTAATAGTCATTAAGTTGATTTTGCAGAAATTAAGGCTTTAAATGGCATTAAAAATCATTAAATTTGATTCTCGGTGGCATTAAAATTTCTTTCTGCAGTTTTCAAGAAAATAATTGACAATAATATATTTATAGACTGCGATTTGTCAGGTATGTGCATCTGTGTAAACATGCCGAAGCACTGAGATAACTGTTCCAGCCGAGTGGGTACAATTTCTAAAAACTGCATGTTTTTAAAGTGGCTGGCAGACTGGACCAGGCTGGGAAATGGGGAAACACAAATTCCAGCAAAAATGGCTCAAAAACGTGGATTTCAGAGAATGACTGCAGCCCGTTGGTGTTCAGGGGTGGTTCCCAGATTCAGAAATAGTCAAATGTAGGGTTTTCATATAAAAATCATCTTTTACAAAAAAAAAACAAACCCGTGTATTTTGAGTTCATGGTCGAGGCATTAAATTTTTACAGTATAGCATAAAAATGGCATTAAAAAGCATTAAATTTGACTGGTTGATATCTGCAGAAACCCTGTACAATGTTATTTATAGCAGATATGCAGCATTAAAACATCAACACATTCAGCTCCAGAGCTTCATTATTTCCTTCATTGCACATTTAAAAACTGCATTATTTAACAATTGTGAACTGTAAAGATGTGTAAACACGTAATAAATGGATGAAATAAATAATGTGTTGCTGACAGTGAAGTGTAAAAATTGAACAGTCACAAGACAAGTATTATGAAGAGAGGAGCTTAATCTGCAGCATCATTGTTCTTAATGGAAGCATGAGGAGGACATCAGTGCTGCTCTTCCTCACAGTGATGGAGAGAAGACTGTTCAGAGAACCACAGCTGGATGTTCATGTTCTCTGTAGCTCTCAGTCCATCAGATCAGATGTTCCCAATGATCCAGACCAAGGCTGGAAGGAAAAGACACAAACAGTGAGAAGAAGCTCTCCAAGGTTCTTTCAGTCCAACTGCTGGAACTTTAAATATCAGAATGAACACATCAGGGCACGAATGAAACACAACAGAGTGTTGTATTTTGTCCTACTTTCTAATCTTATAGAAATGTTTGTTTTCCTGGTTGAGGCCAAAGAGTATTTTACTGCCTTAGATGGACAATAAAGTTTATTATTTTTATTCTAATGTATCATTAGCGTTAACATGAGCTCCACAGTTATCTGACCGTACACTGTTGTATGAACAGAAGCTGTTAAATAGAGTCTGAAGCAAAGAACAGATATATTAACTCAGAACTGAACTGTTCTTCATTCATTGAAATGAGAGATTAACATTCATCAGAGTTCTGTGGAGGAACGTTAACATAGATTCATTTCTATCTGCTGATCATTAATGAACTGCGCCTCGAAACAGCAGTTTCCCTATGACTGATCTATTATGATTGATCAGCTGTGACCTTCAGGACACTTAGCTACACCTAATAAATAACACTGACTAACCGGGATTAGCCTCATTGTAAATACAAAGTTAGGAAACATAAATTGAGATTTATAGAACGACTTTAAAACACGATGTTAGAACAAGTTTATATCAGAGGTTACACTTAATGTTCCATCAGTTGGAATGAAAGAACCTTGGAGATCTTTTCCTCACTGGTAGTGCCCTTTTCTTCCAGCCTTGGTCTAGATCATTGGGCACATCTGGTCTGATGGACTGAGAGCTACAGAGAACATGAACATCCAGCTGTGGTTGTCTGAAGAGTCTTCTCTCCTTCATCACTGATGTCCTCCTCATCCTTCCAGTAATAACAATAAAGCTGCAGATTCAGCTCCTCTCTTCACAATACAACTTGTCTTGTGACTGTTCAGTTTTTACACTTCACTGTCAGCAACATACTATTTATTTCATCCATTTATTACATGTGTTTACACATATTTACAGTTCAGAATTATTAAATAATGCAGTTTTTAAATGTGCAATAAAGGAAATAATAAAGCTCTTGACCTGAATATGTTGATGTTTTAATGCTGCATATCTACAATAAATAACATGGACTTTTTATATTGTGTTTATGCTACAACAGCAGAGATAAAATTAAAGGAGGTAAAGTCAGAGAGACCAGACTGGTTTGGACATGTACAGAGGAGGGATAGTGGATATATCAGTAGAGGGATGCTGAGTGTTGAACTGCCAGGCAGGAGGCCTAGAGGAAGACCAAATTTATGGATTTAGTGATAGACATGAAGTTAGTTGGTGTGAGAGAAGAGGATGGAGAGGACAGGATTAGATGGAGGCAGATGATTGGCTATGGTGACACCTGAAGGGAAAAGTCGAAAGGTAAAGAAGACTTATGAAATAACTGTATATTTTATTTTTTGTCAAATACAATTTTAAAACACAAATTCATAGTTTTACATTATGTACATCACACACCATAATTGTATAGATAATATTCTTGTATTTTATTTTCTATTAAATGTAATTTTAAAATAATAACTTATAATTGTGTGTTACAAGAAAAGATGCAGACAAACAAATACATATATTTGAATGATAGTGAGCCTTTCAACACCATTAGCTAACACAAGACAGCCACATTCCAAACCCAACAGGAAGTGAGGAACCGAGATGGCCAACCGCACTAAGAGCTGAGCTGTACTCTGTGCCAAAAAAACTCCCAGTTATGCCATCACATCTAGTCTGAGCAGTGATCTGAACCTAAATCAAACTGGATTCGCCTGTTGATGAGCCGATAGAGGATTTGGAGGCCTACATTGACGCATTTTACAACAAAAACACTATGACCAACAACAAAGGAGAGGCCATAAACACCTGAGCTAAGCAAAACCCAAGCGAAATGGAATCCTGTGGCATCAGCGAGTCTATAACATCTATAAAATTTCAACTCAAGAAGCTTGATTTACTCGAGCAACTGATAATAGATGTTAAAGAACTGAAACACTCTGTGGAGTTTAACAACTCACTCATCGAGGTGCTAAAGGCCGACAATGCGTCACTCCGGACCGAAGTGAATAACCTCAAACATTTGACAGCCGAACTTCAAAAAGACAAAATCAAGATGGCAAATTCCATTCTTGATCTACAGTGCCGAAGTATGAGGGATAACTTCATTATACACGGACTTGCAGAAACAAAAAACGAAACTCACCAGAAATCAGAAGAACTTCTTAAGACATTCCTTGTCAACGAATTGAAAATGAAGCCTGAGGACGCTGGAGCTGTTCGCTTCTCCAGGGTACATCGCGTCGGGAGGACCAAAGCTGACCAACAGAGGAGGCCCCGTCCCATTGTGGCTAAAGTTGTGGACTCAAAGATGAAGTCTGCCGTCATGTCGAGGGGCAAAGAACTAAAAGGCTCCAATTACTCCATCAGCGATCAGTTCCCGCCGGAGATCATGACCAGACGGAGGCTGCTACAACCGATCATGGACGAGATGAGGAAAGCCAAAAAGAACGCCCGTCTGTTCATTGACAAGCTCTACATCGACGGTAAACTGTACAGGAATCCCCGAACAACCTACTGGTTGAGTGGAGGTGATGAAAATATCATTCCTGAACTCCAAGAGGAACTGTCTGTCAACGCTGCAGCATGCTGCCTCCCTACAACTGTAAACACAGACGCGTGATGATGACGTTGCTGAAAACGCGTCCCTGTCGTCATAACAACCGCTGAACCTGGAGGACGGTGAATGATCTTTCTCTCTTTCACCTATCGTATCACTCCCCCTCCTTTTTCTTCTCTCCTCTCATCTGTTTTTTCATTTTTGGCTTGGGAATTGGCAATAATACTACCGGCTAACTAGGGAGGACGAGGCCTTCCTTGTTTGATTGTCTGCTCTGTAACGTCCACAGAGTGTGTCTGTGTGTCTGAGTGTGTGACTATATGTGTATGTGTCTGTCGGGCCGTTGTCGGAATGGATGAGTGTATGTACATGTCTGTGTCATTAAGTGTTTGTCTTTGTTGCAGGATCTCAGTAAACCACACCAGTTACTTTGTACATGGTTTTTAATGAATTAGTCAATGAAGGAGATGAGGTGACACAGTGTATTGATTATCTTAGAAATATAAGCTGTAATCAGTATATTCCTGAGCAACTAAAACATATAACAAATGTAAACAATTGTTCTTTCTTGCATTTAAATATCAGGAGCCTGACTAGGCACCATGATGATCTAGTTACTTTCCTTATAAACACAGGCTGCAACTTTGATGTAATTGGTTGTAGTGAAACCTAGTTGAACGATAGGTCATTGTTACGATCCAACCTCTAGGGGCTGGCTGGATGCAACAAAATAACCAGATGTAATTGGTTTAGGTAAGGGATTTATTGCTTAGTAGTAAAAGGGAACGAAAAAGGTGACAACGAAACACAAAACTGGTGGGTCTTGCTAAAACAAAGAACAGAATAAAACATAACGGCTAACAGAGTTCAAAACTGAGCTAAACACAAAGAAAACAACTAAACTCCCTAGCCAAACAGAACTACAGAAGCAACACCCACCACCAGGAGCAAAAACTAATACAAATGGTGTACAAACAAACTAAACAGAACTGGTGCCTCTGGAACGATGTGCATAATGAGCATAGTTTACGAAAGCTCAGCATACATAGTGGTTTCTATACAAAGTTAGCAACTACACAAGTGGAGCCTCAGTCTCCACACTAAACAAAAGCTGCTAACAAAAGGTCAGGGTTGTCTGGAGCACAACCACAAGTGCTTCCAGACCGAAAGACCACAGAACAGAGAGAGCACCAGGGTGGACTGGTTTAAACACCAGTCACCAAGCCTAATGGTATGGTGGGTCTTTATAGCTCCCAGGTGTGGTGCCTGGCTGCCTCTGGTTGGTCGGAGGAGGAGCTGCTGGAGGGTGGTCCAGTGAGGACGGCCGGAGGGCGGGGAGAACCAGACGGAAGTGCAGGTCGTCATCAGCTTCATCATCAGCTGAAACGGCTGGCAGCTGGGGCTCCAAAAGACTCCGCAACAAGCCACAGCTGCACCCACACACAAACTTCTCCCAAAACAAAAGGCCCAACAAAGCACCACCTCAAGAACAAACGGCACACCAATGCTGGTGGCCGTAACAGTCATACACTGACATCTTAAATTTTAATGGCTATAAGCTGTTTACCAAGAACAGATGTGGCAGATCTGGTGGTGGCGTGTGCTTATATATCTCTTCCACATACAATGTGAATATTTGTGTTGACATTGTCATAGCAGACAATCATAGTGACTCCCTCTTTGTTGAAATAAGTGGTAAAAATAAGAAAAACCTTATCATTGGTGTGATCTATCGTCCCCCAGACGCTGATCTTGAAATCTTTAGGGCCAAACTGGAGGAAGTATTATTTTCTATAAACAATAAAAATAAAAGTTGTATCCTCCCTGGCGACTTCAATGTTGACCTCTCCAGGGATGATGCAGCCAAGAATGACTTTATAAATACATTACATTCTTCATCCTTCTTCCCCATGATTAATACTTATACCAGAGTCACTCACTCAACAAAGTCAATTATTGATAACTTCATCACAAATATTCAAAATTCTTCAGTTGTATGTGGAACTGTACTCTCTGAGATTTCTGATCATTTCCCTATTGTATTATTTCTTGACCTTCCTGCTAAGCCTTCACTCACTCGCCATAAAATAAAAATAAAAATACTCAATGAAAAAACCATACGATGTCTGAGTGAGGACCTGCAGGCCAAGCCATGATATAGAATATACAATTGTACTGATGCTAATGCTGCATTTGAATATCTAACCGCAGAAATAACTGACTCCATTCAAAGGACCATTCCTGAGAAAATTATCACAAGCAGCACAACTAAGCACATCAGGTTACGGTCTGATGTTAACTTACAGTAACTTCAGCTACAGTAACGGAGGTCACTGCTTTATATGTGATATTCTCCAGTTGTAGAGAACAGTACAACTAGTTATAAGGCGACTTTTACACTTACCTGTAGAGTTTTGCTTGACTTTTGGAGGCTAACGTTGTTAGCGGCAGATCCGGTAAATGAGGGCGGGACTGAAAGTCCTCGGCTCTCAGTCAGCATAGGTTAGTCAGTCTGACCAATCACTGCTCTCCGGTTCCGCCCTCCGAGAATCTTTTTTTCATCTCTGGCTCCAAAAACCCAAGATGTCAACCAGGAAGTAGCAAAAATCCAGGCTTCATTTTCTCAGTGCAGAAACCAACGGGTGACGTCACGGGTGCTACGTCCATCTTTATATACAGTCTATGGATTGAATCAGTCAGAGTCAAAAAGTGCTTTTAGTTGACAAACACAGACCTAAAAAATTATTAGCAGGAGCTGAAGAATAGTTTGTTGCGTCCAGCTGTTCGTAGGAGTCCAGTTTTAACCATGTACTAAAATGAAATGTCTCTGTGACAACATTTTTACTTCTTTATTATTATTTTATTCACTGCAGGATATTTGCAGCAGTGACATTAATGTGCAAACGGATGCATTAAAGACTTAATTATTGAAATAACTACCAAAATGTGGCAATTAAAGCAGCAACAAAAGCACATTTTATTGTCATATTAGTATTGTCATACCACCCAACACGGTCTCACGGGGATTCGTGAAACTGTCACGTCAGTTTTTGTTTCGGTTTCGTGCGCACCAACACGATGTCGTCATGTTTTTCGTGCCGCTCACCACGAGCGAAACCCGCTGTGGTAATCACATCTGAAAGTGGTTTATACCGGCCGATTCATGACGATCTAAGCTGTCCATCGGCGTTTGCGGCCGCCACTGCGGCCGCCGTTTTGGCCGCTGGACATTCTTTAAATTCCTATGCAAATTCGGCGGATTCATGATGATTTAAGCTGTCCATCGGCGTTTGCGGCCAGACATCTGGCCGCAGCAGTGGCCGCGGCGGCGGCCGCAAACGCCAATGGACAGCTTAAATTGTCACGAATCCGCCGGTATAAACCACTTTCAGATGTGATCCGGCCGCTGTTGCGGCCGGATGTCCGGCGGCCGCCGCAAACGCCGATGGACAGCTTAGATCGTCATGAATCCGTCTAATTTGCATAGGAACTTAAAGAATGTCCGGCGGCCGCAGCGGCGGCCGCAAACGCCGATGGACAGCTTAGATCGTCATGAATCCGCCGGTATAAACCACTTTCAGATGTGATTACCACAGCGGGTTTCGCTCGTGGTGAGTGGCACGAAAAACATGACGACATCGTGTTGGTGCGCACGAAACCGAAACAAAAACTGACGTGACAGTTTCACGAATCCCCGTGAGACCGGGCTGTACCACCACTTACTTAAATATTTTAAGATTTAGATAAATAAGTTGCAAACATCATTTTGATGGACTGAGTTGACATAATAATGTTGCATCAATTTAATATTGTCTGTAATTTAGACTCAAATTTCCACATTAGTTAATTTTAAGAATTTATTTGCAAAAACAGATAACTCCATTTTTATAAATTTTCAAAAAACTTTTTTTTAAATGTTTACTTGAGATACTATCAATTAAGCTGAAGTTGAGTGGATTTGACTCAGTAGAAAATACATGACAAAATAGAGAAAAAATAAATAATAATAATTATTATTATCATTATTATCATCTCAAGTAAGAAATGAAAAACAAATTTTCTGAAAATTTACAAAAATGGAGTTATCTGTTTTTTTAAATAAGCTTTTCAACTTTAAACTGAATTCAGGTTGCAGTAACTCAGTGAATTTGGGTAAATATCTACATTTTTCTTCATATGTTAGGTCCCCTCTACTTCCTTCTATAATTAGTGTTTTTAATGCCAGAAAATACACACATAGAAACTACAAATGTTATTTATTTCATACATGAAAGCTTCATTGTTCAGTGTGTGAATGTAAATGCAATGTAAAAATGTTGGTGGTTTAGTGAGAAAGATGTTAACTTTCCTCTCATGGCTAATGTTTATGAACAGAAACAGGTCTCATGTTTTGTTTTGAGGGCAGCAGTTACCTAAGTTGTGAAATCTGTCAGAAGTAGAGGAGATGTGATCATCCAGGGTCAGGATGGAAACACAGGAATAACTCCTCCATTTATGTGAAAATGAGGGACAAAGAAACCCAAACCCACGTACTCAGCAACTTCAAAAAATACTTTGTCAGAATTTTATTGCTTAAATAAATATTTGCCTGCAAGATTAAAAAAAAATCAAATTTTAGGATCTAGATCGAGTTGCAAACATCATTTTGACAGACAGAGTTGAGATAATATTGTTGCATCAACTTAATACTGTTTGTAATTTAAACTAGGGCTGCACAGTGGAGTAGTGGTTAGCACTTTCGCCTTACAGCAAGAAGATGCCCAGTTCAAATCCCGGCCTGGGATCTTTCTGCATGGAGTTTGTATGTTCTCCCTGTGCATGCGTGGGTTTTCTCCGGGCACTCCGGCTTCCTCCCACAGTCCAAAAATATGCTGAGGTTAATTGATTACTCTAAATTGTCCATAGGTGTGAGTGTGATTGTGTGTCTGTATATGTAGCCCTGTGACAGACTGGTGACCTGTCCAGGATGTCCTCTGCCTTCACCCAAGTCAGCTGGGATAGACTCCAGCACCCCCCATGACCCTGGTGAGGATAAAGTGGTGTATAGAGGATGGATGTAATTTAAACTCAAATTTCCACATCAGTTCATTTTAAACCGAATTCAGGTTGAGGTAATTTCATCTCTCAGGTCCCCTCTACTACCTTCTTTAACTGGTACGAACACACAAAAATAGAAAATACAAACATGTTTTTTTTATAGGTGAAAGCTTCATTGTTGAGTGTGTGAATATAATAAAAACAATTCTTTCTGTCTATACTCAGTGATGTGTTCATTGTCACATTGTAATCTGATGGTGCATGCTACCAATAAACACAAGTAAACCTCCAACTGAAGTGTTGGGGGTTGCAGTACCTGTAGGACAGGTTAGACCAGAAAACTTCATGGAATGTAAACCCATTTTGCAGGCTTGCAATACTAAACTAATGACTACATTTATTTTAAGCTAGATCATTTCTATCAGTTGACATCATCTGTTGTCATTAACAAGAAACATCATTTTAGATTTGAGCATTGTACACAGCATGGTGTGCATTCTAACATTAGTTAGTATACTGACAGTCAATAGAAACTTTGAGGTAGAAATGTACGCAGAATTCTACTTGTAGGGGGGTTGTAATTATTCATTGTGGATTTACTGATGATCTCGTGCCCTGGTAGTTGAGATAATGATGAGTTGTCATTTTGTTATGATTCATTGCACATGGGCTGGTCACTTTGCAAAAGTGAACCAAATACACACCAAGCAATACTCAGTGAGTATCTGCACAATTTGAGAATGGGTTTTGAAGGCCTATATAAAGGCCTAAAAAAGGCCACCATTGTTAGTCCAGTGAACAGCATCATGCCGCGTCTATCACATGAACAACGTCTCCGGGCACTGGGTATGGTGGAGGCCGGTTTGAGCTACAGTGATGTAGCCAGGCGTATGGGCTGTTCCCAACCCACAATCAGAAGCCTGGTCCAAAGCATGCGCCTACGGACTGCTGCCTGCATCGAAGCAAATGGAGGCCATACTCGGTATTGACTGTTGTGACTTTGTGTTTGGCAGGTGACGTTTTCTTTTGTGAAATTCTTTATTTTGAAATCATTCTTAAAACTTTAGATTTTTGTTTCTGTATGCCAATATGCTAAACAAATGATTCATATGAAGAAAATCCAGTTTCGGGCTTCAAAATAAAAATTATGTTGAAAAATATGGTCTCAAAGTTTTTACTGACTGTCAGTATACATGAGGAAATTAAATATAATTTGGTCATTTATATGAAAACAAAAAAGAAAGAACCCCACATACAGCAGCTTTAAAAAAATCTTCATCAGAATTTGATTGCTGTGTAAATATTTCTTTATATGTAGTGAACTGATTTATTGACTAAATTCACCAAAACTCACCCAATTATCCACACAAACATTATTTTAATGTCTCACTGATAAAAATAATTAAGATGTTCATGCTAACAGAACAAGTAATGCAGGTATTTTATTGCATTTTGAACAAATGATACATAAAACAATATTTAGTCTACGTGTGCTACAACTAAATGGTTGTATTTATATAGTGTTTTTATCCAAAGCGCTTTACATGATACGTCACATTCACCCATTCACACACTGATGGCTGAAGCTGCCATGCAAGGCGCTAACCACGACCCACCAGGAGCAAATAGGGGTTCAGTGCCTTGCTCAGGTACACCTCAACATGAGCACGACAGGGCAAGGATCGAATCGGCAACCTTCCAGTTACAAGACGGCCACTCTACCCACTGAGCCATGCCGCTGTGAAACAATGAAAACAATCAGTTCTAATATAAATCTCATAAGAACAGAAAAAGATCGCAGAGCTGTTTGTATGATATGGAAAAACATGACATACAGTAATATGACAAATATATATATACACACGTGGACAAAATTGTTGCTACCCCTCAGTTAAAGAAGGAAAAACCCACAATTCTCACTGAAATCACTTGAAACTCACAAAAGTAACAATAAATAAAAATTATTGAAAATTAAATAATCAATATCAGCCATCACTTTTGAATTGTTGATTAACATAATTATTTTAAAAAACAAACTAATGAAATAGGGCTGGACAAAAATGATGGTACCCATAACTTAATATTTTGTTGCACAACCTTTTGAGGCAATCACTGCAATTAAACGATTTCTGTATTTGTCAATGAGCGTTCTGCAGCTGTCAACAGGTATTTTGGCCCACTCCTCATGAGCAAACAGCTCCAGTTGTCTCGGGTTTGATGGGTGTCTTCTCCAAATGGCATGTTTCAGCTCCTTCCACATATGTTCAATGGGATTCAGATCTGGGCTCATAGAAGGCCACTTTAGAATAGTCCAACGCTTTTCTCTCAGCCATTCTTGGGTGTTTTTGGCTGTGTGTTTTGGATCGTTGTCCTGTTGGAAGACCCATGACCTGCGACTGAGACCAAGCTTTCTGACACTAGGCAGCACATTTCTCTCCAGAATGCCTTGATAGTCTTCAGATTTCATCGTACCTTGCACACTTTCAAGACACCCTGTGCCAGATGCAGCAAAGCAGCCCCAAAACATTACTGAGCCTCCTCCATGTTTCACCGTAGGGACAGTGTTCTTTTCTTCGTATGCTTGGTTTTTGAGTCTATGAACATAGAGTTGATGTGCCTTACCAAAAAGCTCCAGTTTGGTCTCATCTGTCCAAAGGACATTCTCCCAGAAGCTTTGTGGCTTGTCAACATGCATTTTTGCAAATTCCAGTCTGGCTTTTTTATGAGTTTTTTTCAGCAGTGGTGTCCTCCTTGGTCGTCTCCCATGAAGTCCACTTTGGCTCAAACAACGACGAATGGTGCGATCTGACACTGATGTACCTTGGCCTTGGAGTTCACCTTTAATTTCTTTGGAGGTTGCTCTGGGCTCTTTGGATACAATTCCAACGATCCGTCTCTTCAATTTGTCATCAATTTTCCTCTTGCGGCCACGTCCAGGGAGGTTGGCTACTGTCCCGTGGGTCTTGAACTTCTGAATAATATGAGCCACTGTTGTCACAGGAACTTCAAGCTGTTTAGAGATGGTCTTATAGCCTTCACCTTTAAGATGTTTGTCTATAATTTTTTTTCGGATGTCCTGGGACAATTCTCTCCTTCGCTTTCTGTTGTCCATGTTCAGTGTGGTACACACCTTTTCACCAAACAGCAGGGTGACTACTTGTCTCCCTTTAAATAGGCAGACTGACTGATTATGAGTTTGGAAACACCTGTGATGTCAATTAAATGACACACCTGAGTTAATCATGTCACTCTGGTCAAATAGTTTTCAATCTTTTATAGAGGTACCATCATTTTTGTCCAGGCCTGTTTCATTAGTTTGTTTTTTTAAATAATTATGTGAATCAACAATTCAAAAGTAATGGCTGTTTTTGATTATTTAATTTTCAATAAATTTTTATTTATTGTTACTTTTGTGAGTTTCAAGTGATTTCAGTGAGAATTGTGGGTTTTTCCTTCTTTAACTGAGGGGTACCAACAATTTTGTCCACGTGTGTATATGTCAGGGTAGAGACTGCGATTTGGTAGAATTGGAGTTTCTACCAGTAGAGATTGCGATTGTAATCTATACCAGTAGAAACTCCAATCCTACCAGTAGAGATGGAACTTTAAATCTGACCCCTGCCCTGACCCCTGACCCTAACCTTAAAAATCTAACCTTAGCCCTGACAAATCTCTACTGGTAGGATTGGAGTTTCTACCAGTAGAGATTGTGATCGCAATCTCTACTGGTAGAGATTCCAATTCTACCAAATCGCAGTCTCTACCCTGACATATATATATACACATACATACAATGGGTACGGAAAGTATTCAGACCCCTTGAAATTTTTCACTCTCTGTGTCATTGCAGCCATTTGCCAAAATAAAAAAAGTTCATTTTATTTCTCATTAATGTACACTCAGCACCCTATCTTGACAGAAAAAAACCAGAAATGTAGAAATTTTTGCAAATTTATTAAAAAAGAAAAACTGAAATATCACATGGTCAGAAGTATTCAGACCCTGTGCTCAGTATTGAGTAGAAGCACCCTTTTCAGCTAGTACAGCCATGAGTCTTCTTGGGAATGACGCAACAAGTTTTTCACACCTGGATTTGTGGATCCTCTGCCATTCTTCCTTGCAGATCCTCTCCAGTTCTGTCAGGTTGGATGGTGAACGTTGGTGGACAGCCATTTTGAGGTCTCTCCAGAGATGCTCAATTGGGTTTAGGTCAGGGCTCTGGCTGGCCCAGTCAAGAACGGTCACAGAGTTGTTCTGAAGCCACTCCTTTGTTATTTTAGCTGTGTGCTTCGGGTCATTGTCCTGTTGAAAGGTGAACCTTTGGCCCAGTCTGAGGTCCTGAGCACTCTGGAAGAGGTTTTCCTCCTGGATATCTCTGTACTTGGCCGCATTCATCCTTCCTTCAATTGCCACCAGTCGTCCTGTCCCTGCAGCTGAAAAACACCCCCACAACATGATGCTCCCACCACCATGTTTCACTGTAGGGATTGTATGGGGTGCTGAGTGTACATTAATGAGAAATAAAATGAACTTTTTTAATTTTGGCAAATGGCTGCAATGACACAGAGAGTGAAAAATTTCAAGGGGTCTGAATACTTTCAGTACCCACTGTATACATACATATATATATATATATATATATATATATATATATATATATATATTATACACACACACACACACACACGTTTGTTTATCTATACCGGTGGGGACTTGCCATTGACTCCCATTCATATCTAACCCCTAACCCTAACCTTAACCAACACCAAAACAATGCCTAACCCTAAAGAAACGTTTTTGCACTTCTACTTTGTTCAGTAACAACAACATGGCCAAGAAAACACTGTTTAAACTTGTGGGGACCAAAATGAGGTCCCCACAAGTGACATTGTTTTCGGTTTTCCTACAGTTGTGGAGACATTTGGTCCCCACAAGTATAGCCAGCACCTGACCACACACACATACATATATGTGTGTGTGTGTGTGTGTGTGTGTGTGTGTGTGTGTGTGTGTGTGTGTGTGTGTGTAATATTCCAAATAATTCAGAATTTTACATTTCTAAACTTCTGTGCAAATTTAGGTAAAAAAGACAATAATTATCTCTAATCATAAACTTGCAGCTCTCTATGTAAAATTCTAAGTCCATAATATTTACACACGTGGACAAAATTGTTGGTACCCCTCAGTTAAAGAAGGAAAAACCCACAATTCTCACTGAAATCACTTGAAACTCACAAAAGTAACAATAAATAAAAATTTATTGAAAATTAAATAATCAAAAACAGCCATTACTTTTGAATTGTTGATTCACATAATTATTTAAAAAAACAAACTAATGAAACAGGCCTGGACAAAAATGATGGTACCTCTATAAAAGATTGAAAACTATTTGACCAGAGTGACATGATTAACTCAGGTGTGTCATTTAATTGACATCACAGGTGTTTCCAAACTCATAATCAGTCAGTCTGCCTATTTAAAGGGAGACAAGTAGTCACCCTGCTGTTTGGTGAAAAGGTGTGTACCACACTGAACATGGACAACAGAAAGCGAAGGAGAGAATTGTCCCAGGACATCCGAAAAAAAATTATAGACAAACATCTTAAAGGTAAAGGCTATAAGACCATCTCTAAACAGCTTGAAGTTCCTGTGACAACAGTGGCTCATATTATTCAGAAGTTCAAGACCCACGGGACAGTAGCCAACCTCCCTGGACGTGGCTGCAAGAGGAAAATTGATGACAAATTGAAGAGACGGATCGTTGGAATTGTATCCAAAGAGCCCAGAGCAACCTCCAAAGAAATTAAAGTTGAACTCCAAGGCCAAGGTACATCAGTGTCAGATCGCACCATTCGTCGTTGTTTGAGCCAAAGTGGACTTCGTGGGAGACGACCAAGGAGGACACCACTGCTGAAAAAAACTCATAAAAAAGCGAGACTGGAATTTGCAAAAATGCATGTTGACAAGCCACAAAGCTTCTGGGAGAATGTCCTTTGGACAGATGAGACCAAACTGGAGCTTTTTGGTAAGGCACATCAACTCTATGTTCATAGACTCAAAAACCAAGCATACGAAGAAAAGAACACTGTCCCTACGGTGAAACATGGAGGAGGCTCAGTAATGTTTTGGGGCTGCTTTGCTGCATCTGGCACAGGGTGTCTTGAAAGTGTGCAAGGTACGATGAAATCTGAAGACTATCAAGGCATTCTGGAGAGAAATGTGCTGCCTAGTGTCAGAAAGCTTGGTCTCAGTCGCAGGTCATGGGTCTTCCAACAGGACAACGATCCAAAACACACAGCCAAAAACACCCAAGAATGGCTGAGAGAAAAGCGTTGGACTATTCTAAAGTGGCCTTCTATGAGCCCAGATCTGAATCCCATTGAACATATGTGGAAGGAGCTGAAACATGCCATTTGGAGAAGACACCCATCAAACCTGAGACAACTGGAGCTGTTTGCTCATGAGGAGTGGGCCAAAATACCTGTTGACAGCTGCAGAACGCTCATTGACAAATACAGAAATCGTTTAATTGCAGTGATTGCCTCAAAAGGTTGTGCAACAAAATATTAAGTTATGGGTACCATCATTTTTGTCCAGCCCTATTTCATTAGTTTGTTTTTTTAAATAATTATGTTAATCAACAATTCAAAAGTGATGGCTGATTTTGATTATTTAATTTTCAATAAATTTTTATTTATTGTTACTTTTGTGAGTTTCAAGTGATTTCAGTGAGAATTGTGGGTTTTTCCTTCTTTAACTGAGGGGTACCAACAATTTTGTCCACGTGTGTATTTAACAATTTTTCTTATAATTTAAAGATACATTTGTTTAGTTTTATATTCATTCATACTTTTAAATTTGAGCTTAGCTCCTTTCCTTACATCCAACATAATGCACAAACATTTTACATTTTAAATAAGTGTACTAATAGTCTTTCCCAAAACAATCTACTAGCAATTTACTAGCAAACAATCTGTGTTAACTGTTGTGGAAAGTGTACTAATGGTAAATTCACAAAATTCAAATGTCCACCAGAGTTTTTAGTGCAATAAAACATTATATACATTTGGGACATAACACAGAAATTCATAGCAAATGTTTTCTTACTTTTTTACATCACACATGAGACACAGTGGACACTTTAACAAAAAACATGAAAGTTCTAAATTCAGCATCATCAATGTAATTAACAGCAGACACTTTGAGCTGTTAGAGAAGACTGAGACTGACTGAAGACAGAAGCTGGTTTCATAATGAGTGAAGTGAAAAGGAAATGAAGGTAAAAGAACCAATCAATCAATCAAACTTTATTTATAGAGCACTTTTCATACAGTTAAAAATGCAACACAAAGTGCTTTACAACATTTAAAAACATAAAAACAAGAAAACCCATCCCTCCCTCCCTCCATAAAAGAACATCTCAGAAATCTGGAATTAGGTCAACAGCTGCTGGTATCTGCTTTAATCTTCAACAGGCCTCAGCCTGTAACAGTAACAGAGGCATCTCTTGCTGCAACCTACTCAAAGACATGGTTGTGAGATGAACAAAAAGCAATTCACAGATTTGAACAAACCTTTCTCGGTTGTAAACATTATTTTTGATGAGCTGGATTTACATAGTAAAGTTGGTGATTGCATCAATTTAATATTTAAATCCAAACTGTCATAATTTTGATTGTAGAGGAAAAGTGAGTTCCTGTAACTGAATGTAGTTTTTTGAACATAATTTCATTAGAAGTTGTCAAACCTCAAAGAGACTGATGGAAACTGTTGTAATTTTGAATGCGACTGTTCATAATCATTTATTAAAACAAACAAAACAAAACAAGAAGGTCTCAACAAATATACATGAAGAGTTTGATGGTTTGGATTATTTGTGGTTAAAGCTCCATTGTTCTTTATAAAGCTGAGGCAGTCCTCTTATATGGATGGTTTCACACAGATTTGTGGGAGGGACTGTAGTGAGGATTTCCACCCTTCAGTTCAGCCCTTGGTCCTGTTTGAACAAGTTGTGGTGTCGTCATCCAGGTGGCCTTTTTTGGATACCATCGGAGACAAGAAGGTTCTCACTAAGGATCTGGGAGGAAACTCAAAGTGCTCGGAGTTTACAGCTGATATCTGCCGTCGTCCTTGCTTTCATTATTATTTTAAATCAAATGTTATGCTTCCAAAGGTCCTTGATCTACTCACAGCGCCTTGACGGAGACGTTGTATCACACGACGGTAAGTGTCCTGAACTCATGTCTGAATGTTATTTGTTAAAGTATCTATAAACAGTATACCGTATATTCTTGTATATTGTTATAATGTCGGTAGAACTTCTAAGTGGTCGAGTTTTTGAAGAAAACTGCAGCAGAATGTGTTTTTATTTACTTCCTGACTGTAGAGCAGAAATGGCTTCCTGAAACGCAGCAGCCGTTGACGTGTCTCTGTAGAAAAACCTGTGTACGGAAAGCTTTGAGCATTTATTCCACATCCTTGATATCAGACATTACTTTTCTTCACTAGTTCTGTCTTTGTCAGCACTAGGGGTGCAACAGTTCAGTTAGCCCATGGTTCAGTTCGTACCTCGGTTTTGGGATCACGGTTTTGGTACCGTTTCGGTTCGTGTTTTGCATTAAAAAAAAAAAACAAGAAGTTTGACTTTCCAAAAGACTCCCTTTATTTTGCTTTTAAGAAAACTAAATTATGACAATGCCGCTTAGCCTTAACTATTATTTAGCTTATATAAAGTAGCATGACATTTTTATATAAAACACTTAAAATGTAAACATTTTAAATGGTTAAAGTGCCTCTTAGCTCTCTGGCTACTGTAGTGATGACGGCTGAGGTGCTGACTCATGTTGGAAGTGTTCCCATTAGCATAGGGGACTAGTGCTGAGCAATGCTTGCACATAGTTTTATTTTTGTCCACTGTTTTCTCTCCCTCATCATTATAATCAACAGGGAAACCGAAATGTCCCCACACCGCTCGCCATAACTTTTTTTGTTGTTCTCTTTCTTCGTCTCAGTGTGTGTGAGCCATGAACTGAGCTGAGCTCGTAAGTGAGAGAGGCCGCTGCTCGGCAATGTGCTCGTATTACAAGGTAGGTGCTTGACAGCGATTGTATATTTTGTCCAGAGCTGTGCGAGGAGGGGGAGGAAGGGTTGTTTGTCGAACCGACCCCATGGCGGCCATAGACATATAAACATAGACACCTCATTGACTGCGGCTGCCCACTCGAGCGGCGTGCCTGCAGGGCCGCCATCTTGGATCAGGGCCACTCGCTCCAACAATGCATTACTTCCATAGAGGAATGATGTGATTACGTAGTTAACTAGTGATGCCCAAATGTTTACTAGTAGAACTAGTGAAACAGTGCCATAAGTGGACACCTCCTATTGGCTCTCTGGTAAGAGTTCCACCCAGCAAAAATGTAACTCTGTAAAGCCTGATTCTGAGCTTCCACTATTGTTCTCTGCCCCTTCCTTCATATAAATGCAGATTAAAGCCATTTTTTCCTGTTGTAACAATTCAGTGGTCGATTTTTTTGTTTCCTTTTTGCTTTTTAATCTCTGAAACCCAAAGCCACATAATGATTTGCTTTTGGTGAGCTTGAATAACAGTAGGACTCTGGACATTCGGATCCAATTAATGACGAATATCCAAATATTTTGATCGTTGGCCGCTGGATGAAGCGCACTTTCGAGCCTTGCTCCTCAGGCTGTTCAACGTCGGAGTCCGACAGCATTAGCATTAGCATTCGCAAAGTCCTCATCTAGCTGGGAACGGATGAAATACAGTATAAGTGTTATAAAAGGAACTTTGAAAGGAAACAAACGGATGAAGCTGATATAAAGTGAAATTTGAGCAGCTCATCATGATTCTATGATCTGTTATTGCTATTATTGCTGTTATTGCACTAAAGAGAAAAAAAACATTTAATCTTCTTCTAAACAGCTCTGATGCTGCATGTTGACACTTTAAACTCTTTTCATACACAAATCTGAGTACTATGCAGGCTAAGAATGATTCTGTTCCCCACAGTAAACAAGTTTCACTGCTGGTTACAACACTTTTGATCTGGTTTCTTTCTGCTTCCAGACGTTTTCCTGCAGCTACAACTCAACAAATCCCATTTCTCAGTGAGGTGGTGTCTTCAGATCAAGAAAAACTACAACTTTCAGCCATAAAATGATCTGGAGAAGAAAACTTTTGACGCCTGCAACATTTTTGGTAAAACAAGTTTGTATTTGACAATCAGTCATTTATTGATCAGGTTTCATCTCCTCTCCAACATTTCTGGAAACTTTATTTATTTTCTGACTTTTTCTTTCTGTCTGTCACTTTGATGCAGTACTTTTATTTTCCACATAGAGCCATGGCCATAAGTTTGGATACAAGTACTATGACGCATGTGAATCTTAGAAAATACCACAAAATACTGAAGTGTTTGGGTGATAATACACAACTCCTGAGAACTATATTAAGTTTCATATTTAAAAAAAACATCAAAAGAGTTTGGTGTCATTTTGTTATTCTTATCAAATTCGGTTGTGAAAGTACTGCATTTTTTTGTTATTTTCCTCTAATATTATGTTTTGGGAACAAAGTTGTTCTAATTGTTGGAATTTATTGATAATATTATATCCCTTGTTGATTTGTTGACTAATTAAACTGGTGCTGTCAAAAAATATTAGTTATGTTCTGTAATAGACATCAAAACAGACATAGTAAGTCATGTTGTGTCCAAACTTATGGCCATGGCTGTAAGTCTGACGCGTGCATCTTCAAATTAACACAGTGTCTCTGCTCGGTTGCCTTTGATGTTTCTTTTATTGACAGCAGTTGCAGGTAAGTTATCATTCAGTCAACATTAAGTTTCCAACAAACCAATATTATGCAACCTGACAACATTCACCTGCTTGACACGGCGTTTGAACATGGTCGAAAACTGTTTGGCATCCTTTCCCCAAACTACACACCTGCCTTCATTCATTAGCAGGTATATATGCTGTCTGCTCCCTACGGAGGACAACTCCATGGCTCCTAAAGCCACACCCACACAGTCATATCGACACTAACAATAATCAAAACAAATAAATCATATTTTGGCTCCAACAATTTTTGGGGGGTGTAAATGATTCATGGAGGCAGAAATAAATGGACAGATAAAAGCCAAACAGCTGCAATCCAATCTGGGACATTTTTAAACACTACTGTCTCACTGAGTGATTGTTTCTGCCGTTATCCTGCCATGCTTTCATGTGCACTGATGGCAGAACAACTTTCTGACACCATTACAGTCTTTCTCTCTGCAGCAGGTCTCTGTATGGACAGAAGAGTTTTCATGTGTTTGTAGCACGACTAACCACAGTTTCAGTGTGTCCCAATTTTGGAAGGGAGAAACCAGTTAGTTGATTTTTTTTCACCTTTTAGGGGATATCATGTTACACTTTCTGGACTCTGAATGTTTCCAAATCTCTCTTCATAACAAGACTTCTGTTATATATTTGATGCACATTTGTGTTTATAGAAAACCAAACCTGTAATCTTGTTATAATCCCATGACATTACATTGTAGCTGTTTGGTAGCTGTTGGACTAAACGTTCTTTCTTAATACTTGACCATCTTAATTTCAACTAAGGCTTCACTGAGACAGAAAAACCTTTTGTTATCTCCACAGATCATCATGATGAAAATCTTTCCTGGTCACACTCTAAGATGTTATCCAGCAGAATATCCGATAGGGAACGAATGCTGTCCAATGTGTCCTGCAGGTAAGATCTAACTGGATGTTTGTCATCATATGTGACATCTTGTCCTATAACATGCATCTGACAAATATAAACATGTTTAAAAAAGTAAATATAGATTAGAATTAATATTTTTTTATTATGTGAACTTTGCACTGTAAAAAATCATTTGAAACAGTCAAAGGCAACAGCAATATAAACAATAATAATAATAATAATAATAAACAATACATTCAGAGACATTTTAAACATATTTTGCAGAGAAACATTATTTTACAGATTTTTTTTCTCTAAATTATTCCAATCAGACACTTTCAATAAATTTCATTAAAATCTGCTGTAAAACTGTTTAATTTTACAGTTTTGGGCTAACTATCTATACGATTAAAAAATGAAAACTGCTGTAGGTGTAAATAAAGAGAGTTCTTTTTAAAAATTTAAATTTTTTTACGATGTGGCTTCGTGTGTTTGGGATAGCGGAGCATTCAACATGAACTGTGTCACATTTTAGTTAAAAGGAAGCAGGATTGTGTTAAACTAATCATTTTGTTACCTCCAGGAAGTCGAGTTAAAACTGACTGTTCAGAGTTCAGATCAACATCATGTCTGTCCTGCCTCCATGGAACCTTTATAGATAAACCCACTGGACGGAAGGAATGTCTCCCCTGCACCAACTGTGATGAAGGTAGATTTTTGTTGATATGTCAGAGATGTTCTGGTGGAAACTTGGCGGGTTACTGCTTGTTCCACTGTTATTGTTCTACAAGAACTGAAGCAGTTGCTGAATATTGATCTAACAGTCATCACAGAGGTACAGATACTCATTTTGATCAGTTTATTACACATTATTGACAAAAATTAGAGACGGTGCAGGAACAAAGCCATGAGAAGACTGTGGGACCAGATTCATATTCTTTAAGTATTTATGATATGTGTCAATCAGACATAACATTAGGACCACCTGTCTAATATTGTTTTGTTCCCCTTTTGCTGTCAAACAACCCTGACCTGTTTGATGGACTCCACTAGACCTCTGAAGGTCCGCTGTGGTATCTGTCACCAAGATGTTAGCAGGAGATCCTTTAAGTCCTGCATGTTGTGAGTTGGGGCCTCCATGGTTCAAACTTGTTTGTCCAGTACATCCCACAGATTCTGGATTGGATTTAAATCTGGGTAATTTGGAGGTCAAGCCAACACCTCAAACTGGCTGTTGTGCTCCAAAACCTTTCCTGAACCATTTTAGCTTTGCAGCACAGCGCATTATCCTGCTGAAAGAGACCACAGCCATCAGGAAATACTGTTTCCATCCAAGGGTGTTCATGGTCTGCAGCAATGCTTAGGTAGGTGGTATGTGTCAAAGTAACATCCACATGGATGATAGGACCCAATGTTTTCCAGCAGAACGTTCCCCAAAGCATCACATTGCCTCCACTGGTTTGCCTTCTTCCCATAATGCATGCTGGTTAAATGTGTTCCTCAGGTTAGCCACACACCCCACCATCCACATGATGTAAAAGAAAACGTGACTCATCAAACCAGGCTACTTTCTTTCATTGCTCTGTGGTCCATTTATGATGCTCACATTGTTGGTCTTTTGGTGGTGTACAGGGATCAGCATGGACACCCTGACTGATCTACAGCTATGCAGCTTCATATACAACAAACTGATGCTCTGTGTGTTCTGACACCTTTCTATCAGAACCAGCATTAATTTCTTCAGCAGTCTGAGCAACAGCAGCCGGTCTGTTGGATCTGACCACACAGACCAGCCTTCACTCTCCACGGGCATAAATGAGCTTTGGCCGTCCATGACCCTGTTGCTGCTTCACCATTGTTCCTTCCTTGGACCACTTTTGATAGATCCTGACCACTGCAGACCAGGAAAACCCAACAGGAGCTGCAGTTTTGGAGATGCTCTGACCCAGTCGTTTTATCAAAGTGGCTCAAATCTTACACTTACACATTTTTCCTGCTTCTAACATCAACTTTGAGGACAAAATGTTCACATGCTGCCTGATATATCCAACCCACTAACTAGAGCCATGATGAAGAAATAATCAGTGTTGTTCACTTCACCTGCCAGTGGTCAGAATGTTATGTCTGATCAGTGTACATATTATAATTATCTGTAAATGAAGCATTGATGAGCTGCTGTTAGTTGCAGTAAAGACAGACTGACCTCTCCTTCTTCCCTCTGAAAACAAATGTCCACTCAGTCATTTGTACAGTTGATTTAAATCAAATCCAAATTATTCATTTTTTCAAGTTCTCTGTGTACCTTCAATCTCTCCTGACAGATTTGGGTCTGAAGGTAAAGACATCATGTACAACAACATCAGATACAGTTTGTGAACCACTGGAGGGGTTCTACTGTATTGATCCAATAGGAAACAACTGTGCAGCAGCACGTAAACACAGAATCTGTCATCCAGGACAATACATCAACCAAACAGGTTGGTATTTCTGGTAAAGTTTTAAATGAGAACAACAAACTTCAGGGAGTCTGACCTTATTATAGTTTCATTAAGTTGTGATTTGATAGAAGAAGCACCAGAATTAGATGAAAGGAAGATAAAATAATCATCTGATCTGACCAACAGCTGGTAAAACTACATCATCTACACACCTGATCTTTTCTTTGTCTTTTTGTGTTGAACCAGCCTCAACCATGTCTTCACATTAACCACAAAACACAGTTTTACCAAAGATTCTTTGTGGTTCTTGCAGCTAAAACTAGACTTTATTAATAAATGTTTGCTGATTTGTCCTTTAATATTTTCGTTCTGCTGATTCCAGTCTGATCTTCTCCTCAGCAGAATGATTAACTGATTAAATCTGTTGGATTGTTGTTCCGTCTGCTCATCGTTCATCATGTAACACTTTGAGTCCTTCATAATGTAATTCTGAAGTGGTTTCTACAGATCTATGACTTGTGTTTGTGCAGGAACAGCCTTCACAGACACTGTGTGCTCTGACTGCACCACTGGAACATTTTCAGATGGAACATTTACATCTTGTCAGCCACATTTTCAGTAAGTGAAGCTTTAAATTACACATGGAGACTCCTGACTTCTAACAACAGCAGAGAATCTGTTGTATCTGAACATTTTCCTGTAAAAATGTCCTTCTGTCTTTACAGATGTGAATCAATAAACCTTCAACTGATAAAAGCAGGAAATGCTTCTACTGATGCTGAATGTAGAAGAAAAAGTTCAAATGTCTCAGCAGCTGTGACCATCCCCTGTGTTTTACTTTTTTTATTAATACTTGCTGGATTAATTTATTTATTTTACTTCAGAAAGAAGAAAACAGGTTTGCAACAAGGTGAGGATGACAGAGAACAATAAAAATGTTAACATGGTTTTGCTGAAGGATAATGTTTCTGCCAAGTCATGATTATGCTGATTAAGATGTTTTTCTTGGTTTTGTTTCATAGCAGGAAGAAACAGAAGGTCAAGTGTTTTCTTAACGGTAAGTTTGTTTCGGTCTTGTGTGTTCACTGTTAACACCTGATTCATCAGTGTAATTGAATCATGTCATTCGTTTTTCCACATTTTGTTTTAGAAGGAAAATAAAAATGAAAAACAATCATCAGAGCCACTGAAAACAATAACAACAACACCAGGTAAGACAGCAGTGTGTTGGTCACTGAAATATCCATGAGGTCAGTGAAGTTTGTGCTTTAAATGAATGTTTTTCTCTCCTCAGACTGAAACCATCTACAGGACAACCTGACTCTGACTCAGGGACTCAGTATCCTGCAGAGTAAATGTGCTTCAGAGTCCAGTTTTAATCCATCTGGATGCTGACACATCATCTTTGCCGTGTACTGAAGTAAAACAACAGTGAGTTTCCTGCTTCCTGCTGGATCTTTATCTCACTGTACAGAAAACACGTTTCTCTGGAATACAACAGATGGAACATAAATGTAAAGACTCACTGACTCCATTGATGTTCTGCTCACAGTTGGAACAACTTCAGACTGAAACTGGACTTTAAATGAGGACAAACTGCTGGAACAGAAGATAATGTGTCCTTTTCTGCAGTGTGATGGACTAATGGCTGTCATAAGGTGGAAGATTTGTTAAACCTTTGACGGTTTCATGACACTAAATTATAACTACATGTTATATTTTCAGCTTTATTTGTCTGGGACTGCTAACACAGGTGGAATGGTTTATTTCTTTCAACACATTTCTATGTTTTCAGCCATGTGGTGATTTCTTGCTGAGAATCCTTGAACTATTTTAAACGTAACTCACCAAGTTTGGAGCAGCACAAGTTCAGGTTTAAGGAGTCGACTGTTTGATGACGCTGCAGCAGAAACGCAGCTCTGGATGGATGTTTGTACAGAGGATCAGTATATTAATAATATACTGAGGCCTGAATATCAGTAGAAAACAGGTGGATGTGTTCAGAGTAGTAGCTCTCATCACAGCCTGGGGATGTATAACTGGATGTTTTTTCCATACTTTACATGTATGTAGAATGTGACATCTTTAGTCATTAAATTAGCTACCAAGATACAGCAGCAGGTTGCCTAGTATTAGTTAATAACCTTCTATCTAATCATCCAGATAGTCACCATTTATCAGTGGAATAGTCCAAGATTACTGAGTCATGCTCACATTATTTTTAGTTCATGCGCAGTAAAATAAGAAAACCAGAAGTTTGAGAGTGGATCTTCAACCTGTGTGTGTCCTCCTGAGTGTCTTATCCATCATGCCACATCTGTACATGTGAAAGTGAACAACACTTGTATTCGATCTTCATTTTTAACTTTAATGTATTTTTGCATTTCTTGTCTCACTTGTATCCAGCTGCTTTACCATGTAAATATCTCCTGTAATATCTGATGTTCACAGTGGAACGTCACAGCTCAGATACAGCTTCAAATAACAGTATAAATATGAAAGAGACTGAAAGGTCTAAGTTGGAACATGAACGTTGTGAGCCACGACTATGATAGCTAGACTAGAGGAAATCAACACAGACAGGTGTCCCTCCCTAACAAGCTCTAATGTTTGGATCACATTGAAGGCGGTGGTTGTTTTTACTGAGTCTGGAACATCCAGCTCTACTCTCTGTGCATCAGCGACTTAGAATGAGATGAAAAGCAACTTAAAGCTTCTGCAGCATCATTGTCATGGCTACATCAAGTCAGAGTTTAATGTCATTTCTTGTTTTACTGCCAGCTGCTCTGCTTTAGTGGGTTCATTTGTTTTGTAACTAGTTGGGTTATGTTCATTTTGTCGTTTGTTATTATAAGATAGTGTTACTTTTGAACCGACAATTCAGTAAGAAGGGATGTTTTACCTTGCTGACATGTTTCGACAGCATCTGTCGTCTTCATCAGAGCGTCATGTGACGTGTAATGACGTGTTCTTTTTAGCGGGCGAGCTGTTCCATGAATCGGGACGAGGGGGACTCCGTCCTCCAGAGACCGCGGGGGCGTGGCCGTTCTGTCAGATCATGACAGATCACGTCATCATGCGTCAGATGACGCTCTGATGAAGACAGCAGATGCCAACATGTCAGCTAGGTAAAACATCTTTTCTTACTGAATTGTTGATTCAGAAGTGATATGTTTTTTGTAATTATTTCAGTAACTTTGAATATTTTATTGTTATTGTTGTTCAAGTTTTGTATTTGTTTGCCTGCATCTTTTATTTTATTAATACTAATAAACGTTACAACTCAAATTTATTCAATTAAATTTATCATTCTAGACACACAATTATAAATATGGTATTTTAAATTTAGATTTCATAGAAAATAAAATAGAACAACATTATATAGACCCTCCAGAAAAACGCGGGTAAAAATCCTTGATTATGGGGGCTAAAATCCTTGATTATGTGAATAAATATGCGGGGTTTTTATGCCATTTTATGCGGGGAAATTGCGGAAAGTTGCAAAGTATGCGAATAGTTGTGAAATATGCAAAAACATGCGCAATTCACCTGCCGTCTGGCCGCAGAGGGATGTGTCCTCTAATCAGACACTGGGACTGCTGCGGGGTTACTGGACTGACAGCCTGTGCTTTGGGAGGGGGAGAAGCTCACAGCAGCACCTGCTGCTTGTTGAGGACAGTAACTGCAGAATGATCCGAGTTTTCCTGTCAGTCTCCAAAACGGCAGAAAAGTCGCTAGATTTGTGGCTAGTCGCTTTTGACAAAAAAAAAGTCGCGAGGACGCTTTGGAAAGTCACTAGATTTAGCGAGAAAGTCGCTAAGTTGGCAACACTGGCGCCGCGCTCCGCATCAGCTCGTGCTTCTAGTGTGTGTGTGAATGCGCGAACTGATGACGTCAGGCCGGGCGTAACATAAAAACTCACTCACAACTCCATTCATATTGGTTATAGTTTTCTCATTTTATGCGGAAATTGTGAAATCAAGTGGGACCCGCATATTTCTCTTTTTTTCGTGGAAATGTGAGATTCTTGCTGGAATTATGCGCTGTTTTGCGGGGATTATGGGGCCTTTTGGGAAATAATTGACCCCCGCATAATCAGCGGCATTTTGTTGATTAATGCGGGAATTCATGCGATCGGATAATCGCGTTTTTCTGGAGGGTCTAATTATATAGACAATTTACGGTATATAACGTACAATTATGAATTTAACAGGAAAAAAATATACAGTTATAGGTCGTCTTTTTCTTCTTTCCCTTTCGACTTTTCCCTTCAGGTGTCACCACAGTGAATCATCTGCCTCCATCTAATCCTGTCCTCTCCATCCTCTTCTCTCACACCAACTAACTTCAAGTCTTTCACTACTTCCATAAATCTCTCCTTTGGTCTTCCTCTAGGTCAAATTTCAGCATCCTTCTATTGATATATGAGTCATTCCGTGTGGTTTCACCAGATGGTGGTTGCCGCACCATTTTCAAATTAGTCCTAAATTTGCATGCCATTAGATCACAAAAGTACTTTCTATGCAAAATTGTAGGCCTGTAGCTCAAATAGTTTCTGAGTTGTGGGGGTCTGAATTTTTCTGAATTTGGGCTATAAAAAGCCTCGCCAGCGTTTTTTGCATCTTTAAGTGGTTATTTCTCAGCCTCCAGACATACCAGAGAGCTGTGAGTTGGTAAACAAGGCCTCTGCATGTAGCTAGTGTCCCACAAACATCCCCAGGTGTTTCCCTACACTCTGCAGGCTGTGGGGGCTTGCTAAAAATGCTAAAACTTAAGAGATACATACTCACGAGTGGGGTTTGGGACCTTAAAAGTACTAGAAATACTGCACAGAAGTGTTCTAACACCCCTGGGTTCCATTGTACACAAACTTGTGTGATAACTTAGCAAACTGGAGATTTCTAGGTGCCTCAGTTTGGAAAATATGAGCTCCCAAAGTTGGACGAGATTTTTAATTGGCTATTTTTGGTGGCAAAGATCTCAGTGTGGGACAGGTACCAGAGACCCCAAATTTTTCTACAAGACAGTTCCATCTATCTTCTATCTTTGTACAAAAAAGCAGCAGGGTTATATTTGTAGTTACTGAGATATTCTTACTCAAAATGGCATGGGTAATGTCAAAATCGTTTTTTGCTTTTCAGTATTTTAAATTGGGATACAAGTATTAGTAGTCATTCCAATGGTAGTATTATGTATGTTTTGTTCTTTTTGAAATGTTACTTGTTAAAGTTGACTACCTTCAAAAAGGTAGTCAACACGGGTCCCTTCACCCAGCCGGGGTGAAGGGATATGTGGGCAACACCCCCAGCAGCAGACCAAATGCTGCAGCCAGTGAGGAGGACCCCCCCCCCCCTTTCGCAAAAATTTCAACATTTCTGTTTTTTCTGTCAAGATGGGGTGCTGAGTGTACATTAATGAGAAATAAAATGAACTTTTTAGATTCTGGCAAATGGTTGCAATGACAGAGAGTGAAACATTTCAAGGCGTCTGAATACTTTCCGTACCCACTGTATCCTGTTCCAGTCTAACATACTCATGCAACACCACAGTTTCTCTCTTGGCACCCTGTTATCTGCTTTCTCTACATCTACAAAGACGCACTGCAGCTCCCTCTGACCTCTTCTGTACTTCTCTATCAACAACCTCAATGCAAATATTGCATCTGTGGCACTCTTTCTTGGTATGAAACCATACTGCTGCTCACAAATGCTCACTTCTGTCTTTTGTTCAGCTTCCACTACTCTTTCCCATCACTTCATTGCATGGCTCATCAATTTATTCCTCTGTAGTTGCCTAAAAAACTCTTAAAATTGGCACTAGCATCTTCTCACTCCCTAAGATCTTGTTGAACAACCTAGTTAGAAGCTCTACTGCCACCTCCCCTGGACACTTCCATACCTCCACAGGTATATCATCAGCACCAACTGCCTTTCCATTCTTCATCTTCTTTGATGCCTTCCTCATTTCACCCTTACTAATCTTTGTAACTTCCTGGTCCACAACAGTCACCTCTTCAATTCTCTCATTCATCAACTCTTCAAAAGACTCTTCCCGTCTTCCCACCACACTTCTGGCACCTGTCAGTACATTTCCATCTCTGTCCTCAATCACCCTAACCTGCTGCATGTTCTTCACATCTTTATCTCCCTGCCACCTCCAGTTTCACCATAAGCTGCATCTCCCTGCATCTCCCTGTACACTGGTTTTGGCGCGAGCTATCGCCCGATTTCGGAACGAGATTTGCTTTCTAGCGTCCTGAGATTTTATACAGACCACAACAAATAGCGATCACCAAGTAATGTGGAGGTTTTCGTTCACTTCTCATCTCTAGTATGTTGCGGGACACTCGTTGAGACTATCCGAGCAGGTCAGTGTGGGAAAAAAAGCACGTTAGGGCGGACTTTGACGCGGGGGGGGGGGGGGGGGGGTAAGTTGCCCCATCCTTTTCGCTAGCTGAGCTGCTAAGCTGCCTGCCTGGCTAAATACTGGAGCTATGTCGAAAATTCATTTCTCCATCACTCACATGTATGAAATGACAAAGGAAAACAGACCCCAGGTTGAAAAAAAAACAAAGTTCCCCTTTAAGTCCTGATAACACACCTGAGTAGGTTTTTGTGTTAAATTTAAATGTTGTGTTGGAGGAAGAAGAGAGAGATTTCTCATTTGTCTTGTGGTTTATGGACACAGTTTGCTTTTCTTATTCTTAGAACTGAAGATGTCTACAAAAGACAAAGTCGCCACACAGTTTAAGATCTGACCTTGTGTTTAATCCACTATAAATAATGCTCAAAACAACATTTCAACCAGAGTATTTACAACAGCTAAGTTTCTTATCAGAGAAACATTTTTATATTTGATATTTATGCAGTTTATTTTACATGACAACAGACTGTTTGCCATAAAGACAGTGATTATGCTGCAGGTGACATTCAGTGTATAAAAATTCTGCCTAAATATTTCAGAATATTCAGATTTTTGGCTCCATATGTTGAGGAATCATGAAGTCAGCTGTCCTCAGATTCTATTGCTGTCGGTTTATTATTCAGCTACCATGTTAACATTTGAAGGACAAAATGGACGAGGAAAGAAAAGAGCATTTTCTGATTTGTTGGTTTGTTTGCGCCACCCACGGGACTGTTGTCAATCTTCAGCTGGACCTCCACAGGGTAGTGGTCGCTGACATCCAGAGCCTGAACAGAAAACACAGAAACAACAGTTTGTCAGCATCAGCACACATAAAAAACTGAATTCTGTTTTTCTTTTTCTTTTTTTTTTTTTTTGTACTGCATTTACGCTAACAGCTAAATAGTTTTCCCAGCGTAATTGATGGCAGAATTATGTTCTTTAAAGCAGCGGTTCCCAACCCCTGGGCCGCAGACCGGTACTGGTCCATGGGTTATGTGGTACCGGTCCGCACAAAAAGAATAGATAACTTACATTATTTCTGTTTTATTTATTATTTGAGTCTGAATGATGTTTTATTTTTGAAAAATGACCGGATTCTCTCTGTTACATCCGTCTATGACTCACTCTTTACACATGTCAAGACATTTGTCTCAGTCACGTGATACATTACCGCTAAAAATAAACACACAAGCTAGCAAGATGAGTAAAAAACAAACATCTTTGGTAATTTTCTTTGCAAAGGGGAAAAGGCCCAGTGAGGAGACAGAAGAGCCTACGACTTCCAAGAAAAAGAAAGCTGCATTTAACAGACAACACCAGCAGTCCTACTTAAAATATGGATCCATTGTGACAGGTGATTCCCTCACACCAAACCTGATCTGCATGATATGCGGCGGCTGACTCTCTAATGAGGCAATAAACCCTTCAAAACAGTTTCACCTCTCGGAGACCAAACACTCTGCATTAAAAGACAAGCCTTTGGAGTATTTTGAAACAAAAAATTGGGAACAAGAAGGACAGAAGTAATTACTGAGGGTCGCCACATCAACAAATGCGAGTTCACTGAGAGCATCATGCTTGGTGGCTAACCGTATTACTAAGATTAAGAACCCATTCACTATTGGTGAAGAATTGATCCTGCCCGCCACTAAAGACATTTGCCGTGAACTTCTAGGTGAGTCTGCGGTTAAAAAGATAGCACAGGTGCCTCTTTTGGCTAACACCGTCACTCAGCCCATTGCAACGAGACGGTGCCATCTAGCGGTAGAGAAACCAGCTCAGGGCTCCCACTGATTCAGCCTTATGGTAAGTCATAGTTTTCACACACTTTATATTTGTTTTTGTGGTGTAGCTTATTGTGAAGGAATGTTTAAATGTCACCATAGTGACCAGAGAGCGTTTGGGGGCAGCGAGGATGCTACTCATGTTAAGTTGTTGGCGATGTTATGAGGACTCTGCTAATAAAGTTGCATAGGAGTACAAAGTGGATTCACATTTATTAATATATTTAGAAAATACTAGGGCTGGCCCGAATAGTGATTTCTGGTCTCCGGATATTCGGGCCCTATTAAAGACGAATATCCGAATATTCGTTCCGCCCCGTAACGTCGTTAAGTCTTGAGTTAAACTGAAGAATTCCCAAACTGTGGAGGTCTTCCGCATCTTGTCTTGTGTTTATGCAACGAAGTGAAGCGTGACTTCAGAGTCGGCAGCCACCCGGCCATTCGGGTGGTGGTAAAAAAACACGAATGGATGAGCCGAGATGAGCCAAACACGGTGGGATGAGCCGAAGTGGGCCGAAGGCGAAGGGAAGAGACGAGCTCCGAATATTCCTATTTTCGTCTGGGGGAGGAGAGGGTTATCACATAGACATATGTGTAAATGTTATACACATACAGTATGAAGCACAAAAACATCCAGACTCCCATCGGTGATCAGTTTCGGGCAGCAAAAGCACTTCAGTTGAGGTGAATGACAGACAAATGCTAATACAGAATGTATGTCTTGCAGCTTTTCTGTACTGAACCAGATCCTAACCTTTTCCTTCAGAACCTGCATCCTGATGGAATTTAATATGTATGAGAAGGTAAATTCACACACATACAGACACACGGGACTTCACGTTACCTGGTCCTCTGTTAGTCGATATGCTTCTTGGAAGTTAAATGGTTTGGCTGAAGAAGGAACAATTGCTCTGTGAAAGGTTTCTCCGTGCACAACGATCCTGTCAGAGCATACAGAAAGAAAACACGTTTTACCCATGTTGCTAATTTTTCAGAATATGAAAGCATGCTGAAGAGCTGAATTTACATAATCTTTTAAAACAAAGTCCTTTTCTGCAAAATACATACATTTCAAAGGAGTTTGCAGAATTGGGAGCCTCACTCATAGAATGGAGTTAAATTAGGGCCACAATTCAACTGAACAGAACAGCCTGAGTTTGAAAACAAAGCCTGAACTGAAAAAGGAAATGTGTAATTAAAGAATGAAGAAGTCAAATAAGTATTTAAAACAAGATTTGAGGCTGAAAGAAAGATTCCTTTTGACAAACAAAACACAGATATTGAAAATAATGTAATTTTGTTTTGATAATTTTTCGTGTTTTGGCCCAATGGAATTTACACTAATTTATTCCAGTGACATAAATACGTAAAGAATGTTTTTAGAATAAACTGTGTGAACTTTTGTTTCCTACAACCAAGTTCATTGGACCACTCACAACCATCACCCAGGGTAAATGACTGGCATCTGGCTTCACTCTAGCATGTGAAATTTTTGTTGTTTAACTGCATTTCCACCAGATCCAGAGTCCAAAAGTTATGTTTTACCTTCAAAAAGGAAATTTCCTAAAATTTCAAGAATTTTCAGGGTTGCTGAATGACAACTAGCATCTTCCCCAGCCTTTCAAAAAAATCTGAAACTGCAATACAAAATGAAAAAGTTTTCGTTCTGTTCTGTTCTCATAACTTTCTCAAAAAGTTCTGCAAAGTTCTAGAAATGTTTGCAGCTGGATGTGTTTTTTAAGCCTCCTGAATGTTCTTCTTAAAGGCAGAATAAAGTGTCAGGAACTTCTTACACTGTGGGAGTTTTATGGAACAACATTCTGTGTGTTGTTATTATGTTATCTCACAGGGATACTTTCTAAAAAATTATCTCAAGCCTCAAAAACATTTTCTCAGTGTTGGTTATGTTGTTATCAAGGAACCATAATCTGACAGCATCTTCCAAACATCCTTTGAGTGTTACAATGTTTTCTCTTAGTTCACTTTTAACATTATAGGAACATTATTTGCAATAATACATGTCCTTAAAATGTTCTTTACACATTAGATTAAAATGTTTTCTTTAAGACAATATTAGAACCTGTAAATATTGGTAGAAAATGTTGTGGGAAAGTTTTCTCCTCGCTTTCTGGGATTCATTTGAGCTGAACATCAGTTAATGCAAAGGTAGGCACCCAGTGACAGTCTAAGAACTGTGATACACAATGAGCAGGTTGTTAAATTCATCATTGTTTTGTATTTTGAGGGCAAAGAATGACCTTTGACTAGAACACTTTGCCTTATCTTGATGCTGCTGTGAAAATGCAGAGCACAAACAGCCGAAGAACGTTTTAGGTCCTCATACAGTTCCCAAACATGAGTCCTTTCACCTGTCATAGGAGCAGAATGTGGTCGATCGCACGGTGGTGTCGACGTCATCAGGTATGAGCCAAAAGAGGTTGCTTTCTGTAAGCAGCCGCACATACTTCCTGTTCTTCTTAGCCAGGTAGCCACAGTCGGCGTTGAAGTCTCCAAGAAGCATCACGTTCTGCTCACATCCACACAGCAACAGTCACAGTCAGACTGCAGCAGATAAATTACCTGAACTTTAACACTGTTGCTTTAAAAATGAAAGTTTACCTCGGTTCTCCACATCTGTCTCACACGTTGCAAAACATCGTAAAGTGCATCAAGCTCCTTCGTGGTGTTGCTTGGAGTCGTGTGCTGAGGGATGAGGGTGAATTCTCTAATAGCTGCAGGTAAAAATGGAAGGTGTAGGGAAAGAGGATGCAGGGAAAAGATGTTCAAACATCACCTCGCTGCATTTTTCATTATTACTCCACCAAGGAACAATGTGACGACTGGTGTTGGTTTGTCCGTCTGTTTGTCTCAATTCAAAAAACTTTCATGCAATTCTCAATCCGTATGTAACGTACACATGCATAACACATGACTGTGCTTACTCCAAGGTCATTTTGTTTGTGGGTACATCTATATTAAATGGACACATCCTATGTTGCTGTGATTTCTGATCATCAATAATGAATAAACAAATGCTGCATTTATTTTTAAAAGTGCTGCATTTCTGACAAAGCCATGTTGGAGAATAGCAGCCTTGGCAGAGTGCTGCGCTTTCTGAGTGTTTTTCTTGTCTTAAATGGGAATCCTAAGTGTCAGAAACCTCACCTGTTTTCGGGGCTTTGAATCGGACAACAAAAGGCTCCCTGGAGAATGCATCTACATCTCCTGGTTTATCATCTGGATACTGATACTGACCAGTTACTGTCACAGAGTCAGTCCTGCACGGATACAGAAATTACAATAGAAACATTACTGCCTGTACAGTCGTGATCAAAGGTTTACGTACACTTGTAAAGAACTGTGGCAGTTATGACTCCTATAACTCAAAATTTTCTATGATGGAAGCACTAAAACACGGGTCTTTGTCACACTACAATCATGCATTTCAGGTCTTTTATAGTTTCATTTTAGGTCTTCTGGAAATATAACAAAATCTGTTGCACCAAAAATATACAAACAGTGGTTTGAATTGTCAGTTGTGGTCATGTAGAAAGTTGTATTAATTAAGTTTTCTTAGTTTCCTGGCCTCTTAAGTTCTTGTGAGTGACATTGGTTGACTACAGCTGGTGACTCCTCTGAGCTAATTTAAGTGAGCCACTCATCAGACTCAGCCACGAACATTACAGTGGCTAAGTCTGAGGAGGTCAGCAAAGGTCTGAAAAAGCAAATCACTGACTTGAAGAGATGAAGGTCACATGGAGCCATTTCAAAGCAGCTGCAGATCCTAGAATCGTTCACGACTGTATCTGTGACTTAACATTTTAGTGCACTGAGATACAAAACAGCACAGACAGTTTCAGCTCACCTGTAAACAAACACATACTGCTCCTGGTATGTTTCAGACCTTCCCAGTCGCTCGCTGGTCACAGCGCTATACCTGTGTTTAGTGTCATAGCTGAACACAAAATATGACGTTAATGTTGCTTTGCATCATCTGAATCCCAAAGTATCAAAAATACTTTGTTGTAAAGACACTGATGGTATCAGCTAGACTCTCATTGGTACGTTAATTTCACCGTTATACCCTTTTCCATCCTCTTTGACTCTGATATCAGCTACAAACTGTAAAACACTCAAGAGATTTTCGATTTTGCTCTTTGAACTAATCATGTCTATCTATTCAAATAAATTTTATTTATATCATGCCAATTACAATTCAAATTGTCTCGAGACGCTTTACAGAACCCACATGCCTGAATCCAGTGGAAAACTCAAACAAATCTAAGCTTGTAATTGTAACGTCATTGAAATGGCTTTACTCTACATGTCTTGTTGAACAAAATTGCCAAAAATATACCATTTACGCTAAAAAGATTCTGTAAAAAACACTAAATTCTGTACTCCACAATGCCACAATAAACCCATTAGTGACTCAGCTGCGTGTTACTAAAATTCTGGATCTGGGCTGAGCTGCAGGCTGTGTTTACAAGGAGGAGAGAGGAGGAAAGCATGAAAACAAATTAAAAATGCAAAAATATTATAGTGAAAAGATCTATAGCATATACAGTCACCGTTTTCTCATACTGGTAACACCTGTGGGCACTTGGAAAAACATTGCACATGTTGATTCCCGTTTTTTGGATGTTTTTTTATAAATTGCAAAAGAAATAATCAATTTTTTTCTCTTTCTTGTAGGATTCAGCATTACAACTCTTATGCTTCAAGAAAAAAGACATTTTTAAGGTTTTAAGGTAGCCACGATTGTTCTGTTTCCATAGAGGCTTAGGACTTTATATTGCAGCAAAAGAAATTAAGATCAAACTGAGTGAAAGTATGATGGGAGGGGAAAAAACGCACAAAAACTACTTGAGGTTCAGAGAGTTAGTTGCCAAATATTGCCAAATATTGTTTGGGGGACATAAACCTTTATCACATTGTGGACACTCCCTTCTCTTCTGAAGACAAAATACAAGTCTCCTTGATGTAAATCCTTAAAATGTAGTATAAAGACTTCAAGGTTAGGGTAAAGGTAGAGATTAGATGTCTGAATAAGTCTCCAGGAAATCAGTGTCAAGTGTATTTATCTCTGAAGTGACAGAAAGGCAATAATGTGGATTTTAGTGTGATGGCGACTGGATAATCACCTCTGGAGGCTGTTGAGCAGCTGTGGCAAAGCTTTTCCTTTACTGTCTCTCACTTCCTGAAGCAAACACACATCATAGCGGGTAATGATCTGAAAGAGATAAGCAACACAGCCACAGGAACGTGATTTACAGTGTAACACAGGAGTAGATGCTGAAATCTTGGACAACAGGAGGATACCAGTTCTGATATAGCTTAGTGAGCACTGTGCTAGTGAGGTTTAGTCATAGATGTATCAGATATTAGCTGCATGTGGTGCTGCCAAACAATCGAAAAAGCCCTGGAACCCCCCAAAAAACATTTTGGAGCCCATTTTGCCTATTTGCTTACCTATAATTTAATAATTTTACCCAACAATATTAGAATAAGAAGTAAAGATATATACGCTGGCGTTTCAATAGTAACAATAGTAACTAAATAATCTGTGATATTTAAGACAAAGGTCAAATGTCAAAACATGCTCAACAAATCCACCTCTATCTTTATCTTACCCTGGCAAGAGTCTGCATAACTTCGCTGTTCTTGCTTTTGGACTCTCCAAAGCTGTGGAGGTTGAAGGCGCAGATTCTGAAGTCTGAACCCCCAAGAACATCGCTCACATCCGCAAGGAAGAAGAGCAGGAGGAGGGAAGATGACCTCATGGCCCTGAGCTGCAAGAGACAAGAATCAGGAGTGAAAACTTTATCAAACATTTACAAAACTGCATACTTTTTGGTTTTGCTGCACTAAAAGAGAGGCCGGTTCAAGTGGAACCAGGCGAAGAGATAAAAAAAAGGTTTTGCCTTTGAATAACTAACAATGATGATGATAAACAAACTCAGTTGCATTGACTGGTGGCATCTTTCTAGCAGTACTAAACTGAGCTAAACAGCTTTGCTTCAGCAAACCCTGACGAGGATATGAGCTGGCATCATCACTTGTGCATTTCTAGGACCTTTGTTTTTATTTACCACAGTGCCACCTACTGGATATCAAAGGAAGTGGCACATATCAAAGCAAGGACTGCATTTCTGGCCAAGATGGACAACAATCATAGTACATACAATGTGAATCAAGTTTAATTTGTTTAATATTAAAAACAATTCTGATGCCTTCAGTTGGACAGCAGAGTTATCCATAGCTTGCCAAAGAAGGGTCCTGTCTCGCATTTCTTCAAACTTTCAGATATCTGTTTGAGATCTA
Source organism: Acanthochromis polyacanthus (assembly GCF_021347895.1). Taxonomy (NCBI): domain Eukaryota; kingdom Metazoa; phylum Chordata; class Actinopteri; family Pomacentridae; genus Acanthochromis; species Acanthochromis polyacanthus. The sequence continues at coordinate 8,445,080 of NC_067118.1, forward strand.
GTGACTATAACCTCCATAGCAACTGCCTCCAGTGTTATTTTACCTGATAATGACCTAACTGTACTATTTGCTAAGCATGCATCTCTTAGGAATTGAAATTACAGGACAGAAAGTAGAATTTGGGTTGAAAAAAACCTTTAAAACTAGAGAGAATGTAGGAATGTAGGCACACTTAAGGACTTTAGAAAGTATTATTTTGTGTGGAATAAATCCTTAAAACTATACCTCGTTAGTTAGAAAATACTATTTGTGTGGAATAAACCTTTACATGGAGAAGTACCTGCAAAGAAAGCAGTACTTTGGGTGGGATAAACAGTTAAAACCATACTCTGCCAGTCAAAAAATACCAGTTGTGTGAAATAAACTGTTATAACAAGTACATGGGCAGAGAATTATACTTTTGTGGAATTTGGGCATATAGCTACCAACCAATTCAGTTTGTGGCACTATTGTACAAATCAAACCGTGTTGTATTTTTCCACAACACTCATCTGATGTTTCTGCAGTACTGATGATGCAATTTTTCATTTGTTTCATTTGTGTTCCTCAAAAAGTTTTAGCACCAGTCACCACTGCCTAATTCAAATTCATTTACCTCAGCTTATAATTTAGCTTAGTTTCGAACTAACTAGTAAAAATACAAGTACACAAATGAAAACCTTGTGGCTGCAAATAGGCTGGGTGATGCAACCGAGAAATACCAGATCAATGGAAACATGTTTGTTGGGCATAAACAATTAGTGCATTTAAATACATCTGTGTATGGATATTTTGGTCCCAGAATCTTCCTGTTTTCTAACTGACTCAGCACCTACAGTGGAGCTTCCTGATTTGTACAAAGAATTATGAGCCTGCATTCCAATTACAAGCCTGGAAAAATTCTACTAAATGTGGGTAGTGGTTAGCACTTTCACCTTGCAGCAAGAAGATCCCTGGTTCAAATCCCGGCCTGGGCCTGGGATCTTTCTGCATGGAGTTTGCATGTTCTCCCTGTGCATGCGTGGGTTTTCTCCGGGCACTCCGGCTTCCTTCCACAGTCCAAAAATATGCTGAGGTTAATTGGTTACTCTAAATTGCTCGTAGGTGTGAATGTGAGTGTGATTGTTTGTCTGTATATGTAGCCCTGTGACAGACTGGTGACCTGTCCAGGGTGTCCCCTGCCTTCACCCGAGTCAGCTGAGATAGACTCCAGCACCCCCTGCGACCCAAGTGAGGATAAAGCGGTGTATATAGGGAATTGAATGGAGTTTCATGCTAGCTGTAAGCTAATCAAGTAGTTTCACATTTAGAATACAAATTCGAAATGTGGCATTAATTTACACCACTATTTGGCAAAACAGTAAACAGGTGTATTTTAAAGTGACATATTATTTCCTTGGAGAACATTACAATAAAATTAATGAGCAAAAATGTAAAAAGGACTAATGAGGAGGTTTTCATGCAGAGGTACATGAAAGCTGTTAAGCTTTAAGCTGTCTTTAGCATCCAAAAATGATAATGCTATCAATTTCTCTTGTATTTTAAAATTTCACACAGTTGATTTAGACCCAACAGATAGTTGGTCGTGGTTCTATACATTAAATAAATATCTTGTTAAATGAGACATAACTAGTTAGAGTCAAACCAAATTAAATTAACATTAATGAGTGAGATGGAAAGGTGTTTTGGCTTGTTTTTCACTCAGAGCTACATGGTAGTAGTTTAGCTGTATGCTATCCTAGCTCTGCATTTTACACACAGACATGCGATTGCTATCAATTTTTCATTTATCACTTTGCAAGACAGCAGATGAGTATATTTTAAAATGTCACACTATTTATTTAGAGTCAGCACAAATTATAGATACATTAATGAGCAAAAGCGACAAGGTTGTTTTTCATGGAGAGTTAAATGTCACACAGTTTATTTTGAGCCAAGTTCTACTGAAACAAAAAATAATTATTAACACTTGCTGAGTCTTGTTGAGCTATTTTGTGAGTTGATACAGGTACAGCTGTTCATATCTCCTAAAAATAATATCCAGAGTCACATTACTTATGTCATGGTTTTTTGGTTATGGTCACACAAGGTTTGACATTTTATTTTTTATTTGTTTAGTTTAGTTTATTGACTTTTTCCTGAAAACCTGTAGCAGATTAAGAAGCAGGAAGGGCTTGTAGCGCTGCTCTGATCTGGTGAGTTTGTTCAGGCTCGGGAGTCAAACTAACCTGATGTCAACAGAATTATGGTCAAGTTCAACATGGGGTTTACCACTCCTAGTTACACTTCTGTTTTCCAACTAACAAATATGTGACAGCTTTAGGCAGCTATACACCAGTAAATGTCTGTCTTAGTTTACAGGAAATCTGTTTCCATTTGAACAGCACTGACAGATGACAGCTACAAATCTGCTGAAATGTGAGCTTCTGTTAGAATCACTCCTGTGTTTTATGTCCAAATCAGCAACATACAAAGTCTCAGCTGAACATATGTTTAGCTTGTAGAGTCTGTAGTATTTCCTTCAGCTCTCTTTCGCTGTTTATCTGCCTCAGTCATGAACACACACATGGACTCTCTTTCAGTAACACACAGGCATCAGATTACAGGTCACATTCTCCAATAGGATTCTTTTTTCCTTAGCTTCGGTAGTCAAAGAATTAGAGTAAGTCAAAGAAAACCAGCAGCAACTTACCCGCTTTGTTGTTTCTTAAGCTTGTAGGGTCTGTTTGTTTCTTGCTCCTCCTTTCTAATGATTGTCAAAGTTAGCCCAGCCAGTTGGTTTCCTGTGGGTGGGACTACAGATAGTCTAACTGCAGGCTCCAGCATACGAGTTATGTTGGGGCAAGAACTTCTCTTAGCAGGACCAAAGATCAGAAAAACAGATATCATAGGTTGCACTTAATGAATAAAACAGGAATATAGATATTAAATTCTAGTTTTCTGACTTTCAGTTAGTTTTTGTTGAGCAGATTTTAAATGGCCCTTGTTCACACATATCCTAAGAGCTTCAGTAAAAAGCAGGACTTCTCCTTTTGGTTGTTCAAGCCGTTTCACATCCCATCCAAGAGCCTTTTCCAGTTCAAACAGGCTGATGTGAACAAACAGTGGTTCACACAAGTATAAAACACCAAAACACAAGCTGAGCAGCATATATGCAGTCCAACGCAGGGACAGAAGACTAAACAATGGCTCCACAAGCACAACCCATTAGATAAATTAAACTCCTTTGATGACAGCAATGTTCCCAGTCTGGACAGAGAACAGAGATAATTAGAGGGAGGAGTAAAGGAAGCAATCTATGTAAACAAGACAGGGGGTCTGCAATACCAATTGAAATCTTTCCCCAGAAAGTTTCACCATTAATGTCTTAAATCACCTCTGACCTGGCAGTTTCACAACCATTCACTCATCAAGATATGTGAGTCCTCTGTTATCAGTAAGTCATTGATCATGTGAGCTGGAGGTGATAACATACACCGATCAGGCATAACGTTATGACCACCTGCCTGATATAGTGTTGTTCCCCCTTATGTGGTCCAAAATACTCTGAACCATTGGACATGGACATGAGGACCTCTCAGGGTGTCTTATGGGGTCTGGACCAGGACGTTGGCAGTGGGACCTTTGAGTATCAAATTTGTTCCACTGCATCCTGTTGATGATTGATCAGAATGAGCTCTAGGAAGTTTGGAGGTCAAATTACCATCCTGGGTGATTGTCATGTTCCCCAAGATATTGCTGATTGTTTGATGCTTTTGCGATGTGGTGGGGTGCATTTTCCTGCAGGGGTAGGCCACTGACATTTGGGATTTCCGTATGCATGAGTAAGTGTGCTTGTTCTGGGACGACGATTATTTGGGTTTCAGATGTTTGCCGTGTACCAATGACGTATAGGTTGGATAAATGAGACCTGGCCATTCAGACTGAAGTCGCATGGCAAAAGATCCAATACGTATCGGAATTAGGACCACATATCCAAGTGGCATGGGTCGCATTTGAAAAAATCAAATCTGTGTTGTTCAGACTGTCATGAAAAGATCAGATACAGGTCGCATAGGAGCAAAAAATCGGATTTGGGTCACTTGAGCCTGCATTCTGAACGTAGCCTATGTCTCATCAACACGGATGACAAAATCCAAGGAACACCACATAGTACCATTATGATCAATGTTGTTCACTTCACGTGTCAGTGGTCATAACGTTGTGGCTGATCGGTGTACATCTGAGAGTGCTCATCAGTCAGTTAAACCTGAGGAAGTGTCTTGAATGAGAAGTGAAATGTCTACAAGAACCAAGAGAAGAGTCTAGTTCCTTTTACTATGATTATTGTGAGCTGGATTGCTGAGATTTTACACAGACATTTACACCTATATCATTTACTGGTTAACTAGGTTAAGCATTGCACTTCCAGGAACCCAAAATTAATGTCAAATGACACATTTGCCAAGGAAATGCACAATTGCAAAAGTTTTTTGTTTTACAGGATTCAATTGTAAATTATTATTATTAAATAAACTTGCTTGACAACTCAAATTAGTGTTACATGTAGAACTACAGTATTATTGTATGATTTGTTCAGTCAACTGAAAAAAATCAACACTTTAATAACATCTACTGTATCGTATTCATGTGTCAAATTCTCTATTAATGAAAATTCATTGGCACAGACACGTCATCTCAGGGAACTTTACACAGTAAGATAAACACATTACAGTATTTTAGAAGTTTTGTTACTTGTTTGACTGAGGCATTTAAAAAAAAAAAAACTTTATTCTCTTGGTGCTGTTTAGCAGGACTTCTAGTGAACCTCCATGAATATGATTTTCTGACCAGACACAGAACAATCAGGGTTAAATTGATCATATAAGGACATGCAGTGACACAGAACATGATACAGAATAACAAGATGATGTTCTTCACAGAATAATTCATTTCTTAAAAGGTGCAGAGTTACCATCACTATTTAAACACAGTTTCAGCTTTTTTAAATGAAAAGCCGCTTTACTGTAAGAGGAAATTTATTATGATAGTATCTCACATGTGGCAACAGAGGGCACTAAAATACAGTCCAATCATAGACTCTACAGACAGTCTATGAGCAGTGTCGCCAACTTAGCGACTTTCTCGCTAAATCTAGCGACTTTTCAAAGCTCCTAGCGACTTTTTTAGGTCAAAAGCGACTAGCGACAAATCTAGCGACTTTTTCTACCGTTTTGGAGACTCTGATAGGAAAACTCAGCTCATTCTGCAGTTACGGTTTTCAACAAGCAGCAGGTGCTGCTGTGAACTTCTCCCCCTCCCAGAGCACAGGCTGTCAGTCCAGTAACCCCACAGCAGTCTCAGTGAGGGGAGGGGGAGACCCACATCACTCCGCGGCCAGACGATAGATGAATCGCGCATGCGCAAAGTCACTACAGATCCCATCCAGACTTACGGAGCCATATAAACGAAAATGTTTCTTCACTGTCATGCTAAAATAAACCACAGCATTTAGCCTCTAGTACAAAACATATTTTGGGTGTTTTATACTCATTTTTTGGTCTATTCCACAACGTTATTCCTCTCTCATACGGGAAATATGCAAATTAGGCGATGACGTCATTTAGCGACTTCTAACGACTTTTAGGACAGCCAACAGCCACTTTCCTTACTGAGGAGTTGGAAACAGTGTCTATGAGTCCAACCACAATTATGAGGTTGTTCTAGGATCCAGTGGTGGTTGAGGCTGTTGTTAAATCTTTAGAGTAACAGAATTCTTATTTTGTCACTTTTCTTTAAAGAAGTCCACTAGCATAAGGGTCATTAGAGAATTGAAGACATTTTACATCCCACTTTAAATTTCAAGTAATCCGTTTACAAAATAGTAAAACATGCAGTTGTTGTGTAAATGTACTTGTCCTGAGACCAAATCTAAAAAAACAAGGAGAAAAGAATGTTTGAAAATATTTTTTTAAATACCACATAAATCTGGAGTTCCCCCTAAAATGCCATTTTTCTCTTGTCTCACTCCACTGATGATCAAACTGAATCTCAAATAAAACTGTTAAAATGAAATTGAAATCACATTTTTTGGGGTCATTTTCCCCATTGATGTCTCTTGTAATTATGGGAACATTTTTTAATCAACATAATATATAATAATAATTATCATGCATGGAGCATGTGTCCCACAATAACCCTGTTAGCATAACATTTTTAGCTGGTAAAAGAAAACCGTGAATCACATGAAACACTGGAATTAACATCAAACTGGTTTCTTAAAGAATGGGCAGAGCAAAGCTACGTCCTCTCTTCATATTTTCATAACATTGTCAGCCTTGATTGAATGTCTCATTCTACCTCATATTATCAGGTCAGACTAATTATTTTTTCCATCAGTCAAGTTTGTCCTCTTGGTCAGCAGTAACAGCTAGCTAAATATGTAGCTTCTACTGCTGAGAAAAAGATCACATTAGCATGGATTAGCAACCCTGTTACTGTGATTAGGGTTAACAAACAACAAAACATGGAATAAAAATAGTGCCATTGATGTGTAAGCTGATCCAATCAAGCCTTTGATAGTTTATTACCCATTATTGATAAATATGTAGCAGAAAATTGTAAAAGATTTATTTATCAAAAATCTTGGAAGTTCACATGTCCTCCAATTCTGGAATGACCCATCTAACAGGAACTGTCAAACTTCAGTTTAGCTCCATCTGTTGGGCCACTGGGCACAATTTGAGATGCTGTATTCTGTTAGAATTGGCCCAAGGACCCCCAGCAATCCTATGTGCTGCAGATCTTCAAGGTCCTCCAGCGACCCCAGGTACCCACGTACCGACCGCAGCGACCTCAGATGGTATCCTATCCATTCAAGAAGCCCAGCTACCATCTCAAGGTGCTACGCCAGAAGTTAGATTTCTTTTTTCATGTATGTAATTTGTTTCTTAGGCTACAAGTTTGTTTTAGTGTTTATTATATGCCAATATATGCACTATGAACGGCAACTTCATGTTGTGTGTGTCGTGACCTTTATACAGGTTTGGATCAATAATATGCCACTGAACTGAAACTAGATTGTTTTATGGCTGCAACACAGTGCACTGATTTGAATTACATTCCACCTTGTTTACCTGGTTGCACAGAGCTGCCATCTAAGTATTAAATCAGGGAACACTGGCAGTAATGATCCATGTCCAGTCATTTAAATGAAAGCCATTTCTCCAGAACTGCAGAGTTCACCTTTAAAGTCCGAACACACCTCGTACTAAACATCCCAGTCTAGATACAGTTTGGGAGTGCATCTATCCTGATAAGTGGAAATCAAAGCCATGACCACAATCACTTTTGTAATCAAACCCACATTTATTGGTTGTCTGGTCACAGAAAGCTTGCAGCAGCTCTAGTTGGCGTGCAGGGCCTTCCAGCGGGACAGAGGGCCTCTGCTGGGGATGTACTTCACCCCACAGCCGTCAGGAATCAGACGCTTCTCGGCCATCATGTCGTCAAAGTCGCAGGCGTTGAACTTGGTGAAGCCATACTTCTTAGAAATATGAATCTGAAGGTAAGAACAAAGTCAGAAGTCAACCCAGGCTTAGAATTAGCAGAATTTAAGGCCAGTTTCAATTGGCTGAGGGAACTTTGTCTCAGTGGTCCCTTAAAGCACTCAGCACCTCCCAGCTGAGGACATACACAACCAAAGAGTCGCTGTCTGCAGCCTTTGCACACCAGAAGCGCACATGAGCAGAACTGGTCGGCTTAATAGACTGCAGAGCTGTATCAGATAGCATTACAGATGCACGCTAACTCAGCTAGCTTTCATCTGGAACAAAACAAAATCGCAATCAACAAGGTTTGAGCATTACCTTCTGGCGACCAGGGAACTTGAACTTGGCTCTACGCAGAGCCTCGACCACGTGCTCCTTGTTCTGGGCCTTGGTACGCACGGACATGATCACCTGACCGATGTGCACGCGGGCCACGGTGCCCTGGGGTTTACCGAAAGCACCGCGCATACCAGTCTGGAGCCTGAGAGCCACAAGAACAAAACATTACCGAAACATCCCACAGCACTTGGCTGAAAACTCCAGGAACAAAAGGCAATTTAAACACATTTACATTTGTGCCGTGCATATGAATACAGAATCTAAATTTCAAATCATTACATTTAGCAAGAATTATACAAAGATGAAAGATTCTCACCTATCAGCTCCAGCACAGGATAACATTTTGTTGATACGGATGACATGGAAGGGATGCAGACGCATACGGATGTGGAAACCGTCCTTACCGCAGGTCTTCACCATGTACTTGTTAGCACAGATACGGGCAGCCTCCAGAGCTGCAGAGGTGACAGTAGAATGTAAGGGACACTAGTATTTCTGCACAATGAATGTACAACAGCTCACCTCAATGAACAACTACATACGGAAAACAGGAAGAAAACCTACTCTAAACAACCAAAACCTTATTAATACACACATGCAAATGTTTCTCACACACACAATTACATCTAAACACCTGAAGTACTGTACACTCGTATGCATCCTGTACATTATGTACGTAGAGTGTGTTTACATGCAAAGCAGAAACCTCCTAAAAACATAACGCTGCTATTTCTGCATATAAAACCATACACTTCATATCCCAAAACATACATCCAACACATAATCACATCAGAGGAAGGAAAAAGGGCTATTTTCATCATCAGTTCATCGTCAGATTGTTTCTATCCCATTTACCAATTTACTGACTAATCAAACTGCACCCTGGAAGTCTGTGAAGCTCCAGGAGAAGTTCTGAACTGTTTATGTTTTATAAAGTTCAAAAAGACCCCAACAATTCCATTTCTAATGATACAATGAAGAAAAGCAGCTCATCCTCTTTGGGGACAGTAGTAGTAGTTTTTGTTTGCATGTACATCTGCAAGTTTGGTCATGACGCCTCAACTGCTCACCTTCTGAAGACAGCTGCTCGTACTCATCAGAGACCATGTGGCCGCACAGAGGGAACTCATCTACCTTGGCCTTCTTCCTGCCCAAGTCGAAGATCCTGATCTTGGGATCTACACAGAGCAGAGAAAACAAACAGGCAACAGTTTAGTAACAGCTCTTTAAACTATACAGTCACATCTAAGCTTTACACTCTTAAGATTTACATTCAGACATTCAGATCACTGCGACCAACAGTAACAGCATAAGAAGCAGGCGATGGATTATCCAAAAGCAACAATGATAGTTTGTCTCAGTGGTCCCTTAAAGCACTCAGCACCTCCCAGCTGAGGACATACACAACCAAAGAGTCGCTGTCTGCAGCCTTTGCACACCAGAAGTGCACATGAGCAGAACTGGTCGGCTTAATAGACTGCAGGAAAAAACAACAGACCACTGCCACACGGTCACTTTTAAGTCAAAACAGCATCATATTATTCATTAATGGGCCAAAAAAGCAGCTACTAAACGCTGACTTCCTACATTTTGAAGTCAACACTAATGATGAGTAAAGAGTGCAAATAGCTTACCTGGCACACCCCTGCAGAAACGGGACTTGGGGTATGGCTTGTTCTTGCAGTAGCGATAGCTGTGGGAGACACAAAATGGAACCTTTTAGACATATTAGCTGAAGACACTATCACAGTTTAATCTGAATGAATCTTTCAGTCAGTAAATCTAATTAACCTTCTGAACACTAAACCTACAGATGAGTTAGAATGACATATCATTATTTTTAAAAACAACATAAAAACAAGCAATTGTTGATTTTTAGTTTTTCCTATTGTCCTTAAACTAATCTTGTGTGATTGGAGGTTCAGTCAGGATAATTCATGTCACCTTAAAATTACATTTTCTTAAAATCTTTCCAATCGACATGTCTCATTTGAAAACTAAAATAAATGTAGGACAGGACTTTATATCGCAGTGGAAAAATTAACTAAAGTGACAAGTATGATGAGAATAAAATTCACTACTTGTTGGGGTTTAGATGGTTTAAGACTATTTAAAACTCAGTGCTTGTCCGAGTCTTTTCTTTCTGTAACCTCAAACTCATTCATTCTAGGTTTAAACAGCTAGCAAATATAGCTGATTTTTAAAAACAGGCCTTGAAACGTTCTGAGAAGTGGACACTGTACTTTTAAACAAACATTTGTTAAACAAGAGGACATTACGCATTTGTTGGGGACTAATTTCAGCAGGACAGTGTTTGAGGAACTGAGTCAAAATGACCTACAGCAGCAGCATTTTTAGGATCTTGACACATTGGATCCAGCAGTGTTTGGATTTAATCTGACAACTGCATCATTTTACAGAAATTTCAGAATAAAAGTTTTTTATAAAATGTGAGGAGCTTTGATTCTCACAAATTAAGGTCATTAAGGCCCAATTTCCTTCTGTGATTAGCTCACACTCACATCGCGTTTAGTGCCTTGGACTTTGTCTAAGCAACTTAAAATAAAACAGTAAAATGTGTTTATTATTACTGGGCCATAAGCTGCTATTAAAAGATAGTTACTTTAAAGAGGTCACGTTCTACATGTAAGTGGAAAGCTTTCCAACACACGTTACTGCTCCTTAATTTACCATTTCAATAATATCCGCAACAGTTTTGATCAACTTTAACACAGAATGGGACAACAGATGAGGGCTACTTTATTGTTACTTTTTAATCAAACCCCCAATTTAGACACAACCACTGATGTAAAGCGCATTTTTGTAAATATAACGTACATGTGTCTCAGTGCTACAGTGGGATCCCTGATCGCTTTTTTTTATTTATTTTTTTATCAGCAGTGAAGCTCTATGGCAAGAACGAAAAATATACAATTTTAGCAACCTTTTGATTAAAACTTAACTTTAATCTGAGAGGTCTATTCATCTTAAGGACGAATATACCAACATCACAGTCCTGCTATCATCCATAAGAAATATTTAATAACATTTGTGGACCTAAAATACAAATCAAACTGTAGTGGAAGTATTTTTCAAGAGTGATGATGGGAAGTAATAGAAATATTATAAATGCTTTTTGATGTTTAAAGTGACTAGCTTGCAACAGCTAGTACATTTACAGGGCTAAATTAAACCAGCTTCCTTACAGAAAGCAAAATCACTATTAACCTGACGATACAAAGCTTTCTGAACCGCAGGTGTAACGCAGATTTTCGTATAAAGAGTAAAAAAAAACACGCAGGTTCTGGAGTTTAGTGTCAGCGCTAGGTTATTTGCTAGCTTAATGCTAGCTAACGTTACCTCAACAAGCTAACACTACCTATCAGCGAAGTGACATTATGACATTTTCGGGGAGTATTACCATTCATTACAGCTAACAATAACAGTTAACAGAAAGCCAAGTGTTTACTGCTATAACTGAACCACGGCGTGTCTAGAGGCCTGCCGGTTTGCCCTCATACAGTCCACATGGTGCGGACCCGGAGCCGCTGCCATTTTCCTCCGACTGCGGCTCCCTCGGCCCGGCTTTGAAACCATAAAGAAGAGGACTTACCAGCGGGCTGGTCGGCGGCCCATGGTTGCGATCTGTAAATTAACAAATAAAGACGCGTTACTTGGTTAAATTGGGGCTCGGATTGGAGAAAAATAACTTTTAATTTGCCACTTTGATGGAGAGCCGAAGAAAACGCGCTCCCACCACGCACTCACCTAATGGAGGAAAGGAAGATGAAGCCGCTTCCGCTTCGTCACATGGACATGACCTGTCTGGGTTTAGTATATTTTATATTTATTACTACGTTATTTTTTATTCAAAATGTGCCATTTGTGATATAAATTTGGGAATATATAAAAATATTTAAATATACGGTTGATGAAATGTATTTAACGGCCGTTGACACGCTTCAATTGAATGCTGGGAAATGTAGTTTTACGCGACATCTACTTTACAGCCACGTTACAACTACCTTAACCTAGAATTTAGTCCACAAAGAGCAATATATAGTTTCTTTTAAAATAAGTGTATTGGTAATAAGAATAAAATATAGCTGAATAGATTTAGAGGGTAATTAATACATGCCAGACTCCAACTTTCTTATTATAAAACTACATCTAAAATCCTGTAAAGGGGGACTCTTACCTCAGGACTAATTTTCATCAATACAAACATGGTGCATATGTGCAATAATAGCATGCCCTTTTTAACTGATGTTGCTTGAACTTTGACTGAAGCACAGCTAAACACAAAGGCCACATATTTAACCACGCCTGACGTGTACGTCAGCGGGGTTAATGCATTCGCTTCGGCATCTGGCTGGCTGGGTAAGTATGCATGTGTGTGGGTATGTCCGTTCAGATATCTCTGCAAGTGCTGAAGTCAGGATGATCAAACTTGACACTGAAGATCGGTCTAAGGTCCCCTGCTCAGTTGTGGAGTTAGAGGTCAGCAGATCAAGTAGGAAGGAATATATGTAGGATGATCAAAATTGATACAGAGTATCATGCATGGGCGTGGTTCTGCCCTCTACTGAGGTCTCCTCTAGTTTATTATTGTTTTCATTTTATGATTCCTACAACACTCTTGAGCTCAGATTTTATATGAGATTGCCGAGTAGTTAAAGTAGTATTAGGGTTATTTAAATGGATAGGAGGTGCTCGCTTCGGTTCTTCTCTTTAAGAAAAAAAGAACACTGAAATAATCACCAGCTGCCATAGTTTTTCAGACTTCAAGACTCAAACACAGCATCATATCTGTGCTGAACTTTATACACGTGTTCTCTGATTCAGGACCAAAATTCTTTAATTTTAGATGATAGCTATCAAGAAATCCTGACCAATTTCTGTCGTTTTTTATCCTCTGAGCTTTGTTTTGTACATGTATTCAGATGCCATTTTATATGGGATGTTGTATTTATATACTTTATTGTATTTTTTATTTCTTGTACACATGATCTTGTGATTATTACACACGATTAAAACACAAAAGCACAATCATGCATTTTGGCTCTTTCATGGATTTGTAGGTTTCCATATCGAGTTTTCGGACAAACACTTGTTTTGTCATCATGGTTCTTGATGGGGTTTAAGTCAGGACTTTAGGGAGACCAATCTAAAACATTTTTTCAGGCCACATTTGTCATTTCTTTATCTGAAAACTAGCGTGGTAATCCTACTTCTATTTTTCCACTTACAGCAAAGCAATCTCAGAGAATAATACTGTGTATCAAGTAAAACACACCGACAGCTGTGTTCCAGCAACTTTCTAATTCATTGCAGATCTGCTTTCTGATGATTCTTGACCATCCTGACTAATTGTCTCTCAGCAGCATCTGATAATTTGTGTTTTTCCTGACTGTGGCATTGACATGACTGGACTATGCACTTTATACTTACAAATAATGCTTGCACAAATGATTTTGGGATCTGGAGCTCATTTGAAATGACTCCAAGTGACTTTCTTGACTTGTTCCGGTCATTAATTTGCTTTAGAGTTTCCCATTGTATTGTTTGCAGCTGTGTCTAGTGAGTGGATCAAATGGGCCTTATTTAAACAGGCTCTGGGGAGTCACCAGCTGTAGTCAATTGTAATTACTCACAAGGTGTTGAGAGGAAAATCTGATTAACAGTGCTTTCTAAATCAACAAAACATATACTTCAAGTTGTATGTTTATTTTCCACTAAGCAGATTTTGTTATTTCTAGAAATCCTAATATGAAATTACGAAGTAGCCAAAATGCATTATTGCTTTTTTGACAAAGACATTTGTGTTTCAATCCTTAAAAAAAAAAAAAAAAAAAAAGCTGTAGAAGTCATTGGAAACTCATGACTTCTAACATATACGTGGTCTTTACATGGTGCTGCTAACCTTTCGTTCACAATTGCAATAGGTAGGTAAGTTCATAACTTCCATTTACAAGTCCTTATCTCTTAACGTTTTTTGACCAGATAAAGTCAGACAAGACAAACCTGTTTTAATCCAACAGTGAGTAAATTTGCAGATTTACAGCAAAAAAGGGGATCATGCAAACATGTAGAAGACATTAGTAGAAAGTAAAAATGCATAAAATATATTCAAGAGCACTGATTCTTCCATGTGTGTATCTTCAGAAATTATACATGAAAATCAGCTGGATGTGGAAAATAACATTAATGCACAGATCAGTGGTGTAGCACAAAGACACTTCCAGTCAAAAGTTTGGACTCACCCTCTCATTTAATGTGTTTTTTTGTTTTCATGACTATTTACATTGTAGATTCTCAATGAAGGCATCAGAGCTATGAGTAAACACACATGGAGTTATGTAGTAAACAGAAAAGTGTGAAATAAGTCAAAACATGTTTTTATATTTTAGATTCTGAGTGGCTACTTTTCTCAAAGCAAAATAGCCATCCTTTGCTTTGATTCCTGCTTTGTACACTCTTGGCATTCTCTGGATGAGCTTCATGAGGTAGTAATGGTTTTCAGTTCACGGGTGTGCCTTGTCAAGGTTCATTTGTAGAATTTCTTGCCTTCTTAATGGGGTTTGGACCATCCATTCTCTGGATGAGCTTCATGAGGTAGAACCTGAACTGGTTTTCACTTCACAGGTGTGCCTTCTCAAGATTCATTTGTAGAATTTCTTGCCTTTTTGCAATTATCTGGACTGACTGACTTTCAGTTCTTAAAGTAATGATGGACTGTCGTTTCTCTTCACTCAGCTGATTGGATGTTGCCATAATATGGATTCTAACAGTTGTCAATAGGGCTGTCAACTGTGGAGCAACCTGACTTCTGCACAACACAACGGATGGTCCAAACTCCATTAAGAAGGCAAGAAATTCTACAAATGAACCTTGACAAGGCACACCCGTGAACTGAAAACCATTACTACCTCATGAAGCTCATCCAGAGAATACCAAGAGTGTACAAAGCAAAGGGTGGCTATTTTGAAGAATCTAAAATATAAAACAAGTTTTTACTTATTTCACGCTTTTTTTGTTAACTACAAAATTCCATATGCGTTCATTCATAGTTTTGATGCCTTCAGTGAGAATCTACAATGAAAATAGTCATGAAAATAAAGAAAAACCATTAAAGGAGAAGCTGTGTTCAAACTTTTGACTGGTTGTATATGTCAGTGTTGAGGCTTTGTTGCTCATTTTGTGTGACTAATGTTGATTTCCTTTTCTTACTTAACAAAGCTATTATTAATTGAAATCACCATCAACTATGATACAACCACAACCATCTGACTGTTTATTTGTTACTAAGGAGCTGCTCACATCACTGCAGCAGGTTAACGCATTCTACAAAGTGGCCTGTAGGGGGCACCAGTGTACTACACATCCACAGTCACCGCTGCACTGTGCCCTACTTTGGTAATTCCTAAAAAGGAGCAATGAGCTCATATCTAAAGTTAATGCAAAACAAATGTTGTTCTCCAGCTGAGGAATCTTGACTTTGTTGTTACGGCTCGGTCTGACATCACTCAACATTACAAAGACTGTTGAACACTGTGGGAGTCAGGGAAGGACATGGAGGATTTACTCTGTCCCATTGGTCCTGGCATCATGTTTGGTGTCTTCACACATCTTTGAATCTTTGAAGTGGTGAAACACAGACACTCATTGGTGACATAAACACAAAGCAGATATCTGAAGCCATTTTCAGACATGAGATATGTAACACTGCTGGATTCGTTCGTCTGTTCAAGTGATGGCATTTAGACTGAAGCCACTTTTATGTAAGAGGTCATTGCAGCTTCACTCAGAGATTAAACTGTACTTATGGTTACATTTATAGTGTATCTATGCCTTTTGCACCTTCTGTTTCTTTGGCTCCTTGTATTTATACAGCTTTTACATACACTACTGTTCAAAAGTTTGGGGTCACCCAGACAATTTCATGTTTTTCCGTGAAAACTCACACTTTTATTCATGTGCTAACATAACTGCACAAGGGTTTTCTAATCATCAATGAGCCTTTCAATAGCATTAGCTAACACAATGTAGCATTAGAACACAGGAGTGATGGTTGCTGGAAATGTTCCTCTGTACCCCTATGGAGATATTCCATTAAAAATCAGCTGTTTCCAGCTAGAATAGTCATTTACCACAATAATAATATCTAGACTGGATTTCTGATTCATCTAATGTTATCATCATTGAAAAAAAAAAGTATTTTCTTTCAAAACAAGGACATTTCTAGGTGACTCTAAATGTTTGAACACTATTGTATATACTGAAATTACAAATGTTTACTTAAGCTGCACCTTGTGTGTACTTTTTGCACTACTTTAAATCATTACATTTCCATATATGTTCAGCAATGTGCAATATCCAGAAGTGCAACATCACTCACACTACTGTTTTTACAGTTCTTAACACACCGGTTAAGCATTTCACTGGTTTCATAGAATACACATATGATTTTTTTTTTTTGCTAGATTTTTACATTTTATACTTGGACATTTTTTACTGTACATATAAAAACGTTTTCTGATTGTTCTGTTCTACATTAGGTGACACATAGTACTTCAAATACCTAACAACCTTTATAGAGAGTATGGTTTACAAATCTGCAAATTCTTTGGATGTGCGATGTAAATCTAACTGGTAGATGCAAATATAGTAGAGTAAAGTCATCTTATTTTGGCACACAAGCTGCATCTTTTTCTGTCTGCTACGTTTTTTGGACATTGATGTTGGAATTTAAAAAACAAAAGCCAAATCATTTGACTTGACTCCAACTTCAAGTGTAAATGTATGCTGTTTGGACTTGTGTTGAAAATGACATGGAAATCTAATTAGATCCACCCAAGTGTGATTGCAGCGGTCATAGAAAAACGAGCAGTGTTCTTTGAGATGTGAAGCTGATGCATTCAAGTACTGTGAGATTAACAGAAAGGAGCACACGTCTAAAAGGGGGATTTGTCAGGATAACCTCCCACCCTGTCATCTCTGCACATGAAGGTCAGAAAGCAGCGCTCTATCTTGTCTGGTTCCTCAGTATCTTTTGTATCTTCTCCAGACTTTTCCTGTGTCTAAAGACCAGCAATGACGGAATGACGATGGAAAGGGAGCCAGGACCAAAAATGGTCGTAGAGTTTGTGCCTGGTTCTGGTGACCAATGACAGACACTTAGAGACACCAACACACACACACACACACACACACACACACACACACACACACACACACACACACACACACACACACACACACACACACACACACACACACACACACACACACACACACACACAGTGCAACAGAAATAAAAGTGGGACAAAATTTTCCATTTAGATCCAAGCTGCAAAACAAACACACTTCTGTTCTGTTAATAAGCAGGAACAAGGTCGATAATGACCTGAAATACACTCAATCACTGTTTTACTGCAGTTTAGATGAGAAGATTAATACCCTTTATATACATTTAACATGAAGATAGATGCCGATGCCGTTAGCTTAGCTTCATAAATACTGGAAGACAAAGTTAAATAGCTGGATAGCCTGGCTCAAAAACAGAAAAAAAGAAAAGAAAAAAAACTCCACTTGTCCTTTAAAGCTTACTTATCAACAGCTTATATCTCAGTCCAGACAAAGTGTTCTTCTTGGGTGCCGGATTTAGTCTACTTCACAAAATCCTTGATGTTATTTATTAACTAGTTCCACACAGACTTTGTAGGTTTGGATGGAGCCAAGCTGGCTGCAACTCAGGGCTGAAATCAATACAGAAATACCTTAATCAGTTGATAAAAAATAAAAAAATCTTAGGCTTTAATTGACATCTACACAAAAAAAACATCAATTTCTCTCTATGAAAACTGAGTCAATCATTTTTTAAGGCTCATTATGGTGTCAGCTGCTAAATTCAGGTGCTCTAATTCAGAAATGATTGCAGCTGATTGATCAGATCTGTTAGCATAACATAGTTAAAGCAGTTAATGTTAGATTTGGGTGTTGTTCTTGTCACATTTTTTTACTTACTGTAGATTTATTTTTCGCTGTAATATAAAGTCCTGTAGCTCTATGGAAACAGCACAACCTGGATCTAGATCTAGTATGAACACAAAAATATCTTCCGATTGTAAAACAATTATAATACCCCCCCCCCCCCCCCCCAAAAAAAAAAAAAAAAAAAAGCAAAGAGTTAAATTCTTTGATAAAACCTGGAATCGTCACATACAACATTCTCCCAAGTGCCCACAGATGTAACAAATACTGGAAAAAAAGTGATTTTTTTCATAGAATATTTTTCTACTTTCATTTTAAAGAACCTTCACATCCGTCTCCTGTGTGTTCTCTGTAAGCACAATTGCAGTTCAGGTCCTCTGAAAAATCCCTGAAGTTTTTGTTTTAGTCTACTTTATTTGAGTCTAGTTCATGGTAATGTTTTATTTTTGGCATTTTTTTAAAAATGAGAAGTGATTGTGACAAAGGAGCTGCACATTGGATGGTGGTTAGCATTGTCGCCTTGCAGACAGAAAATCCCCGGTTCACGTCCTCGTCTTAAAACCCCAAATTAATCATCAGTTAAACTGAAATTTGGAGTCAAAGGTGCAGCACGGACCAATAAACCACAAACTTGAAGCCTGCACTGAAATCAAGGTCATGTCGAGAAATGAGTCGATGAAAATGCTCCCAGTCAGTGTTTAATCATTTCAAGTCCTTCCAGGTGATGTTTCTGCAGCGTCCTGGAGGCTCTCAGGTGTTTTGGTAAGCTTTATACAGTAGGTACGGAACGTATTCAGACCCCTTGAAATGTTTCACTCTCTGTGTCATTGCAGCCATTTGCCAAAATCAAAAAAGTTCATTTTATTTCTCATTAATGTACACTCAGCACCCCATCTTGACAGAAAAGAATAGAAATGTAGAAATTTTTGCAAATGTATTAAAAAAGAAAAACTGAAATATCACATGGTCAGAAGTATTCAGACCCTTTGCAGTGACATTCATATTTAACTCACATGCTGTCCATTTCTTCTGATCCTCCTCGAGATGGTTTTGCTTCTTTATTGGAGTCCAGCTGTGTTTAATTAAACTGATTGGACTTGATTAGGAAAGGCACACACCTGTCTATATAAGACCTTACAGCTCACAGTGCATGTCAGAGCAAATGAGAATCATGAGGTGGAAGGAATTGCCCAAGGAGCTCAGAGACAGAATTGTGGCAAGGCACAGATCTGGACAAGGTTACAAAAGAATTTCTGCAGCACTCGAGGTTCCTCAGAGCACAGTGGCCTCCATCATCCTCAAATGGAAGAAGTTTGGGACGACCACAACTCTTCCTAGATCTGGCCGTCCAGCCAAACTGAGCAATGGTGGGAGAAGAGCCTTGGTGAGAGAGGTAAAGAAGAACCCAAAGATCACTGTGGCTGAGCTCCAGAGATGCAGTCGGGAGATAGGAGAAAGTTCCACAAAGTCAACTATCACTGCAGCCCTCCACCAGTCGGGGCTTTATGGCAGAGTGACCCGACGGAAGCCTCTCCTCAGTGCAAGACACATGAAAGCCCGCATAGAGTTTGCCAAAAAACACATGAAGGACTCCCAGACTATGAGAAATAAGATTCTCTGGTCTGATGAGACCAAGATTGAACTTTTTGGTGTTAATTCGAAGCGGTATGTGTGGAGAAAAGCAGGCACTGCTCATCACCTGCCCAATACAATCCCTACAGTGAAACATGGTGGTGGGAGCATCATGTTGTGGGGGTGTTTTTCAGCTGCAGGGACAGGACGACTGGTTGCAATTGAAGGAAGGATGAATGCGGCCAAGTACAGAGATATCCTGGAGGAAAACCTCTTCCAGAGTGCTCAGGACCTCAGACTGGGCCAAAGGTTCACCTTTCAACAGGACAATGACCCTAAGCACACAGCTAAAATAATAAAGGAGTGGCTTCAGAACAACTCTGTGACCGTTCTTGACTGGCCCAGCCAGAGCCCTGACCTAAACCCAATTGAGCATCTCTGGAGAGACCTCAAAATGTCTGTCCACCAACGTTCACCATCCAACCTGAAAGAACTGGAGAGGATCTGCAAGGAAGAATGGCAGAGGATCCCCAAATCCAGGCGTGAAAAACTTGTTGTGTCATTCCCAAGAAGACTCATGGCTGTACGAGCTGAAAAGGGTGCTTCTACTCAATACTGAGCACAGGGTCTGAATACTTCTGACCATGTGATATTTCAGTTTTTCTTTTTTAATACATTTGCAAAAATTCTACATTTCTGTTTTTTTCTGTCAAGATGGGGTGCTGAGTGTACATTAATGAGAAATAAAATGAACTTTTTTGATTTTGGCAAATGGCTGCAATGACACAGAGAGGCAAACATTTCAAGGGGTCTGAATACTTTCCGTACCCACTGTATGTATCCCTGTGACAGACTGGTGACCTGTCCTGGGTGTCCTCTGCCTTCACCCTAAGTCAGCTGGGATAGACTCCAACCCCCTGTGACCCTAATGAGAATTAAGTGGTGTATAGATATTGGATGGATTGATGGATGGGTTTTGATAAGATACCACATTTTAGTCTTAGAGTTGGTCAATTTTCCAAACTGAACTGCGTGTTCTGTTGGAAAGCTGACAATCTGGTGGTTGTTTTTGTTTTCACAGTGTCTGGCTTTGATAAATGGTGTGGCATTTTAAAAAAGGTGACATGCTTTTAAGGTCTGCTGGTGGGTTTTACAAGAAATACCTATTTGCAACAGCATTAAACTCTTTGTTTTGTTTGAGGCACTAAAAACCACCAAAACATCTGTGTATAAAAAATCAATACACTGAATTTCCACATCTGCCAAGCTGAAACGTTAAGAACAATCAGCATTTTACCTTGAAATTCTGAAAACAGATGCACATTACAAGTCATCATTACATCACTGTGTTATTTTGAACATTTCAATCAGTTTTTTAGGCTTGTATTACACACACTATTTGCTCGGGTGTTTAAAAATGGCAGTTCTGTGTTTCCTCCGTTGATCGTTGGTAATCCAGCCCCAGCCCCTGACGTTTCTTAACTGTGGCCCAGCAAAGAGCTGGTGCTTGCTAAGCACCAGTTTTTGGAGCCTGGAGCCGGAGCTTAGGTGGTGGAAACACAAAGAACAGGTGTTAAGTCAGATTCTGGCTCCGAACTAGCACTGGAAGCTTAGTGGAAAAGGGGCCATTTTGGCATTTTTAAAAAGATAGCATGCTTTTAAGGCCTGCTGGTGGGTTCAGAGTGTGCAAGATACCTGTGCGTGCTTCTTAATTCTAGGGTTGTAGCTAATTAAGGAAAAGATCATGCCAACTGTATGTTCTGGTCTCTATTTTACAAGAAACAGGATCCCATTTCACGACTATCACTTACAAATTGCAAATGAAGCTGTTGAGCTCTGCAGCGCTGACATTTCTTTTGACAGGTTAAAGTCAAAATGAACAGGAGAAAGGATGATCTCATGTTGCAGGTTATAGCTTGTACATTTCATTACAACACAGGCTCCTGGGCCTTTAAGCGGCTCCGATGTGATGACACAGCTCTCTACGTTCATCTTCAAGTTCACTTGCTTCCTGTTTTCATGCTAACTTTTCCTGGCTCACATCTCCAGACATGAGGGTGTAATCAATTATTTTTCATCTACAGGACTTCCAGGAATTGTTGAAATATTAATTTAAATCTCGAGAAAGGCAATAAATTACTAGTGGCATCAGTTTATGCTGAACCCATGTGGAGCAAACCACACTGATGGTAACAATGATCCTGTTGTCAAAACAATGACTTCTGTGTGGTTTATTCAGCTGCATGCTGCTCGCTTGACAACCACACTGAAGAAACACATTATCAGCACTGAATTGCTCATTCTGCCAACCACACCCTCACACACACACACACACACACACACACACACACACACACACACACACACACACACACACACACACAGTCTTTTGACTAAAATGTAATAATTAACTAAACTTTTAGAACAAGTCGTCATACTAAAACGTATGAATTTTCATTACAGGGACTTGTAGGGAGGCAGAATCCCACAATGAAGATGTCTAAAAAGATTTTCCTCTTCACAGCTTGTGTAATATAACTTCACACACACACAGCTACCCGCTGACCAGTGTTTCTAATGCAGGAGGGTGTGGTTGTTAACACCCTGTGTGTTACTCTCATAGCGGAAGTGTGTCAGGGACGTACATGGTGTCTGTGTGAGTGAGCTGTCCAAACACAGGGTCGAAGGTAATTCGAGTTTATCGTAGCTGCAGCAAAATTTGTCTTCATTCTCCTCCTGAAGTATGGATGGCAAAAGACAGAGAATGAACCCAAAGCACAACACTTGAAGTCTGCACTGAAGTAGAGCTCAGAGTGAAAAAGTGCTCGAGTGTAGGATTGTGATTTTTAAAAATCCTCAAAATTCCATTTCTGCACGAATAAGCTGGATTGTCAGTGGCATTTTAAATGAAATGTGTTTTCTAAAGTAACAGTATGAGGTAGCAGGAAACTTTGGACTTTCAAAGAGCTACAGAATTAGCATCATGAGGTTGGAGAGGGGGTGCTACACAAGACTTTCACCTGAGAGACTGGGTTTCACGTCTCATGAAATTAACACCTAAGTTTCATTTTTAGTCACTGGTTGGTTACGTTTACACACTAAAACTTCTCAGTTAACTTCTCCATGTTCTGGGTAATCTCGCATATCAAGACAATGTTGTACAGTTGTTTGTTACACCGTTAGCATGTGGTAAAGTAGCTAAACAAGGTTCTTTTTTATTACATGTACAGTAGGTCCTCAGTTTCCGACGTCCTCAACCTACGATATTTCGTAGTTGTGTCACCATTTCTGCTAAATTTATTAATAAAGTCTTGTTCCATCATTCCTACATATGGTGTTTGCGACGTTAAAACAAATTTTGCACGAAACTAATTGGCAAGTGGAGCGGACGAATGCGTCGTCACGCGCCGCTATACAAGGAAGACGGCTTTGTTTATATTCCCCAGTTCTACGCCACATACGTCATATTATGTTAGTTCCGACTTACAGCAAAAATCGAGTTTCATCGCACCATAGAAACAAAATTCCAGCATAAGTCAAGGAGCCCCTGTACACAATTAGAACGTCAACACAGTCAAAGAGCTGAATAGCCATTTAGCTTTTTCCCCATGCTACTAGCACAGCCCAATCTCTCCATAATACAAAAGTTGACATTGTTCAAAGTACTCGAGACCAATTATTCAACATCGGGGAAAAAAGAAAAAGAAAAAAGAAAGAGCAGTTTTTCACAAACACATTGGAGATCATTTAGGTTCTCATAAGAATGAACTGTATTCTGGCTGATTTGAGGCTTTGTATAGTTAAAACGCACTGAAATAACTGATAATGCTGAAAGTTCGTCTTGTTTAATTTGTTGGATTATTTTAGTCAGTTAAATTTCCTTTTTCTATAAAACAAGAATAAGCAGTCACCCCTTTTTAGAAACTTTTCTTTCTACATTGGTACCATGTGCCTATCTGAGTTTTTGTGGACAGTGATATAAGGCTTTATAGTCGACATTCATACCTCAGAAATTAAAGTTACACCCATGGCGTCTGACCACAACAATCTCAAAAACACAGATTCACGTTTCCAGACCTATAGCTTTACAATCTGCAGCTTTTTATATCCTTATTCTTCAATAGAATCAGTTCCTAGTTTGACAACGTATACTTGAATTACTCAAGTAGTCCAACTTTTTTGCAGTGTTTGTGCAGAGTAACAGGTGAATTTATGTGCTCGAGAAACTGTGACCGTAGAGAGAAACTTTTTTAAGGTGACTTTTAGGCTTTTTTGTAGTAGTTTTGCATCTTTTTGTGAGGACTTTGCATCCTGTGGTAGATATTGCTCTTTTTGCAGAGATTTTGTCTCTTTTTGTGTTGATTTTTAGGTCTACATGTTGGGCTTTTGAGTCTTTGCAGTGATTTTACACCTTTTAGCAGTGACTTTTTGGTCTCTATGTGGTAATTTGTATAAAATGAACCATCTAGAGTAGTTTTATGCTAAAAATTTAAATTTTAGGCACACATGAGACTTTGCTGACAAAAAGAACACAATATAGGACCTTATGGCGCTGTCACACTCTAGCGTATAGAGCCAGCGTATGAGGAACGTATCGAATATTTCCAAAAATTGTTTATATGCACAACTTTTCAGCATATGAGGTCAATTTTCGGTTAATGACCGTTAGAGTAACGTGAGCCTAGCGTACCATCAGTGTATGAGTAGCGTACGCATAGCGTATGCCAGCGTATGTGATGTGATGTCTATTTGGACGTATACCGACGTATGAGTAACGTATATCAGCGTACCTCCAACGTATGAGAAACATATGCGGAACGTATGCGGAACGTCAGCCTAACGTATGAGGAGCGTACACAGCTGGTGATGTTGGGACCAACCCTGTCAAGCAGTTCATCATACATTTCTGGAGGCATGCGTAGGAAGTTCCTGAAGGCTCTCTGATCTTCATTTCTCAATTCAACCATAAGCTGGTCATAAAGGCCAAATTGACGCCGCCTTCCAATCCAAGGTTTCACCCAGATTGCACGTCTCATTCTACGCCTTCTTCTTCTGTGTCTAGCATACTCAACTGCCAACTGTAACAAATCTTGGTGATGTTGTAGCACAGCAACCTCCATCTCTGAACTGCTGGTACAAACTGATACAGATTTGGAAATGTGAGACTTTATATACCCCCCATACGCTGGAAATACGCATGTAATACGCATGGGATAAGTTGGCTGTACGCTCAGAACACGTTAGGCATAAGTTGAGTACGTTAGACTGTCGTTAGAACTACCATCATAACGTTAGCCATTCGTTACACACGTCAGACACACGTTCATTATACACTCCTCTGAAGCTAGGTTTCCTGACCCACTCAATTTCAACGTATGAGAAGCGTACTCGACGTATGAGTAACGTACCTTCAGCGTACCTCTAGCGTGTTCAGCATATGAGGAACGTATGAGGAGTGTAAAATTCATACGTCGGCATACGCTGAAAATTTTTGTGCATGTTCAAAAAATTTTTTGGCTGTCAGCGTACATCAGCGTACCCCGACGTACCCCGGCGTACTAGAACCGTATTCCAGCATACCCCTAGCGTGTTTCAGCGTATGTCAGCATATGCCCAAAAGTCCATACGTTCCTCATACACTGGCTCTATACGCTAGAGTGTGACAGGGCCATTAAAGATCGAGCTCAGGGAAAAGTTTAGGCAAGTACTGGTTATGGGTATGGTTATGGTTATGGTTAAGGTTAAAAGTCTCACAAAATAAATGTAAGTCAATGTCATTGTTGGTTATTGTGGTGCCTGTTAGCATTGCTGCCAATTTTACCCCAGTAGTCACTCATGGTATTACATCTAAACAGTTGCATGAGGCCCAGAAAGCTGTTTATATATGAAAGAAACATCTGCAAAACAGTAAGCAGATACATTTTTATCTCTTTGTAATGTGACTTTTTAACCCATGGTATTTCCATATGTCTTAAAAAAACAAACTTCTCAGCACCTAGTTAAGAGAGTGCTTTTAGGATTTCACCCCAATCTGAAGTGTGTGCACTAAGCTTGAAGCCACAAGCAAAGCCAGTGGACTAACACAACACTGGTTTTAGACTTTTTAGCCGTCTGTTGAGAATAACAATTGCCGTAAGAGGGAAGAGCCCCAGAGTCAGCTGACTATTCGGCATTGAGGCAGCACCTGGAGGCTGAAGGACGACATAGATTTGTCTGTTGGAACTCTGTCAGATTGTGCAACAGAAGGGGAATTTTTATTTTTGCTGAATGGGCATTTGGTGCCCACGTTGTTGACGGGGAAGTGAAATTGAAGGGTTGCCATGGAGACCGAGAGCAAGGAAAACATAAACAGGTGACTCATTCCTCCTTAGTCTTTCTTATCATTATTTCTATTTGTTTTCCAGCTCACCTCCTACTAATCGACATCACAGAGGAGGAGGTTGAGGCCTGATACTGTTCATGTGTAATGCTTCCCTTGGTGTTTTTTTTTTTTAATATATTGAGCAATGATTCCAAGTAAACTCTATAAAGGAAGCTTGTCTGAGCACTCGAACATGATTCCATTCCACCTCAGCCCCAATTTCTGTTTTCTTATAATGGCATGACGAGTGTGTTTGCAAAAGAAAAAAGACAGGAATTGGACAAAAGACAAGATGTTAAATAGAATTCAGAAGACAGTAAAGACAAAGACTGTAAAAATGCATATATAATTATGTTGTGCGTATTAAATCACATAAGCTGTCTGTGTCTCTGTGTGCTCGTCGTGTCTCTGCAGGTCTGTATGTCAGGCTCAGCTGCTTCAGTAATGAGATCATATGATGCCATGCAGTTCATGCAGGAGCAGCCCTCCAATCAGTCTGCCTGAATCCTGGTATGTTTGAGCATTTCAGGGAGAAGTAAAGAATGAGGTATAGTGCATTTAGACCTCTATATGTATGTGTATATAGCCTGTATTATACTGGGCCTGACCAGAAACACACCATCTACAGCACTAATTGTTCTTCTCATAATTTAAATCTTTGCATTATTAAAATCGTGTCTACTCTGCTATTCTGTCTGTCTCCTCCTGGCACTGACTTCCGTA
Source organism: Acanthochromis polyacanthus (assembly GCF_021347895.1). Lineage (NCBI taxonomy): Eukaryota > Metazoa > Chordata > Actinopteri > Pomacentridae > Acanthochromis > Acanthochromis polyacanthus. The sequence continues at coordinate 8,471,576 of NC_067118.1, forward strand.
CATTAACATTTTTATTCAGAACAATTACTCCATTAGATTCTGCAGTCTCAGCTAGAAAGCATCTCAGTGCTCAGTTAAAGGTTGTTAGCTTTGTAAGTGTCTGAGAGACAGTTATCGTTGAGATTTTATATAAGTTAATGTTGCTTTCTGGATAATTTTATCGATCTATCTAAACATTATCTATACACTGCTTAATCCTTATTAGTGTCTCAGGGGCTGGAGCCTATCCCAGCTGACTTAGAGTGAAGGCAGGAGACAAATGGACGGGTCAGCAGTCTATCACAGGGCTACATATAGAGAAAACAATCACACTCATATTCACAACTACGGACAACTTAGAGTTACTAAGTCACCTCAGCATGTTTTTGGACTGTGGGAGGAAGCCGGAGTACCCGGAGAAAATCCACACATGAACAGGGAGAACATGCAAACTCCATGCAGAAAGATCCCAGGAAGGTGGAGACATGAAAAGGGGATCTTCTAGCTGACGGTGAAAGAGCTAACCACCAAGCCACTGTGCAGCCCGGATAGTTTTATTAATGTTTGAATTCATACATTTATTTAAATTGATTAAACATCTAATAAATGTTGTTATAGGGGTTAGGTTAGGTTAAAAAAAAGGTTATGTCTATTTAAAGTATGAGTAACATATACCACCTTAAAAGTAATGTTTGGCTAAAAATGTTATGTTCTTTGTTGCAATGTATTAATTTGATGAGTCATTCAGACTGCACCTGTCCTATGGGTCGGGAGAAACATGGCTGCAGAGGAAAAACATATGGTCCCTAAGTGAACATATTCTGCACAGTCTGAGAGGTGTACATGGTACTATGTAACTTAATATTTTCATTTGTTTCATATTTGTGGAGAATGTCTTTACGCTGACATTTTCATATTATCAGTGGACCTGTTTGTCCACTTATACTAGCTTGAGAGACTGTTGTTTAGGCCTGTCTAATTATTAATACCTGCTTGATAACTGACAGTATGTATGAGAGGGACAGAACATTTAGCACATGCTAACTATCTAAAGATGCTAACTAGCTAAATACCAGCAATGTTTCTCCAGAATCACAAACTAGACCTTTAACTGAATTTAGAATTCAAATCAAATCCTCAGCTGTCTTTTATTTCAAAGTACAGCTGATGTGAATGTCAGTTTTACAAGTATTTGGTCGTGTCATAGTAAATGGATAAACTGCAAAGATCACCAAAGTTTTCTTTCAGGAGGGAAACATGAATGTCTGAATGTGTTTCATGACAGTCCATCCATGACTTGACAACACATGATCTTGTTTAAATTTCAATCAATTATTAGATCATTAGTCTGAAATTAACAGTTCCTCAGAACTTCAGAAGGACATTCAAATTTAGTGATGGATTGATACATAGGTAATATCTGGTTTGGGAACCTCAAAGTCGGCTTATTGCTTGGCTTATTGTGGATAATATAGGTTTTGTCGCCTTCATTGAATAGTGACTTTCAATGCATACTTGCCATCAACTGCAAGGCAGCCAAAATAAGAGTTAGCATCTCCAAGTCTGAGGTTGTGGTTCTCTGCTGGAAACTTGTGGATTACTCCCTCTGGGTTGGGGTCAGCTGCTGCCCCAAACAAAGGAGTTGAAGTCATTTGGGACAGGAAAGTGGAGCGTGAGATCGACAGATGGATTTATGCAGCATCAACATTAATGTTGCTCTTGTACCAGAGTGTTGTGGTGTAAAGAGAACTGAAGCTGGAGGGTAAAGTTCCCAAATTACCAGTCAGTCTTGGTTCCAACCCTGGGGAGTTCTGGGTAGTGACTGAAAAATTAGAACGTGCACATTGAAATGGGAAGTCTCTGTAGGATGTCTGGATTCAGCCTTAGAGCTAGGCTGTGGAGTTCAGACATCTGGAAGGAGTTTAAAGTAGAGTCGCTGCTCTTTAGCACTGAAAGAAGTCAGCTGAGGTGGTTCAGGTATCGCATTGGAATGTCTCCTTGATGCCTTCTTTTGGAGGGTTTCTGGGCATGTCTAACTGGGAGGAAACCCAGTGGTAGTACATCTCTTATCTGGAATGGGAACAGCTCAGGATCCACCAGGAGTTACCGGAAAACATTGCTGTTGAAATGGATGTCTTGTTGCCCTGCTTAGCCTGCTGCCACCTCAACCTGACCCTTGATTTTGTAAATTTGGCCAATAAGGGAGTGAGAAGACTCATAGAGATCTGGACTTTGGTAAGTAGCTAAATCGTCCCATGATCAGTCTGTCTCCACTACTTATCTCCCCATTCAATCTCAATCCAGGGTAGACCTAGAAAGGAGGGATTACCTACAGTGCCTATCATAAGTATTCACCCCCTTTGATGTTTTCGACTAGAGTTTGCCAAAAAGCATGTGGAAGACTCCATGGTCAAGTGGAAGAAGATTCTTTGGTCTGATGAGACCAAAACTGAGCTTTTTGGCCATCAGACAAGACGTCATGTTTGGCGGAAACCAAACACTGCACATCACCAAAAACACACCATCCCCACTGTGAAGCATGGTGGTGGCAGCATCATGCTGTGGGGATGTTTCTCAGCAACTGGACCTGGAAGGCTTGTAAAGATAGAGGGCAGAATGAATGCTGCAAAATACACTGAAATCCTGGGGGACAATCTTTTTCAGTCTGCAAGAGAACTACGTCTTGGGAGAAGATTTATTTTCCAGCAAGACAGTGATCCAAAACATACTGCAAAAGCTACACAGGAATGGTCAAAAAAGAACCAGGTAAATGTTCTGGAGTGGCCGAGTCAAAGCCCAGACCTCAATCCTATAGAGAATTTGTGGCTGGACTTGAAAAGGGCTGTTCATGCCCGATACCCGCGCAACCTGACAGAGCTTGAACAGTTTTGCAAAGAAGAATGGAGCAAAATTGCAGTGGGCAGATGTGAAAGACTGATTGAGACCTATCCACACAGACTCACTGCTGTGATTGCAGCCAAAGGTGCATCTACTAAATACTGACTTGAAGGGGGTGAATAATTATGCAAACAATTATTTTTATTTATATAATTTTCTTTCATTAACATTACTTTATGAAAATCTGTTTTCACTTTGACATTAAAGAGTTTTTTCAATAAATTTTTTTGTTAAAAAAGCTAAATTTTATTGACCATGATTGATTTATGAAAGCAATAAAAGGGTAAAACATCAAAGGGGATGAATACCTATGATACGCACTGTAGCTCATCTGGCCTGGGAACACCTAAGGATCTCTATCAAGTACCTAGAAAACCTTACTGGGAATATAGATGTCTGGAATGACCTGCTTAGCCTACTGCCACCAAGACCCAACCCAGGTTGAATGAACAAAAATGGATGGAGGGATGGTGTAGCCCAGCACTGGGGATCATGAATACTGTTTCATTTTATACCAATCCTTGCTTGGTGAGCAACTTTAGCCTTAGTCAAAGATGTGGACCAACCAACTGACAAACCAACATTCCCATACACAGAGACATGGTGGTAGCATGGCTAAAGAGTAAACTGAACAGTCAAGAGGAAAGAACAAGCAGAGGGGTGAACTCTGGATCACATTGCAGGGGTCAACTCAAACACCCAAAATACTTTATTTTAAAAGCCCCCCCCCCCCCCCCCCCCTCCTCTCGGCTTTCTTCTTCTTCTCTCCCTGAAGTGGTTTCTGATTTCAGTCGCCCCACTTTATCTATGTTGCTTGCAGTAACACGCACGCACAGTCCACAAGGAATACATCATTTTCAAATACTTCTGTCTGCCGCTCATCTGGGGTGACATCATTATTTGTTTCTTTCAACATCTGTTTCCACTGAATCCAGTCCAGATGCAGGTGAAGGGGACGGCTGTCACCTTATATTTCATGCGGATGACACACACACAGCAGATGAATCACACAGGTGTGCGGATTGTACCTGTGTTTTTCTGCAGCGGTGACGTCATGCACATAATTCACCAGGATGAGCAAGAAACGTCTCAAACACACACATGTAACACACAAGATGATGTCATCGGGATCAGACGGCCTCTGAAACACAGCTATGTCTGACCCGGAGGTGAGCGGTATGCAGACGAACACTGAACAGACACTGATGCATGAGCGTTATGTGCGAAAGCAGCAACAGAAATGCAGAAGATTTAGCGCAAGAGAGGAAAAAACAGGGGGGGCAGATAGAGGGAGGGTGAGAGAGAGATCAGTCATTCATAGCTGCTCTCTCTCCACATTCCTACCCCCCTTATATGGACAAAACTACTGGAGCCCATCTCTCCATGTCTATACCACACACAAATCCACCAAACTACAAACAGTTTGGGGTTGTTCACCTTTTAAAGCCCCCCCGGGGCAAATTTAAGACTCGCATTTGCTGTTTTTGCACCCTGGTACAAGACCAAAATACCCCCCTGCTATCCAGAGACATCTCTCTCTGCATCGCTGCAAGTTTGTTTGCTTTACTCTTTTCCTCACTGGGCTTGTTTGGCCTGATCGCCGGCGCACACAAGAATCCTGCCTGTTTAGATGAGTTCAAGAGAGCAGAGGACCCAAGAGAGGCACTGCCGGTCATGAGGGAATCCAGCAATGCTTGTTCGGGGAAAGAGCCAGAGAAATATGGAGGGCAGAAACACAGTGGGAGGGGGTGGTGGGGGTGGTGGTGGTGGTGGTGGTGGAGGCTGAAAGACGTAGAAACAGAGTCAGTGCGAGGAGGCAAAGACAGAGCGAGAGAAAGGACGGGGAGAGCTTACCTTAAAAGGCTGTGTTTGTAGATGGAGAAGGGCGTCAAGAGTGTTTAAATGTACTCATGTGTGTACTGTCCAGGCTGTTAAATGTCCCCAACCTATATTAACACATGGGTGGGGGCATTAAGAAACTTTATGGAGAAACAGAGCTTCAGATGGGATTCACATAAAGAGAGACCACCCTCCTTCAGAGCTGGACTTACATCACGTTCTAGTCCGTGCAGTGATGATAGAGGTGTTGTGTGATTGTGGGATATGTGTATATGCATCTCCTGCCAAAATAGCCGTTAGCTACTAGTAATAGATTCCTGAACTGTGATTCATTCAGATCAGTCTAGTCTCCTTTTAAAGACTGTGTATGTGTTGTCGTGATGCCGGACACTCCTGTGTAATTTCTGTATCTATCTTACTTTTACTGCAGCTCACTCTCAAATATGCGCCTGTTCTGATTACATGAACGCAGAGACTCATCCTGCCTCGGCCCCCATGTAGTCATTACCCAACAGGAACTGAAGATCTGGGAACAGGTCCAGGTTTCTCTCAGTCTCTCTCAATTTGTCATCCCTGCTCTCCACCAATCTGAGTGATTTTCTTAATATGGCCAGAGAGGGAGTGAGAAGACTCGAAGAGAGCTGGACTGTGGTAAGAAGCTAAAAGGTCCCATAGTCCATCTGTCTTCTCTCCTAACCTCCCCGTCCAAACTAAACCGAGTTCAAAGCGTTTGTTTAATCTTTACAGAGGAAAGGTTTGACACTTGGGACTAAGAAGCATTGCCGAAGGGTTTAGGCAATTAAAAGCTTTATTTACTTTGAAAACAAACTTCAAACTACTGTATTTATTCTGAGGAGGTAGAGCCCTGTCAATGCAGGGGTTAGGGGTGTCATTTAGTTTTGTATACAGTGCCACACCTACCCAGTCAATGGTTTTTACTGAATATTAAAAACAAACCATAAAATATGCTTCATATATGAGGATAATTTAAAAAGTTCAGCCTCATCTGGCAACAAGGGGCACAACTCACATTCTGGGGCATAACTGTGTAATATAAACACTTATCTCACTGTCCAGAAAAACTCAAGTGTCAGAAGTAATCAAAGAAAAAAGGAGGTTGGAGCTGACTAATGTCACTTCAGGACAAAGTGTCTGTCCTCACGGCATGTGTGGCAGAAGCAGCCAAATGTGACTTTGACCTGTTGCACCTTACTCACCCAACCTACACCGTCTGACTTCTGTTTCCCAAACAGAGATCTCACTTGTGTGGTCAGCACTTGCAGAGTGGTGATAAGGTCATGCATGCCGGAGGTTTCGAGATGGGACTTTCTTCCGTGAAGGGATGGCAAAGCTTGAACATCAGTGGGCCAAGTTAAAGGAGACAATGTTGAAAAATAATGCAACAACAATCTTTCTACTGTGACCTTTTAACTTTATGAAGCACGCTCATATCTTTCTGCATGGAGTTTGCATGTTCTCCCTGTGCATGTGTGGAGTTTCTACAGGTTCTCTGACTTCCTCCCAAAGTCCATAAACATGCTGAGGTGAACTGATAATTCTAAATTGTCCGTAGGTGTGAATGTGAGGTGATTGTTCATCTCTATGTCCTATGACAGGAGACCTGCCTTCACCCTAAGTCAGCTGGGATAGACTCAACTCCCTCGCGACCCTCATGAGTGGTGTATAGATGATGGATGGATGTAAATACCCTCATCTGTTCCTCAAGGTAGCCACAGAATCTTGGTAGCTGATGCTGACGTGTTCTTCTGCTGCTTCAGTTAGAGGAAGCATTGATGTAGGCTCCAATCTGAGCTAATTGTTGAGACTCTAATGAAGCTCTTCTCTACAGCAGAGGGAACTCTTCTTTTTCTTTCCTGGGATGGTCCTCCATGAGAGCCAGTTTTCTCATTGGTATCGAGACTGCACTCAAAGAAACTTTTTAAAAATGTCCTCTGAGGTGTTTTTAGACTTTTGTTTATTTGTTTATTTGATAGGGACAGAACAACAAACATTGTTACATTAACCGATGTCATGTTCATAGGTCAATAGCTAACAGCTAATTCGCAGACCTGGTCCCTCACACATACAAACTACAGAAAATAAAGTCTACAAAAGTTTACAAAAAATTACGCATACAGTATTAATAAAAATATAAACATTAAAACAAAGAAATGTTCATCAGTGCTCACAGGTTTGGTTCGATTTGAGCCATTGTTTAATTTTATGGTTAAACTCTTTCAGATCTGTCAGATGTTTCAGTTCAGCAGGTAAAGTGTTCCAGATCTGTGGCCCTGTCACTGTGAATGCACTTCGTCCAAAAGCATTTTTACATTGGGGAATTCTACAGTCTCCGTTTGTTACTCCTCTTGTTATTATACCACAACTCTGATTTCTTTGGATCATGCCTCTAACGATATCTGGGGCAAGACCATTAACACATTTAAAAACTAATTTTAAAAAGGAATGTTTTAAGAAATTTTCAAAACTTAGAAGATTATATTTTTCTAGAATTTTGCAATGGTGCCACCTCATAGGTTTTAGATCAAGCACTTTTAAAGCTTGTTTATAAAGGGAGACCGCACCTGACAGAGCTGACTGGTTAGCCTGGCCCCACACAGTGATACAGTATGAGAAATGGGACACAATCATCGTATGGAAGTACAACTTGGCTGCATTAGACGTCAGATAAGATCTTATTAGGCGAAAACAGTTTACACTTGTCTTAATTGTTTTTGTTAACTTCTTAATATGGGATTCAAATTTCAGACGGGAGTCCAACACTACTCCCAAATATTTTACTTAATCTACTCTTTGAATTATATTTTGATTTATGTGTATCCGGAAGTTATCTAAAGACCTTGGCATCAAGGAGAAACACATAGACACAGTTTTAGAACAATTTAGAAAAAGATAGTTGTCCTCCAGCCATTGAGAAACCTTGACCATTTGTTTATTTAATAACTCTGCAGCTTTCTCTGTCGTCTTTGCTGAGACATAGATGACAGTGTCGTCAGCATACAGTTGACACTCAGTCTCAGTGCAGATAGATGGAAGGTCATTAATGTAAAGACAAAATAGAATAGGACCCAGAATGGAACCTTGAAGGCTACTTGTCAATAGGAATTACACAAAGGTTCACACAAACATTGGCTGCACTTGACTGCATGACATTTAATTTAGAGGCTGCCTGCTCTAATTTGGCGGCTCACTTGAAAAGTTTTTCTTTTATCACAAAACAATTCTGCTAAATGTATTTCTTAAAACATTTGGAATAAGCTGCTGAGTCTTTCTAGATCTTAGATAAACAAGGGTTAGTTTAAAAGTTTTTCTTAAAGTTTCATGAGGTGTCTGATCATGGTTAATGCTCCTCATTTGCATCAAGTAGCTGAGACTTCAATTTTATGCAAGTGATGAGTGCCAGGGTCTCTTGAAACTCACTGTAAAGCTACAGTAATGCATTGCAAGGCTTCTCATGTAGACGATAAATAGAAAGCACTGAAGTGACGGATTCTGTGCACATATATACCATTACAGCAATGATGAACTCAAAAAAGCCTCAAGTCACTCAATGTTTTTTCTTTGTTTTCACTGTTTTCCATAATTTTCTCCACTAGGAAATAACAGATATGGGATTATGTAGTTGATGAAAAGCACTAAACAAAACAAAATGTGTTTCATATTTTAGATTTCTTCAAATAATCACTGTTTGATCACAGCTTTGCTCACTGTTTAAAATGTGTTAACCAGTTTCTTGAGGTCATCACTTGGAATGGTTTCCAGTTACCACGAGACTTATAAAAATCTAACTGGTGGACTCTCATGCCTTTTTAATGCAATTCATAGCAAGAACTGTAAACTAAATCTTAAAAGACAACAATCCATGATTACTTTAGGGCATGAAGTTCAGTCCATAAAATTTTGAAAGTTTGGCCCTCCTCAAAACTGCCAAACACTGAGGAAACAGAGACTCTTTTCAGAGGCCACGCCAATGCTTAACAGAGTTCAGGCAGAAGACACACCTCAGCATCATTTGTGTGGAGGAGACTGAGAATCAGGCCTGAAACTGCTGCAAAAAACCACAACTGAGGGAGACCAAGAAGAAGAAGAAGAAGAAGAAGAAGAAGAAGAAGAAGAAGAAGAAGAAGAGCACTGCATGGACCAAAATCACAAGCAATGGCTGGTTAACCAGTGGGGAGCTGGGCTTGTGGTTTGATGAATCCAAAGGCGAATGTTCTGGTTGCAGCTGCTGTGTCTTTGAAAAACATAGCAAAGGTGAACGGATGTTTTTTTTGCATGTGTGGTTCAAACCATGAAGCATGCAGGAGGAGCTTTACTGCTGACTCTGTTGGACATTCATTCAGAATTCCAGGCAACACTGAACCAGCACAACCACAACGACATCCTGCAGAGACACAACATCCTATCATGTTTGAGCTCAATGGGACCGTCGTTAGTTTTTAAGCTGGACAATAAAACCAAACACACCTCAAGACTCTATAAGATCTGCTGACCAAGACAAAGATGCAGTACTACGCTAGATGACCTGACTTCCAGAAAGACCAAACTTAATCCGGCTGAGATGTTTTGGGATGATTTGAAGCGAAGAGTGAAGGAAATGCCACCAACAACAGCTCAATGTGTTGGTGAACTCCTACAAGACTGTTAGACAAGATAAATAGAGAAAAACCTATGAATGAAGCTGGTACTAAACATCGCAATCAGTTCTAAAATGTCAAGTAAATGGAAAATCAACACGTTGAGAGTTGCTTTGCTTAGATAATGTTATTTATTGTGTTGTTCATGTACATTTGCAACCCAATAAACATCGATAATATGTTTACAGCACACCTTAAAGGTTTCTCGTGGAGTTTTCTTTTAAACTGAGGTACTTATGTGGGTCCTTCCAGAGTTGGAGGACATTTTACTTCCCACCCATCAATTTTCAAGTAATCTATGTACAAAATACTAAAGCATGCAGCTGTTGTGTAAATTTACTCGTCCTGAGACCAGAAAAAAATCTTTGAAAATATTTTTTAAAATACCAAATAATTCTGGAGTTCCCCCAAAAATGCCATTTTTCTCTTGTCCCACCCCCTGTTGACCAAATTGAATCTCAAATAAAACAGTTAAAATGAATTTTGAATCTTCTTTTTTTGGTATTATTTTTTCATTGATGTCTCTTGTAATTGTGGGAGCATTTTTTTAATCAACATAATATTTTAAATAATAACTATTATTCAAGGAACATGTGTCTCACAACATGCATGCAACCCTGTTAGCATAACCTTTTTAGCCGGTAGAAGAAGAAAACTGTGAATCACATGATACACTGGAATTAACATAATCAGTTTTCCTAAAGAATGGGTAGAGCAAAGCTATGTCCTCTCTTCTATTTTTCATGTTTTCATAACATTGTCAGCCTTGATTGAATGTCTCACTCTCCCTCATATCATCAGGATCAAACTAATTCTTTTGTTTCCCATCAGTCATTTTGTCCTCTTGGTCAGCAGTAACAGCTAAATATCTAGCTTCTACTGCTGAGAAAAAGCTAACATTAGCATGGATTAGCAACCCTGTTACTGTGATTAGAGTAGGGTTAGCAAACAACACATAAAACACAAAATGCTACCACTGATGTGTAAGCTTGAACCAATCAAGCCTTTGATAGTTTATTACCTATCATTGATGAATATGGAGCAGAAAAGTGTAAAAGAGAAGGTCATTTTTTCAAAACTTTTCGAATCCCAAATGTCCTCCAATTCTGGAATGACCCATGTTTCTATATTGTCTTTGTCACGAAACTTTGTTGTTCATATCTTGTTTGTACTCATAGAACATTGCTAAAACTGTTTTTTTTTAGGCTTTAGACTGCTCCAAATACGAGGTTCACAACTTTTTTTCTACTTTGCTGTTTTGCTGTACGTTGTCGATCACAGACCCACAGACAGTCTTCTTCCTGAAGGGGGCGTGGACATCAACAGTTCACAGTTTTAAGCTACACTGAAGCAACCTATTTAGAACAGGAACAAAAGCAGGACTTAGACAGAATTGTTAAAAATAAAAAAATAAAATAACCATATTTGTGGTATTCTGACTGTAAAAGACAAATTCTGGAGACTCTAATTAATTTGTTGAAAAGGGGAATAATGTGAGAACTTTAAGATCTGAGCTCTGTAGTGGTGTGAGTGAGTCAACCAAATGTGGTACAGATTGTAACTGTAATTGTTGAGATGAACATCTGGTGCTGCTAATGCTCCAGTTGGAACTAATGAAACTATTGCAAAAGACGGCACAGTGAGATGACATAATAAAAGTGCTCTAGTTAAGAAAATGTTGAAAAACATATGCTATTTCCTATCTGTTTTACGTACAGTAATGGGTGGAAGTTACTAATAAATGTAACTGCATCTTAAAGAATGTTGTGGGTCGGACAGGTGGTTAATTTTTTGTTTTATTGTGGAGTTTTGCATTCTGTCATAAATTGATGAATAAAAGACACAAACACAGACACCAGAGGCAGGTATTTAAAAAGCCAAAAGGTTTATTAAAAAGCTGATCCAAAAAGAAACCACAGTTGAGATAAATCAGAAGCAGCTGGCAAAGACTAGCAAAAAAATCCAAAAGAATGGCAATAACCTGAAGCTAGAAATAATGGAACATGAAAGGTGTTTTTAAAAAAAAACAATTTAATGTACAAACCAAAGGTGGGGCAAGAATTTAGGCCAAACAGTAAAATAAGACAGGAATATTTTCAAAATAAAACAACAAAGCCCAAGACCAAGACGTATACGTTGTTTATTTTGTTAAAGAGATTTTAAAAATTTGTTAATAAAGGTTTAGGGGGAAAATATATGATTTTAGTGTTCTTGTTGATGTTATCATTTATGTTTGTAAGAACGTTTATCTAAATTTCTATTCAGGCTGTTTTTTTTCTGTGCAAATTTAAAGTCAGAATAAAAACAAGTGGATTGAAATACACCTAATGTCTATTTCAATATTTCCCCTCTCTGGAAAATAATATATTCAGATATCTGAGGAGTTGAAAATCATACCTCAGGTTCACAGCATGCATTTGTCTCGTTTTCTGTTGCAGCCTGTGTACTTCATTGGTTCTTTGAATAAACCAGGTGATGTCACTTTTCTGTTTTGTGTTCAGTCACCTTGCTGTTCCTTCGGCTCTGACCAGCTGGTTTGACTGTAGCTCGCATTCAGACATACACACACATCTACACAATAGAGTCACACATGTGTTAGACATGTGAGTGTATCAATGATTTCATCCCCAGACTGGTTGAAAGAGCAGACGTGGTGTGATTAGTACAGTGTGGGAAAACACAGGAAAAAAGACAGACCCACACTTTCCACCAGGGCACGCACACAAAGACACACACACACAGACACACAGACACACACACACACACACATACACACACACACACACACACACACACACACACACACACACACACACACACACACACACACACACACACACACACACACAAACAAGGACACACACATATGTATATTGAGAGGGCTTTCCCAGAAGGAAACCCCTACTGGAGATGATAACACACTTTCCATGACTTAAACCACACATACATGCAGGACACTAAATCTCCTCAGCCACACACACGTGTTGGACTCACATGTACACCACTGGTCAAAAGTTTGGGGTCAACCAGACAATTTTATGTTTTCCATGAAAACTCACACTTTAATCCATGTGCTAATATAACTGTACAAGGGTTTTCTAATCATCAATGAGCCTTTCAACACCATTAGCTCACACAATGTAGCATTAGAACACAGGAGTGATGGTTGCTGGAAATGTTCCTCTGTACCCCTATGGAGATGTTCCATTAAAAATCAGCTGTTTCCAGCCAGAATAGTCATTTACACATAAACAATGTCTGGACTGGATTTCTGATTTAGTGAATGTTATTTTCATTAAAAAAAGAACTTCTTTTCTTCCAAAAAATAAGGACATTACTTAGTGACCCCAAACTTTTGAACGTTACTGTATATCCACCAACATGCAGACACACACACACGTAAACATCCCATTATTCCTTTACTTCTGACGTCCACAGTGTGTGTGACTCAGACATCAGAGTCTGCTGCTCTGTGAGTCACAGTGATTATACTCTGACTCCGCTTTATGACTTCAGTACAGTTTATTGTGCCCGTGGTCAGAGCTGATACCACATATTAAGTGTGTTTAAGGACTGTATGTGCAGGTGCAGGAGGTCTTAAGTGGCGGTTTGTGCTGTAATGACAATGAGCTCTTGTTCTGTCCTTGTCTGGTTGCTTCTGCAGGAGGCTGCACAGAGCTTTAATTGTAGTTTTGCATGGGTGTTTTCCCCATTGAGTGATTATTTTACATGGAAATATCACAGAATTCACAGCAAAGGTGTTGCTTTTGACTCGCGTGTTTGGTGAGTTTGTCAGACGATGCTGCAGATCGACAGAACTTTAGATGAAGTGAATGAAATGACGTTTATGACATTCCAGTTAGTTTTAATAGCCTGCCTTTAATTACTCTGCCAAGGAACACGGTAGAGTTATGTGACAATTGGCGTTGGTTTGTCTGTCTTTCCGTCTGTCTGTCTGTCTGTCCGTCAGCAACATTACTCAAAAAAAGACTAACGGATTTGGATGAAATTTTTATTTTGGAAGATCAGAAATGACACAAGGACCAAGTTATTAGATTTTGGCAGTGATGCAGCTTATAGTCTGGATCCATGGATTTGTTAAAGATTTCTGTATCATTGTAAGATAGCGGCAAAACGTCACTGTAACTATGACAACAAGTGAACACTACATCATCTGCCTGCTGGCGATCACATGATTGTAATTTTACTACAAATCCACCCCTGTGGACTTATCTGTCAGAAATGACTCCCATCAGTTCCCGTCACCCGCTTCACATTTAGGTCATGTGATTTGGTATCTGTACATAACGAACACATGCACAACACATGCCTGTGCTCAGCGCAAGGTCATTTTGTTTGTGGGTACATCTATATTAAATGGACACATTCTATGTTGCCATGAAAATGCTGCATTTCACACACAAAAAATAAAGCTGCATTTCTGACAATGGCATATGGGGGAATGAGCAGCCTTGTCAGGGGTTCGCTGAGTGTTTTTCTAGTTCTCTATTTTGCACTCCTGTCTGATAACAGAAACAAGACAATATCTGAATGAGAACAGCTTCATTGGTAATTCAGCTGTATTAAAATACAGTTTAAATAAGCACAGAGAGCAGGAGAGAAGCTAACAGCAGCGGAGTTTAGGTTGAATTTAAGTATGACACATAAACACAGGAACCCGTCTGGTGTTTGTTTACTAGTTTCATATTAAAGCTTCCACCATTTACAGTTTCCACAGAGCTCTAACCTATGAGCATTGGATCAGTGCTAATGCTAATGTTAGCCACGTTAGCTGTACAACATGCCAGCACTGAGTATTTTCCCATTGTTGTGGCTACATTGCCATCAAAAATAAAACTAATCCCTTGTGGCTCTCTAGTTTTGTAGATGCTGGGAGTGCATGAAGACTCTTGTGTTCATTCTAGCAGCCAGCAGTAGAATATTTGGTGTGTTTTGTAGAAAGTAAATAAACCTGGTGGACTGAGAGGCAGCTGCTTATTGCTCACAAGTTGCACACAGAGCATTAAAAGTATTGTTAGAAAATGCAGTAAAACAAACAGTAAAAATGCAGCAAAAATGACCCTGTAATAAAAAGTGAAAAAATGGAAATATCAAGTATTTGTAAAAGAATGTTTTTTTTAAGTATAATTTTATGGTCAGACACTGTAAAAGAACAAATTGCTATTGATATGGATATTAGGAAGAATTTTGGCCTTTTTTCCCAGTTAGCATGCACATTAACTCGTTTTTGCTTTGATTTTACTAGTTATCATATATAATTTAACAAAACTGGAAAAAAATGCAAAATACCAATGCATTGTTCATAAAATTACATCAATAAAGCTCGTTTTTCAGTGCAGTGCTCCTCTTCAGCTGGTCATTAAAGCCGCTCCATATCTAAATATGGACTCAACTCCACTTAATGAGTAGCATTGTTTCCATATTTCCTTCACTTTGTCATATGGGAGTCTCTTTTATGTGCATGTGTGAGCTCCTTTGATTTGGGAGGCGTGGATGAGTGAGCGAGGAGTGCGAAACCAGACACATATTTGCTTAATTACCTGCAAGTGGGTTTTAATGTGCTGTTTATGGGTCTAATCTGAGAGCACGGGTCCCGTGTCAGCCATGACTTCATGTGTACAGTATCAGCATGCGTGTTTAAATTTAGCTCCGTCATGTGTGTGTTTGTGTGCGGAACAAAAGCGAGTGGACCATCTGAGACGGCCTCCTCCGTCATTTTCGGTTAAACAATTTACCACTTTGGCTCCTTAACTGGCTAACAGAGGGAAGCGTTGTTATGAGGCTGTCAGCTGGATTCTGACTCCCTGATTTTTAACTACTTTCTGTGAAACTTTCTTTGTGGGTTTCTCTGCTCTTGCATGTCCCTCTTTGTGCATCACACAAGGCTCATCCTCCACATTTCCACATTCGTGAGGCATCACTCTGTTGCACCCTCTTTATCAGGGTTATTATCGTTTTTTGCCTGTTTAGCTGTCAAAATGTAAAGGTCAAAATGATCCATCTCATACAAGGAGGAGAAAAAATAGCTCTTTAGCAATGCAGCTGGGAACAAGTTTTGGAGAGGCTTAGAGTGCTTGTTGTGTATGTTGAACTGGAACCAATTTTTTGTTGAGTTGTCATATTATTTATGGGAATAAAGAATTTCTCGCTCTTTCTCACAATCACACTTTCGGCTCTTGACCATCAGCTTTCAAACTCTGCTTTGTTTGAAGGAAATCAGATCGGCATTCGTGTTGTCTTGTCCTGAGATCTCGTTGTTACGTAACACATGCAGAACCAGATAATGGAGAAATGGCCCAAAAGCAGCCTGCATTATATATCAGAGAGGTTAACCAAATAATCACTTTCTTAGTCATTATTAAGATTATAAGATAAAGAAAAGACAAATTTGACCAGTATCTCCTTAGAAGCTACAATTTAAATTACAGCATGAAATAAATAGACATCACTCGGGAAATGCAATCACATGAAAATATGCAACAGATTTTAATGCAACAAAATGATTGAGACTGAACACTGGCTTAGGGAGGATGCAACAAAACAGGACAGTGGACTGATACAGTCAGTTATGATTAGACAAAAATGAACTAAATGAGTAAAGCTGCTGATTTGCAAGGCAGTCAGACTGATAACACAGATGCAGCTTTCAGTTGCCAACTTGCTGCAGCTAAAAATCTTCATTGGACTGGAATAAATCCTGTTCAAGCTGCCTTTTGATAAATAAGATAAGATTTCACACTGACACCAAGACTTTGGGAATCAAAACAAGCTGAAATGTAGCTCAAATGCACCACAAGTCCACATCTGATGCCATGTTTCTAACACTTTACCACAGGATTTATTCCAGTTTCATTAATATAAATATCCTATAAAAGTCATTCTACAGGCAGCTTTAAACATTTCATAATCCTCTCAGAGGCACCGAACACGTCTTCAGAATGACGTTCAGATGCATTTATGTCCTCTCTTCATGGATTCAAAACAACAAAACTATTTTTTAAAGACACGACTTGATGGAATGATTTAGGAAACAAATGTGCATGGATGGAAATTAGCACTTGTGCTAAATCTGGCTTATTTACTACAAACTTGTGTAAACTTATGAGATCGTACGTTCATTAATATGCACTGTCTCATCCAAATAAATAAACTAATTCATTAATTATTCCAGATTACTTTAAATCAGGTGCTTAATGGAACAAAACCAACTTCTACTCATGACTTCTGTCCATTTTCTGACACTCATCCATGGTGGTGGCAGGACAAACAGGACATTTTAGACGTACTTCTCCACAGCAATGTTTTCCAGTTCCTCATAAGGATCCTAATTTAGCCAGTTGTTTTTCTAGTGTTTAATACTGCAGGTTCTTAACCTTCACCTCCAAGTCAGTCAGGTTCATTTGTATTATATGTAAAATTCGAGAGTCTTAACCTTAATGTCTGATGTCAGGTTAGCTAATGTAATAATAATAATACTACTAATAGTAATAATAATAATAAGTATAGAAAACTGCACCCAGAATCTGAATGTAAGCGGGGCTGTGTCCTGGCTCCCACTTTGTTTGGCATCTATTTTGCATATGTCTTCAAGACCGCATTTGCAAATATCCCCAATCATGCTGGAGTGTCTCTGCGGACTAGATATGGCAACTTTTTCTCACTACCCAGATACAAAGCCAAAACTAAAGTTGGAGAAAATATTGTTCACAAATTTCTGCATGCAGACGATGCAGCTCTGTGTGCAACATCATTTTTTCAGCTGCAACAACTGCTTAGCAGTTTCTCATGTGCATGTCTGGTCTTACAATCAGCTTGAAGAAGACCGTTATCCTGTCCCTAAGCACTGCTTAAAACTTTTCAATAAATGAAATGCCCCTCCAAAATGTGAATGCTTTCACATATCTTGGTTCTCGGTCCCTATACGACCAAAGTGAGAGCTGTGTCCGCACTAAGTCAGACACGTTTCCAGTGGGTGTTGGACTCCGCCAAGGCTGCCCCTTGTCTCCAATCCTGTTTGTGGTCTTCATGGACAGGATTTCGAGGCGCAGTCATGGTGGGGAGGGTTTCCGGTTTGGGGGCCTCAGGATTGCATCTCTGCTTTTTGCAGATGATGTGGTTTTGTTGGCGTCCTCAGACCGTGACCTCCAGCACACACTGGAGCGGTTTGCAGCCGAGTGTGAAGTGGCAGGGATGCGGATCAGTACCTCCAAGTCTGAGGCCATGGTTCTCTGCCGGAAACTGGTGGAGTGCTCCCTAGGGGGAGTTTCTTCCCCAAGCGAAGGAGTTTAAGTATATTGGGATCTTGTTCACGAGTGATGGGAAAATGGAGCGAGAGATGGACAGGCAGATTGGTGCGGCATCAGCAGTAATGCGGGCATTGTACCGAACCGTCGTGGTGAAGAGGGAGCTGAGCCGTAAAGCGAAGCTCTCAATTTACCAGTCCATCTACGTTCCAACCCTCACCTATGGTCATGAGCTTTGGTTAGTGACCGAAAGAACAAGATCGCGGATACAAGCGGCCGAAATGAGCTTCCTCCGTAGGGTGGCTGGACTTAGCCTTAGAAGATAAGGGTGAGGAGCTCAGACATCCGGAGGGAGCTCGGAGTAGAGCCGCTGCTCCTTCGGATCGAAAGGAGCAGGTTGAGGTGGTTTGGCCATCTGATTCGGATGCCTCCAGGGAGACTTCTTTTGGAGGTTTTCCAAGCACGTCCATCTGGGAGGAGACCCCGGGGTAGACCCAGAACTCACTAGAGGGATTATATATCTCGTCTGGCCTGGGAACGCCTCGGGATCCCCCAGGAAGAGCTGGAAAGCGTTGCTGGGGGGAGGGATGCCTGGAAGAACCTGCTTCGCCTGCTGCCTCCGCGACCCGGCCAAGTAGTTTGGTGCTTCAAACTACATGAGGGAGTCAAAAATGATGAAGCAACAAACCTAGAGAAACTGAAGAGACGGCGGAGATGCCTTTCTACTACTATCTACAAAACTTAGCTGATCTTCTTCCACATAGTCGGTAATGACTGAAGCTGGCCTGAACTGGATAATAACAATAATAATAACAATAATAATAATAATAATAATAATAACACCAGATAAATTTTTTTTAAAATGCCACATCCAAGTAAGGTAAGGAACAAATAAAAAATATTAATTATAAGACTAACAGTAAATAAATAAAATAAACTTGTAAATAAGTTGGGTAAAACAGAATAAAATGAACAATAAAATAATAAAAGAAAATAATAAATTTAACAATAAAAATAGATTATAAAAACAGACAATAATAATCATCATCATCATCATAATAATTGTTTATTTAGCACATTTCAAAAACAGAGTTAACATGGTAAAAGATTATTAAAATGAATCAATAAAACAACACCAGACAAACAAAACAAAAAAAATCCAAGTAAGGTAAGGAGCAAACAGTAAAAAATATTGAGGACAAATCCATAAACAGAGAGCTCAAAGAAATTATATTTCAAGTAACAGTAAATACATAAAATCATAACAATGATAATAAATAATGGGGTAAAATAGAATATAATGAACAATAAAACAAATCAAATAAAAAGAATATATTTGGTGCTAATAACAGACAATAATAGTAATATTAATAATAATAATAATAATAATAATAATCAGAATCAGAATCAGAATCAATTATGTGACACTGTAGCGTTTTAACCCAAATGCATTTAAACTTGATAATCTTCTTTCTTTACTAGAAGCACTCTGGCTCTAAGGATGTTGCTTTAAATCTGCTGTAGAAACTTGATGTTTTTGCTTCACTCACAGCTCAGAGGTCAACTCTTGTCACTCTTTAAACCCTACAGATCGGAGTGTCGTCTGCATAACAAAGGCAGTGATTTTTGTCACAATGCTCATGTTTATGTGTTTTGCTTTGTTTGTCTTCCGCTCGGTTACCTAAAAACGTATTCTGCCATGTGTGTGTTTACGCCAGAAGATAAGCCTTTAGTGAGGTAACTTCAACAAGCTGCACACACATGATGTCACTGACCGACTGGACGGACTCACACATCTGGCTCTGATTAATGCGTGCTGGGTTCAAACACACTCTGAAACAGAATTTTGTGACTTTAAGTGACTTGCTGAGGGTAAATAAAATCCATCACCTTCTTTCTTCTCGCTCTAAAACCTTCTCTTTATCTTTTCTCCTTCCTCCTCTACTTCCCCTCCATTCTGCTGCCTCCTCTCTCACACAAAAACTATGCGAGCTGGTTGCTACATTTTTTAGGAGGCCCTATAAGTGTCATCATCACCCAGCTCAAACAAATAGGACCTCATTTTAAAATACACTTCTGGCACTTCTGAAAGTTGGCTGAGGTCACTTCCCTTTATGCATGTGCAGTAAATATGAAGCCAGCGCTGCTTAGCTTAGCTTAGCTTAGCATAAAGACTGCAACTGACAATTCCAGACACTTTAAAGGTCTCATATTGTCATTTCAGCAAATTAACCCGTTGCGCTTCAGTTGCGCTTCAGTGTCCCGCCCGCGGTACACTTTGAGATCTGCATAAGCAATTTGCTAAATGTCTGAAACTGCAAACGCGATTATACAAACACTATACGCCAATGGAAAGCTTAGATTCTCATGAATCCGCCGGTATAAACCACTTTCAGATGTGATTACCACAGCGGGTAATATAAACACATTTGTCCGACAAACAACGAATATCCATCCATCCGTTCTCTATACACGGCTTCAACGTACACAGCGCAACTCACATTTCCGGGTTTATTATTACACACAGATGAAAATATTCCACAAAAAACGGCCATAATCCAACCTTGGACATCCAGACGAAACAAGCCAGTAAAATATTTTGTCCAAAACATGTCTTGAAGTCGGTATATACTCCATGAATAGGTCGTTTTCAAGGAAATGCACCCACAATGCGCGTCCAATATTCCCTGTATTTCTCGTCATATTTTTATTTACAAATAGAATATTAGCGATTTTTTGTACTGAAAATGGCTGGAATTGACTGCAGCTTAAAGGGTTAATGACAGTTTTACATGTTCCCAGAATATATCTTTCAAGTTTTCATCTCAAAATACCACAAAGATGGTTGACTTCACCACCGTAACTTCTGGTTTTAGTCCTGTTCTGAACTGGCTGTTTCAGTGTCCTTGCCCCCTTCAGGAAGAAGACTCTCTCTGCATTGGTTACTACTACACTGCAAATACTCAAAATCTAACCAAGTCTATTTATCTTATTTTTAGTCAAAATGTCTCATCCCACTTGATTTAAGATAAATTCACTTAACAAGGGACATTTCAGCAAGATAGAGGGACTTGTTTGAGGACAATGCATCTTAAATATCTTGTTAAGTCAAACAATCTTGAAATTATCTTGTTTTAACCCTCGTGTTATCCTGAAAATGTGGACAAATATATATATTTTTTTTCACAATGAAACTTCTGATGTCACATTTTCAACATTTTTGAGAAATCTTTCAATTTTTTTTTTTTGGTGCTAAAAAGAAATATTAAAAAAAAAACATTTCTTTAAGAAGATTTTGAAAAAATCTACCAAAATCCAGCAAATTATCCTGGATTTTGGTTGATTTTTTTCTGAATGTTCTTAAAGAAAATATTAGAAGTTTTATTGATATATGAGGAATAACTTTAGATATTTTTAGGATTTTTTGGTAGATTTTTATAAATTTTTTCAAAATATTTACAATTGTAACATTTTTTTATTTTTTAAATTTATATTTCTTGCCAAATTTGGGGATTTTTTTTTAAAAAGTAAAATTTTTAAGAGAATTTTTAAAGAAATTTTCTTCCTGAAGATTTTGCTTTTTTTTTTTTT
This sequence comes from Acanthochromis polyacanthus, assembly GCF_021347895.1. Taxonomy (NCBI): domain Eukaryota; kingdom Metazoa; phylum Chordata; class Actinopteri; family Pomacentridae; genus Acanthochromis; species Acanthochromis polyacanthus. The sequence continues at coordinate 8,492,802 of NC_067118.1, forward strand.
TAAATTTGGGAAATTTTTTGCTAAATTTTTTTTCAGACAAACAACATTTTTTGGTGCCATAAATGAGGACAACAGGAGGGTTAAGCCACCTAAGCTTGACAATCCTGGTAAAATATAACTTAAAATAGGTTTTCCAAGCTAATTTTAAGATCTCAAGATTCTAAACATCATATCTTATTTCAAGAAACCTTACCAAGCCATTTTTCACTTGTTCTATTGGCAGATTTTTTTTTTTTTTTTAACTTATGTCAAGTTATAAGTTTCTTGAAATAAGTTTTTTCCCCTTGTTCTGACAGAGGCATTTTTTTTCCAGTGTAAGATTAATCATGGAGTTCTTCAACATTCTGTCTTAGAACCGATACTGTTCACATTATACATGCTTCCCTTAGGCAATATTATTAGGAAGCACTGTATTCAGCGCAAAATCGCGCGAGAGCTTGAGCCAAAACCGATGTTTTGGCGCGAGCTATCGCGCGATTTCGGAACGAGATTTGCGTTCTAGCGTCCTGAGATTTGGATACAGACCACAACAAAGAGCGATCGCCAGGTAATGTGGAGGTTTTCGTTCACTTCTCATCTCTAGTATGTTGTGGGACACTCATTGAGACTATCTGACCCGGTCAGTGTGGGGCAAAAAGCACGTTAGGGCGGACTTTGACGCGGGGGGGGCCAGCTGCCCCATACTTTTCGCTAGCCGAGCTGCTAGCTGAGCTGCTAGCTGAGCTGCTAAGCTGTCTGCCTGGCTAAATACTGGAGCTATGTCGAAAATTCATTTCTCCATCACTCACATGTATGAAATTACATATAGAAACAGACCCCAGGTTGAAAAAAAACCGAAGTTCCCCTTTAAGTACTTAGGAGTGAATGTAACCAGCTCATTCAAAACACTCAGAGCAGCAAACTTCGACAATTTATTAGAACACATAAAAAAAGAATTAGAAAGTTGGTCACGCCTTCCAATCTCATTAGCTGGCCGTGTCAATGCCCTCAAGATGACAGTGTTACCAAGATTCCTGTATCTATTTGTGGCAATTCCTGTTTGTCTCCCAAAATGTTTTTTTTGTTAAATTAGATAAGTGTATTTCAACTTTCATATGGAACCATTCAATACCCCGAATGAAGAAAACCTATCTTGAAAGGCCCAAACCTGAAGGACTGGGTCTCCCAAATTTTCTCTACTGTTATTAGGCATCAAATATTTCCAAATTGGCATACTGGATATCAACATTTTCTGATAATGATGGGCCCACTTGGGCAACAATGGAAGTTTCATCACATGCATCGATATCACCAATCTCTTTTGTGACGGCCCCACCCAACAGTAAGATTTTTTCCAATCCTGTTGTTTCAAGTTCCATCAAAATTTGGATACAATTTTGCAAGCATTTTAACCTCAATCAGATGAGCGGCCTCTTTCCTGTGTTCCATAACCATCCTTTCGCTCCTTCACAAACTGACTCGAATTTTGCTGGCTGGCGTAGACATGGATTGGTCTTTTTTGATGATCTATTTGATGAAAATTCCTTTCTATCCTTTGAATTTCTTGTAAAAGAACACAATATCCCAAAAATCAAATTTTTTCAGATACTTCCAAGTCCACAGTTTCGCTTCCAAACTTTTTCACTCTTACCCCAAGCCCCCGGACAAAGATTTTTCACATGATTTGCTAAACTTAAATCCATGGAATAGGGGTCTAATTTCTAGGAGTTATAAAATAATCCAGAGCATTGACCCTCCATTGCAAACTAAAACCCGAGAAGCTTGGGAACGGGACCTAGGTATCGTAATTACAGATAATGTTTGGGCTCAATGCATTACTAACATACATCTTTCTTCCATATGTGTTAGACATGGGTTACTACAATTCAAGGTCCTTAACAGAATTCACTACTCTAACGATAGATTAGCCAAAATATATCCATCTATTCAGCCCATCTGTCCCAGATGTGCTAACTTAGTGTCGCTAGGTCATATGTTTTGGTCCTGCCCCCACCTCACAAATTTCTGGTGCTCTGTATTTGATGGTCTATCAACTTTATGTTATACATCTCTCAAACCTAATCCATTTACTGCTATCTTTGGAGTCATATCCATGGTAACACATACTACAAATTCTCAAAAGAGAGCAATAGCATTCAGTAGCCTCATAGCGCAGGCTGATCTTAATGAACTGGAAATCCAACAAATGTCCACCCTTTAGAAGATGGATCCAGGAGGTACTGTCTTTACTCCAACTAGAAAAAATCAGACATACATTAAATGGGTCGGATGACAAATTTGTGAGAGTATGGTCCCCATTTATTCAGTATGTGAAGAAGTTAAATTTGTAATAGATTATGTCATCCAAACGACAAGGCTAGCTGACCTGTCTGACTGGTCCACTGACATTATACTTCGACACTGACAGCTTTAACAATGATTCTATTCACCCTCTCTCTTAAATTATCTCATGCTTTGTCTATGCCTTACTGGTTATCACTATCATTGTTCCAAGATCACTATGGCCTTTACAAGTCTGAAATTTTGTCAAATATCGATGGGTCTTTTTTTCTCTCTCTCTCTCTCTCTCTCTCTCTTCTTTTCCTCTCTTTCTCTCTTCCTCTGGTGTACCTTTGGTCCCACAGGAGGGTATATGGGGAGGGTTATGGGGAGGTATACAGGATTATGTTTTCTGGCATTTTGTATGTCGGTTTATGTTCATTTGTTTATATAACTGAAAACCTGTTTAAATAAAGTTATATAAAAAAATCTGGGGTCTTATGATCTAAGCTAAGGGTAATGTCAGTAACAATAGTGGCTCAACATGCTAATGCTAAGGATTGTGACGTAATCAAAAACTGAAGTGATCCACTGCATTTATAGCTTCTCAGATGCGGAGTGCGTGAAGATTCTTGCTAACACTCCTATTGTTGTGGTAACATTACCATCACTAAACAATCTACTGTGTTACAATTCCTAAAGGCTCAGGCACAGGAAATGAACATGCAACCAGATGCAGTAAAGAAGATTTTATTTACAGGAAGTATTAAACAAAACTACAAATCAAGACTGGAAAACTACAACCGGAAATACTCCATGCAAAAAACGAAACTGAGGACTAGTTGAGTTCTTGATGACTACTAGAGGCTAGGAGAACTGATTACTCTGTTTCAAAATGCTGACTCATGGTGGGTAACACCCAGGCAAGAAAGACTCACAAAACTGTAAGCTTATCTAAATACCAGATTACAGGTCTCTTAACACAAAGCGAAGCCAACGGGAAGCTCGACTACAAATTGAACTAGTCAAAGACAACCAGACTTACCAGAAGTACATGATTTCAAACACAGACACTGGAGTAACATGCAGTGAACCGTTTACTGGCTATATCACAATCTGCTGCCACTTCTCCACTGACACACCTAAAAAGGAAGAAAGGGGCATAGGAAGAAGGAGAGGGCACTATCTAGGTCTGGCAGCTGTCAACCTGACAGGATGTTCAGTTCCCCAGATGCTGGGAGTGCATGAAGACTCTTGTGGTCACTCTTGCAGCCAAAAGCAGAACATTTAGTGATCTGATTATTCTTAATGGGCTGTATTTTAGTCTCTATTTCACAGTATCACAATCCACCCAGGCCTTGGTTTCAAATGTAAGTTCCCACTATCTCTTAATGTCCCTCAGCTTTAGAATTTTAGCAGAGCTTGGATCTCGTGTCATACGATCAAAGCTAACTGACAATGTGAGCAACATTAGTCGTTCTATGCACTAACATGATAGATTTTACTATTGTTGTGGTGATTTGGACATCAAAAATACAATTAATCCGCTGGATCTGTAGTTCTTCAGATGCTGGGAGTGCATGAAGACGGTTGTGTTCACTATTGCAGCCAACAGCAGAACATTTGGTGAAGTTTTAGCAGTGCTCATATGCAGATTGGAAATGACAGTGAAGTGACTGCTGATTATTCTTAATGAGCTATGTTTCATACTACCACAACCCACCTACACCTTGTTGACTGGTTTCAAATGTAAGTTTCCACCATCACATCTTAATGTCCCTCAGCTTTACAGTTTCAACAGAGCTCAGATCAGGGGTCATATGTTCTAAATCAATGATAGTGTTAGCACAATGCACTAACACGATAGATTTTACTATTATTGTGGTGATTTGATCATCTAAAATACAATTAATCCACTGGATCTGTAGTTCTTCAGATGCTGGGAGTGCATGAAGATTCTTGTGTTCACTCTTGCAGTCAACAGCAGAACATTTGCTGTGTTTACCTTGTGGCTGAGAGATTTTACAGTTTGCAAAAGCAGCTTTAGAAAGTAAATACACCTGGTGGACTGTGAGGCAGCTGTTTAAAATGGTTGAACTCAAAGCCCCCGGTTTGTTAGCTGGAACATAGCAGCTCAGTAAGATTCTCATTGGCTCGTAAAGCTGCGAGGCTCTAGTTGAGACTCCAGGGGACTTTTCACAGTTCGTTAGGAAACACTAATGTAGTTACAGAGATATGCGGCCTGTGATCTCTCCTTATTCTCCTCCACTCTCCCTTTAACCTCCCCATCACTCCCCCCCCTCATCTCCCGACTGATGAACTGTAAGTAGAGGGCACAGCAGAGGCCGAACATTCCTGTTTCCTGAGCCAATGCTCAGCTGGAGAGCACACACATGCGCGCGCTCGCTTGCTTGCACACACACACACACACACACACACACACACACACACACACACACACACACACACACACACACACACACACACACACACACACACACACACAGAGTCAGAGCAGGGTTTGACAATCTGTCTGAACAATAACAGATAACAGGAAAGACTCACACACAGAGAAAGGATAGATGATGTCCACACACACACGCGCGCACACACACACCTCGAGTTGAAATAAAGATGTTAGTGATGGGAGCTGGTGACATCATACCTTTAAAATCCTGAAGGCGCGGTCATGACGTCACCTATGTTAAAAAGAGAGAGAGAGAGGAGAAGAGAGAGAGAGAAAGAGGGCAACACCCCCAGAGCCTCCGCAGCTTTACCCGTTTACCAATTAAGGCTCTCACGGTGAGTCCACGGAGAGAGAGAGGGACCGAGGTAGAAAAGCACAAAAGAGCGGAGGGACTATCTCTTTACTTTTCCTTTTGCGCCACCAGCACAACCGGTACACCCGTTATTTCCCCCCACCGGGACTGCGCGTGGGGAGGGAGGACCTCGGTGCAGCAGCACGCACACACACACACACACACCAACACACAACCCGCTGTGACCGCAGAAGCTGTTGCGCGCACTGAGCGAACGGACCGGAGAGACACAGGACGCACACTTCAGGATCACAGACTGCCTCGCACAGGTGAGTCTCCCGTGGGCTCGTGGGTGGGAGTGGGAGTGATGCCGCTCCGCGTGTGGATTCTCCCGGATGGTTTGTTTGAGGTTGCGGCTGCGCTCCGATGTGAAGTTTAGATGGAACCGGAGGGTCGCAGTGCGTAAAACCGCCCCAACTTTTTCTCATGTCTGTGAAACCTGGTTTTACGCGCCCTTTCTCATGGATGTGGAGCTCCTACAGTTTGTTTATGGGTTGTCGCGCACGAGCACAGTCCTCCTCGTGCACGGCAGCAGCATCTCCCCGGTGTTACAATTAGGGGCTCCACACCAAATAAGGTAATACACGGACACTGACTGAAGTTTTTTTTTTTTTTTTTTTTTTCACCGGAGGGGACGAGCGGTGGCCGCTTGCGCCCTCAGCCGCCCAGAGCGAGCCTCACACCGCAGGAGCAGGCGGGTCCCTCGGTCCATGTTCAGAACAGTGGTCGAAGAAGGATCCACATCCTTCAGTGACCCTGTCTGGTTGTTATACTCAGTTACAAGTAAAGCTCCTGCACTGAATAATAACTAATATAGAGATATCAGGGAAATGTAAATCTGTCATTTTTATTCTGCAAATGCTAAGATTTATATGACATGGAATTAATAAGACAAACTTTAATTCACCTATATGTCCCCAGAGGGCAACTTGTCTTGTGCAGTGGTACAGATTTTACAGCTTTGTACATCTACAGATAATAAAACAAAAGAACTACTCTAGTAGAACTCGGAGAATTGAGGTTCTCCAAGTTCTAAGAGAGTAGTTCTTTTGTTTTATTACTTCTGGTGAACTTTTCTTACTTTTAGGATGCCAGGTGAAGCCTTGAACAGCTCAACTGAGGGAGCAGGTTGCTGGTTTTGTCACGCCAAAAGGGTTCCAGGAGGATTTTTTGTGTGTGTGGAGTAATGGGTGGGCCTGCTTGGCACTTTACACCTGCATTTAAAGTTTAATTGATTTTTAAGATGTATTTTTATTGTAATTGTTTGTATTGCAGTATTTTAGCATGTATGTAGTGGAATCAGTTTCGTTCATAAAATCTCTCCTAAAGGAGCAACATGGCTGATCCCAATATAATGCCTCGTATTAGTCCAATATGAAACAAATAGTGGGTTTTTCATCACTAACGGTTTAAAAAAAAAAGTTTTAAGTTATAATTTTGCTTTTTTTTTATAACAGTAACCACAGTAACCAAATGTAAATTTTATTGACTGGTTTTGTATATTTGGACAAATTGGATCATGACTTTCAAATGACAGAACGCATTTTTTCTGATTTTTGGGATAGAAAGCATACTGTAATGCTTATATCGAATGCTACAAAGTGAGTCCTTGAAGAACCTTTCTAAGTGGTTGCTTGAAGCACCATTTTGAATTCAGTAAACCTTCCTGGACAATGACGACGAACCCCAAAAGGTTCCTCAATATTCTACTAGTGCTGAGATTAAGAGTAAGAACTACATATGTAAAACTCTCTATGAAATGTAGAAAATGTACAAAAACCTCTTTACATTTCTCACCTTTAAGAGCACTTTGTGTAAAACCGATAAATACTGAAGGTATCAAGTGTGCAGTCAGACACATTGAGAGTTCAGATTGAGGTGGGACTTTCACTTCCAGTCCTGGGTGAAGCTACCAGTGAATGTTGACTTTAAACTAGTAGAGTTTACGTTTGCATTCGCATGGTGAAAGGAAAGGAACCGTTCTGCCACGTTTTTATTTACAATTCATGAGCAAGTGCCTTCACAACTACTTTATTCAGAGCAACTGCTAATCATGATGACATACTGCTATTGTTTGATAGAATATTTGCTAGTATCATTTAAATTCATCAGATTTAAACTTCCATGAAAGGAAAATATGATTATGGGCAAAGTTGCTCCCTATCGGGCTCATAAACATCCTTTCACACCTTGATAATCTGATAACGGAGCCCTTTGCTCTACCTGTGACTTCTGTGCAGGTCTCCTGAGGCATGCTAGTCTGCAGCTGCCTATCTGTAGCTCCAGAACTCCCCTTCGTGCACCTCTGGGTTTTACTTCCTATCTATATTTAATGTGTATGTATATAAAATCATTCCTTTATCATATTTTTCATATTTATGTGTTTAAATGTACTTATGTGTTTTTGTTAGTGTTAATATTAAAATAATTTCCTGAGTACCACGACAAGTAGACAAAAGTGGCTGATTAAAAATAAAGCTATTTTCTGAAAATGATCAATAATTATTAATATCTACTAACATTTTACAGCAATAAACTAACAGCTAGATCGCAGAGCCCTAGAATATTCACCATTATTTTAGGGTCAAATAACTAATCAGAAACAAACTGATCAGAAAAATGAACCCTTGAACAAACCACAACATACAGTAAGACATAGTACTTAATATGAAAGAAACCATATTTCAATGAAATGTATACGAGATATATTGCTATCGTTCAAAATTTTGGAGTCATTTAGAAATGGCTTCCTTTTTGAAAGAAAAGCAGTTTTTGTTTTTTTTTTCAATGAAGATAACGTTAAATGAATCAGAATTCCAGTCTATACATTGTTAATGTGGTAAATGACTATTTTATCTGGAAATAGCTGATTTTTAATGGAATATCTACAGCTTTTGAACGGTAGTGTACTTTGATTTTACTTAGTTTGGCTCATGTCCCATCTGCTGACATAAAGCAAAGTCTGTGACCTATACTGCAGCCAGCTAATGGGGGGCAACAAAGGGAGACATTTTGGCTTTTATTTACACCACGGTTGAAAAGTTTGGGGTCACCCAGACAATTTCATGTTTTTCCGTGAAAACTCACACTTTTATTCATGTGCTAACATAACTGCACAAGGGTTTTCTAATCATCAGTGAGCCTTTCAACACCATTAGCTAACACAATGTAGCATTAGAACACAGGAGTGATGGTTGCTGGAAATGTTCCTCTGTACCCCTATGGAGATATTCCATTAAAAACAGCCAAAGATCCTTGATGCTGTTTCTCCCTACAGAGGCTTGGTGATTGACTCCCGATGACGCCAGACATTTTCTAAATCACTCTGACTACTGTTTTATTCCTCTCCACTCCCTTCATCCTTTCTACACCCTTCCTCACCATCTCCCATCCCTCTCATTCGCTGGATATAGTCAATGTCTTCTGCTTACACTGATATCAGTGAGCTTGAGGGTAGTGACGGCAAAGGATAGGCAGCTTTGAGATGTAGTTCCATCGGATTCTTGGTCTTTATAGGATTCCTGGATTTTTTTATTTATCATAGTGTGGTGAAAGTGTACAAGTGTTGGGAAAGCAACCTACAACCACACAGATGTAGTGTGTGAGGGTTTGCACAGTTCACAGTGACCTGTGGAATGGGACTGTTGATGCAATAAACGTCCATGTGACTGGACCAATCTGTGCATCAGGTAAATCTAATAAACAGGCTTTCGTTACTGCCATGGCTGCAGCAGGGTTTTCCCTTGTAAAACTGCGGTGAAGTAGTGATGATAATTCTACGGTGATTAGATCAAAAGACTGGAATGTGCCTCTTTGTTCTCAGAGTGAATGTAACCAGTCGTTTCCAGCATTTTCTGGCAGGAGATTTCACACTGAGGTCATAACATTCTTGTTCAGCCTTCAACTTATACCCAGTTGAATTCTGTTTATTTTCAGATTGTAGGCTTTGGCTGTTTACTCTGTCTCAGTCAGAAAGTTTCTATAACATGCATGCGAGTTTTAAAACCGTTTGTTTGCTGATTTTTAAAGATTGTACCAGTTCTTACATAAATTCCAAAGAGATCTTCGGCTGTGCATAAAGGACAGACTTGGCTCCAGGATCTATTTTAGACCTGTATTCTTTCTAACAGCCACCAGGGGGCGACTCCTCTCATTACAAAAATATATGCAATTGTATTAAAGTCTATGAGAAATTAACCTTACTTCTCACTTCATTACCTCAGTAAATGTTTTCCTAATGAGTCTATGGTCACAATCTGTAGATTTCAGTCTTCTTCAATACAGGTCTATGTTCATTTCGTAAATTGTAATCTCATTTTGAGTGAAATAGTTGATAAATGTTTTAGGGCAGGGCTACCTTGGGATCAGCAGGTTGCTACTGTAACACTCTGAGTGGTGTCCTTAAGCTCAGTTTCAAGTCTAAAGGGTTTCTTCTTCAGTTCTCTTCCCCCCCCCCCCTTTTTTTTACAAAACAGTTATTTTAATAAATGAATCACGACTTAAATACATTAATACGTGGCATTTAAAGATAGCTTAATAAATTAAAAGTGCATGACACAGGTGAATTCGCTAAGCTAGGCTAGTTAGCTTTATAATGAATAATTTTGCTCGGAAAGATTTAACCTTCGTCTTATTTATCTTATGTGGTAAGTTCAGATATCATCAAGCAAATTTGGTGAAGCTAATCATACTTGTTGTAACTAGCTGGTGTGCTTAACTGCAGTTGGTTTTCTACCACTGTTGTCTAGTTCTTGTGAATTTTTATAGCTTTGTGAGGTTTTTGTTTCTTACAAAATGTTTATGATCTGATTCTGGTCTGATTTTTGGCCAAATGTGTCATCCAAAAACATTGTTGATGCCACTGAAGCAGACTGTTTTTGCTCTTTTGCACGAGAGAGTCAATTTAGTGAATTTATCCTTCATTAAGTACCTTAAAACTTTCATATGAAATCCATTCAAGTCAGTCAAGACCTGATTTTCATGTAATTTTATGGGACTTTTACCTGGCATTGTTCTAGCTGGTCTGTTAGCTTGCAGTCTCATTAGCTGTGACTGCAGTTTGAAAGGCATCTAATTAAAGATCTAAGCTCAAATCCACTAAGTTAGAGGTATAATTTAAGATTTTGCTTGGTCCTTTTTATGCGGTACAACAAATTCAGTTACTCAGATGTCAGTTCTAATATTTTAAAAGTATGGCAAGGCATGTAAAAGTCAGATTCTGGTCTGAATGGCTCAGAGACAGTTTGGAGACTTCGATAACTTTTGACATCTTTTTGGTTCGACAAACACCTTGATGGTAAAAGATGTGTAGAGAACCTTCAGACGAGAAAAGGAAGTGGTTGGCAGAGTCTGAGACGTAAACATGCACATGAAACCTGTCCTTGTTTGACCTGTCTCTGCCTACTTTCACCCAGCAAGTGCCAACAACAAGTGCCACCACTGTCTGCAGGAACTGGAGGGGAAAACCATAACAGTAATCTGTGCACCTGACTTTTTGTCTGCACGCCGCTGGTTGTCATGTGGTTGTTGCCTGCAGCATTAAACTTCCTGTGCCGAGTTCTGCTGTGCTCGACTTGCGACTGCTGGGGTGTGGTGAGTGATGATGAGAAACTGTGGGCATCTCGGGCTGCTGCTGCTGTAATAATAGACATGTGGCTGGGAGGAGGCCTCTAAGCCGACGCTCATCTCACCGATGAATGTGTCTAAGTAATATACTTCTAATAATAAACGCTGGAGGCTCTCTGTGCCCTTAATATTAACACTTAGCAGTTTATCTGTGTAACATGATGATGACATGCACCAAAAGCTCCCTCCTCCCTCTATTTGCCCGTTAAAATATTTTCCTTTATCTCTCAGGCTCATTACTTGATTCTTATCTGAACTATTGGAGGAATACTGTTACCCTTAACTTTACACTCCACCCTCTGAGGTTCTTGTGCTTCAGCTGATCCAGGAAATGAAGCTTATACTGTTGTTGCGATTGCTGTAATCTTTGGCCAAAGGCCTGACGCAAACTGTGAAATAACAGTGCAGGATTTAGGTCCATTACCCAGCTCACCTGTGGATTTGGCTCACTGCTTTCAATGCTGGCACAGCTCAGGGTTCAGGATGTGTTTTGCTTTGCTCTTTCTCCTTCTACATCAGTGTCTTTTAATCCCAAATGTATGCGGTTGTAACATGAATTCCTGGCATGTGACATCATGCCTTTGCAGTGAAGACCTTAACCCTCTGAACCCTGAACAAGTTTCTGGGGGGTTTTAAGCTTGTTTTTTTTTTTCTTACTCCTTGTGGTCCCATTCTAACTGCAGTATAAAGTCCTGCACCTCTATGGAAACAGCACAACCACGACTAGAGGCAGAGAGAACTCTCAAATGTTTTGACACTGTCATAATGGCTTAAATCATAAAAAAAAGTTTGATTCCTTTGATTATTGTATGGACACTAAAAGTCAAAAGTTTGGAGACAGTTTCTCATTTATTTCAATAAGAAAGTGTCTCCAAACTTTTGACTAGTAGTGTACAAAAACTGGAAATAACCTAGAATTAACTTGTACAATTTTTCAGCTGTCCAGTTATTACCACCACTGGGGGAAAAAAAAAAAAAAAAAAAGATTCCACACACTATAGAAGTGTATTTTTTTTTAGCATTTTAGTTTGTCTTGTCTCCTTACTGTTTTGTGTAAACATTGCCAGCAGTTTATCTGAAACGTCCTTGAATTTTCATCAAGTAACTGTCGATCACAGCAGACTCACTGATGGCTTCTTGGTTGTAGAATCTGATCAGAGCACACGGTGATTTTTTTTTAAATTTTTTTTTTTTGCAAGTGTTTAAATGAGACGTGAAGACGAAAATTATTTTGAACAAATTTTACGATTTTAGCTAAAATTACATTAAACTGCCTGACTGAATGGCATGTCAGAGATGGTTCAATTGACCAGCCTAAATTTGAAAATCTGATATTTGTTTTTGCAGTTTCTGGCTCTGATAAATAGTGCAATTTTGGTGATTTGAAAGAAAAGACGGCACACCTTTCAAACCCACAGGTGGGTTTTGGTGTCCAAGAGCTTAGAATAAGTATTAAAACCTTGAAACTATACTTTTAACGCATCATTACTTTGTGTTGTAATTTGCAGCCACTTTTCGGTTCTTTAGCAAAGTCCTGCACCTCTATGGAAACGGCACAACCACGACTAGAGGCAGAGAGAACTCACAAATGTTTTGACACTGTCATAATGGCTTAAATCATAAAAAAAGTTTGATTCCTTTGATTATTGTATGGACACTAAAAGTTCCTGATATGTTTTGCATGTAAAATCTGCACAGTAAGCACTAACTTTAGCTGTTAAAAGTAGTGGAATCAAAAGTTCAGAATGTCTGTGTTCTAAATCTGAAGAAGTGTAAGAAAAGGTACCACCAATTTGTAGTGAAATACATTTAATGAAACCAAATGAAATCAGACTGGGGACACTGAGGTTATGTGATTTTTCTTAGCAGTTTTCCCCATTATTTCGCTTCCTAACGAAGTGAAATAATCCTACCGGTCAACCGTAAATGTTAAGATGTCAAATAAATCAAGTAAAAGCTGCAGTGTTCACAAAATGACAAAAAATGGAAACAAATGCAAAGAAGTGTAAACCATTAGATAAGACAAGTGCCAAGAGGACCAGAGAAGAGCATGAGTAAAAAAGTAGAAAATGTAGTGTCACAAATAATCACTAGAGGGAGCCAAAAGGCCAGCCGAAGAGCTCAGTTCAGCCTTCACATCCTGAGACATTTCAGTGTGTCTTGCTCAGCCTTTTGCTGTCTCCGCCCCGTGTTTTGTCTCTTGTTTATTTGGCAAATTCCTTTGAAACAATAGGCCACTTCTTTTGCAGGGAATATTTTACCAGCTTCCTCAGCCCTCACTTTACTTCCATGCCGGATCTGAATGAAGATCAGCAGGAGTTGAACCCACAAAATGATCCCTCAAATTATTTTCTACTTCATGTCTTCACTCTTTGCAGTAAACCTCGCCGCTGTCGTCATGAGTTTTATATTTTAATTAAGCCTGTAAATTGCTTCGACAAGCTTCTGTGTAATGGAAGCGAATTATGCATCGGCAGGGACCTGAGCTACAGCCGCTTGGAGCTATTTAACTCTATTGTGCCATTGTTTTAAAGGGTAAAAGCTCGCTGGTGCCACATTGTGTGTGTTGCATTAATAGGGCTCTTTTATTGGGGTATTATTAAGGCTTCAGGGCTGCAGGGTTGTTATGGCGCTGAGGAGCATTCTTCAGATTCTCCCTTGACCAGACGCACACAAACATGCACAAAAAACATGCACACGCAATTGCACAGCAACACACAAAGGCTGAGGATTCTTGATGGCTGCTGTCCACACTGTGGCTCCTGGCATCGAGCTCCTTATTTAGGCAAAAAAGCTGCAGTCACATCTCTCCTTGCATTTTTAAAAAAAAATGTATTTCTACTGTTGTTTTAATCATAGAAAGAAGAAGAAACAAAACTGGTCACCATAAAGGGACACATTTTCAGGTTTTTGACATTTTTTTTTTTTACACCAAAGTGCAGGACCCTACAGTTCCCATAATGCAATTAGTAGCATCTGCCATGGAACAAACTCGTATTTCACAACCCTGAAAGCTGGAAATGTCATGGCCAACTCGACCCTTAAATCAATTCAGTATCCTATGTCTGGAACTGGCTGAAGGCTACTTTATGTTACTGCAACATACTTTCCCAGGGGCTTCCTGTTTATATGAAAACAGAACACAACAGACAGGAAAAAAAAGCACAAGTTTGAATTCAAAATGCATTTATCAATTTATACCAGAGCATTTTATGGACTATAGCTGTCTGCAAATCTAATATCATCCAACATGCAATCAGTCTGAAACACATTCCTGATAGCATGAGTTTAAATTATGCATGGAGGACATGAGTGGAGAATAAACTTCGTTTTTTTTTTTTCCAACCTGGGGTCTGTTTTCATATGTCATTTCATACATGTGAGAAATGGAGAAGTGAATTTTCGACATGGCTCCAGTATTTAGCCAGGGAGGCAGCTTCGCAGCTCAGCTAGCGAAAAGTATGGGGCAACTGGCCCCCGCGTCAAAGTCCGCCCTAACGTGCTTTTTTCCCCACACTGACCGGCTTGGATAGTCTCGAGTGTCCCACAACATACTGAGATGAGAAGTGAATGAAAACCTTCACATTACTTGGTGATCGCTATTTGTTGTGGTCTGTATCCAAATCTCGAGACGCTAGAAAGCAAATCTCGTTCCGAAATCGCGCGATAGCTCGCGCCAAAACACTGGTGGGGGAAACAGCTGTTTGCCTCAGGTGAAGACAGACGAGTGGAGCGATTTTGTGTCGGATTAACGAAGTTTTTACGTCGAAGTGCATCAACTGGAGTTTCAGGGTCCATTTGTAAAACGTTTAGCCACAACTTTAGCGTTTCCTTCTCCGAGTACGGTAGTCTGTGAAAGCTGCGCGAAGTGTAGCGCACCATTCTGTTGCCACAACCGGAAATGTGCACTGACGACCCATTAGTTTTACCAGTTTTAGAAAAAACTAACTGTTCTATAATCCAAGCACGTTAGGGCGGACTTTAACGCGGGGGCCAGTTGCCCCATAGTTTTCGCTAGCTGAGCTGCGAAGCTGCCTGCCTGGCTAAATACTGGAGCTATGTCAAAAATTCATTTCTCCATCACTCACATGTATGAAATGACAAATGAAAACAGACCCCAGGTTTAAAAAAAAAAAATGAAGTTCCCCTTTAATCAAACTGAGATGTTTGAGAACTTGTTTAATGCTAATCTGTGTCAGGCATCTTTGCATTTTGGAAATAATTTTGGAATCGAGGTTAAAGACATCTTGCATTTCCCTCCTTGTGCCACTTTTACTGGGGGCATTATAGTTAACAGTAGTAATAATTTCTGAGTTATCTATTGTTTATATATGTATACAGTACATAAGAGATTACAGTTATATTGAAAAGAGGGAAATGACAGTAGAAAATGTTGGGAAATGAAAAATTGATGTTCATTTATGCTATACATATGTATGTTTCCACAGTTAGTCATATAACTATGTTTAATTTGGGTGAGCTAAATCAATATTCTTATATACATACAGTTGTCAACATGATTTCCATCATCAGATCAAAGTAATATCTGCATTGCATTTTGCTGTCATTGTTTAACTTTTTGGCAGCTTACCATGAAAGCACCGCATGACTGCACCATCCCCTGCTCTACTACATGTACTGCAAACCTTGCTGAGAATATTAGAAGCAGTACAGCTCCTCTGATAGACAAACTGTGACAACACCTTTTTAAAGTCACTCCAAGCATCTTTATCTGTTATGTTCAGTAAAAGAACATTTTAATTTAGCTGTATATTGGACAACATATACTGATGATATTGTATATCATTCAGTCTAAAAAATACTATCAAAATGTGTCTCTAATATGGTAAATGACTTGAGGATGACAGAAACCCTTCACTACACTTGTTATATTTTTAGAACCGGCCATTATATAACACTCATACATGTCATTAGTTGATTATACTTGGCGTATGATCTCCTCTGGCTGTTTGGTCAGTACAGTGAGGACAGTCAGAGGCTGGTGTCTAGACTCTAGACCCACTCTGTAACCTCTTTAAGGACAAGGCAGAACACAACACAATGACGTCCCGCATGTACACAAATGAAGGCAGACATCTGGGCTCAGAAAACACTCGCACAAGCAGGCATGCTGCCCGTGCTTGCACAGAAAAGGAAAGCTTAACAAAGCGGAATGCCGTCCAACAGAACACAAACAAACATAACTGTGAGCTCATGTGGAGTCACTGATGCTCATATCCCTCTGGATATCTAAAATATTTATTTCGCCTGGGACCCATGAGCATCAGATGAGCTCATATCCTCAGGAGTCCTGGCCGAGGGCCCCTCATCTGTGTACATCTGCTGCTGTAGCCTGTCACTTTGTTTGTAATGCTCAGAAAACAGCCTCTTTCCTCTTGTAGCCACATTATTTCTGTGACTAAAGATGGGATAACGAAGGATAAACCAGGACAGCGACGCCCTACATATTGGCCAATACTGAATTAAAACCAGACTTTTTTTTTTTTTTATCCCTCATCTCTGAAAAAGGGAAAGTTTCTAAGAATTAGGAAACAGGCAAATGCCAAACTGCAGTGACAGCAAGTGCTAGCTACTGAGATATCCTTAAGTAAAAGTAATTTGCCTACTTTCCCATTTTGAAAAAGATAGTTGTTAGATCAAAATGGAGAGGCAAAGAATCTACCAGCTAAAGTCTAATTAGCCTAGCTAGCAGAGGGTTTTATATGTAGCAATTGGCTCTGGGGATTTATTTCATGTGGTTAAGTGGTCAGATGTTTGGTTAGCTTGTGAAATAGCCTGAAGTAAAAGTATTTGCCTACTTTACCATTTAATTTTTTTTTTCTCGAAAAAGGCAGTAGCTAAATCTTAAATCAAAATGGAGAGGCAAAGAAACTATTTTTTTTTTTTTTATTGAAAGGAGGCAAAGAAACTACAAGCTAAAGTCTAATTAGCCTAGCTACCGGAGGGCTGACTCTCAGGGAATGAGTTCTAAAATATTTGGCTAGCTTGTGAGATGCCCTTAATTCAAGGTAATTTGCTCACTTTTACACAAAATATTTTGAAAAAGACAGTGGTTAATTGTCGAGGCAAAGATGCTACTAGCTAAATTCTAAGTAGTCAAGCAAGCAGAGTGCTGTATATGTAACGTCTGTCTGATTGTGGGGCAATGATTCTTTGTAGTGAAGCTAAAATGTTTTGGTTAGCTAGGAATACCTTGTGAGATAGCCTTAGCTAAAGGTAAACTGCTCATTCTTCCACCAAATATTTTTAAAAGGCAGTAGCTAAATCTGAAATGGTAATGTAGAGGCAAGGGGGTTACATGCTAAATGTAAAATAACCTGGTTAGCAGAGTGATGTATATGTAGTGTGTGACTCTTGAGGACTTATTTCACACAGTTAGCTAAATTATCTGACTGCCATTGAGGTGGCCTTTGCTCATGTACCTTCAAAAATGCGAATTAAAAAGAGATAATAATGGAGAGGCATAGAAGTAAATGCTAGCCAGCCTAACTAGCCAGAGCACTGTATATGTAGCGTCTCACTCTTGGGGACTGAGTTTCATGTGGCTAAGCTAAATGTTCTGGCTAGCTAGGAATAGCAGTTTAAATGGTCCTAACTAAAGGTAATTTGTCCAATTTCCCTTAAAAACATATTTAGAAAAGTACAGTATTCAAATCTTTTAAAAAATAATGTAGAAGCAAATGTGCTACTAGCTAAATTATAAGTAATCCAGCTGGCACAGTGCTGTACATGTAGCGCCTGACTCTTGGGGAATAATTTCATGTAGTAAGCTTGAATACATGACGAGACAGGGAAACCTAGTAAGATAACCTTGACTTAAGGTAATTTGCCCACTTTTCTGCAAAAACTAATTACAAAATATAACGGCTTAATCTTACATCATAATGTAGAGACAAATGAGCTGGGTGCTAAATGCTAGCTAGCAGAGTCCTGTATATGTCTAGTCTGACTGTAGGTAAATGACCTCATGTGGTTTAGATATCTGTCGGGTACTACAGGTAATTTGTTCACTTTCCCACAAAAAGATTTTTTTTAAAGATAGTAGCTAAGTCTAAAATAACAGAGAGGCTTTGAAGCTATGAGCTAAATGCTAACTAACCAAGCTAGCAGAGGTGATTGTAGCTAGTAAAAAGATATTTTACTCTGATTTTAAACACCATAAAATAGTATTGTTGAGGGTCAAAAGTTGCAAAAGAGTTAGTACCATGGTAAAAAAATACTTATTTTTGACATGAATGTTATTGACGGATTGTTTTTTTAGGTTAACATGTAAATGAGGACTAGTTAGTATCTTTTTTCACCAAAAATAGGGAAAATCATTTTAAAGAATGAAATGGTTCATCAAAATGTTCATTATGCTCAGAATCTGTTTTGTTTATGTGGAATTTCTGTTTGAAATGGCTGCAAAGTTGGATTTATCTAATCCAATGGTCAATATCTGTGCAGTTTCACTGATATGTTACTTGAAATGTGTTTTGCTGATTGTACTTAACGACTTCCATCTTGTCGGTGTATCTTGGGTTAACGTGAGGCATTTTTTTTGCCTCACATTGTGTGTCATGAACATGAAAAAGTGTATTGTCGGAGCTGCAGTTCGATCCAAAACGACACCCTTTTCTTTCTTAACCGCCTACTTTCTTGTACGAAACCTCTATCTGCAGGCTATAAGTCAGCCTCTCTCTCATGCTCTCTCTTTTATTTCTTTTTCTTTTCTCCAGAAAGTGAGAAACAGAGACGCGGAGAAAGAGAGGGAGCGGCCACGCAAAGTTGAGCAGACTCCACCCAGAAAAAAAAAGCAGCGAACCGAGAGACAGGCGAGACCATAAAAATGAGTGGTTCCCACCCCCGGCTCCACCAGAGCGCCGCGCCCGCTCCCAACGCTCTCTCCACGGACAAGGACGCAGAAATGCCCGCCACGGAGAAGGACCTGGCCGAGGACGCGCCGTGGAAGAAGATCCAGCAGAACACCTTCACCCGCTGGTGTAACGAGCACCTGAAATGCGTCAACAAGCGGATCGGCAACTTGCAGACGGACCTGAGCGACGGGCTGCGGCTCATCGGGCTCCTGGAGGTCCTGTCCCAGAAGAAAATGTTCAGAAAGTACAACCAGAGGCCCACCTTCCGCCAGATGCAGCTGGAGAATGTGTCCGTGGCTCTGGAGTTCCTGGACAAGGAGAACATCAAGCTGGTGTCCATAGGTGAGTGTGATGAATGAGTGCTAGTAGCTTCTCTACCTTCATGCTGGGTGTTCCTCCGTTTCATTTAAAGAGAATATGAGAACCTGTGCAGAGAAAGCTCATTTATAATGCAGCTTTTTCAACCTCCTGTAGTTGAGTGTTAAATAAGTCCAGGCGTTTCCCCTCCACTGACTTTTGTCTCCAGTTTGAAGTGTGTTGTTTTGGGAGGGGGGGTCCGATGCGATTCCCAGTCACCTGAGCTTTTCTGGGCCGGTCTGGAGTCAAAACTTTGGGGGCCTGGATGTAACTCTGGCCTAGTAGGACAGGAGACACACTGGGCTATTGTCTGTGCTCATGTCGTGCTGCAGAGTTGGGGAGGGTCTCTCATAGAAATACACTGGACTTCGTTCATGATTTAGAAATGGGGCTCTTTTTTACATGCAGTTGCTCTCAAAGCTACTAATCTTGCAGTTGTTTTAGCTTGAGAGTGAGTTAAAAGTAGTTTTCTGCAGAGAGTAGAGTGTTCTCTTGCATTTCAACATAGATAACCTGTCTGGGGAAAAATAAAACTTTATCTAAAATTGCCCAGAAAGGAAGAAGTCTGTGGTATATGAATCAGACATGAGTGTCATCCCTCGGGGAATGTCTGGCTCACTTAGCGGTTTCGTGCCTCCCGTTGCAGCCGCCAGGTGAGGTCACGGCACAGTTTGTTTGTGCAAATTCGAGTACCGCTGCTCTCCCCTTCATTTTTCCCAATCATGATGGCAGTTGATTGTGTGTTTAATTAAGCGGTGCACTGCTGGTATTCAGGCCACAGCACCAGCCTCCGCTCTGTTTGTTCCTCCAGCTGACTCACCCTCATCCCCAGCTGCCCTCTTTTGAGTCACTTAATCTGAAGATGAGAGAGGAGCTCGCTCTCCTCCTTATACTTCCTCCTTTCATTGCAGTAAATGGACACACCCAGGCTGCAACACTCACCACAAATTACCAAACTGCCATCTCTGCTCAGCATGGTCCCTCTTTCTTTGCACTCAAACTCTCTCTCGACTTTACTCACAGAACATGTCCAACCTTTTAAGTCTTTTCACCTAATTTATTTTTTCCTATTGTTGTATTCTATGCATCTGTCACTTATCTGTTTGCTAAAAAATAGGCACATATTGATATGCAACGGTGCTCATGTGTAACGCTGTCATCGAGAGTTACTCAAGACCAGCGAGTGATTTGCTCCATCCAAAAAGCGACCACAGCAGGAGAGCGTGGAGCTGGACAATGGCTGCAAAGTACACTTATTTGTCTATAATGGATTAGTCATTTATGCTGTAAAATATTCCGTAGCCCGTGGTGAAATACGTGTCCAAAAGCTCCTAAATTACAGTCAGTTTACAGTGATATAACAGACAAAAGCAAGAGAAAAAAGTCCTCTGATTTGAGTTGCTGAAGGGAGCAAATGTTTTTATAAACAACATAAGCAAAAATTAATGGAAAAGTTAGTGGAGAAATGCTCCTTTAACCCTCTGAACCCCAAACAGAAGGTTAAAGAGAAAACCCAAAAATGTCTTCTGTGCAGTTTGACAAAGTTTCAATGCCATAAATCATTTTAGAGAAAAAAATAAAGTTGATTTTCTATGATTATTTATTTCACAAGCATTGAAAAAGCTGGAGTTAACATGCAAAAAATTTAAAATACAAACATCTGGTATCAGTACAAGGAAAAAGTGGTAACTCTGCATATTATAGATATTTTACTACTTTTTAATTTGTGTCTATACATATCTCCTATCTGCTCTGTGTAAACACAGCCTGCAGTTCAGCTGAAAATCCTAGAATTTTTGAGTTACTATTGGCTTTACAGTTGCACTGAGGAGAACAAAACTTTGATTGTTTCGTTTACAAAATCTGGATCGTGGAAACCGTTTACTTTCACACTTTTTTTTTTTTTGTGAAGTCATTTTGATTAAATGTTGTGAAATTTTCCATCTGAACAGCACATCACAGATGAAAAGTTCAAGATCCACTGGAGAATTTATATCTCTGATAAATAGATTTTCTTTGAAAGTTCACATGAATCAAAATTAAATTAAAATGTGACGCTGTTTTCACATGTGTGCGATATGTATCTAGTGCCAGAGACTGGTTAGCTTAGCCTAGCATAAAAATGAAAGAAACGGGGATACTGTCAGCTAAGTCCAAAGATTAAAAAAAAAAAAAAGTCCACCCATCCATACCTCTGAAGTGTTCTAGTTACCACATTTGTTTAGTTCATACAAAAAAACAACTGCAGAATCACAGCACTCACTGATTTCCTGGAAGTTCTTACAAGCGCCACAACTTGTGGTTTTTACACTTCAGTTTCTGTACTATAAATAGCAAACCCAAGGGGTGCTGGTCGGTAGGTTTGTTTTTTTAGTTTTACCTTTGGGGAGAGCCTGGCTAGCTAATTCCCCCATTCTTTATGCTAAGCTAAGCTATCCAGTGTAGCTTATCATAAAGACTGCACAGATGTGAAAGTGGCATCAGTCTTCTCATGGTTTAAAGGTTAATTACTCCACCAGGGAAAACAACTGAGTTATGTGAAGATCAGCGTATGTTTGTCCGTCTGTCTGTCTGTTGGCAACATTACTCAAAATTGGACTAACAAATTTAGACTGCTGTTGGTAGAAAAGCTCTGTGAATCCAGCCACAGTGACGCTCTTCTCTCATTCCCACAGTCCCCACAGACTTCACTGTAATGAGGTTTCAGCCCAACAGGTAATCTCTCTTTCTGCAGTTTTGGCAAAAAAAACACCCACATGATCTGGCAGCAGCAGCAGACACATGACTACTGAATAATTCCAGAGGAGAACTCGAACGTGTTGGGAAGTTAAAGAGCATCAAGGCTGCCACCTAGCAGGCAGTGAGGTGACGCTGCTGTGTTTGAATGTTCTCTTTAAATCTGAGGACGCTCCTGTTTGTGCGTGTGCGGCTTTATTCCGCTGTCCTCATCACACCCATGTTTGCACAAGCCGGCTCATTTCACTTTGGATCATCCTGTTCGATGAAGCACCAACAGGCACATCAGCCGCTCAGCAGATTAAGACTTGTGTTAATTAAACATCGTGCTGTTTGCGCAGAGATCCGCTCTTCGTCATCATCTTCTCTTTGTCAGCAGCATCGTTGCCTCAGCCCAGCCCAGCTTTTAAAGCCCTACTTGACTGAGCCTGTGCACAGTTTGGCAAAACAGTACAACAGCAGAGAATGTGCCAAACTCTTCCAGTCATCTAAGAGGGCAGGATGTGAAATAAACATGCCGGTGTTGTAACTTCGTACCTGGCGGCTTCGCTGTCTCTGCAGGTTGAGACAGACGCCTGTGTGGCAGCAAGCAGCTATCTCCTCCTGGTACATCGTTGCATAACAACGAAATGTGCTCTCTATTACTGTTGACAGACAGGGATTGTAGATTATTGCAGAAGTTGTACAACGAGTATTTAGCAGGCTCATCTGAGTGGATCTAAAATGTATGTCACTTTTTGAAGAGGCAAATTTTATAATCTTTGCTTACAGTTGGAAAAAGTGGATTCCAAGGAACTAAACATGCAAACACTACAAAGGCGGATGGAAGTAAACGGTGTAGATGAAAGTCTAAGCTACGTGAATGAAAAGCAGGCTGTATAGTTTTGAAAATCAGTTTGTAGCATAGGATAAAGTGATTTTGATGAAATATTACAATTCTAAGCTTACATTTGATTCAGTTTTCTGACTTAACGGCACATTATGGATGAGCAGTTCAAGAGCCATAACTGAAAATCAGAGTTTTCACAGGTCACAAGCTAACTGATGATCAAATGGGTTGTTGGTGCATTTTGGCTTTGTAGGGCTGTAAAATGACTGTCGGTGCTGAGTCAGTTTAATAACATTGTCACCGCTCTACTCCTATGCTGCTGCTAAGACTGTGTTTAGCGTGTAACCGATTAACGTGCGCGTGCAATGAAACAAAAAGGAAACTCATCACGTTCACTAAAATGTTCATGTGTAGCGTGCGAAAAATGTTGTGCAACAGCAGCACAAGCAAAGAAGGCAAATAAAGTTCGTCAGCAGTACTAATACTAGGACTAATTCAAGTTGCTTTATTGGCATGAAAGTTAGTGAGTAATATTGCAAAAATATCAATGAAAATAGGACAATTACAAATACAGACTGTAAACAAAGAAAAAAAATGTCATTGGCACAGAGGAATCTGCTTGAAGTTTTTCAGTATTTTCACCAACGTTGGCTAGAGGTCCAGCTAAGGCTATAATATCTAAACCCTGGAACAAGAGCGCGTTTTATTAAAATGAAATTTTTAAGAGGAAAAAATAATCTCACATTGTAGCTTTAAGTAATGATTAATGGTCTTGTCAGGTGTGCTGCGACACTGACAATAAAACACTGAGTCACCTAAGCAAGAAATTGGTGGCTCATCTGTGAAGAATTGGACGACTGAGCGGTTCTTTGAATATAGTATAACCGGATGTGTTGCGACAGAGTGGGCGGGGCCAGATGAGCAGGTGGCAAGTGTCTGGGCAGGTGGGAGAGTCTCTGATTCACTGTGGCTGTCTCTACCTACACAGTCTCACCTTCGTACGGTAGATTATCACAGTGAGAGTCTGACTTAAAGAGACATTCTAATGTAAATCTGTCTACAGTCGGGTATATAAAGGCAACACTGTTTACCTAAAATATCTTAAAGAAATGAGTTTTTTATTTATCAGCCAGCATGTACATGGATACAGACAGATTTGCAATAAACCACTATATGATCATTAACTCTGGGATTCAGCATTAATTTACCATTTATTGATCAAATTTCCAGCTTAATCATATTATGATGATTTATTTATACTGTAGTTCAAGTGAATTTCTTGTGGAAATGAATGATTCCTTATCTGGGTGACAATGCATTTAACTATAAAAGCATAGATCTACCTACTATAGATACTTTGTGTGACATTTTTAATTTGTTTGCATACTCGCCTCCAGTCTGCTCTGTGTATTCACAGCCTGCAGTTCATCCCAGTGCAGCAGCTGCTACAATCAATATTCTGGATGAGCAATTGCAGATCTTTGTGTCAATATCTCCAATGCCTGAGTTGTTCCAAATCAACCAGAGTGCTTTCAGTTTCTTAAAATGAAAAAAGAAATGAAAACAAAATGAAATTTGTCTCATTATTCTTTTATATTGACTTTTACCATTGATGCAAGAGACAGAAATCGCCCTAGTTTTAAAGAGTTAACATAAACATGTCTTTGAAGCATATGAAGAAATGGTTCTAGTTACTATAAACATTACTATTGTTGTATTTCTATACACTGTGGAGACTGAATCAAGTGACTGAATGTAATGTGAAGAGGTTTCCCACTTAAATGCATGAAGAATCTGCTTGAACTCTGCAGCTCCCCTCACCTTGAAGTTCCTTTAACCCTTTAAGCTTCAGTGTACCGCCGGCGGTACACCTACTAATTTGCATAGGAATTTCAAGAATGTCCGACGGCCGCAAACGCGCTTATACAAACACTATACACCGATGGAAAGCTTAGATTCTCATGAATCTGCCGGTATAAACCACTTTCAGATGCGATTACCACAGCGGGTGAGAAAAACACATTTGTCCGACAAAAACAAATATTCATCCATCCGTTCTCTATACACGGCTTCAACGCACACAGCGCGACTCACATTTCCGGGTTCATTATTATACACAAAAAAAAAGATTCCACAAAAAACGGCCATAATCCAACCTTTTACATCCAGATGACACAAGCCAGGAAACTATTTTGTCCAAAACATGTCCTGAAGTCGGTATAAAATCCCTGAATCGGTCCTTTTCAAGGAAAAGCACCTCGCGATGCCCGTCCAATATTCCCCGTATTTTTCGTAATTTTTTTATTTAAAAATAGAATATTAGCGATTTTTTTTTTTTTTTTTTTTTTTTTTTTTTTTGTACTGAAAACGGCTGGAATTGACTGAAACTTAAAGGGTTAACTCAGCTTAAAGGGAAACTTCGGTTTTTTTCAACCTGGGGTCTGTTTTCATTTGTCATTTCATACATGTGAGTGATGGAGAAATGAATTTTCGACATAGCTCCGGTATTTAGCCAGGCAGGCAGCTCAGCTAGCAGCTCAGCTAGCGAAAAGTATGGGGCAACTTGTCCCCCCGCGTCAAAGTCTGCCCTAATGTGCTTTTTTTTCCCCCCACACTGACTGGCTCAGATAGTCTCAACGAGTGTCCCACAACATGCGAAAGATGAGAAGTGAGAAGGGGCACGTTAGGGCGGACTTTGACGCGGGGGGGCAAGTTGCCCCATACTTTACGCTAGCTGAGCTGCTTGCTAAGCTGCCTGCCTGGCTAAATACTGGAGCTATGTCGAAAATTTAATTTCTCCATCACTCACATGTATGAAATGACAAAGGAAAACAGACCCCAGGTTGGGAAAAAAAAAAAAAAAACGAAGTTCCCCTTTAAGAGTAGTTGTTTAGTTAGTGTAGCGATAGCCTAAACAGCGTTATCCTTTATGAATGTTTTATGTGGAGCGTTGCTGCAGCTGTCAAAATTCAAAACAATAATGGCGACACTAAAGTGAACATTGGGAGGGCATGTTGTCAATAGAAAGTGAATAATTAATACTCTCTCAGCTTGGATTCCAAGTAGAGAGACAGATGTCTGTCTTTCAGCTGCTTAGGTCAGATTGAAGTGCTTCTTCCTTTAAATACTCTATGGAAATGTGTCCTGACCTTCCGACTTACACACAAAAAAGCAAACTTGTCGAACTTGCTGCTGCCATTTTTGCATGTTGTTTTTCTCCGTCATCTCCAGTGTCCTCAGTGAAAACCAAGTGCCATCATGTTTTAACAACACTGGCATCAACTTAGTACCACTTTATTGGTTGTTTGAAATTCCCACTAAGTTCACCTTATCAACTTTGAAGTGATAAGAAGTCATTGTTGTCTTTAAAGCCCATTTCCTCGACTCCTAGGCAGCCAAAACATCGGTTAAAGTCAGTCTCATAATGTGCCCCATAGTGTGTCAGCAAATTAAGTGGACATCTCACATCTTTGAAATGTGTCTTTAATTTCCAAAAATCATTGGTTTGAGTCCTGTTCTGACAAGTCGGAAATACATCCTGAGTTATTGCTGTCTGTAGCTTCAGGAAATAGACACTGTCTGTGATTGATAGTGAAGCAAAAATAGCACAGCAGCTTATACAGACGTGAATTAATGTGTGAGACCGGTGCTTCCTCCTCCTAACTTTCTTTTTGAGTGACCAGTTTACATGGAAATACAGCAGTTATTTTTATCTTGTGTTTGGTGAGTTTGTCAGACTGTGTGGCGGTTTTTACAGTAGAAGTGATGTCTACGGTTAACGCGTAGTCTTAATGGGCTGCACAATTTCATATTTGTTCTGTTGTTTGACAAAAGAAACAGACAAAATATATGAATGAGATCAACTTTATTGGTAATTCAGATACAGTCTATGTGAGCACAGGGAGCAGGAGAGAAGCTGGCAGATGTACACTACTGTTCGGTCACTTAGAAATGTCCTTATTTTTGAAAGAAAAGCGGTTTTATTCAATGGAGATAACATTAAATCAGAAATACAGTCCAGACATTGTTAATGTGGTAACAATATAAATAATCTAATGCTACATTGTATTTGCTAATGGTGTTGAAAGGCTCACTGATGATTAGAAAACCCCTGTGCAGTTATGTTAGTACAGGAATAAAAGTGAGTTTTCCTGGAAAACATGAAATTGTCTGAGTGACTCCAAACTTTTGAATGGTAGTATAAATACTGTCTGAGTTTAGGTTACCCACTTTTGCTTTACTTTCAAGCTTATAACAAACCCAAAACACACAAAAAGTTGATTTTCACCATGTGGAACCAATAATGCGGGTTTAAGCAAAAAAGTCCATGATTGAGCAACTCCCAGACTTCTACAGCTGCAGTCGTCCTGTAATGAAAGAGCTCAGCAGAGGATCACTGGGTAATCCAACTAGCCTGTTTAGCTTCTAGCCTCCTTATGTTAGGGACGTCCTTGTGGCATCAAATTTAATCTTTAATGTTCAGAAACGAGATAAAAAATGAGAGAGTGACTGTGACGGACAGGAATGCCAGCCACAGGGTGAGATAACGGAGAGTTTAGCCACTCGGTTGGGTCAAAATGGTTCACTTCCTGCCAGCTCATTATCATTAGCGTAGCTTCCTGTCTGCACAGGCAAAAGGAAACTGGTCAAGTGGATACTGGGGATTAGCTCAGCCCCATTCAGTACAGTGGTATTCCAGCTATTGCATTACATCAGAGTTGGAAAAATGCCCCTTGCCTCTTGTTCAGACCGAACAAGCAGACATAAAGCGACATATTTTTGGGGTTATTTAACTAAATTGCATGTAAACAGCAATGACACCACATCCTGCATCTCGTAGCATTCTTTTTTCTATAAAATGTTCAAGAAAGCTGCAGTGGTTGTTGTTCAGTTACAAGATTTTACCTACAAACAGTCGGCAGGAACCATGTCTGGAGGGCTTTTCCAGACTTGAATCATATTTGCTAGGCCAAGAACTATCAATTACTTGGAAACCAGGATTGTGCTCTTATGCCTGATTGTAGCCCTTACATGTTTCCAGGAAGCTAAGAGTTGATTAAAGCAGCATGGTATGTATTAAACGTCCTCATTCATCATTTTGCCCCGTGCCCTCCTCTCACCTCCGGCATCTAAAGCCTTTTCCTTCTGCACCTATCCCCCTTCAAACCTCTCCTCAGTCAAATGCACATATCTCAGCCCATCCTCAGCGGGTGATGTTGTCAGTGTGGGCTTTAAAAATGTCCCACGCAGCACTTTTTTCACCCCTTTTTTTTTTTTTTTTTCTCTTTTCTTTCTTGGCCCTCCAAACCCCCCTTTTGCCTCCTTTCTCTTCCCCAGTCCTGTCCTCCCTCCTCCTTCCCTGTCTGTAACCAGAGCCCAGAGAATGGGAGGGCTTCCAAGATCCAGTTTGCTTCTGCCCTTTTAAGGCTAAAAAACCAGGAGGAACTTTTTTCTTTTTTTCCAACTGGAGGAAGGGAGGGAGGAAGGGAGGATGACTGGAAGGAGTAGAAAGGAAGAGGAGGAAGTGTAGTAGCTCCAGTGTGGCTTGTTGGAGGAGGGAGGGAAACAAGAGAGGGAGCTGCAGGTCAAAGATTTTCAGCTTTTGGATGCATTTGATTCCATGTCCTTTTGTTGATCTTTACTCTGTATTATATAACATAACACAAAGGCAGACTACCATATTGAAATGTGTGTTTTGTGTCCGATAAGGCCAATGTGGAATGTGTGACATTTCCTCTGTGTGCTTGAAGTTTTTTCACTGCAAAAATCTATCTTTTTAGACATGTTATTTGTGCGTGTGGACACCCTTTAACTATCACTACATCTGAGCAGTCTGCCAACCATAAATTTGTTCAGTGTGTGAGTCACATGCACCGAGGACAGAACTGGAGGAAAGCTCTGGTAGGCTATACTAAAGTAAATCCCTCACAATGGTTGCAATAAGTACAAAAATTACAGTTTAATCTAAGAATTATTTTATTGGAATTTCTTGAAAATGCCGAGATAGAAATGTGCAAACTTCAGCATATACCCTCTGAGCTCCAAAAACAGCTAACGGGTTTGAAAATTAGACCGTTTATCAAAGCCAGAGACTTTAAAAACAGACAGAATTGCCAGATTTCAACTTTCTGATGGTCCTCAACCATAACCCTAACCTGTTCTGTTGAGAAAATTAACCAAATCTAAGATTAAAATTATGATGCTTCATCAAACACACTTTGTTCTTCATGTCTTGTTTAACTCTTTGCCAAAAAAACTAGGGATGTGCGCGACTCGTCGTTTAATCGTTTAACCGGCTACTCATTTATCAAACGTTTAGTATTTTACTAGTCGGTTAAACGCTGCATTAAGCATCTTGCACCTTGTTCTTTGCGCCTCTGCATCGGCTTCTTTGTAAACAGGCTGAGCAGCCAGGGAGAGAATTGCTCCTCCTCCCCTCACCTCACACACGTAGCAGGGGGCGGTCGACCTCCGGATGACACGTTCATTTCTCCGAACCCACACCGCCTGGCCGTTCACCCCGCCCGACCGGGCGCCGCCATGCAGCTCTACACTCGGGCGTGCACCGCACGGTCGTCCCGTCTGGGCTACCTGGTTGATCCTGCCAGTAGCATATGCTTGTCTCAAAGATTAAGCCATGCAAGTCTAAGTACACACGGCCAGTACAGTGAAACAGCGAATGGCTCATTAAATCAGTTATGGTTCCTTTGATCGCTCTGTCAACGATACCCAACAGGCTTATCAAAATGTCTGATCCACTTGTGAAACTCTTCCTCATCTGTCAAGCAAACCCAGCCATCATCATCGTCATTTACAACGGGGCCGTGAACGCCACTGCAGCCTCCATCATTATTATCAGTGCATTTTCTCCCACGTCTGCTGCTATTTCCGTGTTTTTTTTTCCAACCCCCGCTATCCCCCTCATCATTAGTGGTGTTTTGATCCTGTTAAAGACCATTGTGACTGGTTTAAAGAACTACAAGCATGCCAGAGCTAATTTCGACTCCCTTCAGCAGATTAATAATGAGGTGAAGTCAGACCATTCTACACTGGGCTGCATCAGGGCTAGAGAGTGGTCTGACT
Organism: Acanthochromis polyacanthus; assembly: GCF_021347895.1. Taxonomy (NCBI): domain Eukaryota; kingdom Metazoa; phylum Chordata; class Actinopteri; family Pomacentridae; genus Acanthochromis; species Acanthochromis polyacanthus. The sequence continues at coordinate 8,522,387 of NC_067118.1, forward strand.
ATGCAAGAATAAATGTAAACTAGAGTGAAAATATCGCTCTAATTAGAGATAATCTGTCTCCTGGTGGTCCTGTAACTATTTCTATACTGTCATGTTATACAGAGGGGTCTGAACTTAGGTTGGAATTCTGTTCCTACGGCGCGAAATGACACAATTTTTGCTGTAAGTCAGAACTCGCATATGTACATAATTACCTATGTCACTCACCTATGCTAGCCCAGTGGTCTTCTGAAGCACTGCCATCAGAAGAGTCTACCTTACGCTTGGGAGCCACAATGAAGGGCAAGCAGTTTCCAAAAAAGCTGTACAAATGAAAGAAAGCGAATGTAGCACAATTCAATATGGCGTACAACTGGCGAATGTAAACAAAGCAGTCTTCCACGTATAGCGCCACGGAACGACGTATATGTCCGCTCTGCTCGCCAACTAGTTACTGCATAAAATTTGTTTTAGCGTCGCAAACGCCATACATCGGAGTGATGAAACAAAACTTTAATTAATTTATGTGAGATGGTGACATAACCACGAAACGCTGTAGGTTGAGGACGTCATAAACCAAGGACCTACTGTGTACATTACTGTTCAAAAGTTTGGGGTCACTTAGAAATATCCTTAATATTGAAAGACAAGCATTTTTTTCCATTGATGATAATAATAAATGAATCAGAAATCCAGTCCCTAGACATTGTGTTAAATGACTATTCTAGCTGGAAACACCTGATTTTTAATGGAACATCTCCATAGGGGTACAGAGGAACATTTCCAGCAACCATCACTCCTGTGTTCTAATGCTACATTGTGTTAGCTAATGGTGATGAAAGGCTCAGTGATGATTAGAAAACCCTTGTGCAGTTATGTTAGCACATGAATAAAAGTGAGTTTTCATGGAGAACATGGAATTGTCTTGGTGACCCCAAACTTTTGAACAGTAGTGTACATGACTGAATACTGTCGTCAGGGCAGAGGTAGATCTGATCCAGTCCGGCTCTGCTGCTCGTCTTTTAGCCTCATAAGATCTCAGGACTAATCGACTCCAGATGTTGCAGTACAACCTGAATATTGCACAGAGCCTTTCGCCTCTCTCCCTGCTCTCCCCCTTCCCTCCCCCCGTCGGGATGCTGGGATCGGGTCAGACTGTGGGTCAGGGGTTGCGATGATGTCATAGCGATGTCATGGGAGGGTTCGGCGGCGGGGGGTCAAGCCAAACGGATGAGTCATGGGAGTTTTGGGGGCAAAAACAGAAAAGAACATCCACCACAGACGTGCACTCGCCCCATACGGTAGCCTCCACACAAACACACACACAAACTCGCACCGCCGAGGGGGGTGAGGGGAGGGCTGTGAGTCAGCGGAGGGGAGGGGGGAGTCGGCGGCGGTCTGTGTCCGTATATGGGCTCCGTTAGGCTCGGATCGGTGTGGTCTTTCCGGGAATGTTGGCAGATTCCTTGCATGTTTAGTGGCTTTTGTGTGTGTGTCAGAGAGGCCTGAATCAAAGACTGTACACACTCACACATACACTAGTTTAGGGTCACACAGAAATGTCCTTATTTTGAAAGACAAGTAGTTTTTTCAAATTAACATTAAATGATTCTATTGTAGCTGGAAACAGCTGATTTTTAATGGAATATCTCCATAGGGGTATAGAGGAACATTTCCAGCAACCATCACTCCTGTGTTCTAATGCTACATTGTGTTAGCTAATGGTGTTGAAAGGCTCACTGATGATTAGAAAACCCTTATGCAGTTATGTTAGCACATGCATAAAAGTGTGAGTTTTCATGGAGAACATGGAATTGCCTGTGTGACCCCAAACTTTTGAACGGTAGCGTAGGTCAACTTGAACTCATTTAGAGCAACTTTGACTGATAGGGAGCAACTTTAACTCTTTTTTTTTTTTTTTTTTTTTTTTTTTTGAGCAACTTCAAATAATGTATAGTAACTTTAAGTCATTAAGAGCAACTTTAACTAATATCAACTTTAATTCATGTTCAAGAAAATTACAACTTGGGATGGCAGTTTTTCACTTTTTTGACTTTTTGTAGACAAGAGATCCCTTAAGTTTACTGAAAAACATTAAAAACGAGTGTTACATCTTCTGGTTTTGTTACCATTATGGTCTGTTTGAGTGTATTTGTGCTGTGTTGGCTGACAGGCCGCTATGTGACACACCCCGGCTGTAGCTGATCTGCATTCCTGCTGCAAGTACCGACCTGTGTGCCCCATTTAAAACCTTCCTATCGGTATGACGATTTATAACTGTTAGTTTTATCTCTGTCCTTGGGCAACATTTCTCTGTTCTCTCTCCTCTGCTGTCTCTTGGTACAAAACTACATCTTTCTTCTTCTTGTTTTCAACAATTCCTGCATGAACTGAGTTGCCACTTGGTTTCTATGACGACGACCCCAGCTTGAGTTATCGCCCTGTTTTTGTTGGAATTCAGACGGGACATATATCCAACACGTAGCTCTGCATGTAGGCCAATAACGCCTCTAATTTAAAGCCATCTGATATGTTTTTGCGTGCACTGGATTTGCTTTTTTTCTAACAGTATTTGTTTCCACTCTGGTTTGCTGCTCGGCTCCTCATCTTAATCCTCCTCCCCTTTTTTCTGGTTTGGACCCCCATTCATCTCGGCCCTGTCCTCGTACTCTTGGCCAAACAGCTCTCAGACCCTCCTCCAATAGGCCTTAAATATTCTTTTCAGTAGCCCCAGTCCCCCAACTGCAGCCCCAGCACTCTTATGTAAAAACATCTACTGGGGGAAAAAATAGGATAATTCCAAGCCTTATTGTTGCTGAGGTTGAGCTGCTGTTGCTGGAAATAATTCCAGTCTAGACAAAAGTAGCCAAAAAACTAAGTTGATGACGACGTAGAATCAAAATAAACCAAAGCTTTCCTGTCTGAATGATATATTATGTTATTTCTCTGCCTTCTGAAGCTCCGATTAGACTGTTGAAAAGTCTGACATGCATATCTGCCATAAAATGTCGCTTTCTAGACTCACTCAACCCACAGAGGCCTCATGATACACCCTTGATAGCCATCAGCACAGAGCCTCACATCCTGACGTGGACCAGACCTTCATCCCCATTTTGCCTTCTTAACTATGTTCTGATCACATCACTGGGAGGCACCGCTCCACCCTTTCCACAAGACTGGACGTGAGCAATCATCTTCCCGATCGACTGCCTCTTGTGCAACGTTTGTGCGCACGCCGTCATATTTAGGAGGGGTGGTGTGCTTCCTCATGCTCGGACTAGCTGCTGGTTGCATCACTTTCTCTTCTGCTTGCAGCGGTGCTCGTGGTTCAGACTTGAAAGCCTCAAATGTAGTTTAGAAGAAGCAAAACATGGGACAGCTTGTGCATTCTGTCACAGTGTGATTGGTGTGTCAGTGAGTGAGTTGAACTCTCTGAACCTTCAGAACCGGCAGATGGGTTTGAACGGCATATTGAAATTAGACCATTTACCAGATCCAGAAAGTGTAAAACCAAAGAAAATTGTGAGATCTTTAACTTTGTGACGACTCTTTTGGTACAATATTTTTATTAACTTTTTAGTTTTCAACAAAGAAACACACAAACATTACATTACAACATACAACCAAAAAACGAGTGAACTTTGGCCACAACAAAAATATCTTCACCTAGATACCTCATACATGTCACACCATTGCATTCTGTTTTCCAAAATATAATCTTGAATGTCACTAGCAATGTTATACATCTTAAATATGTACATGTACTGGTTACACTCAGTTCAATACCTCAGTAGCTGCCTGCAACAAGATCATACCAAGGGGACGTCTACTTGGAGCAAAAATGAGAACCTAAGGATTCATAAACAATCCAAAACGAATAAATAAAAACTAGATTGGTTAAATAAAAAATAAATAAATAAACCAACTAAAATAAATTTGAAATAAATAATAAAAATAAAAGTCAATTAGAGAAATTAAAAACAGGAAAAAAGTGGGAACTTCCAACTCCTCAGAGAATCATAACCCAGGACGGACATTTTGCCCCTCTTGGGGGTTGCAATCAATAGTTCCCTTTTAAGATGACCTTTGTAAGTCTTTTATTTTATTATTAAATTGTGACGACTTTTTAATTACTCGTCCATGATGTGGTGTTTGGTCAGGGAACCTAACCATTTGTACACTTTAAAATAGTAATATTTCCCCAAAAACTGACGAAAATATTCACCAAAAATCAACTGTTTGCTCTGACCAGATTCTGTGGAAAAAAAAAAAAGAATAAATAAAAATTGCTCCTCACAGTAACCAGAAAGCCTTTATTGATTCAGCTATAACCAACTGTCCTGTCACAAAAATTCATGGACTTTTTCAGCTGAACTGCAGGCAGCATAAAACATGTATAGTATGTAGATATACTCTTTCTTTGTACTATTGATATCAAAACAAACATTGAAAATAAAACTAGAATCAACATGGTTAATATTCTACCAAGTCCCCACAGGTGTTACCAATACTGAGAAAAATATTTTAGTACTTCCATTTTTAATTAATTGCCATGCTTATCTCCTTAACTCTGTTTTAACACTGCCTGCAGTTCAGCTGGAAAGTCTCTGAACTTTAGTCATGTGACATTTTTTTCTTTGCATAATCCAATTAGAGCAAAAAATATATTTTTAAACAAATTTTAGAATAATTTTAATGAAATGTCACAATTTTAAGCTAAGATTTGGCTATTTTTTCCAACAAAACCATGTGTTACAGATGAGTAGTTTAGGGAAGGTCCGAAATAGAAAAAACCCCAACATTTTTCGGTTTAAAGTTTCTTTAAGTGAGTTTGGGGTTAAGAGGATGAACAAAGCCAAATAAAGTCAATTGAATAAAACACAATAAAATTAGAGGAAATGTAGTAAGATCCAGATAGAGGAAAAGTAGTAACTAATGAAATAAAAGCTCAGGAAAATGTAAATCAAGTTTTAATTTTGATTTGAAAATGGCTATAATCTCTCAGGGCACTCCCAGATTTTGCCTTTTGTAAGAAATTAAAATTAGTTTACACAGGGAGAGTGTTTTATAAATAAGGGTTTCACAGATTTTTTTTTTTTTTAATTCTCATGTTGTGAATGGTTTGACCTTGAGGAGAAACGTACAGGTTGAAATGAAACCCAGGACCACTGAAGCCGTTTAACACGTCTGTCTGTGCTGTAATGTGGTCTAAAGCCAGATGTAAATCTGAGCAAAATGCCAAAAAAACTACCACAAAGTCAACAAACTGAGTTGTCTCTCCTCAGACCAGATCGTAGTGGATGATTTCTCAGTATGTGTCCCACTCCTTCTTTAAACAATAAACTGAGCCATACATTAGATCGCAGAGGCGCTCCTGAGGGAAATGTGGAATTTGTAGCACAGATCATTAAACATCTTCAGTTCTAACCAAAGATCAAACAAAAGCTGCAGAGCTTCCTCCACTCAACTCTTCTGCTCGCTTTAAATAAAGTAAATTAAAGGAGGGCTGTGTCTTAAAATCATCTCTGGAAATTGTTAAAATATATGTCAGATAAATCAGCCCCTAATGTTTTCACTAGTGGTGGGATGCGATTAAAAAAAAAATCTAATTAATTAGAGACTTTTTAATGAATTAATCGCAATTAATCACATTTTTGTCAAATAGCAATATTTGACACAGTAAGCAAAGTTTTTTTTTAAATTTCTAAATAAATTCAGGTTGCCGACTGAATGGATGAATATGTGAACTCGCACAACAAAAATGTTTGTTTCATTTATATTTATCTGCATTTTTCGTCTTTCTACTACATTCACAGATTACTGCAAACTCAAAGTGCAATTATAGCAGTTATGTTTAAGATTTTTTTCTAAACTCAAGCACTGTCAATATCTTGAAAAGTGGTCTGTGATGGGATGGCTACACTGTTTACCAGGACTGTCGTAGCTAACGTTAGCGCAGGTGCTAACAGCAAGCTGTGTTGCATTGAAGTGATCAGAAAATTGTTTGTTGCACAATTTACACACAACCACGCTTTTATCCAGGCTGCCATCGGGAAGATTTTTTTTTTTTTTTTTACAGAAAACTTTCCGCCAAACAAGCGCAATGTGGTCTCATCTTCCATCACTAGTCAACAAACTTTCTTGTGTGCTGACATCGGTCCTGTGTATCTTCTTCACGGCTGGAAAACAGACTTTAGGTTCGTTACTGCCACCTACTGGGCTGGAGTGTTGATCAATGTTATTGGTGTGCCAGAAAAGAAAGGTGCAAGTAAATGCGTTATTTTTGAAAGCATTATTTTTTCTGTGACTAATTAATCGAAATTAATGTTTTAAAGTCCCAGCCCTAGTTTCCACAGAACTAAAATAATGAGATTTTCTTCTGTTTGTCTTTTTAAGGTGGTGACCTTTTGATTTCCTACAAATTTTAACCTGAGTCTAAACCTGTCCCCCTGCAGACTCTAAAGCCATTGTGGATGGGAACCTGAAGCTGATTCTGGGTCTGATCTGGACCCTGATCCTGCACTACTCCATCTCCATGCCCATGTGGGACGAGGAGGAGGAGACGGACGACGGCAAGCAGAAGACGCCCAAGCAGAGGCTGCTGGGATGGATCCAGAACAAACTGCCCGAGCTTCCCATCACGAACTTCCACCGGGACTGGCAGAGCGGCCGGGCCCTGGGTGCCCTGGTCGACAGCTGTGCTCCAGGTGAGGGGAAGTTTCTGGGAGCGTCTTTATGGTCCTGGGTGGGGAACGTGTTTGGTGTCTTTCAGAAGGACTAGAATATGTGCTTGTGTGTGATGTGTGTTTTTCCCAGAGCCAGAGATTCAAATTAACACCAGGCAAGTACAAACACTTGGCTCTGCAGGATAAAGACTGCTTTTTGATCTCTCACCAGTAATTCTTGATTTAAGCTGTTGTTCCAAACGGCCACACTAGAAGTTCAAGCTAAACACTGCTCCTCTTAGAGAGAGGGAAAAAGTTACAGTGCCATTCAAAAGTTTCTGGTCGCCCAGACAATTCCATGTTCTCCATGAAAACTCACGCTTTTATCCATGTGCTAACATAACTGTACACGGGTTTTCTAATCATCAAGTAGCCTTTCAACACCATTAGCTAACACAATGTAGCATTAGAACACAGGAGTGATGGTTGCTGGAAATGTTCCTCTGTACCCCTATGGAGATATTCCATTAAAATCAGCCGTTTCCAGCTAGAATAGTCATTTACCACATTAACAATGTCTAGACTGGATTTCTGATTCATTTAATGTTATCTTCATTGGAAAAAAACTGTTTTTCTTTCAAAAATAAGGACATTTTTGTATGACTCCAAACTTCTGAACAGTAGTGTATACAGTTTAAAAATGGGGTTTCAGAAAATTCCTCCTAGGTAGACTTTGATGCTGTTTTCTTTTTTGCGCACATAAAAAAATTATTTATTGAGAACTCGAGAGCAGCTGAGTCTACATTTATCCATCAGAAAAGTGTGCAGGTTTTAAGTTCTGACAAACACAACACTAAACAGTAGCAAGACTAACTTGGTAAGGCTGCAACCTCATGTTAGTATTTGTTTTGTCTGTGAAGAGATGCAGCAGAACCACAATGGGAACATTTCAGACTGTGAGCATTACAACGGCAAAGTGTTAATACAAAATTAGCAACTGAAACTCTGTGCAAAGATCAGGAGGTCTGTGTTTGATCTACTCAGATAAATTTGAGGTTCTATTTCAGTGTAGAACGACGAGGATCAACACGCCAACTGATATTACTATCAATAAAACCCTGTTTTTGACTTTGCTAGCGCGTGTTGTAGCATTAAAGCTGTCTGCACACACCTACAACTGCCAGTAATGACTATTTTTCTATTGATTGTTCTATCAACTATTTCCAGTTTATTCGTTGATGAATTTGAACAATTAATTCTCCTCCAAAAAAACAAAATGGTCATTTTAAGTGAACTGTCAACAGTATGAGACGTAAACAAATGTTTATATTTAAGTTCTAATATGCAGTACTGCTGGATTAAACTGAATGAAAATAGGCCTATTTGTGTCAGTAGTGAAACTCCAAAAGAAGTTCAAGTTTCTTTTAAACCCCTTACCAAAACAACAAACTTAGGTCTTTACCTTAAACAAAATGTAACATGGACACGGTGGCTATTTTACGAGCACAGAGCAGCTAAATCGTCTTCAATAATAGGTGATAAACTATCAAAGGCTTGATTGGCTCAGCTTACACATCAATGGTACCATTTTTATTCCATGTTTTATGTGTTGTTTGCTAACCCTACTCTAATCACAGTAACAGGGTTGCTAATCCATGCTAATGCTAGCTTTTTCTCAGCAGTAGAAGCTAGATGTTTAGCTAGCTGTTACTGCTGACCAAGAGGACAAACTGACTGATGGAAAACGGGAAAAAGAATTAGTCTGATCCTGATAATATGAGGTAGAATGAGACATTCAATCAAGGCTGACAATGTTATGAAAAATAGTAGAGAGGACATAGCTTTGCTCTGCCCATTCAATAGGAAAACTCTTTGATGATGCTAATTCCAGCATTTCATGTAATTCACTGTTTTCTTCTTCTAGCAGCTAAAAAGGTTTTGCTAACAGGGTTGTTGTGGGACATATTCCATGCATAATAATTATTATTTAAAATATTATGTTGATTAAAAAAATGTTCCCACAATTACAAGAGAGATTAAGGAAAAATAATACCAAAAAAAGGCAGATTTGAATTTCATTATAACTGTTTTATTTGAGATTCTATTTGCTCATCAGGAGGATGGGACAAGAGAACATTTTTAGGGGGAACTCCAGATTTATTAGGTATTTTAAAAAATATTTTCAAACATTCTTTTCTCTTATTTTTTTAGATTTGGTCTCAGGACAAGTAAAATTACACAACAATTGCATGTTTTAATGTTTTGTTCATAGATTATTTGAAATTTGATGTAAAATGTCCTCCAGTTCTAGAATGACTGATACTGAAGAAAAATGTTTTGTTGTAATAAATTGCAATAAATAATTAACATGCACGGTTAAAAATGTCAATCCTGATGCATTTTAATTTGATATGCTGAAACTAATCATGACAGCTCTGTACACGGCAGATCTGGGGTCAGTTGAGTGTATAATTCTCACCCGAGTGAGTAAAAACTGATTCCAGGGGTGAGGAAAGGGACTACTGAGCCTTCCAATTATGGTCCGGTCAAATCAGGAAAGTTTGCAGATGGGAGGAGCCGGGTGGGAGACGAGGAGTCAACAGGGAGGAGGAGGAGGAGGGATGTAGGTGAAGGAATTGAGGAGGTTTCTGTTTACATGCTCAGGATGTTTGGCATACCTGTGGATCACCAGCAGCCTCGAGCTGCAGATAACAAAAGCTCTGCGTTTCCCTCCAGCCAACACATTTCCAACACTGTCCAAAAATAACACTTTATAAACAAGAAAATAAACGCTGACACAGACAAACTGCCAGGATACGCTTCGTACCGATTTCGCTCATCTTTCAGATAATTTCAAGGGCAGACATCCTGAGGAGCCACATGGACGACCCTATGCCTAATTATTGCTGCAGATTCACCTTGGAATAAAGATTAGACGTGTTTTTCATTCTCTCTTTATCTTCCAGGTGCCGTCAAGGCTGGAACACGTTGGTCATAATTAAGAAAACACAAGAAGCTCTCAGTTTCTTTGCAGAACGAGGTTCACGTCGACTTAAATGTCCATAAATCTAAAAAATACCATTTTACTGTATCAGGCTGAAAGCACTTTAAAAAGGAGAATCTCCTTTCTTCTGCTGCACAGTAATCCCTAAACGTTTTCAGGACGATCAACGCTTTGAACCCCAAGCAGCTTCTGTGCATCTTGTTTGCAACTGTGGGCTCCTTTTTCACTGCAATATAAAGTCCTGCACCTCTATGGAAAAAGCACAGCCATGATGAAATAGAGAGAACTCAGAAACGTCTTCTCTGCAGTTGACACACGCATAATACCATAAATCATAAAGGACTAAAATAAAAACAAGTAGATTTTTATCGATTATTCATTTGCCAGAAAAGGAAAACACCGGGTGCCCACAGGTTTTATTAATACTGGAAAACAATCCCACATACTACAGCAATTTTCCTCCAAACATTTTAAAGGTATTTCTGTACTTGTCTTATGTCTACTCTGTATTGACACAAAATGCAGTTGAGCTGGAAAGTCCCTGAATATTTGTCATTTCGCTGTTTGTCACAACTGAGTCACTAATGGCTTCTCAGTTTCACAGAGGAGAGCAGAATAAATTTAGTTTTTGCATATTTTTATTGGAGCAAATTGTTTGTTTTTAGCATTTTTTTTTAAAAAGAGGCTTATAGAAAAAAATAATTTTGATTAAATATTATGGTTATAAGTTTAAGTTTTTCCAGATGTGACCCAAAACCACTCATGATTAGTTCAAGGACTGTTGAAAATCCAATAATTTAATCCTGTTTTTAGTTTTTTATATCTAATAAATGATTTAATTTGGCAATTCTTATTTAAAAACCTTTCAAACCTCTTAGGATTATTTCTCTGTATATGTCTCTAATAACAAAAACACCTTTTATTACATTTTAAATTCACAGAATAAAGCTGTCTGCATAGTAATTACATTAAAATCTTGTTATTTTGTCATGATATAATGATGATGGTGAGTTACTGCCCTACTAATTCCTGCCATAAACCCAGCTAACCTCTTCTCTTTGGTGCAGGTTTGTGTCCTGACTGGGATCAGTGGGATCAGACCAAACCAGTGGACAACGCCCGCGAGGCCATGCAGCAAGCCGACGACTGGCTGGGTATCCCACAGGTAAAACAAATGTTACACTTGCATCACACCAGTAAGGAAAAAAGTACAAATCATACATTCTTTCTCAAATTAATTTGAATTTATAAGAAGAACTTCATCTTGTACTACATATAGCCTCCAGAACTGACAACTGAACCAGAACCTGCAATTTTTCTAACAACCAGCAGGGGGCGACTCCTCTAATTGCAGAAAGGAGTCAAAATGTATAGAAGTCTGATAAAATGACCCTACTTCTTAGTTGATTTTTTTTTTTTTTTTTACGTCGGTAAATGTTTTCCTAATGAGTTTATGGTCTTTATTGCTTGCCCCATTTATAGTTAAATAGACGTTAAAGTAGAGCATGACTGTCAAACATACACAAGTTCCTGCTTCTGATAAATAGATTTTCTTTGAAAGTTCACAACATTAATCAAAATTAAATTAAAATGTGATGCTGTTTTCACATGTGTGCAATAACATGTTGGATGCTGGTTAGCTTAGCCTAGCATAAAAACAAGAGAAATGGGGAAAAGTGCTAGCTAAGTCCAAAGCTTTAAATAAAATCCACCCATCCATACCTCAGGCAAGGGGTGGCTAAAGCAGGGGTGTCAAACATACGGCCTGTGGGTCAAAAACAGGCGACTAGGGGGTCCAATCCAGCCCATGGGACAACTTTTGCAAAAGTAGCTGCTTTATATTAATTTTGTCCACTGTACTGCAACAAAGTTTGTCTTTTTTTCCCATATATAAATTTAGTATATTTACAAGGCAGGGGGACAAGTGAACCTTCTTTTTTTGTAGTTCCCATTGTATGGTGTGGTGGTCACAGTTGCTACGCAGATGTGTAAATTAATGCAAATTTAGATTCATTTCTAGATCTTCGCAAGTTGTTTTTTGATCATAAAATAAAATATATCATTCAGTTTCAGGTACACGAGACTAAATGTTTTGTGTCTTTGCAGACACTCTAATCTGTGAGTTGTAATGTGTAAATGATAAACTGAGGCATAATACTGTTAAAACTGCACTTATTTTTCTTAAAAAATATCAAGTTGTTCATTAAATGTAACATTTTCATGTTGTACTTTTTGTACTGAAACAAAGGGAACCATTTAGAGTTGTTGTTATTTATGGCTTATTATGCTCTGATTTTACTGGTCTCTTGAGATCAAATTTGGCTGAATGTGGCCCCTGAACTAAAACGGGTCTGACACCAATGAAGTGGAGTACACCTCCACATAAGCCCACTCGGCCACTACTGCTTAATCTTTTCCCCCTCTGCAAATAATTCCTGCAGGTGGACATCCTTAGCTTTCGAAAAATATTATTCCAACATGTGGAAATAGTCTGCCTATTGATTACTACATATTTGATGCTCGAGGCAGGGTTTTCATTTGTATTCATGGAATTTGTTAGAAATGTAGAGAAATAAAGAAAACTTTTCCATTAACACCAGCTTTGACACTCGAGGCGGTTGTTTTCATTAATAATCCATCAGTCATTTGCTTCGAAAATGGTTGTTCAACTCAAAGCACCCCAAAATAGAACATTTGCAGTGTAAAATAAGCCCAGAAGATGTTTTATTTTTACATTTTTAAATGTATTTATTGATCATATAAGGAGAAATAGTCTTTTTTTTTTTTTTTTTTTTTGCATGTTGACATGTTGAAGCCTGGAGCACAACGGGTTAAAGGTTGAAGGACCCAACACTGGCAGCTGGCCGACCTTCTGATCAGTAGCCCAGAGCCTTAACCACTGCATTTTTTAGTTAAATAATGACCTGAATATCAAAATTGCTAGTTATATTGTGGGGCTGAGTCCTTGAGAGAATCCTAACTCCCACATTTTCTGCTCTTTAATGTTTATTCAGAATGAAAAGTTCAGCCTCTAATGGGGAAATTTTGATCTGAAATCACCAGATACAGTTTTGCTTTTACTGTGTGTTGTGTTGTGTGGCTCTGCTGCCTGTCTGACAGTGTTGTGTTGGCACGGTTGGTACAACATAGCGTGCTGGCAGTTGTTCTCTGTGGTCGCTGCTGTTTCCGCCTTTAGGGCTGCTTCTGCTAAGAAACAGCCTTTGTCCGTCCCCCTGCTGTCTCTGTGGGTTTGTAAAATCAAACTGCGGGCATGTCTGTATGAGTGGCTGCCAGACGGTTTGCACAACAGTCTGTCTCAGGTACTTTCTAAACTGAGGTGGAGGTTGGTGTGTGGTTTGGATCTCCAAATCACAACATGACTCAGTTGATTATTGTAGGTAATGGTCTCCACGGCAACTAATCAAGCCCTGCTCCAGGCTGCACAGCTGTAGTCTCTCTTCTCTGTTAGTGGCAAATATGCTAAATAGGGAAATAAAACTGTTTCAGAAAACATTTTTCTGCTTGTCTCCCAGGTGATAACCCCCGAAGAGATCGTTGACCCCAACGTGGACGAGCATTCAGTCATGACCTACCTGTCCCAGTTCCCCAAGGCCAAACTGAAGCCCGGCGCTCCTCTCCGACCCAAACTCAACCCCAAGAAGGCCCGAGCCTACGGACCAGGTACAAACACACCTCTGCAGCTACGCTTCAACATGTTTCCAGACCCAGAAACTGTAATTCATTTTCGTGCCCTGTTCTGACTCTGCTCCCTGAAGGTGTTGAGCCTGTCGGTAATGTTGTGATGAAGAAGGCTGTGTTCACTGTGGAGACCATCAGTGCAGGAATGGGAGAGGTTCTGGTTTACGTGGAGGATCCTGCTGGACACAGGGAGGAGGTTTGCCGACTTTTGAACTGTTTAGTTTTTCTGAGTTACTGTGTTGTAACGTTCATTGTTTTGTTAACTTTTTCCAAATTTCTTCCAGGCTAAAGTGACGGCCAACAACGACAAGAACCGCACCTACTCTGTCTTCTACGTCCCTAAAGTTACAGGCATGCACAAGGTAAGCTAAGGACCCGGTGAGTGCAAAAGATATGAAGGGGCCATGCAGAATTATGCTTCAAGTTTGTGATAAACACTTACATCTATCTGAATACAATTTTAAGATATTTGAGAATTCCCATTTTGGTAACTGGAGGTAGAAGTTACTTTGCAGATTATTTTCTAAAATATAAACCACTTGATACACTCTATAGCCAAAAAGAACTGATTTTCTAAAGTTGTATTTTCCTCGACTTTTCTTCTGAAAACATCTTTTTAAGTGTTTTAACGGTATTTCAACCTGTTTTCTGCTTAAATGTTTAGTTATTTAACCCCCTGAACGAAGGTAGCATTTTTGTTGAGCTTAATTCAAATTTAGTAGTTTCAGCTGATTATTTTTTAAAACATATTCAAATGTCACTGACTCATTGGTTCAAGGCTGTTTTCCTAATTGCATAAGTAAAAATGACATTTTTTAAAGCTCCCTAGCCTCATGACGAGGACAAGAAGACTTTTAAAATCCTTCTGATCCATAGAGCCCAAAGCGACCCAGTTTGGTTTGCAGCTGTGGAGCTACTAGTTTAATTTTAGGATGTTTTTTCAGGTGGAAATTCACTAAACCTGCTAAAGAGCTAAAAGAATCTGAATACTTGTTCCATCCCATCTGGATGTCATGGAGATCCAGAGTCAGGGAGTAAAAGGGGGAAAAAATGAATCTAAAAAAATATATTGCATTTTGTGAATGTCTTAAGAAATAGATTTATTCTTTGGTGTGATGTCATCTGTGATCCTTTAATTCCCAAATATTTTGGTTTTTAATTTCTAACTTTTAGCCCTCCATCTGATTCTTTATTTTTTTTTAAGCTGCCTAGTTTGATTTGTGTGCTAATCTAGCTAGTTATTAATTTAACATATTATCGTTTTTACCATTTATTTTAATTGACTGCTCGGCCTCGTCTCCTTATGTCTTGCTTCGTTGTCTGTGTTGCACATTTTAACGGTCAAAGCACTTTGTGATCGCTGTTCTTAAGGGTATTATATAATTTAAGTTATTTTTATTAATAGTAATGCTACAATACAAATCCAGTCTCTCAATTATATCTTACACTTAAATATTCTTTCACTGTGTTGTTCTTTCCATTATTTCCTGGTGTTTGACTATAGAAGGAGGAACATTTGTCATCTTAGACCTAATTTCAAGTTCAACTTAAAGCAGCTTAAAGTCTTTCTCTAGTTGTTGATTTAACTTCTAAAAATTCTTCTCTGCACATCAAAATTACACATTTAGGTGCTGTTTCCTAAAAAAGTAATCGCTTGTAATGTAACTCCACACCATTGCTTCTTTAATAATGTGCAGATTTATAAATTACCTGCTGCTCTCTCCACCTATATTGCCACCATTTACTGCAGCTCCAGCACACCAGCTCACCTACATCTCTGCTCAAACCCTGTAGAGCTACTCTGTGTTACACAATGGAGAGTTACAATATTAGGGAAATTTGGTCACGGATGTTCAAACTGATTCCAAAGAAGAGTAAAGTTACAGAAAGTCCCACCCTGCAAGATGACAGCATCAGTTCCTCAGAAGTGTTGCGTCTGAAACCCGAGAAGGCGAAATCTGTGTTTTTGAGGCGGTGATCTTTACATAGCTGCTCAAACGTGATTACTTGAATGACATGATGTGTCTTCGGACGTATAAAAACACTCTCCATGGACGTATTAATAAGGTGACAAAGTTGCTTTTCACCAAAAAAGGGCAAACATTAACTGACATCATGATGAAGTAGGAAAGGTCTTATTTTGAGAAGGTGTTTGTGGATAAATAATGAGATAGTAGAGTTATTTTTAATAAATGACTGCAGGGGGATGTCAAATACTTCTTAAGATCTTTTTACCACGAGGATGGAAACGTCTACTGCAGCACAAACCACTGCCTTAAAGGTCTTGCTTTTAGCTCAAGACATTATGTTTTGTAAACTAACACAATGCCTGCAACGAGAGAAGATATTTGCTAATTTGTGACTGTGAATGTAATACTGTTTAAGAACTTTCAAGAAGCTAAATTTGATGCATTTTGAAGATGTGCAGATGCCTTTTAGGGGTAACCAGAGGGCTCCAGCCGCCGTTTTTCACTCTGTCCTTTCTGTTTTCTAGGTGACGGTGCTGTTTGCAGGCCAGCACATCTCTAAGAGCCCCTTCGAGGTGGAGATTGGCATGGCTCAGGGAGACTCCAGCAAGGCTACGGCCCAGGGACCAGGCCTGGAGCCGTCTGGAAACATCGCCAACAAATCCACCTACTTCGACGTCTACACGGCAGGTAATGTGTCGTCGACGTGGGCGAGCTTTGATGTGTTTTGTCGGCCGGTTTTAATGATTTGTTTGTCTCAGGTGCCGGCGTTGGCGAGGTGGAGGTGGTGATCATGGACCCAAGCGGCAAGAAGAACACAGTGCCGTGCACCATCGAGGATAAAGGCAACAGCAGCCACCGGTGCACCTACAAACCCACGCAGGAGGGTCAGCACATCGTCTACGTCACCTTCGCTGGTGGTCAGATCAGCAAGAGTCCCTTCACGGTCAACGTGGGAGAAGGTAGGAGCTACAGAGTCAATCACCTACTACACCCTCACTGGAAAATTAAATTCATGAAAGTCCAAAATGGCCACATTGACAACAGCATATATAAATATTCGCTAAATCTGCCGTTTTATTTCCTCACTTGTGTCTAATTGTGAGCTGTCTTTTCCTGCTGCTGCTCTCCTCCCTTTCTTCTCTTCGATAGAGGCCTGGTGGTATCTGTCCTCTCTCTGAAGTTGCCTCTTCCTTCTGCTGTCATTTCCTGTTTCCTGGGATCTCTCTTGGGTACTCGCTTTGTGTTTGTGTTAACAACTGCATGTGTGAGTGGTTGAGGGTTGTGCAGACCTGAATCTGTAAATCAGAAGCTCCTAGAACGGAGGCTAATTGCTCTTTCAGTAGGTCAGGAGAGAGAAAAGTCAAATAACGCCGCCAACAGTCCACATCGCAACACTAAGCCAAACAAACAAAGCATGTCGAAAACAACTGACTCTTTATCATTGGTTTTCCCTTCACTTCTCTGTCATTTAGTTGCTTCCCTTTCATTTATGGATTAATACGAATAAGGAGGAAATGGAGTTAATACCAAAAGTTCTATTTAAAACCGCAAAAAGCAAAGAAACTGAACTGAGTGAATCCAGAAGAAACAAACAACAAACTTTGGTGAGAGACCACACAACATTAACTCCCTGAACTCCAAGCAGCACTTTCTGGGTGTTTTTCTTGCCCCTGTCACGTTATTACTGCTTAATTTAGGCTCTTTTTCACTGCATTATAAAGTCCTGCATATATACAAGAACAACACAAACATGACTAGAAGTAAAGAGAATTGATAAGGGTCTTTTGTAAAGTATGGCACGGTTTTAATGCTATAAATCATGAAAAAGAAAAGTGAACGTTGAATTCTTCGGTTAATTATTTTACAAATAAATAAATCAACATGTACAACATTTTTCCAAATGACCACAGCTGTTACCAATATTTAGAAAAATGAATCGGAGACTCCACAGCTATAGATAATTTATTAACTAATATTTTTAATGTTACGCCTTGAAGCAGGACGTCTTGTGTAAATCCCCTGTACATGCTGCAATCTACCTCAAACTTTACATGTTTGATCAGAGTCCAGTCCTGATGAGTTTCATAGACCACTATACGGTCACGGAGATAGCGCCACCTGGTGGATGGACAGAAAGTGCTGCATAAATAGCCTGTACATGCTCCAATCTGCCTGAAACTTGGCCTGAGTGCTCAGAATCCAGCCCTCATTAAAACCATGGGCCTAAATACACTTTGTCGCAGCATTGCCTGGTGGACATGCTTGGGGTCGCCGACCAGCAAGGACGCGAGGACCCGTTCAACGCTGCTTGCAGCTTTAATTTTAGTTTGTTTCTATACTTGTCTCCTATCTGCTCTGTGAATCACAGCCTGCAGTTCAACCGAGAAGTTCCTGAATTTTTGTCATGTGACTGTTGGTCGTAGCTGAGTCACTAATAGGTTTCCAGTAGCCCCGAATAAGCGCAGGATTAAATATTTTTACTCAATGGGGTTATTGCAAATAGCTTTTTGATTAGTAAATTTTGAAACAAGGCATATAGAATAAAGAGATTTTGATGATTTGAGCTTAGATTTGAGTAATTTTGCCAATGAATCAGCATAAATCTTTTTACAGATGAAAAATTAGGCCAGTGTTTCTGTTTTAAAAGTTTCTGGCTCTGATTAATGGTGTCATTTTGACAGATTATTAAATAAAACATGCCTTTTTAACATGTCAGCAGGTTAGGGTGTAAAGGGTTAATTATTAAACATAATTTGTTTACAGATTTTGATGAAAATTAAGGACATAAGCCTTAGCCACAGCATAGATTGAGCCCTGGCCTTGTGGCCATGCGCTGTACATATCAGACTGCTTTACTTTCCATGTGTGTTTTTGTGGAATTGCACGTCTTCACTAGTGACTAATTTCCCGTCTGCAGATGCACTTTGTTTGTGTGTGTTGTGTGTTTTTATGTGTGTGAGCTGCCTGTAAAGATCTAAACTCAAAATGACTCAAACATCCGCGGTTCTTAGTCTCCTTTTTAGGAGTTTTCAACACGTTCATGAGGAAATTCTCCGCTAAGAAAGTCACAAACGCACATTATCCTCCCATTTAGGTGGAAGAGTCCACCATTAGGCTTTGTTATCTGTTTGAACAGGAAACTGGACTCATTTCTTCTGGCTCACTGGTGGTCATAAGTTTTGACAAGAACTCTGTTTACTAGGAGCTGATCTTCATGTCATACTTTAGCTATAGCTGGTTGAATAATGATTAATGTATTTTAGAGATTACAATAACAGATTTGGAAGGATTGCAATCAGATTTGACCTCAGAGATATCATGGCATGCCATTTATTTATTAGGTATTGATGATCAGAAATCACGATAACATAGAATACGTCCATTTAATATAAATGTACAAATAAAACAAAGTGACCTTGTGCTGAGTGCAGGCGTGTGTTATTCATGTGTACGTTATGTACGGATTCCGAATCACATGACCTAAATATGTAGCAGGCGACGTTTTAGTGTTTTGCTCAGTCTCAAAACAAAGATAACTTGTAAATTATTAAATATCCTCTTTCTGATAGATTAATGTCATTAATAGAAAGGTTTCTTTATTTTTAATGCTTTTGTGGTTGTAGGAGTTCAGCAAAGACTTAGACTCAAATTTTAATTATCATTCTATCCACATGACATTCGAACAATGCAGTTTTAACAGGTCTCTGTTGATAGCGTGAGATTTAAAATATATATATATATATATATATATATATATATATATATATGTATGTGTGTGTGTGTGTATACTCTACCATTCAAAACTTTGGTGTCACTTAGAAATGTCCTTATTTTTGAAAGAAAAGCATTTTTTTCAGTGAAGATAAGATTAAATGAATTATAAATACATTCTAGACATTGATAATGTGGTAAATGACTATTCTAGCTGGAAACAGCTGATTTTTAATGGAATATCTCCATAGGGGTACAGAGGAACATTTGCAGCAACCATCACTCCTGTGTTCTAATGCTACATTGTGTTAGCTAGTGGTGTTGAAAGGCTAATTGATGATTAGAAAACCCTTGTGCAGTTATGTTAGCACATGAATAAAAGTGTGAGTTTTCACGGAAAAACATGAGATTGTCTGGGTGACCCCAGACTTTTGAACAGTAGTGTGTATATGTAAGGAAATAAAACTAATTTAGAATGAAGTTAAGCAGGAAACTAAGGTAGACATAAAGCTAGGTGCTAAGCTAAGGAGCAGCTGGGCCAAATATCAAAATAGATTTTAACATAACAAAATATAAAACCACTAGTTTCTGTTCCTGCAGGACGTTCAACTCTGAATGAGGAGATATGACGGATACTGATAGGGGTAATGGCTTCCTGTCTTTGCTATAAATTCACTCTGCTGGATCAGATATGCAGATGTGAGGCTCTGTAGGGGTACATGAGCAACGAGGAAGGAGAAAGTCGACGGTTAAATAAAAAAAAATTCCAGAAAGCTTCCCAGCGGCCCCCCGAGCGATCTGGATGTAATATTTGGATGGAAATTGTTTCGGTGTCACATCATTCACCCCGCACCTCATTCCTCTTCTCCCCACTGAAACCACCGCTCGGCTTGCATGTGGTCATAGCGTTGGAATCACAACGTTCGGTTTGCTGCTTCTCCCTCTCTGACTCTGTCGTTGTTTCTCCGTCCACAGCGTGCAACCCCAGCCTCTGCAGAGCGAAGGGTCGCGGTCTGCAGCCGAAGGGCCTGAGGGTGAAGGAGACCGCAGACTTCAAGGTTTACACCAAAGGAGCCGGCACCGGAGAGCTCAAAGTCTCCATCAAGGGCCCCAGTGAGTTCCTCTATGAACAACTGTTTGGATTTTAACGCCACTCGAGGCGAAGACTATGAACCCATTTAATGAATATGTTAGTCAAAGTCAAATTTATTTATAAGAGTTGAACCACAGCACTGTACAACTAGAATAGCAGGCCATAAAACACAATAAACCGCAGCGACCGGAGGACAAATCTAAACATAAGGCAGTAAAATAATAAGATTGAAAACATACAACACAATGAGAGATGGAGTCAGGATGTCGAGCTGCTTGAATCGAATGCCAGTGAGAGGTTTCAGTCTTCAGCAGCGACTCTAAACAGTTCATGAAAAAGTCAAGTTTTCAGAGACTAAGCAGCTACTGCGAAAGATCGATCCTCTGTTATTTTTATGTCAGGATCTCAGAACATCCAGCAGCATCTTCAGTAGGAGTTCTGTTGAATAAAGCGGCTCCAACCCATTTAAAACCTGAAAAACAAAAGCAGCATTTTAAATCATTACATTTTTAGACAATTTCTGTTCGACTGTCTTTGATTTTCCTGACATTTTACAGCATAAATTAGGGATATTTATGAAAATGTTTGTGAAGTTTTATTTTTTTAATTGCCCGTCAGGCTGCTTTCAGCACCTTTTTAGCGCATTGAACTTTAAAGCTGTTCAAACAGCAATATTTCAGACACTATTAAAGATAAAAGCTGAAAATGTTTAGTTATTTCTCATTATGTCACTGATTAAGAATCTGTAATGGTCAAATAATCTGTTTATGGGTGAGCTGAAATATAACAAAACATTTAAACACCATGGAAAGTCACAACTGTGAGGACATGTGAACAAAAAACTCATAATTCAGATATTTTTGGAACCATATGTAGCTGCTTGTCACAATAGTGCAAAACATATAGAATACTTCATGATATGTAATATTTTGTCACAAAAATGGGGGGAAAAAAGCTATTTTATTTGCACTTTCATAACTGATTTAACAGCTGTGACAAGTTGCAGCACAACAAAATATATTGCTAAATAGTCATTCCCAGTAGATTACAGTTTGGTTCTCCAAATATAACTTTTAAAAAATTTATATGGGCATACTTTTTATCTTTTGGACCCCACTTTGTATGCGTAGACATTGTTTTTGTGCTTTTTTGTTGTTGTTTTTTTTTAGGGGATTTAACATGTAAGTTTGTGTAATTTCTTTGTGAATTATTTTGGTGATGGCACAGTAGTGTATAGTCATGGTCAGGCTTTTCTTGTTAAACAATATCTCTGAAAGTTCAAATATCTGTAGCTTAAGTTTTTAAGTAAATAAAGTTTCAAGCAACTCAGAGATGGTCAGGCAGACATAAAAGTAATTACACCAGACAGATGTTCATCCAGACATATTCCAGCTGTTTCTGTCTGAAATCAGGACACCTCTCCATTTTTTTTTCTCATCCACACATGAAGCACTCATAAGAATTCTTAGATTTGTCACATAAATGCCTTTTTTATGTTCATTTGGCTTAAGGGTGTGCACTTGTTTTATGGCAGATACAATTCTGCTTCACAAAAAGGATATTGTTGTTTAGAGGTCGCTGCTGCAAGTAAAAAAAAAAAAAAAAAAAAAAAAGTAAAATCTGTCAATGTAGGTTTCAAAACAAGTAATCCTGATGTGTTTGCCTGCTTACAGAGGGTCTGGAGGAGCCATGCAAAAGGAAAGACCTTGGAGATGGTGTGTATGGATTCGAGTATTACCCCACCACACCTGGGACATACAGCATCACCATCACCTGGGGAGGACAGCACATCCCCCGCAGGTAACCACACGGACACACAGAAACAAATACGATCACTGAACTGCACCGATTCGTCATCGTCGCTGATCACCTTTTGTTCCGTTTAGTCCCATTGAGGTCAAGATCGGCGCTGAGGCCGGCCAGCAGAAGGTGAGGGCCTGGGGTCCGGGCCTGGAGGGAGGCGTCGTCGGCAAATCTGCTGACTTTGTGGTGGAGGCTGTTGGAGACAACGTCGGTACACTGGGTAAGAACACCAGAGTGACGCGAAAAAGTAAAAGAATCCTGAAAGTCTGTTGTTGGACGGTTTGTCCTCTGAATTCCAAGCAGTTCCTGGGCTTTTTATGGCAATTTAAAGAAACAGCACAACCATGAGTAGAAGTAGAGGGAGCGCACTAATGTATTTTGTGCTGTGGAACAAAACTATAAAAGTTAGAATGCCAAAAAAAAGTCAGAAATAAAAGCAATATATATTTTACAAAAATTAAGAAAACCTGGAATCGATATGTACAAAGTTTTTCCAAACGCCCACACATGTTGTTCAGTGGTAACAATAAAAATGGTGACTCTACATGCTATAGATATTTTACTTCCTCCATTCTTTGTTTTTGTACTTGGTCTGTGGAATCACAGCCTGCAGTTCAGCAGAGAAGTCCCAGAGTTTTTGTCATGTGGCTGTTCAATGCAGCTGAATCACTAATGTCTTCAGATGCACAAATGTGATCCGATTTTTCTTTTTTTTTAACATATAGAATCTAGTTACTGCAAATAATTTATTTTTGGCAAATTTTTAAATGAGACAGAACCACCAAAAATTGTGCAAGCGCAAAAATAATCTCTCAACTCATTACCAGCCATCAGAATAATACTTCACGTTATCTGATGCTGCCACACGTAAGGCAACAGACTTTGTAGTCGTCTTGTATTAGTAGTTAAAGCACTGTTGCTGCACTTAAATCACTTTCAGTAAAAAGGGAACCAGCCGGAGGGCAGAAATCTAGGACGGGCGTGAACATTTGCAGCTCCTTTTCTTGGCTGCCTGTAGAACCAGTCAGGTCTTTCTTTCTCTTGATTCCCAAAGGAACAAAACCAGCCATCCATTCAGAATTCCAGTTAGGAAAATCGGGATATCATGCTAAGAAAATAGGGATGCTGTTCCGAACACTGTGGGGTTGGAATGAATCAGCTTACACTGTGGAAAAGGACGCAAAGGGGATATATCTGTTTATTTTTTAATTTTTTTTATTTTAGTTGCTCGTACATGATGAGTTCAGGAACCATCTGAAAGTTGACGGATTTCTTTCTGTTTTGGAGTTTGTTGTTGTGGTAAATGGTGTAAGAAACATGTCTTTCAAACCTGCTCATGGAGTCACCTTCACTTACTCGCTGACAGCTCTTCTGAGATTGCCATGTGTGTTTTCCTTGTTCAGGTTTCTCTGTGGAAGGTCCATCGCAGGCCAAGATCGAATGTGACGACAAGGGCGATGGATCCTGTGACGTGCGCTACTGGCCCACCGAGTCCGGAGAGTATGCTGTCCATGTGCTCTGCAACAACGAGGACATCCAGCACTCACCCTTCATGGCTGAGATTGTCAACCCTCCAGGGAAAGACTTCTACCCCGACAAGGTCAGCACACACCCAGGGACACAAAAGTTTACAGCCACCTGTAAAGACCATGTATACCACGGCAGTGTCTAGAGACTCCAAGTCTTAATTTTCTATGAGGTGACGTGTCTGTCACAAAAAATCAATAATGCATTTAGATTCCCTTTACAGATTTGTCATTAGTCTGTCAGAAATACACAAGGCAATGCTAATATTTAGTTCTGTATGGCCTTTTTGTTTTCCATCCACAAGTTTCTGGTTAT
Source organism: Acanthochromis polyacanthus (assembly GCF_021347895.1). Classification (NCBI taxonomy): domain Eukaryota; kingdom Metazoa; phylum Chordata; class Actinopteri; family Pomacentridae; genus Acanthochromis; species Acanthochromis polyacanthus. Next base: position 8,546,153 of record NC_067118.1, read on the forward strand.
GCCTTTGACCACTTCTCTTGATAGAATTGGTGTAAGTTTGTTGTTTTTCTGACTCAGACTTGTTTCATCATCAGTCCACGTATTCTTGATGGGTTGAAGCCAGGACTGGGGAGACCAGTCTAAAACCTTCATTCTTGCCTAAATTAGTAATTTCTTTACCACGTCTGATGTGTGTTTGGGGTCTGTGTCTTGTCGAAACATCCAACTCCGACATAGTTCCACATAGCATAATACTGCCACCGCCGTGCCTGATTGTAGGTTTGGTGTTCTTGGAGGTAAATTGGACTTAAATGGCTCAATTTTTGTTTTGTCTGACCACAGAACTTTCCTCCAGAGGGCCTTTTCTTTGTACATATGAACAGCAAACTGTCTGTCTGAGTCTGAGTGGATCAAATGGGCCCTATTTAAATTGGCTCAGAAGAATCAGCAGCTATAGTCAATCATAATCACTCACAAAAAGTTAAGAGGGCACACCACAAAGAGAATTTAATTAACATAGTTTTCTGAACTGATAATTCAAGTATGTATATTTAGAACCCAGCAGATTTCGTCATGTTACCAGATGACCTATAAATGACCTATAAAAAATCAGTGCCACAAACAAAATGTACAACTTTTTTTTTTTGTTTGTTTGTTTTTCTGGGGGGGGGGTGAGTGACATAGATGCATGTGTGTTTTAGTGATTGTGTCATACATAAATTAAGAGTTACAGGAGTCCCTGTAAATTCCACACTGATATGATATACATGGTTATTAAACATGTATGAAAACTCCTGTTTATGATTTTGTGTGTGAAGCTGCAAAAAGTATTTGTTTCAATGTCCTTGAACGTGTTTCTTCCAGGTCAAGGCTTATGGTCCTGGCCTTCAGAGCAGTGGATTGGCTGTTGGAAAACCCACAGAGTTCACAGTTGATGCCAAGCAAGGAGGAAAAGCTCCTCTGAAGATTGTAGCTCAGGTACTGCAGGACTGACCAGAAATCTACTGCATGTGTGCATGGTGGATTTGTTCTGACTTTGATGTATTGTTCTTTCCTGTGCAGGATGGTGAAGGCACTCCTTTGGATGTCCAGGTTAAGGACAATGGCAACGGCACATACACCTGTACTTACACCCCACGTAAACCTGTGAAACACACCGTCATGGTCTCCTGGGGAGGAGTCAACATCCCCGACAGTCCTTTCAGGGTGATTACACACAAACACACACTCATGTAGGCGGCGTTTGCTTCTTCTCATCAGAGAAAAGTCTCTTCAATCGCTGTGTTTTTGACCACAGATGAATATCGGGGCAGGTTGTCACCCAAACAAGGTGAAGGTGTCTGGACCTGGAGTGGCAAAGACCGGCCTCAAGGCCTTTGAGCCGACGTACTTCACTGTCGACTGTGCAGAGGCTGGTCAAGGTACATAACGCATAATAAACCACACAATACAACACTTGGCAGCTTTAACAAGAGATCTGTAAAGTATTTTTAGCCTTTTAATTCAAAACCCACCGTCAGGTTTAAAAAAAAAACATGTATTTTTTTTTTAAAAATCGCCAAAATGTATCTTCAGTATCAAAGTAATCTAGTGACAGTCGTCTGTACATCTGTGCATTAGTAATATTTTGTATATTTCAAACCTCTGTTCGTTTTCAATTTTTGTATATTTGCAAGAATCTGTGCAACTTCAGCATTTTTTATTATGAACAAATATGTGCAATATTACTATATTACTATCAGTGTTTCTACTCAGAATAGTGTGTGATATTATTTCCATGTTCAGAGGAATTTGAACAATCTGAACTAGAACTTTTTATATATTTTTTGTTCATTTTTATATTTTTGCTGATATTGTTTAAATATTTTCACCATTCCTTTTGCTGCTGTAGCAGTTTATACGTCCCCACTGTTGAATTGATACAAACTTATTGCATCATATCCGTTGGTTTATGGCAAACAAGAAATTGAAATTGCTTGACTTAAAATACAGACTGGACTGAAATTCCAGGAGCACCAGGTTCACTAAAAAAGCACCACCTCCTGTGTGAACTGGGTTTGCAAAATGAGCAACTTTTGTAGCTGAATTGTAATTGTGCTATAATGGCCACTGTGTTCTGTCCTCAGGGGACATCAGCATTGGAATCAAGTGTGCCCCCGGGGTGGTTGGACCCGCAGAGGCCGACATCGACTTTGACATTATCAGGAACGACAACGACACCTTCACCGTCAAGTACACTCCTCCTGGAGCCGGCAGCTACACCATCATGGTGCTGTTTGCTGACCAGGTGAGTCCGAGTTGTTTACTGTTCGTATCATGAGCGAGGGCCAAATGTGACTGAGGCTGAGGTTTATTCAGTTTGTTAATGTGTGTTTCTGTGTTTGCTGTTTAGGCCATTCCAATGACACCCATCAGGATTAAAGTGGATCCTTCTCATGACGCCAGCAAAGTCAAGGCAGAGGGACCAGGACTGAGCCGCAGTGGTAAGATTCTTCTTCTTCTGTTTATTTTTCTTCTTCTTCTTTACCTTCTTTTTCTTCTTCTCTTTACCTTCTTTTTCTTCTTCTCTTTCTCTTGTTCTTCTTCTTCTCCAACTCCTCCTTCTCCTTTTCTTCGTTTTCTTCTCCTTTTTCATCTTCTCCTTCGTTGTCTTCATCTTCTTATTCTCCTTCTTTTCTCCTGCTTCTTCTCCTTGTTCTTCTCCTTCTGCTCCTTCTTGTCATTTCTTTTGCATCTCCTTTTTCATCTTCTCCTTCTTCTCCTTCTTCCTCTGCTCCTGCTTCATCTTCTTTCTTTTCTTCTCCTTTTTCATCTTCATCTTCTCCTCCTTCTTCGTCTTCTCCTCCTCCTCCTTTCTTCTTTTTCTCCGTCTTCTCCTCCTCCTTCTCCTTTTTCTTCATTTTGTTCTCCCTTTTCTTCTTCTTTCAGCAAATTTTTGGATAAAATGCTGGAAGTTGAGAAATAGAAATTAATGAAAATGTTAACTATCGTCTTCTCCTCCTCCTTTTTCTTCATCTTCTCCTACTTCTCCTTTTCTTCTTCTCCTTCTTTTTCTTTTTTCTTCTCCTTTATCTTCTTCTTTCAACAAAAGCTTTTATAAAATGCTGGAATTTGATAAATAGAAATTAATGAAAATCTTAACTTTTCATCCAGACAGACTCAAATGAACCCTTTTTAATCCTCTTTCTCTCTCAGGAGTAGAATTAAACAAACCCACTCACTTCACCGTGAGCACTAAAGGAGCCGGAAAGGCAAACCTGGACTGCAACTTCAGCGGCCCGACCAAAGCAGAGGCTGTCAAGGACTTTGAAATCATCAACAACCACGACAACACACACACTGTAAAATACACACCTGTGCAGCAGGTAATCAAACATCTGGACTCACATTTTCATATGAACCCTCTGAGTGTTACAGCGGCATCCCTATGTCTGTCTACTCTCATATTTAAGGACTAGTTGGACATTTTAAGAAAAGCGCTAATAGCAGTCTCTTTCTTTGTGTTGCTTATGTACGTGCAACCACTAATTCAGATGTAAAATCCCTGAATTTTTGTCACGTGAATGTTGGTCGCAGCTGCGTCATTAAGACCTGCACAGTTGCATTGAGGAACACAGAATTTTTTGGTTTTCACAGAATCTATGTATCGCAAATTCTTTGTTTTTGGCACCTTTTTACATGACTTAATTCATCTTCATTTATACAGTGGCAATTTGCAGATTGTCATCTCATAGCACTTTATATAGTAAAATAAAGGCTTTGTAAATTTTCAACCCAATAAATACAACGTTTTGTTAAAAATTAGACAAGTAGAAATTGGTGATATTTGTGTTTGTGTAAGGATTTTAAGCTCAAGTTTGTTTAAGTTTTCTAATGATATGGCACATCACTGATGAGTAGTTTAAGGACCATCGGGTAGTTTAAATATCTGATGTTTTTTAGAAGTATTTGCTGTAATACATTATGTATTTTTTGTGTTTTATTTTTTTTTTAAAAATTAATTAAATGCTTCTCTAACTTGGATGAACTTGCTTCAGTTGGACATACTTTTTGGTAGCCATGAATAAAAAAGTGATCTAGTTTATGACGTATGCAAACTGCATAATCTTTTGGAAAAGATTTTATTCACTTAGAAACAGGCCAGATTTACCATCTGACCTAAGCTGATTCTGATACAAGTCAAACAAGCTTTGCTGTGTCCATCCTGTCCTACATAATGATTTGTCTGCTGTCCTTCTGCACCAGGGTCCTCTTGGAGTTGCTGTAACCTACGGTGGTGATCAGATACCCAAGAGCCCCTTCAACATCGCTGTGGCACCCACACTGGACCTCAGCAAGGTCAACGTCACCGGCCTGGGAGACAGTAAGTAGCCACCAGTTTTGTTCCACAGCACTTTGTCTACCATCGTGCTGCATGAAGCGTCATGAAGTGAATGAGATTCAGAGTGTGAATATTAGCTGCTATAATAGTATTTTTGAAATACCGAGTCAAAACTAGGAGTTAGTGAGTCGTCATTTTATCATCATGTCTCATAATTCAAATGTCAGATTTTTGATTTAATAATTAAAAGAATAACACTATAGTACTGTTCAAAAGGTTAGGGTCACTTAGAAATGTCTATTTTTTTCAGTGAAAGTAACATTAAATGAATCAGAAACAGTCTTGACATTGTTAATGTGGTAAATGACTACTCTAGCTGATTTTTAATGGAATATCTCCACAGCCATCATAAACCACATGGCAGCCTTATAGTGGAATATGTGGACATTTTAAAACCAGATCGGGAGTGTCTGTGTGTTTTCAGATCGACATCAATGTGTTTACTCTGTGTCCACGTAGAAATGACTGTAGGCAAAGACCAGGAGGTGACCATCAAGTCGAAGGGTGCTGGAGGTCAAGGCAAGGTCGCCGCCAAGGTGACCGGACCATCAGGGAAGCCTGTGGCCAGCAAGGTATGATATGTACCTTCATAAGGAAAAAATGTTTAGATGCTTCATGTTAAAGCCACATTTATCTCTGAATTGTAATAAGTTTCTTTATTTATTCCTGCCACATTGTTCTTCATTGTGGACTCATTTTTCACTGCAGTATAAAGTCCTACACCTCTATGAAAACAACAAAACCATGACTAGAAGTCAAGCGAACTGAGAAATGTATTTTTTGCAGCATAGCAGAGTTATAATGCCCCGAATCATTAAAAAAAACAAATGAAATTAACTTTCTTTACATATTTATTCTGCAAAAACATAAAAACACAGCTGTTACCAACACTGGAGAAATGACGTCTCTACATACTGTAGATATTTTCCTACTTGCATTTTTATCTAGTTTTTATTCCTGTTCTTTATCTTCTCTGTGTAAACACTACCAGCGGTCCAGCTGAAAAGCTCCTGAACTTTTGAATCATCTAAGTTACTACAGTAACAGCTTCAGAGTTGCTTCAGGGAGTGCAGATTTTTTCTTTTGACTGAATGTAGTTAGTCTTCAATATTTAAAATGTGACATGTAGAACTTAACTAGAAAAGCATTCAAAGTGTAATACTCTGCCGAAGCTGCTCAGTCAAATGTATCATTTCCGACAGCTGAAATCTCTAACAAATCTGTGGATCCAGACTAAAAGCTCCATCACTGCCAAAATCTAATCAGTTGGTTTTTGTCATTTCTGACCTTCTCTGAAACGTTCCTCCAAATCTGTTCATCTGTTGTTGAACAGTGTTGCTAACAGACAAACGAACAGACAAACAACTGCAATCATCACATAACTCCGTCGAGGCTTCACATCCTTGACCGAGTAAAAAGCGAAATATCGTGATTTTAAGCTCGCATTTGGTTACATTTCCCTGTCCAATCGGCACATCACAGATGAGTAGTTCAAGGACTGTCAGAAAGTTGGAATTCTGATGTTTTTTTCAGGTTTTTGCAGTTTTATATTAAGCCATTTTGATATATATTTTTAGAGATAAAATATCTTTCAAACCTGCTGGTGGGTTTGAGGTTCATGAGGTTAAGTTGTAAATTTTGAGCAAAATCTCGCATCTCTTGACATATTCTGCTGGTAGTAAATGAGGTGTTTTTTAATTGGTAAAATCCTGTTCTGTTCCAGGTTGAACCAGGTCTAAGTCCAGAAACCAGCCAGGTGAAGTTCATTCCCCGGGAGGCCGGACCGTACCAGGTAGAGCTGACCTACGATGGAGTGCCGATCCCTGGATCTCCTTATACCCCCACTGCTTACCCTGCCACAGACCCCTCCAAGGTTGGCTGCAGTCACCGACGGTATTCTCACACATCTAAGGAAATAGAGATCACTTTGTTTGAACCATTATCTCGCCTGTCCTCTCAGGTGCGCTGCTCAGGCCCAGGTTTGGAGCGTGCCAAGGTCGGGGAGACGGGAGAGTTCATCGTGGACTGCAGCAACGCCGGCCCGGCCGAGCTCACCATCGAGATCATCTCCGACAGCGGCACCGAGGCCGAGGTTCACATCCAGGACAACGGGGACGGGACCTACACCATCACCTACATCCCCCTGTACCCCGGCTCCTACACCCTCACCATCCGTTACGGTGGCCAGGATGTGCCAAACTTCCCCGCTCGGCTCAATGTGGAGCCTGCAGTCGACGCCAGCGGAGTCCTTGTGTTTGGACCCGGAGTGGAGGGCACAGGTAAAATCACCTGCTACAGGACAGCGAGAGAGTTTAAATGTGTTTTTTAGGTCATGTATTTATTGTATAGTTCTATCATGTATATATTTAATTATTAGATTATATTTGTTTTTTCACTGTTCTGAGGCAAAAAAAAATGCATTTAATTTAGTATATCCTGCATAAATGCTCTAAATTCATTTAGGTTGTGGATTAAACTTGTTTGTATTCCATGTGATATTTTCAGAAATGTTTCACTTATTCCTTCAGTTGGCATGAATCAGCAATTATGGTCATTATAGCCTTGCATATTGTGATTACGAGTCCACTGGTTTCATTTGCTGCATTATATGCCAGATCAGAAGCGATACAGACTTTATAAATCAGACCAGATGTGACTGATCCACACACAGTTTTAATTGAGATAGAAGTGTTTGTAACAACCTACAACGTAATTATGTTTAGCTAGCAGTGTAGTAAGTTATTACATCATTGGCTTAATTACATTTAAAATGGCCAAAATTATTACATTATTGGCTGTTGCTATGTTAGTGGTTGCTGCAGCGTGTCTGATATCACTGAGGCATGTTGTGTCTCAGAAAAGCACAAATGGCTGTCTGTGTAGCTATCGTTGTTGCCTCAGTTTTTTTTTATTTATTTATTTTAGTGTATCAAATTTAGATTGGCAGCAAAAACACAACAATATTCACATGGCAAAACAATTTGTACAAAGTCTGGCTTTCATTACTTTCATTCAAATTTAATGAATTGGGCATAGATTTAAGAAGTTGACATTTTGAATTAAGAGCAAGAAAATTAGGTGAAATCTGGCAAGAAAACGGGCAAGAGTGTGCCAAGGAGAAGCTTCTGGAAACTGGCCAAATGGATAATGGGTTTAAACAGAGGCTTTAAGGGGACAAGAGCTAAAACAGACTGTCTAGAAACCTAAAAATTATAAATGTGTGCATGTACACTACTGTTCAGAAGTTTGGGGTCACATAGAAATATCCTTATTTTTGAAAGAAAAGCTTTTTTTCTCAATGAAGATAACATATAATTAATCAGAAATCCAATCCAGACTTTGTTTATGTGTAAATGACTATTCTAGCTGGAAATGGCAGATTTTTAATGGAATATCTCCATAGGGGTACAGAGGAACATTTCCGGCAACCATCACTCCTGTGTTCTAATGCTACATTGTGTTAGCTAATGGTGTTGAAAGGCTCGTTGATGATTAGAAAACCCTTGTACAATAATGTTAGCACATGAATAAAAGTGTGTTTTCATGGAAAACATGACATTGTCTTGGTGACCCCAAACTTTTGAAGGGAAGTGTGTGTGATACCACCCTACATAGTTTAGTTAATGAGAAGAAACAAATACAAAAGTAAAAAAAAAATCTGACAAGTCTGAATCACTGTTCAAGCTTGTAAGTTTATACCAACCTTTTTTTTTTTTTTCTCGTCCCGTTACTGTGTTTTTTAGGCGTTTTCCGCGAGGCAACCACCGACTTCACCGTGGACGCTCGTGCACTCACTCAGTCCGGAGGCGACCACATCAAAACACTCATCAGCAACCCGTCCGGCAGCCGCACGGATGCCCTGATCACCGACCTCGGAGATGGAACCTACAGCGTCGAGTACACTCCCTACGAGGAGGGTGAGTTCAAACATCGTGGTGTGCACAGTAGACTTGTTGTTTGTTTCTCCAGCTTGAGTTTGAAGTTACCGGCATCCATTCCAGGTCCACACAACGTGGAGGTTTGCTATGACGGCTCTCCAGTGCCAAAGAGTCCTTTCCGTGTTGGCGTCACCGAAGGTTGCGATCCAGCTCGCGTCCGTGTGCACGGTCCTGGTCTGAAAGGCGGCATCACCAACAAGCCCAACAAGTTCACAGTGGAGACCAGGTACATGAGACAAAACAGGAAGGTGGAAAATGCAAATTTCAAAGAAGCGTTTCTGGTTGTATTTTTAATGTCCATCTTCTTTCCTGTGCAGAGGAGCTGGTACTGGTGGTCTTGGTCTAGCAATGGAAGGTCCATCAGAGGCCAAGATGTCCTGCACTGACAACAAGGATGGCAGCTGCAGTGTGGAGTACATCCCATATGAGCCCGGCACATACAACCTCAACATCACCTACGGACGACAGCCCATCGCAGGTACACCTCAGAAAATGACGTTTCATTTCTTTTCCTGAGCAGACATCAATAATGTGTTACCTGAGAGGAGAAATTAAGTTTTCCATTAGATACGTTTAAAAGTCTTCCCTGTCTCACATTGCTGCACTGCTCGAGCACTTTAGAATATATCTTTAACTTACGTCGTGTTTTGTGCGAGCAGGCAGTCCATTCCAAGTGCCAGTGAGCGACACGGTGGACAGCACCAAGGTGAAGTGTCAGGGTCCAGGCCTGAGCAACAACGTCAGAGCCAACATTCCTCAGGCATTCACAGTGGACGCCTCCAAAGCCGGAGTGGCCCCACTGCAGGTCCGCGTACAGGGGCCCAAAGGTAATGTTTCAGCATTTCTATCAATTATTGATTAACATTTGCACAAAACAATCTTTGGGAATAGTTGAAGTAATCATTGTCTTTCTGTTTCTATGTGTCTAGGTGTGGTGGAGCCTGTAGAGGTGGTGGATAACGGTGACCAGACCCATACTGTCAACTATGTTCCCACCAGAGAGGGACCATATTCCATTAACGTGTTGTATGCTGATGAGGAGATCCCACGAAGGTAAAAAGCACAGACTTGAGTACAGTCAACATTTTTCAACATCTGTATATAAATTTGCTAAATATGTGGCTACAAATGCAAAATATCATAAGTACACATTTAGTCAAAATTAAGTTAGAACTACTTTTTGACATATGTTTCACTAAACCGAACGGATATATGTGCTTTGTCTGTGGAGCTACTCCATTGTACACTACACAGCTAAAGTTATAAACAGACTGCTAATTACACAGTTAAACCTATAGAAACGCAGCTAACTATATAGCTTATGTTATGAGAAGACCAGCTAAACTTGGAGAAAGACTGCTAACTACACGGCTAAAGCCACAGAAACACAGCTAACTACACTGTTAAACTAAATAAACACAGCTAATGATACAGCTAAAGTGATAAATGGAAAACAAACTACACAACTTTAGTTATTAAAAAAATAGCTAATGGCATAGCTAGAGTTTTACAAACATGGCTAACTACACAGCTAAAGTCATAGAAACACAGCTAACTACATTACTAAACTCAACACAGCTGACACCACAGCTTAAGTTATACACAGGCTGCTTACTGCACTGCCAAACTTAAAGAGATGCACCTAACTACATAGCTTATATATGAAAAGACGGCAAAACTGAGAGAAAGAGAAGTAACTACACAGCAAAAGTTACAGAAACACAGCTAACACTAAAATGATAAAAATATACCTAACTACGCAGGTTTAGTTAATAAAAACAGTTAAATACATAGCTAACATTTTACAAAGAAGACTGTCTACACAGCTAAAGTCATAGAAACACCATTAACTACACAGCTAACGTTTTTAAAACATTGCTAACTAAACAGCTAAACTTATACAAATGCAGCTAGTACAACTCATGTGAAGCGCTATATCATGGGAGTGCTAGCTGTGGCTATCATTAGCTAAAGCTAATTTCAGTTATTGATTAATTATTGTTATATGGAAATGAAAAATATCCATTTTACTCTTTTAAATTTTATGCGATTTCATTTATATGTGAATTAATTTATAGTGTTTTTAGTGTCAAAATAGAAAGGTAGTGAAGCTAGAAAATTGTCAAAACATGGAAACTCTTGTTTCTTATGGGTCATGCACTGCAGCATAGTTTGGTCATTAATAGTGCAGATGTTTATGCAATAGAAAAGTGAACTAATGCGTTATTTAGCGATTTTTAGCTGATCATCTGTTATTCTCTTTGTGGTCTGATCTGAACACCTCAAACCCTTTTTTTCTCATCAATGCTTCCCTGCTTCTGTAATTATTAAACTCTGCCTTTGTAGAGCAATATCACACTTTAGTTCTATGCGTATGTTCAACCGATCTTTTCCCTCTGTCAGCCCATACAAGGTGAAGGTCCTCCCCACCCACGATGCCAGCAAAGTGCGTGCAAGTGGACCCGGCCTCAACACCACCGGAGTGCCCGCCTCGCTGCCCGTCGAGTTCACCATTGATGCCAAAGACGCCGGCGAGGGACTGCTGGCAGTGCAGATCACTGTGAGTGCTCCAAATATAGTGCACATAATAATAATATAGATGATTTAATTGTATTCAGGCATTTGTAACGCCATTCATCTTCTTTGATAGGACCCAGATGGGAAGCCTAAGAAGGCCAACATCCGTGACAACCATGACGGAACCTACCTGGTCTCTTATGTGCCGGACATGACCGGCCGTTACACCATCCTCATTAAGTACGGCGGGGATGAGATTCCCTACTCACCCTACCGTATCAGGGCCCTGCCCACCGGAGATGCCAGCAAATGCACAGTCACAGGTATGTACAGGCCGGTTAGACACTGGACACACATTTGTTTTAATTGAAATAAATGTACACACAAGATGTCGTAATGCATTTAGTTTTTTACCTTGAAGAAGTAGCAGTACCGTGATCTTTATTATCTTTATTAATTAGTTTGACTCAAAATCTGTTGAGCTGTTAGTCAGTTTCTCTTCTCTCTGTATATTCTAGTAATAATTATTAATAGACAGGAAATGCTACTGTTATACAATGCATTGAGAGAAAAGTCAGATTTTTAGCAACATTTTATCTCCCCACACTTCAGAATGTTGTTGGTTCCTGCTGTGATTGCAAGCAAGGTTCAGTGGTTCAAACTTTTAATGGAAAACACAAATGAGGATCTTGTTACTCCACAAATTAACTATAATTACAAGTTTTATCCCATTTTCAACCATTTATACAGTTTTAAAGGAGTAGTTTGACATATTAGGAAAAGCACCTCCTGCGGCTTAGAGATGGTTAACTTGGCTTTAGCATGGAGACTGGTAGCAACTCATTAAATTTTCCTGGAGAAAAATCTTAATTAGCTTTTTTTTCTAAGGCTGAACAATTTTGGGTTTTAGGATTTTCTGGTGGAAAATCTGTGGCTCTACATACTATAGATATATAAGTGATTCTGATGAAATGATAATATTTATTAGATGTAGTCATTTTTATGTCGTAGCGGGAAATCTCACATGCTTAGTTCATAGACAATGAAAAGTTGGAAATGCCACAGTTTAGTTTTATTTACACTACCGTTCAAAAGTTTGGGGTCACCCAGACAATTTCTTGTTCCATGAAAACTCACACTTTTATCCATGTGCTAACATAACTGCACAAGGGTTTTCTAATCATCAATGAGCCTTTCAACACCATTAGCTAACACAATGTAGCATTAGAACACAGGAGTGATGGTTGCTGGAAATGTTCCTCTGTACCCCTATGGAGATATTCAATTAAAAATCAGCCGTTTCCAGCTAGAATAGTCATTTACCACATTAACAATGTCTAGACTGCATTTCTGATTTATTTACTGTTATCTACATTGGAGGGAAAAAAAGCTTTTCTTTCAAAAATAAAACATTTTTAAGTGACCCTAAACTTTTGAATGGTGGTGTAGATTCTGGCTTTGGTAAGTGCTGTATCTTCTGTATTTACAAAACAAAAACAAATGTCTTTCTGGTACCAGTGAGCAGATTTAGACGCCTTTAGGAAGAGCCAAAATAGCTGTTACCCTGTTTCCACTTGCATTCTTCATGCTAAACTAAGACACAAGTGTAGCATCCATCTTTTTACCCAACACTCAACTGCAACGTTCTTATCTTCTGAAGTGTCAAACTATTCCTTTAACACAAACAGATTTATTCCCTTGAATCGGTTCTGAAAAGTATCAGTTTAGCCACTCAGGATTAGATTTCTCAGGACACCTGCTGCTCATATCTCATTATTTTTCCATGCATTGGTATGTTGTGTTCCTCACGCTGTGCTCCTCAGTTACACTTCCCCCTCCCTGCTGCACACACACAACACACACACCACCCTCCTCCCTGCTTCACGATCCACCATCACCGTTTGTTTTTCATCCAAATGTTTGGAGTTATTGCCACCCACCACCCCCACCCCCACCTGACTGTCTTTTATTTGTCACTTTTTTTTGTTCCTCGCTCTCCATCCCCTCCTCCGCTTCTCACCGTTCCTATTATCAGTCTCAATCGGCGGTCACGGTTTAGGTAAGACTTCCTGAACAAGTTCGTAATGTAGAGGAACTGCTCTTCTTTCTTTCCTGTCCGCATGGAGGATAGTGGCACCAGCTTTTCAACAGGATGTCCCGTTCTTTCCCTCTCTTTTTCTTCCTCTGTATTCCCCTCTCTTCTACACCCCCCCCCCCCCCCCCCCCCCCCCAAAAAAAAATAAAAAATCTCTTTTTCCGTTTCCTCTCTTTAGTAACTCTTTCTCCCTCTCACGATTTTTTTACCGGACAGACTAATGGACTAACAGAATAGGTAGGATGGCATGGTGGAATGGCACTTTGGCTAATCTAGCTTTCAGTTGTACGTGGAAACTGTATGATAATAATGTGTAACTCATGGGTAACGATGTACAGTAGATGGAAATAACATTACTAGATCTCATTTAACGTTAACCTGGTCTCATTGGTTGTGGAATGTGCATGCTGAATGCTGTGTGTTTGCATCTCTGTAGGAAACAATCATAACGTGTCTATATCGTGTCTTTTCTTCAGGCGCCGGTGTCGGTCCGACTATCCAGATCGGCGAACAGACGGTCATCACAGTGGACGCCAAGGCTGCAGGAAAAGGCAAGGTGACCTGCAGCGTGTGCACACCTGAGGGGGCGGAGCTCGACGTGGACGTGGTGGAAAACGAAGACGGCACATTCGACATCTTCTACACGGCGCCCCAGCCTGGCGAGTATGTGATCTGCGTCCGTTTTGGAGGGGAGCACATCCCCAACAGTCCCTTCCAGGTCACGGTGAGTGGATTTTTATACACACAGGATCAAGGATATTTATTGTCATTGTATTTCTACAGCAAAATTTTGTTCACACTTCTCTGCCTGTTTGTCATAGCAGTGACTGAGGCTGCAACTTCTCAGTTTTTCTCTTTTATTCATTCATCTTGTCTTACTACATTATCAGCAAGCAGTAAAAAAAAAAGCTTGTGTACTCAGCGAACCCACCCTGCATGACGTCCTAATGATGCAAAAGTTGCAATAATGCCCCCAAAGATATGCAAAAATTACACAAAAAAGTGCAAAAATGGCACTGAAAGATGCAAAAATAAGTTGAAAAAGATAATGCTTAGATAAAAAAAATGACCCAAAAGTTGCAATATTGACACTAACATGAAAAAAATGACACTAAAAGATGCAAAAATGCAAAATTCCCCCTAAATTGCAAAAATGACACTAAGAGAAGTGTGATTATTTTAAGCTTAAATTTGATAAGCTTATCGACAAAGCCAAAAGTCGCACAAGATTAAGGGTTATTGGAAAGCTGAAAAGTGGACAGTCCTTCCTCAATGATGGAATTTGTTAATTTTTTAAAACTGTTAAAAATATATAATCCGAATATTCAGATCTCAAAATGCATTTTTAGTTTTCCATATCAAGTCAAACTTGGAGTGCTCTGGAAAGTATCTAAGGCCTTTAATAAACATTTTACTTTTGAAGCACTTTTTCAAAATTTCTCAACAGTAATATCATCTTTCATGGATAGAGTAACAGCAGATAGATCCCTATTATTTGCTCTTGATGTTGACTCAGAATGAGTTCACTACTGGATATTGACCAGCAATTCTGTCACGAACCAAAGATCTTTGATGCTGTTTCTCCCTACAGAGGCCTGGTGATTGGCTCCTGATGATGCCAGACATTTTCTAAATCACTCTGACTACTGTTTTATTCCTCTCCGATCCCTCCATCCTTTCTACCCCCTTCCTCACCACCTCCCATCCCTCTCAGGCGCTGGAAGGAGCTCCGTCCGATCAGCTCATGCAGCAGAGCCAAATGCCCCAGTACTACGCTCAACAGCCCTGGGTACCTAAAACCTCAGTCTGCAGCCTCTCTCATCCTCCTCCTCCTTCTCATTCTCCTTATTCCTCTTCTCTAAATCATCATACATGACCTCCCTCCATCAGCCTACGTCAGTGTCTGCTGTCTCTCGTTACAGGTGTTTCATGTTTTAGGGTTCTTGTCTCTTATTTCACTCCGTCCCATGTCAAAAAAGAAGATTCCTTAAACACATGGACGGTGCAACAGAGCTGCACAATGTCAAAAAGTACAAGTCATTCTGACAGTTTATTTACCCAGCAACACATTAAATATTTAGTATTTTCTATAAATCATTGTGCAGGTTTCTGTTCACTGTTCCATGTCAAACTTGCTTAAGAGACAAAAGCAGCCATTTTGAGAATCGCCAATGTGGGCATGCCAGCAGCTCCACATTTTTCAAAATGGTCTACCATACCTGCTTCCCCATCCTCCCTGTGGTGTCATCATCATCATCATCTTGTTCTCTCTCGCAGTTTGTCGGTGCCATCATCCTGACAATGATCACCATTGTCACCTCCATTGTCATTTCATCTCGTGGTTGTCTCACACTGTCGGTGTTTGGAAGCTTTTTACCTCTCTTGTCCTGCACTGTGTTGTTTGTGTCTTTGACGCGACGATGCTGAAACCACAACAGTCCGTCGTATAACCTCTGACCTCTGTCTCCCAGGCAACGGACAGACCAATAGGAATGAATGGTCTGGATGTGGCAGGACTGAGACCGTTCGACCTTGTCATCCGTTCACCATCCAGAAGGGAGAGATCACAGGTAACATTAACAAGTCTGCTTGATTTTAAAAAAAAAAAAAAAAAAAAAAAGAGCCCGATACTGATTTTAGAAGGAAGATATGTAATAAAAGCAGGATATTTACAGTTTAACAACAGTCTTTATTGTCTAAAGCAACAGTCAACTTCACTGGTAATGTAATACTTACATTTGCATAACAAAATGCCATTGTAATATCGTTTTTAATGTATGTAATAGTTGCAAACAGTAACTCATGGAACACTGAGTGACAACATATATAGTAGCTTTGCTGTAAAATTTCAAGCAAAATATTCTATGTATTTGGTGGAAAAACAAACTTTGAAATGTTAGGTTTTGTAAATGTAGTGGCTGGAATTGTTCGGTTTCGCAGACATATCAAACTACAAACAGTTCTTAGAGTTTGGAAGCAGAGTGGTCAAACCCAATTTCTGTAGTTTTTGAGAAAAATGGGTTCAAATTGTGTTTTCGAGAATGGTCTAACACCAACACTGGTTGAGTTGTGGGTTAGACCACTTTGCCACTAAAATATAGACCACAAAATATTACAGAAATTAATAAAACTTAGTTTGGATTTTTGTGGGTTAGACCACTCTGCTGCTAATTACCTTATATATCTAACTTTAGCATAGTTTAGACTCTTATTAATGTTGGTTTTGACGCGAACACATGAGCTGCCACTCAACTGAAAAGCTATGAAAGGAGCTACGTGGTTTTGCTAGCTAGCTAAAGTAGTGGCATGGCAGTTGCCAGAAAAAATGTGTAAAGGGGATGTTTTTTTTTTTTTTAACTTTATAGTTTTGAATGTCACAAACTAGGGGCCAACATAGACACACAACATATCTGCACAATTAATGGAAGAGATGCTCTGATACTGACCTGTCAATCTGCTACATTGCTGACTTTGCTGTCAAAATATAACATGCTAGCTACCTCGCTAACATAGCAAACGGATGCATAAGTGTCATGACTTTTGCCACAAAATCAATAAAATATGAGGGTTGTTTATCGCTCTCCAGTTCTGAATTTCACAAACTAGGTGATGAACGTAACCTGAAATAAAGAGTCAAACCAGAATAAATGGAAGAGCTGTTCTGATGCTAACCTTTCAGTCTGTTACATTACTGACTTCACTGACAGACTGTGGCATGCTAGCTGCCTCGCTAACAAAGCAAACTGATGTCATTTAAGCATATCTGACATACCAGTTATCAAAGGCAGTGTTATGTCCAAAGTATATTAACAAGGGAAAATTATGATGTTGCTGAATATTACATGTAGTGGAGTAGTAGCACACTCTACTAGACATACTGATAACACCACTTTTTACTTAACTTGCGGCTGTCGTTCTGCTTTACCTTCTTTTAAAATAAGCTAGCATATTGAACATCATTTATAATAAGATCAACATATCTGAGATAGGCCTAAATCTGTCAGGCTCTGTCATAAACCTCAACGCTTTGAACCCCACAATGGTTTTTGCAGTGCATGTATGTGATGGTGTTCTTTCTGTTCTCCGCTAAAGGTGAGGTCCGAATGCCGTCGGGCAAGGTGGCCAAGCCTGACATCACCGACAACAAGGACGGCACTGTTACTGTCAAGTATGCCCCCACCGAGGCCGGTCTGCATGAGATGGACATCAAATATGACGGCATCCACATCCCTGGTACAGCTTTGCTCTCAAGTGTCTGCTGACATACAGTACAGGCTCCAAACTCGCCTTTCCACTGGAAGCACTGGTGCTACCAACTCTTTTGGCTGGTCGCACCAGCAATGGATTTTATCGCCAAACCCCACCACCTCATTCTGTTTCAGGACTGCCACAGCTATTAATCCACCATGCATGCCGATGAACAGCTGTTTTTGCACAACCTAGTTATGTTGCATTGACTTTCAGTGATACAGAACTTCATATTTGTAGATATAGGGAGGGAGTAAAGATTTAAATCTGAAAATACTTTTATTTTGTCACTAGTCCTCTTGGGAGTCCTCTTGCTAAACACTAAACATCTGCTTATCTGTAAATACAACATTTTATTGATGTTCCCTACACGCCTCACATGCTGGCTACAGGTGGCTGCAGTGTAACACCTCTGACAGGTGTGCAACAAAAATTTGTTGGAAAATGATGAAAAGAGCATTCTACACAGATTTACTCAGTTAAAGCAGAGTGATTTTTTTTTTTATTTTTTATCAGCGGTGCTGTTTCCTTTGAGCAGTCCGCATGTTAAATGATTCAGTTGTCAAACAAAATTTATTTGAATTGGAAAACTTTACTTTTTGTGTCAAATATTGCTATTTGACAGAATGCGATTAATTATGATTAATTCTTTACACAGCCGCTAATTAATTAGATTAATATTCTTAATTGCATCCTACCACTAATTTTAACATAATCAGCTGTAGATCGTTTCATCATTGGATCACAGTTACAGTGAACTTGACTGTTTACACATCAGGCATGAAGAATCACTGTGGAAGAAATATTACTTCTTTCCAACCACGATAACTTGCAGTAGCTATCTGTGCAGATGGAAGGAAAAAGATCAGCCTAACAATCATCAGTCACCTGAAATTTCAACTCGCACGCTCTCAACAAAAGGCCACATTTGCATCCATTTTGGTCGTAGTTTTGAGCCCTGCAGGAGACGTTTATGGCTTTGTTGAAGGGCATCTTAAGTCACTCTTCCTTCATCCTCTTTTTCCACTGTTGTCCATTAACAGGAAGTCCCCTACAGTTCTACGTGGACTACATGAACAGCGGTAACGTCAGCGCCCACGGCCCTGGCCTCATCCACGGCACCGTCAACAAGCCCGCTGTCTTCACTGTCAACACCAAAGATGCTGGGGAGGGTATGTAGCAGTCATAACACACACAACTTCAAGGCCATTACCTGCTTTATCTCTTCATCGTGACTCACCTGCCACTGCTGTCCAAAGAGAAGTAAAGCAGGATAGGGTGTTAAAATTGTCCCCGTCCTTGTAGGTGGTTTGTCTCTGGCCATTGAGGGTCCATCCAAGGCCGACATCAGCTGTGTGGACAACCAGGACGGGACCTGCACTGTGTCCTACCTGCCAGTCCTGCCGGGAGACTACAGCATCCTGGTCAAATACAACGACAAGCACATCCCAGGCAGCCCCTTCTCAGCCAGGATCACAGGTTATTATCTGTCAAACACTCAGTCAATAAGTGGGAATTTGAAACTTTTACACTGGCCTGGATCTTTCTGGAGCTTGGTGTCCGTCCAGGTTTCTTCTTATGCAAAGTAAAGTTTGGCATCATAACTAAAATGTGGCATCCAAATCAAAACCTGAACTGGAAAAGGAAGCATTGGATGTGTAATATTTGTATTTGAAGAAGTTGTGTTAACGATTGGGGGGGGGGGAGAGTATTTAGCATTAATAACACTGCACTAAAAATGGGTTAAATAGTAATTTTAATGACAATCTTCTGATTTTCTTTTGTTTCTTAATGTCTCACTTTTTACAGTGAATTTTTTACTGTCGATCTGGTTTTAGTTTCAACTTTGTCACTGGAGCAAGGAGCCCATGATTTAAATCGCTAGCAGCGTTATGCACCACTGTTATGACCCTTGAAATGGTATTTTAACCACAAATTAAGGATTTTCTGTCTTCTGCCTCTTGTAAGGGAGTCAGGTTGCAGTGGAATCATGCTATTTCTGCTCCATAGCAACCATCTCTTCCTGTGGGATCCCCAGGTGTTCAAGAGCCTGATGAGATTTCTAATCTCTCTTCTGGGTGTGTCCCGGGGTTAAAAGTTGAACATGCATGGAAAAATATCCTGATCGGATGCTCAGCATTCTTTAACTGGCTTCTTTTAAAGGGAAGCAGCAGCAACTTTATTAAATTTTCTTTCTGATGCTCCGTCAAGACACAAAGGAAGCCAATTCTAGTAGCTTGTATTTGCGATTTGGGTCTCAGTTGGCCAAATATAGTCACAAGCAGTCAGTTTACATGCAAGGGAATGTTAAAGAAAGTTTCAGACTCGCAGTCGTCTCCCATCTCGTCTTCTCTGAGAGTGTTTATGTAGTAATGTGAACTAACTGGCCTGTCGCTGCCGTTTCCAGGTGACGACTCCATGAGGATGTCCCATCTGAAGGTGGGCTCAGCTGCTGATATCCCCCTGGACATCGGAGAGCTCGACCTCAGCCAGCTGACCGCCTCCCTCACCACGCCGTCAGGCCGCGAGGAGCCCTGCCTGCTGAAGATGCTGCGTAACGGACATGTCGGTGAGTTGTGTGAATGACACAGCAGAAAACGATGAGTCTTGTGGGCGCCCCTGCAGCTCAACAGGTTGACCCATAAACAAGTTATAGTCCCAATGAAGCGGTCATGAGTTTGAATCTGACCCATGGCCGTTGACTGCATGTCGTTCCCCCACTCTTCTCCCCACGTTTCCTGTCTCTCTCTCCACTGTACACTGTAATAAAGGCAACAAAGGCCAAAAAAGTAAATTTAAAAAAAAGGCATGAGTCTCGTGATAACCCTCTTGTTTTTGTGTCTGTCACAGGTATCTCATTTGTTCCTAAGGAGATTGGAGAGCATCTTGTGAACATCAAGAAGAACGGCCGCCACATTCCCAGCAGCCCCATCGCTGTTATGATCAAACAATCGGATGTCGGCGATGCCAGCCGTGTGTGTGTGAGCGGGCAAGGCCTGAGCGAGGCCAGAACCTTTGAACCCGCCGAGTTCTTCATCAACACTCGTGATGCAGGTGATGAAAGACTCCATATATACACTACTGTTCAGGAGTTTGGGCTCACTTAGAAATGTACTTATAATTGAAAGAAAAGCAATTTTCTCTAATGAAGATAACATTAAATGAATCAGAAATCCAGTCTAGACATTGTTAATGTGGTAAATGACTATTCTAGCTGGAAAAAGTTGATTTTTAATGGAATATCTCCATAGGGGTACAGAGGAACATTTCCAGCAACCATCACTCCTGTGTTCTAATGCTACATTGTGTTAGCTAATGGTGTTGAAAGGCTCATTGATAACACACTGTAGATATTTTACTCCTTATACTTTTAATTTCTTTAAATATTCGTCTCCTATCTGCTCTGTGTAAACACAGCCTACAATTTAGCTAAACAGTCCCAGAATTTTTTTTCACATGATTGTTTGTTGCAAACAAGTCAAAAGTAGCTCTTAAGTTGTACTGAGGAGCACAATTTTTTTTTTTTTTTTGGCTTTTCATAGTATTTGGTTAGTGGAGACAATTCACTTTGGGTGTTTCTTTTGTTTTTTTCTTTTACTTGAGACAGCTTGGTGAACTCTCACAATTTTCAGTCTTAGATTTAGTTCATTATCCAGACAAATTTGGGGAGAATAATCACAAAGTCGAGCTGAAAATCCAACTTTTTTTTTTTTTTTTTTTTTTTTACAATTTCTGGCTCTGACAAATTATGTAATTTTGTCCATTTGCAAAATAATACAGACAGCCTGCCTTTCAAACCTGCTAGACGGTTTTGTGGTTCAGAGGGTTAATCCTTGACACGTTAATATTTTCATATCTTTATTAATTACTCCCTCGTGTTTCCTCCATACAGGCTACGGCGGCCTGAGCCTGTCCATTGAGGGACCCAGTAAAGTCGACATCAACACTGAAGACCAGGAGGACGGAACCTGCAAAGTCACCTACTGCCCCACCGAACCAGGAAACTACATCATCAACATCAAGTTTGCTGACCAGCACGTGCCAGGTGCTTATCAAACCAGTCAGGGATTTGCAAAGTGAGGTGTTTTTTTAAAAGGTTGAACTGAATCGATTGTTGTTTGTGCACACAGGGAGTGCGTTCACGGTGAAGGTAACAGGAGAGGGCAGGATGAAGGAGAGCATCACCAGGAAGAGGAGAGCGGCGTCGGTCGCCAACGTCGGCAGCCAGTGTGACCTCAGCCTCAAGATCCCAGGTGAGCCAATCAGGAAATAATGACAATATAACCTGTCTTTGTGGGGTCACGGTAGAAGTCAAGCCCCACATTGTACCAGAGTCTCCACACATTAAGTCCTCAGTCCTCTTTGTACCATTGCTTAGTTCGTTGACCGATATCCTTTCTGCTTGTGTTGCCGGAACTTCAGATATTAGCATTTTACTGAGTCCCATTTAACATTCTTCAGTGCTAATATTTGTTACCTTTTGACGAACTGCCTGCTGATTCTTTTACTGTACAGTTGGCAAAAAAATGAAGCATATTTCCTAAAAATCTGTGTTTGTAAAAGCACTTCACTGTGTATAATCTTCTAAACCAGGGGTGTCAACTCATTTTAGTTTAGGTCCACAATTGGCCCAATTTGATCTCAAGTGGGCCAGACCAGTGAAATTACAGCTTATCAACCTGTAAATAACCACGACTCTACAGATTTCCTTTTGTTTTAATGCAAAGACAGTACGTTCTGAAAATGTTCACATTTAAGGAATTGTTTTTTTAACAAAATATTATTACCAAACTGAAATCTTTTCAGTTTCAGAGACAAAATGGCAAAGAAACAGACAAATGATGCAAGAGATAAAAAGGAAACACAAAATGACAAAAATGAGAAGCAAAATGACAAACATGAAACAAACAACAAAATCAGACACAAAAAGCAACAAAAACAAGACAAAATATTTTAAAAATTACATACAAAACGACAAGAACAATGAGCAATATAGTATTTTACTTTATGATCAAAATGACAAAAGACAAAACATTACAAAAATGAGACCCAAAACAACAAAAGAATAATGAGCAATGTAGTATTTTACTTTATGATCCAAAAAAGTTGTCTAGAAATTATTTTAAATCTGGGGTTTTGCAGTTAATGTCTTCTCTGTAATTTTTACACTTTACAAAGTCGGGCCGGATTGGAGCCTCTGGTGGCCGGTTTTGACCACAGGCTGCATGTTTGACACCCCTGCTCTAAAATGAAGAGAGTGTTGATGTGCATCTATATGCTCGTGTCTCCCCTCAGAGATCAGCATAGCCGACATGACGGCCCAGGTGACCAGCCCGTCCGGTCAGATCCACAAGGCGGAGATCATGGAGGGAGAGAACAACACCTACTGCATTCGCTTCGTCCCCACTGAGACGGGCGTGCACACAGTTTGCGTCAAATACAACGGCATGCACGTCCCCGGCAGCCCGTTCCAGTTCACCGTCGGCCCGCTGGGAGAAGGTGGAGCGCATAAGGTCCGTGCTGGAGGACCGGGTCTGGAGAGAGCAGAGGCTGGAGTACCAGGTAGGTGTGGTGGTGGGGTGTAACTGCGGTGCTGAAATGTGTTGTTTTTTTGTTTTTTTTAATTTACTCTGTGAGTCTGACTTGGTTTCGTCCTCTGTGTAGCCGAGTTCAGTATTTGGACGAGGGAGGCCGGAGCCGGAGGTCTCAGTATCGCCGTCGAGGGGCCGAGCAAGGCTGAAATCACCTTTGAGGACCGCAAGGACGGCTCCAGTGGAGTTTCCTACATCGTACAGGAGCCTGGTGAGATTTGATCTGTTGCCCTCAGAAAGGCCGGTCGAACAAAACACACACCATCACATTTAGGAACACTTTCTACCCCCAAGTCATCACTATCCTGAATGACACACTGAAAACACAACATGCACCCTAATGTGCAAAAATGAAATGGCTGCAGTGTAAGAACAGTGTCTGCGTGAGAGCATGTGTGCTGTTTATTACTTCTGTTAATACATTTGTGTATTGTATTTTCCACTTTTTTTTTTATACTTATATACTTTCGATATACATTACTGTTCTAAAGTTTGGAGTCACTCAGACAATTCCACGTTCTCCATGAAAACTCACACTTTTATTCATGTGCTAACATAACTGCACAAGCGTTTTCTGATCATCAATGAGCCTTTCAACACCGTTAGCTAACACAATGTAGCATTAGAACACAGGAGTGATGGTTGCTGGAAATGTTCCTCTGTACCTCTATGGAGATATTCCATTAAAAATCAGCTGTTTCCAGACAGAACAGTCATTTACCACATTAACTATGTCTGGACTGGATTTGTCATTCATTTATTGTTATCTTCATTGAAAAAAAAAGATTTTCTTTCAAAAATGAAGACATTTTTGAGTGAATCCAAACTTTTGAACGGTAGTGTTTGTGTTTATTTATTGCCTGTCAAATGTGTCGGAGGGTTATTGCTGGGTTTTGTTTTGCTTCTCTTGCTGTTGTATTTTGAGGAAAGGTAGTCTTCATGTGTGCTGCAGACTCCTGTCAGAGTTTTATCTTCTGGTGACTGTTTCAGTGACTTTCTGACTTGAGATCCGTCCGTCTGTAGGTGACTACGAGGTCTCGATCCGATTCAACGATGAGCACATCCCCGACAGCCCATTCATCGTCCCCGTGGCCTCGCCATCAGATGACGCCCGACGCCTCACTGTTGCCAGTCTTCAGGTGAGGCTCTGAGACACACACACATCCGTGTGCACACACACATCCGTGTGCGCACACACCAGGCCACAGTACACTGCCCTCGATGCAGCAGCAGCACCTTGTAGCTTAACTTTATGTGCTTTATCACATTAAAGGAGTCCAGGTGTCTCCTGTCATACCAGAAACCTCACTGAGAATGTCCAAGTTGAGCTTTTTCAATGTAGTAGACAAATATCATCAGCTTACGAGGACTTTCAGTGTTCACCTGTCGTCTTTAACAGTTTGAATACTTTATACTTTAAATTATAGTTTCTGTTACATAAAATAAAAAGCAGAGTGAGTTGTCATTTTAAAAGTTGAGTCTAGAGGTTCAGGCGTAGAACTGGCAGCTGCTGCTACACTGTTGGGCGGTGCAAAGGCTTCTGGGATACTAAAGGACTGTGTGTGTTTCTCGTGCCTCATTCTAAAGGCTGCCAACAGCCTCCCACCTCTCAAAGCATTACGGGGCGCTAAAGGGTTAAAGAGGTCTGACATGGGCTGTTTTTCCTCCTCCTGTCTCACTTCACTCTCAATCCAGCACATACAGAAGCCCATTTCTATCAGGAAGACAAGGATGAAATGTAAAGTCAGACTGTTCTCCTGGAAATGGGCTGACTTTTAATATGCATCTTCACCTGCATGCAGAACCAATCTCCCAATCACAGATAAATAAATCCACTTCCACATAAACTGCAGAACTTACACACTGTCCCATTCTCTCACAACTTGGTCACTTTTTCTTCCTGTCTGTTTAACTCCCACAAATACCAGCTTCTTCTTTCTGCCTTTCCACCGCACAGCCCTCCTCTTTAGCCTTGTTAGCGACCTCCAGGTAAGCTAATAAATATGGAACTGTGGTGATGCTGTTGGGTAGAGAGAAGTGCAGATTGTAGGGCTGCAGTGTTTGAGTGTGTGAGTATGTGTTGTCGAGCAGGAGTCCGGTTTGAAGGTGAATCAGCCGGCGTCGTTCGCCGTCAGCCTTAACGGGGCGAAGGGTGTGATTGATGCCAAGGTCCACAGTCCGTCTGGAGCGCTGGAAGAGTGCTGTGTCACCGAGATCGACCAAGGTAGGCCGAGAGGCAACGCCTTCAGACCTCTCACACTCACCTGAGGCCACATTTCTGAGGTTTCCAACGTTCCTCTCTGCTCTGTTTGTCCAGATAAGTACGCAGTCCGGTTTATCCCCAGAGAGAACGGACTCTATCTGATCGACGTGAAGTTCAACGGAAGCCACATCCCTGGCAGTCCTTTTAAGATCAGAGTTGGAGAGACGGGTCAGGCTGGCGACCCTGGGATGGTGTCCGCCTACGGACCAGGACTGGAGGGCGGAACCACAGGTAGCACGCTCCCCTCCACACAACAGAAACGAGTCGCTTTCCCTGTTCGTCGACACTTCAATTCGATCTGTTCTTCCCCTCCAGGAACTTCATGTGAATTTGTGGTGAACACGAGCAACGCCGGCCCCGGAGCTTTAGCCGTGACCATCGACGGGCCCTCCAAGGTGAAGATGGACTGCGTTGAGTGTCCTGAAGGCTACAGGGTCACGTACACCCCGATGGCCCCCGGAAACTATCTCATCTCCATCAAATACGGCGGTCCTTACCACATCGTTGGCAGCCCCTTCAAAGCCAAGATCACTGGTGAGGAAGAATCCCAGATTTTTACTCGCTGTGGGCTCATTTTTCACTGCAGTATGAAGTCCTTTATCTCTATGGAAACAGAACAACCACGGCTAAATGTAGAGAGAAGTGAAAAAAATCTCTTCTGTGCAGCTTAACACAGATATAACGCAACAAATTTAATACGGAATAAAAGAAAAACCAAAAGTTTTTTTTTTTTTTTTTTTACAAAAGCTCAATAAAAAATGTGAAAGAAAGATGTACGACAACACAGTAAAAACAAAAAAAAGCACCTGGATATTTTACTAAATACATTTTTAATTTGTTTTCATGCATGTCTCCTTTCTGCTCTCTGTAAACACGACCTGTGATTTAGCTGACAAATCTGTTAATCTGTTTTTATTTGACAGTTAATCACAGCTGAGTCACTGATAGTTTTATGGCTGCTATGAGGAGAAATTTTAGGGCTTTTTTGCAGAATCTTGTCAGTGCAAACACTTTATTTTGGGCAATTTGTTGAATGAGGCATGTAGAATAAAGTAATTTTGAAATATCATGAATTTTTTTTCTAGATGGAATCATGCAGGTGAGTAGAACGTAAAGATGTAGTAATAATAATAATAATAATACATTTTATTTGAAAGCACCTTTCTCAGCACTCAAGGACTCTGTACAAACAAACCTTTCCATACAGAGGAGCCATCAATGTTGACAGAAAAGCTGTTGGTTTTGGATAAAATGGATTTGGTGCTGATGAGGAGAACTTCAGTTTTATCACTGTTTAATATCTGACTATTCTTTCTGTTTTTATAGTCTAGCTTTGATAAACGGTGTCATTGTGCTGTTTATTCTTAAAGACAATGAGCCTTTCAAGCCCACTGAAAGGGTTTTGGGGATCAGAGGGTTAAAAGCTGAATAGAAAAGCCTCCTCTCTAACTCACACTCTGACCTCCATCTTCCAGGTTCCAAACTCGTGTCCAGCCACAGTATGCATGAAACCTCCACCGTCATGGTCGACCCAGTGACCCGAGCCATCAGCTGTTCCCAGCAGGGGGCTCCAGCCCAATCAGACGCCAGTAAGGTGGTGGCGAAGGGCCAGGGCCTGACCAAAGGATACATCGGCCAGAAGAACAGCTTCAGCGTCGACTGCAGCAAAGCAGGTGTGTAGAGTCTGCATCATAACTGTACATTCTTTGTCGGTTTTTTACCAAACAAACAAAGGTTAGGTGCTGTATATGGTCGTCCACATCTGGAATGAAGATGGGGCTGTAAATGCTCACATGGTCTAAGAACCTGACTAATTCCTGGGTAGGTTTTCTGTGGGTCAGACGAGGAAGAATCTGGGTGGCCAATAAAATCTCAAAGTGAGGGATAAACTCCGTAAACAGTGTTCATTTTTGACAGTTTGGTAAATATTTGTGCCATACTTCTGTCACTGAAATGAAAAATGCTCTTTAATGATGCATTTTTTACCTCACATTTTTTGCACGGTGTTGCTTTTATAATTATAAATAAGAAGAAACTTCTCTTTTTATTATCATTGATAATGAAGTGTGACAGACATTATCAGTTGGTCGCTCCCACTGGGTTACAGGTGAAACACTTTACTAGCTGAACATTTGCTCATTGACAGACACTACATTTACCGATGTTCCCTAAACGCCTCACAGTGCAGACTGCGGTAGGTGCTGCTCAGACAGGTGTGTGAGCTAAAATGACTTGAGTGAGATAAAGTGTTCTCATTTCAGATTAGTCCAAAATTAAAGTGACTGATGACAGTGCACATAATGGAGTCATGTCTTTTAAGAGTGGAGCATATTTTTACATTTTAAAGGCTACAGTCAGTCATTTTCATATCGTGGTTAGAAGTTAAAAATCCTGATTGTGATTAATGAATATTTAGTTTTGTAGCTGTGCTATGGTGCTAGTCTTTGTAACTGGCGTACAGGAGAGAAACTAAAACTAAAGTATCGATCTTATTACACTGCTATCGTTCAGTATCGATACCAATGCTGGTATCAGTATTATCCATATTTGGATTGATCCACCCACCTCTAATATTTCTGTTTTTCCGTCTTCCTCCGCAGGTCGTAACATGCTCATGGTGGGCGTCGACGGTCCCAAGGTTCCCTGTGAGGAGATCCTGGTGAAACATCTGGGCAACCGACTGTACAACGTCAGCTACCAGCTCAAAGAGAAGGGAGAGTACATCCTGGTGGTGAAGTGGGGAGACGACCACATCCCCGGCAGCCCCTACCACATCACTGTCTAAACTCACGGCTCCACAAACCTATACCACTGTTTGAAAACAACAGAAACCCCGTCTCGAATCTAACCTACCGATCGTTGTTTACAGCTCCGAGTCCCTCCCACGTTTCAAATCGTTTCATTGCTATTTAATCAGTTACAAAACAGACTCAATCGACTCAAAAGCAACAAGTTCACTGTAATTTTCTCGTTTCATTCTACTGCATATCACATCATTCAATAAACCTAGGGAGGAGAAAGATGCACCTTTTTTTTGTTACTGTAAGCTAGCAGTGCCTTTAGGCTATTTGACATTTTCAGCCATAAGTGGACATTTGTCAGAACTAGTGTAGGACGACTTAATGTAGCGTAGCAACGGTAGATTTAGTTTTTTTCAGCCCCCTGCTTTGTATGGAAGGTTACTGTTTACACTGGAGGAGCTACTCTTACACACATACAGTAAATAATGGATTTATATGAGCTTCTAGGAACAACTGCAGGGCTTGGAGCAAAGAGTGTATTTTTTTGTCGGTTTGTTGACACACTTTGGTGTAAGACCCTGAATTGTTGGCATAAAAAGTCAGTTTGTCTGTTACTTAAACGGGGGGTAGCATTTGTAGAAAACGCTCAGCAGCGCTCACCAGCTCTCCAGCATGTGGTGTTCAAGACGCTCCATAACTAACCCGGTTGTTTTTACTCGCTGCTAGTGTGATCCAGTTTTAGGCACTGCTGTTGTTAGTAGAGAAATCAAAAACCAGATCAGGTGGGAACACATGTGAACAGAGCATGTCACGGTAGCTTAATGGCGGTTTGTGCTCCTATTCTTCTTGTCGACACCGCTGCTGGGAAAACACCGCTTTCTGTGTGTTTTTTTTTCTTGTTGTTAATTTTAAAAAATAACGCGTGACACCAGCATGTGCTCTGCATTTCCATTCGGTCTTCACTCCAGATACAGCGAGGCTCTGATTCAGAGCGTGGGACTTTTTTCTATTAAATTAAAGGGTCTAAAAAGGGAAGTCTCTAAAGTTGTCCCGGACAGAAAAGGGGGCTGATGAGGATGTTCTTGTTGTGGTTTGTCCATTTAAACGAGATGACCAAAAAGAAAAACTAAAGTTGTTGCTTTGTTTTCTGCTCAGTGTTTCACCCCCCCGCCTCCCCTCCAGCTCGCTCTGTGCCTAATCTAGATTACAGAACAAAACAAATCTTGTCCGAAATAATAAAAAAGGCTTTAAAAGTGATTGTAAGACAGTATTTTGATACACAATAAAGTTGTCTAAGTATTTTTCTGTCAATTCAATGACTGTGTGTTATTTTTTTGTGTTTTCTCTAAAAGCAGTGAAACAAATAGCTCTAAAACTATTAAATCCAGCCGGTCAGTGACGGTGTTTCTGCTTCAGTGTTTAAGGTTTTTCTCCTCTGTAGCTTTTAAGAGTTCGCTGGTAGTAAAGTTGTGCATCAGAGGATTCCAGCGAGTGGAAAATGTGTACATTACTGGAGTCCAGAGCCAACGCCCTTCCTGGAGAAAAGCAGCTCCTTATTAGGTCTGATTCACGTTGTGCCTCCAGAGGCCGCTGCAGGAGAGGAAACCTGATGGAAAAAGTGACAACTGCTCAAATAATGAGGCCATTTGTTTAAGTTATGCCATTAATAGCAGCGTGATGCAGCCACAAGCCTCAGAATTAGAAGTGAACTACATGAAGCGTCAAATCAATTATTCATTTATAATAGCAGTCATGATCATTTCAGATTTCAGTGGGGGGAAAAAAAGGTTTGGTTTCTACACATTTATGCAAAATATTTGTAAGAAATTGGATAAATATATAAATCAAAACCATATGTATTTAAAATGCAGCTCTCTAACTTCGCAGAGGATAAAACAATTTTATTGAAAAATCTTACATATTTCCACTTAATACTTTCCTCTTGTTAGCACCAGCTGTTAGTATTTATCACACATCCTGTGTTAAAATGAACATCACATGACTTGCTGTGTTACAGTCCTATTTTCAATTAGCAGGAACATCACAACGTTTATCCTTCTGCAAAGAACTAAAATGTACAAAAAGTGCATTGCGGCAACTGTGCAACTATTTTGTTTGCAGAGACAGGTGTATATGAGGTTTTAAAAAAGACGTAATGGTATAAAATAAATCATTTGCAGGGAGAAAGCCACTTTAATTATGGTAAGAAATAACATTTGATTCACATGGAGACACTATTTAGTCATCTATTTACATTAATAGAAACCTATTTTATTTTTATATAAATGCAAAAAATATATGTAGGGTAAACTGAGGGAACACAGCACCTCAAGAGCAACATTTATATTTTACATATCAGTACAGTATGTACACAAGAGCATGCTTAAATGAGCAAATTTGCTGGTAAATATTATTAGAAATCTAAATTTAAAATCAAAAAAAGGTCCCTGAGTAAATCTTACATTGAGTCATTTTGATCCACACTTATTTATATGTATATATATATAAATAACTTCATGTTCACATCTATGTTGCTCTTATTTTAACAGCATCATACAGGTCAGATAATGCAAACAGAAATGTTTATTATTATTGTGATTTATTCCTATCTTACTCCCAGATAGTCAGCTTCTTGACACGATCATTTTTAAAAAAAATTTTTTACTGCTAGTCAGCCATTATGTTAGTGTATTACATGATGGTGAACATAATTTATCAGAAATCTCTGCTGGAGTATTAAAAATCAATAATATCCAGAGGCTCTTCCCTTAAAAGTACCTTGACACATTCACATATTACGAATAAAAAAAGATAACTTATTTATTGTTCAAATTAATAATTAACTCTCCATTGACTGTCAGGTAAACAAATTGTTCATAAATATATTTATTTATCTGAATAATACAATTATAAGAGAGGGTATGTGGATGTGAAAATATCTATTAAATGTAAATATATTATTTTGACAAAATTTTTAAATGTAATATTTTTTTTTACTTCAGAATAGGTTTTCTTTTTTTTTGTCTTTTCTTTCTTTCCTTTTTTTCTACATTTTGCTGAACCCATGACACAGAAAGAAAAAGGAAAAAGTCTCTTTCAAAGACGCTGCCTGTGTGAATACTGACAGCTGATTGCAACTGACTCAAGCAGTGCAGCGATAAGTGTTAAAAATTTGAAATCTGAGGCAAGACAAGATATTATATGTGAAATTGGTCAAGTTAGTTATAGGCTATGGAGACAAGGCAAGCAAGTTATTATTTTGTGGGTTCCGGCACACATAGGAGTGGATGGAAATGAGTTAGCAGACAAGTATGCAAAAAGAGGGGCTGCTAAAGATGTAGTTGACTTTCCCGTGAAGTATAGTAGATCTGAAGTTAAAACAATAGTTAAAGAACGAATGAAGAAGAAATGGCAGAGACAATGGGATACTTGCTCGAAAGGTCGCTTTTATTACTCAATTCAAAAAAGTGTAGAGGGAAATTTAGGAGAACACAGCTGTTTAGGCCGGAAAGAGGAGGATGTCTTGTCACGATTAAGACTCGGGCACACAGGGCTGAATAGCACTCTGAGACTTATTGGAAAAAATAATACAGGGGAATGTGAATGCTGTAGAGTGAAGGAGAATGTTGAGCATGTATTGATCTATTGCCCCAAGTTTCAGCAGCAGAGAAGAGTATTCAAGAGGAAAATCTGTGATAGTAAAATCAAATTCGAGGTCAGGGAAATACTGAGTAATTTATCTTTGAAACATGTTGCTAGAGCATTGCTTTTATTTATGGAAAGAACAGGTTTAAGAGGGAGGGTTTAAGGACTGCTGGGGGCCTTCCTGCCCCACACTCCATTCCAGAAGGTGGCGGTAATGCACCTAAAAGTTGCGTGCCAACTGCCATTAAACTAAAAGAAGAAGAAGAAGAATACTGACAGCTGAGCAAAGCTGGCTAGGCTAGGCTGGGCTAGGCTAGGCTAGGCTAGGCTAGGCTAGGCTGGGCTGGGCTACTCCTGTCCCAGCTAAGCTATTCCCGGCTAGGCTAGGCTAGGCTAGCTGGATGATCCGTAGGTGTGCCGAGTTACGTGGGTCGGACATCGGCAGGAGTTCCGCCCCCTCTGCTGCTCTCTCTGCTCAGCTCCCCGCTGCTTCTCAGCCCGCAGCTCCTGAAGTCTTCTAAGGTAAGAGAAACCTTCTCAGTTCAACGTTAGCTTTGAAAAAAGCAAAACAAGCTAATCTGCCATTTGTTGTCGTAAACCGTTAGTGTTTGCTGCATTCTGCTTGAGAAAAAAAAGCCGCGAAGTCCGTTTGAGTCATACTTTGGGCGACTGTTAAAAAATGCGTTAAGAATAAACGGTACGACTGTGTAACTTCGAATAATAGTCTTTAATGAAGAATTTTTTTCTTTAGATTTTGCCTTTACTATCAACCAGTGTTTTTAATGTTAAGTTTTCCTGCTGGACTGCAGGCTTGACAGGCAGAAAAATGTATGAGTCTCCTTCCTGTCCTCCCTCTCCATGCTGCTCCTATCTATCTATCTATCGATCGATCGATCGATCTATCTATCTAATCTGCAGATGTCTCTGAGTGAGAAAAGTGATGAGGAGATCAGCAGTTTGTTGACTGAATATGGAATCAAACATGGACCCATTGTTGGTATGAAAACTACACACTGACACAAAAACAGAACTTTTGCTTGAAACCTTTCTTTTTCTGCACATTTACATTCATTCATACACAACAGAAGTGAGTACACCCCCGTGCAATAACACTTAAATGTCAAATAATTCAAACTTGTACATCTCAGTACCTGTAAGGTGAGCAGTAGGATATTAACTGCTAGATAAAATGAAAAACTACTAGTTTAGATAATGGATGTATTTTTTAAAGCATGTCCCACGGTAGAACCTCAAAAAAGTTGGATTTATTTTTTCAGTAACCTTCATTTCTGATGACAGCTTCAATCCGCCTCAGTATGGAGGATACCTGGTTTCTCATTGTCATTCTTAAAAAACTATATTTTTCAGCTTCTTTTTGCCAGAGGAGTTGTGTTGCCCAACCTTTTTTCTCTTTAAAATGCCACATACCTGTTCTATCACATACTTGACACAGACTTGCCCAGGTCATGATTTTCTCTTCTCTTTTCTGTAGAAACTGTTGTGTGATTTTGTGCATTGGACGGTTATTTTACCAGAACATTCCTCCTCTGCAAAGCTTCCACAGACTTAAGTTTCAATCACCTTGTCAGCCAGTATTTGGATAAATCCACAGGCATTCATCTGTAACCATCATCACCTCCAACACCTTTTTCACTCATCACACCATCACCTCCATTCTCCACTGTCAGGACTGTGCATTCATTGTAGCAGTGCTGGCCAGATTCACAGCAAACATCTGAACCAAACTAATCTATCTCGGTCTCATCTGATCAGATAATGTGTTCCCAACATTCATGAGACTTCATTCATGTTTTCTTTTTTTATCTTAGTTTATTCAGAAGAGCAAGTGAGGGGTTTTTTTCTTGAATGCCATCCTAGAGGTTGATGTCATGAAATGTCCCTCACGCTGTCTGAGCTGTCACAGAAACTCTGATTGCTATTTATAATCTCCTACCTCCTCATTGCTGCTACAACTGTGCTTCCCCTGAGAATTTGTTCGATCTTTCTATATCATTTTGCGTTTTTGTGAAGCACCACAATGAGATATTTTCAGTACCTCTGACAACTCTCGTTCATCTGAAGCCATGATGCAAAGATCGTTCCAAAACTGAGAAAGTTCTGCTGTTTTATAGCAGTTACACTAATTATAAATCACAGGTTTAGTTAGAGTTTCTACCTTGAGGCATGAGTTCAGTATAATATTTCTACAAAAAAAACAAACAAACAATAGTTGTTGTTTGTTAGTAAGAGAAAATGCTGTACTTGTTAAAACCCTCACTTGCTCTTCAAAATAAAACTGTGAGATTAAAAAAAAAAAAAAGAATCAAAGTCTCATGAATGTTGGGAACACATTAATCTGATCAGATGAGACCGAGATAGATTAGTTTGGTTCAGATGTTTGCTGTGAATCTGGCCAGCACTGCTACAATGAATGCACAGTCCTGACAGTGGAGAACAGAGGTGATGGTGTGATGAGTGAAAAAGGTGTTGGAGGTGATGATGGTTACAGATGAATGCCTGTGGATTTATCCAAATACTGGCTGACATGGTGACTGAAAGTCAGTTATAGATGGCACAGTGCTCTCTGCTTGAGCCATGATGCAGACATAGGTCCAAAATGGAGAAAGTTCTGCTGTTCCTGCAGTTAGACTAATTGGAAATCACAGGTTTCAGCTTTCAGGAATAACGGGTTGAGTTTCTACCTTGGGGGCATGTGTTCAACATAGTCTTTCTGAAAAAAAAAATAGTCATTGATTGCTAGTTAGAGAAAATACTCTACTTGTTAATGTAGAAATAATAAAATTACTGCGAAGTGATGTATAGAAAAACAACAGAAGTTAGTCAATTCTTTCA
This sequence comes from Acanthochromis polyacanthus, assembly GCF_021347895.1. NCBI lineage: Eukaryota > Metazoa > Chordata > Actinopteri > Pomacentridae > Acanthochromis > Acanthochromis polyacanthus. The sequence goes on from NC_067118.1 coordinate 8,580,404, forward strand.
CACAGTCACTAAATGTAGAATTATTCAGAATAGAAACTTTAATGTCTCTTTTGTAACAAGCTGTAAATATTCTCATATTTAACCCTACATTTTAACACCTTAATGAGAAGAAAACTCAACCTTCGATTTGTCAGCTTGAGCATTTCACACGTCAAAACTCTTCCTACATTTTTGTGTTTTTGTAAACTCAGGCTCCACTCGGAAGCTGTACGAGAAGAAGCTTGAGAAGGCGATGAAGGAGGCCCCAGCAAAGCCATCTTCTGATAAGACGTACTACAGAGAGGAAGGTACGATGTTCACAGTCTGCTTCACCTGTATTTACAATTAATCTGTTAGTTTCTCACTTAGAATCAAAGGTGATGTGTTCAAATATCCAGTTTTGTCCAATAAACAATTCTCCAATTTCATTTAGCAGACGCTTTTGTCCAAAGCGACGTACAACACAAGCAAGAATTCAGACATAAGGAAAAACCTGTAGTAAGACGCAAAAAGTGTGACTGGTCAAAGGTGTTGCCATCAAGTTGCAGAAGAAGTGCCACCCCCCCCCCCCCCCCCTTTTTTCCCCAACTTTGTCAGCGCTAAATAAGTGCTGGGTTTTGGACCACCTGACTTATTCTACCCCTAAGGTGGAGTCAGATTAAGTGCCTCGGTGTTCTCTGAACAATTGAGTCTTCAGTTGTCTCTTAAGAGTAGAAAGGGACTCAGCAGAACGCACAGAGTTTGGTAGTTTATTCCACCATTTGGGAACAACAGAGGAGAAGAGTCTGACTAGAGATTTGGAGCCGTGCTGGGCTGGAAGCACCAGGCGTCTCTCACATGCAGAGTGAAGTGGGCGTGAAGGGGAGTAGACCTGATAAGGGAATCCAGGTAGGCTGGGGCCATTCTTGTAAATGTTTTGTAAGCCAGGAGGAGAGTTTTGAATTTGATTCTGGCTGCAACTGGAAGCCAGTGAAGGGAGATGAACAGGGGAGTGACATGAGCTCTTTTGGGCTGGTTGAAGACCAGACGTGCTGCTGCATTCTGGATCATCTGTAGAGGTTTGACTGTACATGCAGGGAGACCTGCCAGAAGAGAACAATCCAAAAACATAATGAATACAGTAGTTTTGTTCAACAGTTATATGTATGGATTAAAATAATGCTAACAAAATAGAGAATATTTGGCTTTGTAGCTTGAATTTTGACTTTACTAAAATCAAGAGCTGTAACTGTATGTTAGCACTGTTCTGTACGGGATGAGACTTCCTCGGTTTGGTACACAACTAGATCTAATCACTGACATCATGAGAGTGTTTTCTATTTATTTCCGGTCCCAAAACAGAACATCCAGAGTATGATCTCCACCCAGAATGTTTGGCAGCGCACCAGTTGTTGTCTGTCAGCCTTTAAAGCTGCAGACACTCTGAGTTTCATGATGTTGTGTTAACTCACGCTACACGTCGTGATCCGAGGCTTCTCTGTTTCCACCATTCAGTTCACTCGACCAGCCACCCCTATAGAGCTGAAACTGAACGTAAACACCCAGTTAGCCACCGTTAGCTTTGTCCACTGACAGTTCAATAAAGTTTATTCAAACGAGAGAGCTCAGTGTTAAAAGACAGAGAGGCAGCCTTACTTTATGCAGATCTGAAGCTGAAACTGTAGCGCTGACTTTAATGCTTCATCTCTGTTCATTATGAAGGTGGTGCACTTGTTTTAATGGATTTGTTTTTATTACTTCGCCAAGGAGCATGGTGGAGTTAAGCGACGATCGGCGTTGGTTTGTCCGTCTGTCTGTCTGCCTGTTAGCAACATTACTCAAAAACAGACTATCGGATTTGGATGACATTTTCAGGGAAGGTCAGAAATGACACAAGGACCAAGTGATTAGATTCTGGCAGTGATGCAGCTTATAGTCTGGATCCATGGATTTATTTAAGATTTCTGTGTCATTGTGAGATAGCGGCACGGCATAACTGTAATAACTATGGCAACAAGTGAACACTACCTGCTGACGATCACATGATTGTGATTTTACTAAAAATCCACCGCTGTGGACTTATCAGGACTTATCTGTTGGAAATGATACCAGGAATAATTGATTAAATTGTGGAGGTGTTTCTGTGTCCCATCAATTCCTGTCACCCGCTACATATTTAGGCCACGTGATTCAGTATCCGTGCATAACGTACACATGCACAACACACGCCTGGGCTCAGTGTAAGGTCATTTAGTTTGTGGGTGCATCTATATTAAATGGGACACATTCTGCGTTGCCATGATTTGTAATTATCAGTAACTAATAAATAAATGCTGCATTTCTGATCATGCCATATGGGGGAATGAACAACCTTGGAGGAGCACTGCACTCTCTGAGTGCTTTTCTAGTTGGTTTTAATTTATACATGACAGTAAACAAGTCGGACTGTTTTCTAGATGGCATTATGCAGCGTTAGTGTCTAAATTGAAGGGAAATATGGACACTTAGACTCATTGGAATGTATAACGTATTGATTGATGCATCGCTTCTTCTTCTTCCTTTTTTGTTTTTGTTTTGCTGTATTGATAACCTGCCCAACTGGGACTCTTAAGACCAAGTTTCAAAGCAACCAAAATAGTTCAGGCCAACTGCAAACACTTGATTCTTCCTTAAAAGAGCAAAAGAGTTTCTCAGTCACAAACAAAAGACAATTTAGAATGTCATAATATGATAGAATAGTTGATTAAGCAAAGCATCACATGTAAAAAAAAAAAAAAAAAAAGATGCGCTGCGTCAGAGATCAGTAAACTAAGGCAGCAACAAATGATTGTTTTCATGTTCAACTATTGTGATCTAATCTAAATCAGTTATTTTTCTCAATTTAATTAGTTGTTTGGTTCTTAAAATATTACAAAACTTTGAAGGGAGTGTTTCCAAAAGACAAAGATGGCGTCTTCAAAACTCTTGTTCTGTCCACGAGTCAAAGATATTTAGTTTATTGTCTGAGAGGAGAAAAAGAAATTTTAAATCTGAGAATTTAAATTAGATTACTGATACAGCACGTCTAAAACAACCCGAGTTGATAAAAATGTCAACAACACAGGATTAAACGAGGAACACAAGAGAATTTTTTCTCATTAAAAATTACTCAGCCTGGTTAATGGGTTATTAAAATAATCTGTAATTAGTTTAATTAGTGGTCTGTAACTGAGGTGGTGCCGCCTGTTGAAATGAGTGAGGAGCAGTATCAAATGCAGCCATCTGCCTCTTTGTTGTAGCACCATCCAGGTTAAAATGTAGAAACAAACAGAGAAGCTGATCTTAACATTGTGTAAATCTGTTAGAATCAGAATCAGCTTTAAGGGCCGAGGATGTTCACAACATGCAAGGAATTTGGTTTTGACTGTTGGTGTCACTCTAGGAATAAGGAAAAGAGAATAATAAAATAAAAATAAATGTATACAGATCTTTACACATCTGGAGGAGAATATTTCTGTATACACACACAGTAGTGCAAAATGACAGACTTTCTAATGACTGTGGAACACCAACCTTCAACACTGGGAGTTTTCCTGCCGTCTCGGTGTCACTTTCACCGCCTGTTATCAAAAGCCTTATCTCAACCCAGCCCAGGTTGAAAACTACAGGCCAGTCTCACTTCTACCATTCCTGTTGAAAATGCTGGAGCGCTCAGTATTTAACCAGGTCTCTGAACATCTGCGGAACAACAACACACTTGACCCTTTTCAGTCAGGCTTCAGGTGCGATCACTCCACTGAGACTGCACTCCTATCAGTCACAGAATCTCTGCGGCTGGCAAGAGCTGCTGGTCAGTCCTCTGTCCTACTGCTGCTGGACTTGTCTGCTGCCTTTGACACCGTGAACCATCAAATCCTCCTCTCCACACTCTCTGAGCTCGGCATCTCAGGTTCTGTCCTGTTGTGGTTCAAGTCCTACCTCACAGGCAGATCCTTCAGAGTATCATGGCGAGGGGAGGTGTCAAGGTCACACGACCTATCAACAGGGGTCCCTCAAGGGTCAGTACTTGGTCCCTTACTCTTTTCTCTGTACACCACCTCACTTGGTGCAGTGATCCGCTCCCATGGCTTCTCCTACCACTGTTATGCTGACGACACTCAGCTTTTCCTCTCTTTTCCACCTGACAACAACAGTTTCAGCTCGGATATCAGCATGTCTGGCTGATATCTCCACATGGATGAAGGAACAGCACCTTCAGCTGAATCTGTCTAAGACTGAACTCATGGTCTTTCCAGCTTGTCCATCTGTTCAGCCTAAGATCAGTGTCCAACTTCACTCGAGCCTACTTGTGCCCACAAACTCAGCCAGAAACCTGGGTGTCATGATTGATGACCAGCTGGCCTTTAAGGTTCACGTGGCCTCAGTTTCTCGATCTTGTCGTTATGCCCTTTACAACATCAGGAAGATCAGACCCTTCCTGACCCAACAGGCCACACAACTTCTGGTTCAGGCTCTTGTGATGTCACGCATTGACTACTGCAACTCTCTTCTGGCAGGTCTCCCTGCATGTACAGTCAAACCTCTACAGATGATCCAGAATGCAGCAGCACGTCTGGTCTTCAACCAGCCCAAAAGAGCTCATGTCACTCCCCTGTTTATCTCCCTTCACTGGCTTCCAGTTGCAGCCAGAATCAAATTCAAAACTCTCCTCCTGGCTTACAAAACATTTACAAGAATGGCCCCAGCCTACCTGGATTCCCTTATCAGGTCTACTCCCCTTCACGCCCACTTCGCATGTGAGAGACGCCTGGTGCTTCCAGCCCAGCACGGCTCGATATCTCTAGCCAGACTCTTTTCCTCTGTTGTTCCCAAATGGTGGAACAAACTACCAAACTCTGTGCGTTCTGCTGAGTCCCTTTCTACTCTTAAGAGACAATTGAAGATTCAATTGTTCAGAGAACACCTAGGCACTTAATCTGACTCCACCTTAGGGGTAGAATAAGTCAGGTGGTCCAAAACCCAGCACTTATTTAGCGCTGACAAAGTTTAAAAGAAAGTGGGGGGTGGCAATTCTTCTGCAACTTGATGGCAACACCTTTGACCAATCGCACTTTTTGCACTTACTACAGGTTTTTCCTTATGTCTGAATTCTTGCTTGTGTTGTACGTCGCTTTGGACAAAAGCGTCTGCTAAATGAAATTGTAGAATTGTATATTCTTAAACATGAATCTGCATCAGAGTTTACAGATGGATTTTGAACAACAGGGAGGTTTAAAGCCTCCTAATGTGTGTGTTTGTTGTTTTTCACAGAGGAGGAAATTACCTACGTCACATACCACAGTCCGGTGAGTCCTGATTGTCTGCTTATCCCTCTGTCTGTTCCAGTCAAACTCCTCCCGTCTTTTAATGAATCTCACCGACACACCTTCTTTTATCGTGACAGGCTCAAGAGGAGGTTTACACCAACGTGTGAGTAGAGTTTCAACACATAAAGAAACAGCAGAAGGCATTTCAGAGACACTGATGATTGACAATTATAATTACCTGAAGATAAACCTGTTAAATACCAAAACCACAGCCTACAAATACTGCAGCTGCATTCCAAATCTGACTCAAATAAAAGTACTGAAGTAAATGGAGCGTTAATAAATGAACACATCTGCCGTTTTTCAGTTTAAATTGACTCAATTTGTTGTAAAAATTGCTTCTAGTAGTTTTAAACAAGACAGAAGTGAAGACAGGAGATTTAAATCAAGCCTAAAGTTGAGCCAGTTGTAGGTATTTTGGTGAAAAATCTGCATTACACTATCAACCTGCTGGTTTATGGTTGTTTTATCATCAAGAGAAAACTAAATAAATAAGAATTAAACCTAAAGCATCAGTTGTAAAGCCTTTGAACTGCGTTTACAAGAACTACAGGGTGACGATGTGAAGCTTTTAGGCCAGTCATAATTATAAATAATCAGATAAGTCGCTAACCAATACTTAGAGCTGATACAAATTTACTGTACAATTCAAAATCTTGTCAAATTTCAACACAACTTTTTAAATATGCTTTTGTTTATGTTTTATAAATGTTTAATTAAAAGATAACTTTCCTGTATTTGTTCCATCAGTATTGATAGACCAGAAATTTTATACATAATCAGTCCAATTTGTTTATTTTTAAATTAATGTTGTCAAGAATCAGTTAGAAAAATATCAATGCCACAAGTCAGAACAGTGTGGATTATTGAGCCTGATGCAATTGAACTTGGTGATTATTATCTGGTGACTCCAAACTTTTGAACGGTACTATATATTTTTATTTCACTTTCTGTAAAATAACTTTTAATTACACATAAATGTTGTTCATTAAATAGTAAAAATGCAGCACAGTACAACTTTCAGTCTGAAAATTGAAAATTTTAGCATTAAATCATTAAAATACTAAAGTAAAGTATAAATAACCACATATAACAAAGTGAGCGTGGACAGCGGTATTGGTTAATCTAAATGACAGCAATTTAAATGTTAAATATTCTTTTACTCAGCCTGAAACGACGAGGCAACGCTCTGCCAGGTGAAGAAGATGAAGATGAAGATGAAGAAGAAGACGAGGAATCCGACCAAGATACTGAGTGAGTATTTCCATATGATTTAGTGGCATATTTGAGTTAATAATTTCATTCCCTGACCTACACTACCGTCCAAAAGTTTCTGGTCACCCAGACAATTCCATGTTTTCCATGAAAACTCACACATTTATCCATGTGCTAACATAACTGCACAAAGGTTTTCTAATCATCAATGAGCCTTTCAACACCATTAGCTAACACAATGTAGCATTAGAACACAGGAGTGATGGTTGCTGGAAATGTTCCTCTGTACCCCTACGGAGATATTCCATTAAAAATCAAACGTTTCCAGCTGGAATAGTCATTTACCGCATTAATAATATCTGGACTTTGTTTTCTGGATTATATTAATTGAAAAAAAACTGCTGTTCTTTCAAAAATATGGACATTCCAAAGTGACCCCATACTTTTTCATGGTCGTGTAAATCTCCTCCTTCCTGCTGTGTTTCAGGCCTCCTGTTCAGGTGACCTACAGAGCAGCCAATCGCAGCGCAATACGATCCGGCGGTCGGCCCGAAGCAGCGGCCAGAAAGACGTCAGGAGGAGGTCTGTGGAAGGTGATTCGGATGCTGCTGCTGCTAGCGGTGTTAGCAGCCGTTTGCTACTACGCCTACTGCCACCTGATGAACAATGAAGGAAACCCTTTTAAGCTTCAATGATCTGATTCTGTATCCGTTCAGGACAGACCTCCGCTATCGTTGTTTACAGTTTTCTTCATATCAACGACCAACTGTTCATCCAAACGACTTCAGACTGCGTTTGGTCATGAAAACGCTAAAATTCAAACTCAAATCATTCCATTTAGCGAACACCGCTGAGAGACAGTCTTCCCTCTGCAGCTGTTTATCTCACGGTTGTTTGTTAGTCGATTCAACTGACAACAAATTCATGAATTTTTCTCAAGATTATTTTTTTATTACACATACAAATTACCCAAAATGAATATCAAAAACTCACCTAAGTAGTCATTGAGTATTTTAACCTCATTACCGCGTCGCTGCTGTTGTTAATATCATTAACAGACTCAATCAGAAAAACACTGGACCTCGAATATTAAAGGACACACGGATTAATTTAATCAATGAATCAGTATTTTGACTTAAAGTGGTTTTGACCTGGATTCACTTCACCGCTGCAAAATTTGGGTATCAAAATGGACATTTAAAAAAACTAGCTACTTCCTGCCAAAGTCAGTGTTAAAAAATCAAATAAAAATAATCTTACAGGAGTATTTCCATTTCAGTGACGGTTTAAACTACAGCTACTCTACTCAGATGGGATGCAAAAGTATTGCACAAATATCGAACAAACCATCAAATATAAATCCTGATTAAAGAGTCTTCCCCCACGTGATTTTTTTTGGCAACCAGGATTCTTCCTCGCCTGTTTTTGCATCAGTGTCGGGTAAACTAAATACCTGAAACAGTAGCTCTAGTCACTAAAGTAGACAGAAAATATAAAACAGCAGGTAGATGGTGTAACTTTGCATTACCATAAGAGCAGCAGTGAAGAATTTACTGTACATGGAGACACATTTAAAGTGATAACACTAAAACAACACATTCTCCATGTTTATAAACCAAACAGCCTGTTTCTAAAGGTAAACAGGATGGTGCTGTCTGTCTCATAAAGCTCTGGGATGCTTTCTGCAGCAGGCATATTCCAGTTTACTTTGCTTACAGAGCGCCACATTGCTGACCTCTGTGTGAAATACTTCTAAAAGTTTCTTGTCGTTTTGCTTTTATTGCGTGTTGCAAAGTTTGAAGAAGGTCGGATGAACAGTTATTGAACAAACCGAACACACAAGCAGAGATTCCTTCGTGTGTTAATGAGATGTCATGGTTTTTTTCTTTTCCATTCCACTACTTCTCCGTTAATGTCTTAGTGGGGTTTTTCCTCATTCCAGTACGGAGTTCCACTACTGTGGAGCCTAGAAACACTCTGGTAGAACAGTAATATGACAATAAAGTTTTAAATGCTGCCAATATTCTATGTTTCTTATACAGCGTCACCAAATCCTATCAAATGACCAAAACGAGAGAAGTTGTAGTCTGCCTTTCCACGCCTTATACATATTATTATTATTGTTATGTGCCAAAGAAAAGATAAAAACAAAAACAGTGAGCTCCAGGGCTGCACTGGATAAACACACCGGTTTATTTGGGACCATGCCGCCATATACTGTATAAAAGATGGACGTAGCCACAGTAACGTCTCTTTTTCTTGTGTAGATTTTTTTTTTAAAGCCTTGAGTCAACATTTAAGGGCTCGAGAACACTATGCAAGGCGCTACAGTAGCGGTTTGTGCTAAGTGGAATAGTGTGCACGTTTTGATGCGTATCGTATGTATTTCGATACATGAGAGAAACCGCAGTTTCCGCCACAACAGTACAATAGCTGAGGTATCAGAACACAGTTAGTCTTAAAAGTTAAAGATGCACTTTGCTTCACATTCAAAAAGGTTTCCCCCTGACCTTCAAAGCTGCTGTTGCCCTCAACACGTTCTCAAGGAAGCCTTGCCCTAAAACATGACCTGCTTTATCACCTATTTTTATCATAATTTACAAAATTAGATCATTTTGTGTATAAAAAGTCTCAAAACTAGCAACTGGCACCATAAATTTGTCAGGAAAATTTTTTACTGTGGCAGTAAATCAAGTGAGAATTTGGGTAATTTTCTGATATAATTCGGTTTCATTTTGCTACCTGAGGAGTCGCCCCCTGGTGGCTGGTTGAAAGTGTGCAGGTTTAAAGTACTAGTGAGTTGTTCTCACTTTTCAGACCTCAAAGCTACGTCTGTTTCTTATTATACGGTCTACAGCTGCTGCCCCAAATACCTGTGCTTTAGTATAAATGCACTGCTTCCTCTAATTATTGCTAAAAAACAAAAAAAAATACAGTGGCCAGTTGTTTTAGGAAATTGCTGAGCAGTTTTTTTTAGAAAGTTTGAACATATTTAGAGTTAAAAAGTAGTCGGAGTTTGGGTTCTTTCATGGGATTTGTTGATAGAGATCAAGAACTTTCTTCAGGAATAATAAAATGTTGTTTAATCTTTGAGCGGTGCTGCTTTCTACTTTAATTTCTTTGCTTTCTTCTTTAAAATGTTGCACTATGTTTTCATGCCAAGCATTTTTATTGTGTATTTGATTTTTTTATACAGCTGTACTCTTCACAGATTTGTTCTTGTTTGTGAGATGTTTACATGATAATGTCATGTAGTACAAAGGACGCCCGACTGCTGTTTATGTTTTCTAATAATATAATCAGGAGTTTGCAATAAAATTACAACAAAACATGACACTGGACATGAGAGAATTAATTGTAGAAATGTTCTTAACAGCAGAATAAGAGACAAACATACAACACACATCAACAATACATTTATTTTAACCAGAAACCAGCTCAATTCCACCAATATAACATGAACTGGAAGTATTAAAAGTATTATATTTACAAAAAGTACATTTAAATTGATGGAAAAAAATGTGCAAATTGTGTGCTTGATTCGTTACTGCAAAGATGACGAGTCAGTTCACTGCAGTAGAGTTGGATTGCATCTGTTTAAGGAAAGATAAGGCAGTTGTGAAGTGTTTACAAGGAGGTTTTTGGTTGTTAGTCGTTGGCAGAGTTGTAGTCGATAGTTGCTGATGCTGAGGTTTTGCTTGGAAGTCCTTTTCTTGGTTCACAAAGGCCTCGGTGTGATCCACTAGATCGATTCAGGGTTAAAACGTTTTGGTCCAGATGTTGAATCTTTGGCCGAACACGATATAGATATAGACACGATATGGACAAAGAGCTCATGTGAAGTCACAAAATGGTTGCTGTCACACCACAACCTTCCAGTTTTCAAAGTTTCAATCCAGAGATTGGTCTAATTGCCACCAGTCACGTTGAGGTTGTCCGGCAGAGGCAATATCACAGGCTCTGATATCGACATCACCGTTGACGGTGACTGCCTGTGAAGAAAAACGACAACAGGAGTTTAGAACAGTGAGAAAAGAGGGTTAGTATTGTATTTGTTCTGTGGAGGAATACCTGAGATGTTGGCCTTCGAATCCGAGTGCCGTGATGAAGATGTTGATGAGGACTGTGAAGAAAACGAAGACGGTCGCGACGTTGTTCATCCAGTTCAGCTTCGCGTGTTTCCTCACGTCGTTTAGATCGTACTTTACTGCAGGCACAGAATTATGAAATGACAAAAACTCAATTAGACACATTAGAAACACTGATGCACAGGAGAACCAGAAAGACTTAGAGAGTAGCAACTTTAAAGACACAGAGACTTTGAGAGAAACATCTTGTGTCCACAAATGAACCAAAACGTGTGAAAAAATGATATGTTGGGGCCACGAATTAATAAAAAAGTTGTGCTCAAGCACAGTTGAAGGATGCAAAAGGTTCCATACATTCGTGGTTGGTAGTACACAAGCTACTTATTATCCTTACAGCATCCTTGAGGGCTATACACCCTCCAGAACCTCTATATTTCCTCGTAAACAGTCACTTGCCAATGAAGACGAGCAGCAGCCCCACGATGACCTGAAGTGTGATGGACACAGACAGCAGGACGAGGAGAGGGATGTAGAACCGATACTGAGGCCCAACGTAGATGACAGTCTTCAGCTGGGACGAGTTGGCCATCAGTAGGGCGACGTCCAGCATGCTCTGAGCTGCACTCTTCTTGGTGGCATAGTGGTTGATGTTGATGGAACGATAGGTTTTACCTGTCTGGGTCTGCAAGGGCATAAAAGTAGAGGTAAGCACTGGTAAGGTAAGATAAGACAAGATAGAGAGAGATAAAGACAAGGTTAAATAAGATAAAGATATAAGATAGGGATAAGAGAGATGAGGTAAAGTAAGATAGAGATAATGTAGATAGGGAAAAGCTAAGATAGAGGTACGGTAAGACAACATCGAGATAAGAGATGCAATAGAGGTAAGACAAGATGGAGATAGAGAGAAGGTATAATAAGAGATATAGACATGGTAAGGTAAGATGGAAATAAGATATGATAGAGATAAGGTAAGGTGAGACAAGATAGAGATAAATCCAGAATAGAATTTAAAATCCTTCTTCTGACATATAAAGCTCTTAATAACCAATCTCCATCATATCTTAAAGATCTGATAGTACCTTATTATCCTAGTAGAACTCTTCGCTCTCAAACTGCAGGCTTACTTGTTGTTCCTAGAATTTCTAAAAGTAGAATGGGAGGCAGAGCCTTCAGTTATCAGGCGCCTCTCCTGTGGAACCTGCTCCCAGTTTGGGTTCGGGAGGCAGACACCCTCTCTATTTTTAAGACCAGGCTTAAAGCGTTCCTTTTTGACAAATCTTATAGTTGGGGCTGACTGGGTGACCCACAGAGGTTCGGCTTGTGTCTTCATTGTACAGCTGACTCCTTCTTGGACGTCCCTTCGTTCTGCCTCTAGTCATGCTGCTATAGGCCTATAGGCTGCTGGGGGACTTTTCTTGACGCACTGAGCCCTTCTCTATCTACCTTTACATTTAATATGTATACCGTTATTGCAGTACATTCACTCTGTTTCCCCCTGTGCTATTTCTCCGAGTGTCCCTGGTCCCAGAGCTGGATGCTTCAGATCTGCGGTCGATGTTCCACCAGCTGGTCCAGTCTCCACCATGTCCACTGTGGATGCTGCTACTGACCTTCCACCAGCCCTCTGCTTCCAATTCCCTTTTTCCACGAGTCAACTCTGCATCGCCTTCAATATACTGTTATGCTAACTTACATACTGTTTGAATTTTACTGCTAGCTATATAAGGAGTATGTTTAATGTCAGAGCCGTACATCATAAGAGTAAACTATGAGTCAGTTTTCAATGTTAGCTTATACTTTGTCTGTGTCACATATCCTGTCATGCATGTATTCAAATGTGTGTTGTGTTTTCCTTGCTTTCTCACCCCTCCCTCTTCTCCCATCCCTCCCCCTTGCCCTCTTCTGTCCTTCTCAACCCGCCCGGCCAGCAGGCAGATGGGTCCCCCCTATATAGAGCCGGGTTCTGCTCGAGGTTTCTTCCCTGTTAAAAGGGTGTTTTTCCTTGCCACTGTCGCCTTTGGGCTTGCTCTGGGGGTCAGGCATATGGGTTCTGTAAAGCGTCTTGAGACGATTTGACTGTAATTGACGCTATATAAATAAAATTGAATTGAATTGAATTGAATAGATGAGGTTAGATACGACATGGTAAGGTAAGATAGAGATAAGGCAAGGTAAGACAAAATAGAGTTAAGGTAAGATAGAGATGAGATAAGATAGAGTTAAGATATGATAAGGTAGAGACAGAGATAAGGCAAGATGAGATAGAGATAAGATGATATAGAATTATAGATGAGATGGAGAGAAGGTAAGATACAGATAAGAGAGAGATAGAGATAAGATAAGACAAGATTGAGTTAAGACAATGTAGAGATGGAGATAAGGTAGGACAAGATAGAAATATGGTAAGACAATAGAGATAAGGTAAGGTAAGACAACACAGAGATAAGATGAGATAGATCCAGAGATGTGTTACGGCAAAATAGAGGTAAGGTTTGATAAGATAGAGCTAAGACAAGGTAGAGATAGGGATAAGATGAGATAGAGATAAGATAAGCATTGATTAATCCCAAAGGAAGCTCTTGTTCCAGATATTGCTTAGATGAAACAAATGACAATATAAAAAGTCTAAAAGTAGACAGCAATAAGACATAATAACTGAAACAAGCTAAAATAAGGCTAGAATAGACAAGTAAACAGTAACGCTGGCAATTATGCTGAAGTTGCAATTAATATTAAACTTGATCATGAAATATTGTCTATAGTGTCTATGTATTTGTGTGGATATATTTGTGCTCTTTTCTTTTTAGGCCTTTTTTGTTGAGGACTGAAAGTTTTATCCTCTCAACTTTTTCCACGTTTTATCTTTAAGTATGTGTGTGTTTGTAAGTGTTGTTTGATTCTATTTAATTATTTTTTTTGTGTATACTGCCACATGTTCTGTCAGGGATTGGTTTGTTTTATGGTTTGATATCCTGGAAAACACAACAAACGTAATTTGTTAAAGTAACAACCAATAACCGTGTTTACAAAAAAAAGTACACAAACTACTGAGAAGACATAATGTTCATGTTATTGTTTAGATATGAGTGTTAGAAAGGAAGAATTTAAACATGTAAAAAGTGCTGCTGGCAGTAAAAATAAATTGGGACTGTTGTTTAACACTCTTTTGTTCCCTGTCACATGTCTCTGCACATGAGTCCATGCGTTGTTATGGTGTTCTCCAAACACAGATATGAGTTTCATAATTTTTCTTCAGGTGTGGCTCTGAGAGCAAAGACGGGAGTGTCAGAGCGATGATTCACCAGAGAGGCAACAAGACACAACACGCTGCAGGAATGTTTCTTTTTCCACATGAATTAATGCATTCATGTGTAGAAAAAGAGGCTGAAACTGGTTGTGTGTTTGAAGTAAAACCTGAGGATGTACGAACTGTTCCTGTTGGTAGAACAATCAACCTCAGACTGAGAGAAAATTACTCTGAACACAAAAACTCACCGGCATGTTTAAAATGCATTTTATCTTTGTAAAAATTTTTAAAAAACAGCCAAAATGACACCATTAATGACAGTCACAAACAGAAAGAATTGTTTGTGTGATGGGCAGTTGTGTTAAAAATTTACCACGTCTGAGCTTAAAATCTTGATATTTTATCAAAATCTCACCCATTTAAAAATTCCCCCAAAACAAATCATTTGGTCTAACCAGATTCTGTAAAAAACCAAATATTTTGTGCTCCTCTGCACAACTAAAAAGCTGTGAGTTTCTCTGATGCGGTCAACAGTCACATGACAAAAATTCATGGAATATTGCAGCCTATGTTTTTTGAAAAGTATGAGAACAACTTGAAAATGTAAGAATTACAACATTTTTAGCATGTGGAGCTGCAGTTTCATTTTTTTCTGTTGGTAGCTCTTGTGGGAACATGGAAAATTTTATATATATTGATTTCAGACTTTTTTAAACTAGTGTAAAATAAATAATCAAAGAAATCCAACTTTATTTTTTTATCTTTTTTTTAAATAATTGATGGTGGTGTGACTTTGTTTTGCTGCACAGATTTATTTCAGAGTTCTCTTATTTCTAGTCATGGTTGTTCTGTTTTCATAGAGTTGCAGAACTTTATATTTAGTGAAATATGAGTCCACAGTGAGTAAAAATGTGACAAAACGCTTGGAGTTCAGAAGGTTGAAAGACATCAGTGGTATTTTGTCAGGCTTCTCTCCGTTCTGTCGCTGAGGTAGATGAGACATCACACCTGGGTGTACACACGTGGACAAAATTGTTGGTACCCGTCAGTTAAAGAAGGAAAAACCCACAATTCTCACTGAAATCACTTGAAACTCACAAAAGTAACAATAAATAAAAATTTATTGAAAATTAAATAATCAAAATCAGCCATCACTTTTGAATTGTTGATTAACATAATTATTTAAAAAAAACAAACTAATGAAATAGGCCTGGACAAAAATGATGGTACCCATAACTTAATATTTTGTTGCACAACCTTTTGAGGCAATCACTGCAATTAAACGATTTCTGTATTTGTCAATGAGCGTTCTGCAGCTGTCAACAGGTATTTTGGCCCACTCCTCATGAGCAAACAGCTCCAGTTGTCTCAGGTTTGATGGGTGTCTTCTCCAAATGGCATGTTTCAGCTCCTTCCACATATGTTCAATGGGATTCAGATCTGGGCTCATAGAAGGCCACTTTAGAATAGTCCAACGCTTTTCTCTCAGCCATTCTTGGGTGTTTTTGGCTGTGTGTTTTGGATCGTTGTCCTGTTGGAAGACCCGTGACCTGCGACTGAGACCAAGCTTTCTGACACTAGGCAGCACATTTCTCTCCAGAATGCCTTGATAGTCTTCAGATTTCATCGTACCTTGCACACTTTCAAGACACCCTGTGCCAGATGCAGCAAAGCAGCCCCAAAACATTACTGAGCCTCCTCCATGTTTCACCGTAGGGACAGTGTTCTTTTCTTCGTATGCTTGGTTTTTGAGTCTATGAACATAGAGTTGATGTGCCTTACCAAAAAGCTCCAGTTTGGTCTCATCTGTCCAAAGGACATTCTCCCAGAAGCTTTGTGGCTTGTCAACATGCATTTTTGCAAATTCCAGTCTGGCTTTTTTATGAGTTTTTTTCAGCAGTGGTGTCCTCCTTGGTCGTCTCCCATGAAGTCCACTTTGGCTCAAACAACGACGAATGGTGCGATCTGACACTGATGTACCTTGGCCTTGGAGTTCACCTTTAATTTCTTTGGAGGTTGCTCTGGGCTCTTTGGATACAATTCCAACGATCCGTCTCTTCAATTTGTCATCAATTTTCCTCTTGCGGCCACGTCCAGGGAGGTTGGCTACTGTCCCGTGGGTCTTGAACTTCTGAATAATATGAGCCACTGTTGTCACAGGAACTTCAAGCTGTTTAGAGATGGTCTTATAGCCTTTACCTTTAAGATGTTTGTCTATAATTTTTTTTCGGATGTCCTGGGACAATTCTCTCCTTCGCTTTCTGTTGTCCATGTTCAGTGTGGTACACACCTTTTCACCAAACAGCAGGGTGACTACTTGTCTCCCTTTAAATAGGCAGACTGACTGATTATGAGTTTGGAAACACCTGTGATGTCAATTAAATGACACACCTGAGTTAATCATGTCACTCTGGTCAAATAGTTTTCAATCTTTTATAGAGGTACCATCATTTTTGTCCAGGCCTGTTTCATTAGTTTGTTTTTTTAAATAATTATGTTAATCAACAATTCAAAAGTGATGGCTGTTTTTGATTATTTAATTTTCAATAAATTTTTATTTATTGTTACTTTTGTGAGTTTCAAGTGATTTCAGTGAGAATTGTGGGTTTTTCCTTCTTTAACTGAGGGGTACCAACAATTTTGTCCACGTGTGTAACTCTGAGTCACAAAGCTTTCATTCATGTTGAAAGAAACGCAAACCTCACACTGGGTTGTGTCGCCACTGATACTCCAGTAAAGAGACTGGGAGCAGTGGTGTCCAAACACAAAAGGTTTCTTCTTTTCGTCTCACACTTAACTTTCAAGGAGCTTTTTCACAAGAGAGACTTTTTGACTTAAAAACCACATGAAGGACAAACCCATCATAATGATCATTTTGATTTGATTTGTTTTATTCATTTGTAAAATAAAAAAAAAAAGTTTTACGTAAATACAAACATTCTCCAAACTAGAATGAAAGGGAGCAGAAAGAAGACAGGTCTTATTATGTCTGCCCCTTTATCCCCAGAAAGTGATCAGTCACAAAATCAATCACAGAAAGTGAACTTCAAAACAGCAACAATAATCAGTGAGATCCTGGAGGACTTTGTTAATGATATCAGTGTTTAGTTTATTTTGATTTATTTATTTATTTATTTATTTATTTTACAGACAAAAGAAGAGTAAAAAAAAAAAACTACTTGCACTGCCATTCAAAAGTTTGGGGTCACTTACAAATGTCTTTATTTTTGAAAGAAAAGCATTTTTTTCAATGAAGATAGGGTTAGGAATAGGAATAAGAATCAGAAAGTCTACATATTGTCAGTATGGCAAAAGACTAATGTTTTCTTTTTTAAAATTCTCCTTTTATTTAAATTGAAAAGGCAAATTATTACAATTCCAAATATGTCTTATTTACAGCACCAAGGACTGTGTTGTCTTTCCAATATTTTCATTTTTTACATCACTCTTTTTTTTAATGCAGAACAATAGAACGGAGGAGTCAGCCATTTGTAATTATCTTAGCAACAGTTAAGAGATAAAATTTAAAAAGTAGACAAAGAGAGCTGGTTGTATGTAGTTACGGTCAGATTTAAGAGAAATCACGCCGTATGGGTTTTACGTCCTCAGTCCATTTAGTCCTGATCTTATAGAACTTCTCTTTTTGCAGCTTTTCTATAATATAAACCTCCTGTACAATATCAATCCATTCATCACTGGTGGGTGGTCACACTTTTAAACATTTTTTTTAATGTTTTTTTTAAACTTTTGCCAATAATATACCAAATACTTTCATGTCAATAACATTACAGTTGTCAAACAATATGTCGCCCAAATACATGACTTTACCTTATTCATTTCAATGAAAGTTGTTTGGAGCCAATAAAAAACTTTATTTCATGAGGTACCTGGATGATCCGCACACCTTTCTGACTTTGGGATGTTGGAGTTCAATCATTAAACTCCTCTGTCGAGCCAGTGAAGCTTTTGTGACCGTTGTTCTTTAGCTAACACTCAAACAGCTTCTTTAGATTCTCTGAATGTTATTGGACTTATTGGATCAAGCTGTGGTTTAGAAGAGTCTTCAGCGTTATGTAACACTCAGACAAAAACCTTTTCACCGTTCTACAGCTGCTACGGGATCCGCACTACTTGGTCAACCCTCGAACTCCAAGCAGTGTCTGAGGTCACGTTTCTACTCACTGTGGGCTCATTTTTTACTGCAATATTAAGTCCTGTATGTCTATGGAAACAGAATAGCTATGACTAGAAGTAGAGAGAGCTTAGAAATGTTTTTTATGTAGTATGACGGAGTTACAATACTAAAAATGATAGAAACACAACAGTTGAGTTTGTTTATTTTACAAAAAAAAAATGCAGTCAACAAGTGACCACAGTTTGTTTTTTTTTGTTTGTTTTTTTTTCTTTACCAATACTGGGGGTAAAACGGCTACTACAGATACTACACTGTGTATATACTATAGATATTTTGCTACCTTTATTTCAAAATTGATTTAATTCTTGTCTCCTCTCTGCTGTCTTTAAACACTACCTGCAGGTCAGCCAAGAAGTCTCAGAATTTTTCTCAAAATGAATTTTTTTTTGTTTGTTTGTTTTACAGAATCTATTCAGTCCAAGTGGTTTATTTCTGACAATTTTTTATATAAGTCATATAGAGTACATTGATTTGGAGGAAATATCTCAATTTTGGGTTTAGATTTAGTGAAAGTTCTTAATGGAAGAGCGTGACAAATACCATAGGAAAGTTGAAAATCTGATGTCTTTTTCTGGTTTGAGAGTTTCTGGCTCTGATAAATGATGTTAATTTGGAATTTTTTAAAAAAGGCACCACTTCTTTGAAATCTGCTGGCCGGTTTTTGGGTTCAGATGGTAAATTATGTAATGATAAGACTGGGCATTGGCTATTATACGCTCTTTAACTGCCCTTCTACACGGTGTTCCTAAAGTCTGGACACAGAAGAAATCTCATTAACTGTAATTTTTTTGGCTCCACAGATTAAATCTGGTTTTGTCAAAGAAGAAGAGTTGATCTGGTTCTTCTCAGTGGACATGAAGGATGGACATATGGAAAGATAGCAGATGGATTTAATGCACGTCATCCTAGGAGGATTCCACTTGGCTTTTCTATGGAGGTGGTTAAAGAGTTTAAAGAACCAGACAGTGTCATGGACAAACCCCATTCTGGACGACTAAATGTATCAGCTGAAACTAAAGAACTGCTCATGGTTAAAGTTCCTGCTAGCCCCAAAAAAATCACTTCCCTAACCCTAACCCTATCTTAGAAGTACCAGGTCAACTCTTTCTTCTTTAGACAAAGCCCGATTTAATTTAAGGAGGCAATAATTGATCGTTAATGAGATTTCCTCTGTGTCCAGACTTTAGGGACGCCCTCTAGTTTTGTTTGTACAGTATGGCTAATAACTGTGATAAACCCAGGTCAATAAAATGAATACAAATGACATCCATCCATCATCACTGATGGTAACCTGCTGTGTCTTCTAGACCTTTCAGAGGTTAGCATCTGATGGGCATATTTACATTTCTACAGGTTTTGTCCTGTTTGTGCCAGTGTCACCAACTACACACACAGTTTTGACTGTTTTCCTTCTATTAGACTGAACAAGAAAAGCCTCTCAGAGCTCTTTAATACTTTAATACTTGGATGAGCAATCGTATTCATCTTGTAACGTAAAAAGTTCTATTATTCCTCTGATATTTATTAACTGTACACATTTTGCTATTTAATGTCAATAAAATCATTTTAGATACATGTTTAAAGTTATCAGTTTTACACCAATGATGCAGTTGTATCATAACTTTATGAAGCTATATTTGAATCTTTAGATCCAAATGTTCTTCAGTTTGTTCAGTCTTAAGTTGCCATTAAACTACATGATTTAGCCGGTTTAGGCCTTAACCCTGAGCTGTGTGGGTTGAGATGTGTTAGAATCTGCTGCTTACCTCGGGGTCACCCAGTTTATTCAGAGCTACATTCTCTCCGTTCATTAGCTCCATTTTCCTCTGTTTATTCTCTCAGGAAACTGTCCTGCTGCAGTGCCGTGGATTCTCTGAGCTCACGGCGGCTGAAACAGGGAGAGTTGAGGGTGGAAACAGGACCAACAAGTCCGGCAGCTCCTCCAGTTACAGGGACCCTCCCACTCCTCCCTTGTTACACCATTCATAAAGCATGAGGCCCTTACGCTGCTGCATCTCCAGACAACATGTGCTGCTGATCACAGCATCAGGAAGAGAAGTGAAAGTCTTTGTTGTCATTGCATTTGGGATAAAAAGAGATTTGGAGTGCATTTCCTGCTTAATGCGTTACAGTTAAAGAAAAGACACATATATTACAATGTTAATAACTGTGGAAAAAAAACATGAAGCACAACATAAAACAAGTGAACATGATATAAAACAGGTGCTTTAAAGTGAAAGAATCAACAGCGGTAACTATTGCTCAAGTCTCAGCGGTTATTTACGTGTATTTAAGATAAAAAAAACTGCGATATCAGTATAGTGAGAGTGCTATTGTGTGAATGCATTTAATGGCTTCTTAAACACTTGTCTTTTGTAAGAAATCACACAGGAAACAGATTTAAAAGGTAACTGTGAGCTGAGGATTTCATTTTTAAACATTACAATAATCCAACATTCTAACATACTGTTTTAGACATTGTCAGTCAGTTTTTCCAAACTAAAAATATTAAATGTGTGTTTGTGTTACAGGTACATGAAAAGCACCTTACAAAGGAGTAAAAGAAGAAGTAAAACTTAACAAAAGAGGAGTTAGAACACAATTTTAACATTTCAATATTGTCTAATATTAGTCATTGTTTTTCTTTCTGCTAAGAGAGAGATCTACAAGACATTAATGCTGTTTCCACCTTTTTTAAAAAATACCTTACAGAACATATTATTTTAATTTAGTCGTGTTACTATTCTCAAACTTCTGACAAGATGTCAGTCAGTGCATTTATCTCTCAGTATATTTACTCTGTCATATAAGTGTGTATTATTTGGTTTTACTAAATATCCCTCTACCACAGCTAGCAACCATTATATAATTGATATTATTTTATTATTTTATTATCATCTCAATGCATATCTTTATAAAACAAAATTCCACAAGCACAAACATTAATTTATTTAATTATTATTATTATTATTATTATTATTATTATTTTACAAATTAAACCAAACAAATCAATCATATGAAAAAATTAGTACATTCCATGGAGACTGTTATATTTATGGAACAAAAATATAAACACATCATGTAATATTTCATTCAGTTCAGTCTATTCTTTCTAACATAGGGGAGTAAGTGTCATGCATGTCCTGAAACAGCCACCGTTTTGGAAATTAAAATGTTCACATTTACAGCAGGGAAATCACAAGGCAGTAATGAGTCACACAGCTTTACAGAGTTAATGAAGTTGTTGATTCTTCCTATGAAATGTTGTCCAACTCTTCCTGAAGTTGGTGGATATCTTTGAGGAAGGGATCACGTTGTTGGACACGTTTACTCAAAGCTAGTCATTTGTGCCATTGTGTCATTTGAATAAAGCTGCATTTTAAATTATCTAAGGATAATGTCTGTGTCGGTGATAACTTTTTCTGACCATTGTTCTTTAAGCCACACCTGTCTAGGATGTGGATTAACTCAGCGATTGAGAATTTGTCACCAGCTCAACAGCATACTGTGCACAATTGCCTAAATTTACACGAACATTCAAAAGTTTGAGTTGAAATTGTCTGGGGTTACCCAGACAATTTCATGTTTTCCATGAAAACTCACACTTTTATCCATGTGCTAACATAACTGCACAAGGGTTTTCTAATCATCAATTAGCCTTCCAACAGCATAAGATAACACAACGTAGCATTAGAACACAGGAGTGATGGTTACTAGAAATGTTCCTCTGTACTCCTATGGAGATATTCCATTAAAAATCAGCTGTTTCCAGGTAGAATAGTCATTTACTCTGACTGGGAACGTGTCCATGAACATATAAATAATATATCTGAGGGAAATATTCCTAATAAATGTGAAGTCATGTATTTGGGTGACATATTGTTTGACAACTGTAATGTTAATGGCAAGAAATTACTTGATATAATACTGGCAAAAGTTAAAAAAAAAACATGATGCCAAAATGGATAAAAGTGGGACCAACTGACACTGAGACATGGATTGATATTGTACATGAGGTTTACATTATGGAGAAGTTGATATATTCCCTGAAAGTGCAAAAAGAGAAGTTTTGAAAGATCTAGACTAAATGGACTGAGGATGTAAAACCCATACAGTGTGATTTTATTTGAATCTACCTGTAACTAGATACAATCAGCAGTCTTTGTCTGCTTTTTAAATATTTTCTCTCAAATGTTGTTAAGATGATTACAAATGGCTGACTCCTTCATTCTATTGTTCTTCTGCAATAAAAACAAGAGTGATGTTAAAAAAAACAACTAAATATTGGGAAGACAACGGTCCGTGTACTTTTCTGAATCCGTTGGAATTGGAATAATTTGCTTTTTCAATTTTAATAAAATGAGAGTGTTAAAAAAGAAAAGAATAGTCATTTACTGCATTAACAATATCTAGAGTGTATTTCTGATTCATTTATTGATATCTTCATTGAAAAACAAATGCTTTCCTTTCAAAAACAGGGCTTTTCTTTCAGACTTTTGAATGGTATTGTATATCTTTTTTAAACAAGAAAAATAGAAATTAGATTTGTATTTTTATTCTCTAAATAGAAAAAGAAGACTAATTTGATGCGGCGTTTCTATTTTTGTTAAGTGCATTTCAACAATTAAAATGTTTGATCCTCGTTCAATAAGATTGCTATTACCGGAAGTTCTAAACTACTTCCGGGTCGGGCTTCTTTCTCTGCTACACAACATGGCGGTCTCCTTCAGCCTCAGGTCCTCGGTGCTCCGCAGGGCGCTTAGCGGAGCTTTCTACCTCCACAGCCAGACACCGGGAGCTCCTGCCGCTGCTACCGGGCTCCGGTGTGTGTCTAACGCGGCTCCAGAACAGAGAAAAGCGGCGATAATAGAGTCCACGGAGGAGTACAGGTTCGTGGAGCGGCTCATCCCGCCGTCACGGATCCCCGCTCCGCCTAAACACGTCGGCGTCACCCCGTCCGGCTGGAGCCCTCCGGCGGACTCCCCGCCGCCTCTGCCCTACATGATCCGCCGCTCCCGTATGCACAACGTCCCCGTTTACACCGACGTGACCAACGGCAGCCGCAAGTTGACGCTGGTCCGGAAAGTGGAAGGAGACATCTGGGCTCTGGAGAAGGACGTGAAGCAGCACCTGAAGGAGGTGACCGGTGAGGAGCTGCCCACGCAGGTCAACGAGGTCACCATGACCCTGAAGGTCAAAGGGCACTTCGAGAAGGAGCTGAAGGACTGGCTGGTCAGTAAAGGCTTCTGATGAGGAGCTGAAACATCTGGAGACTTTATCCTGCAGGATTCAGACTCATGGACAGACAGACAGACAGACTCCTGCTGCTGGAATGAAATCAGAGACTTTCATGTGATTGTGATCAACAGTTTATTTACTTGTATGTAATAAAAGTTGCACTCATAAGATATAAATGCAGCATAGAAATGTCCATCTTTTCTGACTTGGAGGACGTTCAAACTCTAATTTGTATTGTTTTGGTTAGAAAATAAGTTTATTTACTTTGCAACAAAAGTTTTTCAGCTGTTCAGCTGGTGACAAATTCTCACCCACTGAATTAATCGTCATCATGGTCAGGAGTGGCTTCAGTGATCAGATAGTGGAACCAGAACCAGTGGTGGTTCTACACAGGGGCCAGTGCCGCTGAGTATACAATCCAGATCTTAATGTATTTGAGGACCAGTTTTCCAGACAGCAGCACCGCCGTATCCTGTTGCTGTAGTTGTAGGATTTTGAATGGCAGGAAACCAAACCACTTTTGTCATGTGACTGATTTCAAATGTTCCTGAAGTTCCACATTTCAACACCGACCCTGATGCATTTGATGCATTTTTGTAAACAAACCAACCAAAAACCTTTGTTAGATACGAATATATAGTAAAATTAAAGATTGTAGTGTTTAAATATTGTTTTCATTTTTTATGTGCCCCTGTGATTAAACGCTGGCCCCACCTTCTCCTCCCCAGTAAAATTAGCGTAGAACCACCGCTGACCAGAACACTTCTGTGATCATGAAGTCCACTTTAAAATGCAGCTTTAAACAAATGACACAATGCCACAGATGAAAAGAGAAAGATGAGAATTCAGATTCAGAAAACTATATTTGTCCCCACAAGGCAATTTAAAAGGCACATAGAGCAGACGTGCAAGAATAACTTAAGAAATGAAGTAGAAAACAAAAAAAGACCGCTGAGATAAAACATAGGGCTAAATATATACACAAATTTAGGACAAGTAATATAAGACTAAAAATTAGAATGAAAAAAACAGTATCATACTAGTGCAAATATGGATGAACATTGTATACAAGATGCAGATTGGCTGTGAGGTAAAATGTTCAACAGCTCCACCGTCTGTCGTCTAAGAAATAATTTCAGACAAAACACTCCGACTGACCATCTGCCACGTGGTGCTCAGGATGTCTTACGACTTCACCGAGGCCTTCAGGAAGTGTTTAACCACAATCCACAAGCAGCATCAACAACCTCATCAGCTTGTTACCGACTTGTGATTTCTGCTTTATGACCCCACCGTCTCCTTCCATTGTTATATCCAGTCTAGTTTGTATTTGGTTGTTTCATGATGTCCGTTCTGTTGCAGCGATGCACCTTTTTAGAACACCAAATAATCATTCTCCTTTGATAAAAAGAATAGATTAAAATAAACATGATGTATTTATATTTTGGTTCAGTAAATATGCCAGCCATTTCCATTGGATGTTTTTTTCCCCCACATAACTGTTCAGTCCTATTTTATCTTCAAACATTAAAATACAGGTTTGTGATTATAGAATTTTGACATATAAAGATATGAATTCAGAGATACAAGCTAAACATTTTTTACACTGCCCGTCCAAATAATAAAAAAGTCGCACACCCTAATATTTCATTGGACCGTCTTTAGCTCTGAGAACGACACACATTCACTTTAACATCGTTTCAATAAGCTTCTGCAAAGTCACAGCATTTATTTCTGTCTAGAGTTGGATACATTTTCTACCAAGATCTTCTATTGATGCTGGGAGAGTCGGACAAAGTCTTCTCCAGAACATTCCAAAGATCCTCAGTGGTTCTGAGGTCTGGACTCTGTGGAGGCCGATCCATCTCATGCTCCCTGATCCACTCATTCTCAGTGTGAGCCTCATTAATCCTGGCATCATCATCTTGGAACATGTCATCAGGAAAGAAAAACTCCACTGATGTAAAGACCTGGTCATTCAGTATCTTCAGGTATCAGCTGACCTCATTCTTTGGGAACATAACGTCGCTGAACCTGACCAACCCTAATCATAACTCTAACCCCCACAGGCTGGTAGACACTATCCATGACGAGTTCATCACTTCATCTGCCTCTCTTCTTACCCTGATGCCCCCATCACTTTAGAACAGGGTAAATCTGGACCCATCAGACCACATGACCTTCTTCCATTGCTCCAGAGTCCAATCTTTATGCTCCATAGCAAACTGAAGCCTTTTTTCTATAATTAGCCTCACTGATCAGTGGTTTTCTCAGAGATACAGCTGTTTAGTCCCAATTCTATGAGTTCCCTTCACATTGTTCATGTAGAAATGTTCTCAGTATTTAACATAGCCGTGAGTTCTACTGTTGATTTCCTACAATCAGAGTTTTTTCTGACCACATTTGTTCCTCCAAGATGATGGTTCTCCACTATCCTTTAGGTTTTAACAATGCGTTGGATGGTTCTTAACCTGATTTCAGTAGTTTCAGAAATCTCTGTAGTTATTGTCTTTGATGCAGGCCAATAATTTGACCCTTCTGAAACAGATTGACTTCTTTTCCATGACCACAGGATATGTCTTCTGACATGACCATTTCAGAAACAAGAAGCTCCTCACTGCATCAGCGAGAGTTAAAGAAGTTCCTGCCAACTGAAACATTCATCACTGCAGTAATTATCCAGTGGAAGGCTTACTCATTTAGTTAAATCCAAGGACAGGCAGTGTATTGTGGCCATTAGAGGGGCACCAAGTTTAAGTAAAGGGAAAATGCAAGGTCAATATACGGAGATCTGTACACTCAAATACTCATTAGTAAAAAGAATGTTATAATACAAGTATTACTCGCTGTATTTCAATGTTCAATACTAAAGCATAACCTACTGCCTGTTGCGTTTTATTTCCGGCTCATTGCAGATTTGTTTTATCTTTTATCCATGAAAATTACTGTAAAACAGTTCTCATCGTTCACAGGTGAAGCCAGAAACAACTGGCTCCTTACAGTCTATACTAAAAAGATAAGTCACAAAATAAGCAGAAACAATTGAAGTTGACAACCATGTTAGAAAGTTTGAAACATTAATTTATTCAGTATTAAAATATACAACATTCAAGTGTTAAGGGTGCTGCAAGTTAAGGCAGTAAATTCTGACTGTACAGTTACAGAAACTCATGTTAGTATAATGTTGTGATGGTGCACAAACCTGCCCAACACTTCAGTCATATTCAAGATAAACATACTAATGGGGTAGGGCTTCGTGATATTAGTTTTCTGCGATATAAAAATACAGGTTGTTCCATGAGCTGCTCAGTTACTGCAGTTCAGACAGATTCAAGACCAACAATTTCAGTAAATTGCAAAATAAGGCATCTAAGGTTTGTTTTCTACACATTTTAAAACCTCAAAATTTGTTTATTTAATTGTGGAAACCAAAATCCTCATCATGATCACCATTTAATGAACTGTGCAACCCTAAAACCGACCGTTTTCTCCAACTAAATTCCTTTTCAGTTTACCCTTCTGTTCCCAAACTTATCTGGCCGTTCACATGGAGCCTGCAACACACCCTTGTAGCTTTATGGAAAGCAACAGAGAAAGTCGTAGCATGATTTGCAAGTTAGTTCATTTACCACGTCTCAATGCAGCTCTAGACAAGTCAGTGTTTGACTCCATTAAACAGCCTTAATTCTCTGAAAGATGTGAGATTCTGCCGTAATACCCGAGCAACGGCTGATAGAACGCTTTTTGACCACAGTTCTGTTTTAACACCACAGCTCAAACTCTAGTCTGTACAAACAGTCCTCAGCTTTACCACCTCCTCACATTCAGGAAGAATTGTTTCCCCATTCATGTGGTGGGAAAGAGCAAGAAGAGGAAGAGTGAGGAGTATTTGAGAAGAGATGACAAGCCAGGAGCAGGTTGGTGACTACAAGAACTGAGCCTTTAACACCAGTACAGGAGAAGAGACATGCATCACAGCAGCAGAGGACACCTGGCTCAGTTTTAGTGTCAGTGATGTCATCAGGATTGAAGTTCGGCGAGAAATTCTCCAATTCGTTTGGTAATTACCTCTATTTGATCGTCTGGAAAAGAGACAAAATAAATTTACCAACTTGCAACAAGAAGTGTGAGCCTGAATGTGAAACCTAAAAGCCACTTACGTAACGTGCGCTTCTCTCCGTGTCTCCAGTATTGAGACTGCGTCTGTAGCTGCTTGACTTCCTCACTCACAGATTCAGAAGCGCTGGTTACTTCTTTAAGCATTTCCAATTCCTAAGAAACAAACATGCAAGAGAATGAATGTCAGCATGACGTGGCACTCAGTTTAACAACTCGGCCGGTTCTCCTGAGGGAAAGCTGCAGCTCACCACCTCTCGGGCTGGATACTGGACTACCTAACTGACAGACCAGTTTGAGGAACTGGAATACGAGTCTGACATGCTGGTCTACAGCACAGGGACCTGCAGGGAACATCTGTAGACTTCATGTACAACTCATTTCTGTGTACAGCACTTTGACGGAAAGTGCTTTATAAATAAAGTTACCATTATTATTAACTCAGCCAGCCGTCATCTGCAGCAGTTCATCAGCATCTGAGAGGAGAGGATAGCAGAGAACTGGCCCAGAACATTGTGGACTGGTGCCTGCAGAACTGCCTGAATCAACTCAGGGAAGCCCAAACAACTGGCAGTGAACTTCCACATGTGCAGTCACACTCCCAACATTGGTAAACATCCAGGGCATGGACATGGAGAGTGGACTCATAAGTACCTGGGTGCTCAGTTGAATAAACGCAACTGGTCAGACAACACTACAGCGCTTTACAGGAAGGGTCAGAGCAGACCATCTGCTCAGGAGATGGAGGTCTTTCAGGAGGCGCTCCTGAAGACTTTACGACTCTGGTGGCATCAGCCATCTTTTATGGAACAGTCTGCTGGGGCAGCAGCATCTCAGCTGCTGACAAAAGGAAACTCGATCAAGAAAAGGCCAGCTCTGTCCTGGGTCCCAGTGCAGGTGGTGGGAGCCAACATCCCTGCTAGACAGCCACTCCCACCCCATGCATGACAGAGGGCTCTGGACAGCTCCTTCAGTGACAGACTGCATCACCCCAGGTGTGTGTAGGAGTTTTACTGCAGCTCCTTCCTTCCTGCTGGTATCAGACTAATCAACACTGCTCCAACAGAGACACGCAATGACAGCTAGCTTGCTGTCAGGTGCAACTAAAAAAGTACAATCCATTCATTAATTCATGTAAATATTCTTAAATTTGTTTTTATTATCCTTGTTATTTGCCAACTCTTTACATGTTTATATTTGAGAATTTTAAAAAAGTTATTTTATTCTATTTGTATGTAGTGTACCATTTTCTATTTATCTAAAGCTGGGAGTCACCAATTGTAATTTTGTTGTGTGGAAACAACGAAAAGATTCTTGATTCTTTTCCACATACTGTATATATTGTGTGTATACTTCACCTCCAATAGTTGTGTTTTGTTAAACTGTACTGATAATTGTTTCTATTTTGCTGCAACATCTATAAATCAGTGAGAACAGGCTGCATAGTTTCAATGAAACTCACTTTACCATCAGAATATCCTTCAAAAATTAGTCTTGCATCCCAAAACGGTTTCTGAAATGGTACAGCTACTGTTGCATCAGAGGGATGTACTACAAAAGGAGTCCTACCTGCTCCTAAAAGAACACTCTTGGTAGTCAGAGAATTTCCAACATCATGTTTAAATGAGTGAATTTCAAGACCTCTAACATGCAGCTGTCATGCTAGAAATAAGCAACTGAGGGTTAAAATTTATATTAATTTACCAGAATTAAGAGTTTTTCCTTTAATCATTTGCAAAAACAGCACTTATCCATATTTTTATATTCTTCATATGTTCCTTTTGACTGAATAGGCGGCACATCATTTTGTGCTGAAGACAAATGATTCGTTTTAAACAAATGCTTTTAAATTAAATAATTCTTTAATGCGAGCACAGCGAGTCTGCTGAAAACCTGCTTAACAGGAAAGTCTGTTAGCATTGCTGTGATACACGCCAAGTCTGACTGGGTTTTAGGTTTTATAAAGCTAGCCAGTGGTGTTTTTTTTTTTGTTTTTTTTTAAAAAAGTCTCAGCTATGTTGAACTCATGCTTCACATTACATGCTAAATATTACAGGTTTAGCATGTCTGAACAAAGCAGTGAAGAGCATGATTAATACAAATGTCACTTTTACAGCTCAACAAAGCATGCATTCCCAGTCTGAAAGAGGTTTTACTGAGTACCGTGTTGCAGGCCAGAAGTAGCTGATGTACTCTGTGGAAGATGTCAGTGTCTTTGCTGAAGTGGGGGATGTCTTTGCTGCAATACATTCTCAGGTCTGTCTCATAAACGTGGCTGAAGGTGGACATCAGCTGCTGGAGGTCACACGCCGCCACACGCAGCGTGTTCACAGAGAAAACCGCAGGACTGTCCTCATCGAGCAGGAAGTCACACTGAGGAGAGCAAGAGAAATACTTCAGTTCATTAACAATATTTTAAAAACTATAAATCACCACCCCAGGGCTGCAGTGGCTTGGTGGTTAGCACTTTCGCCTTGCAGCTAGATGATCCCCGTTTGCATCCCGGCCTTCCCAGGATCTTTCTGCAAGGAGTTTACATGTTCTCTCTGTGCATGTGTGGGTTTTCTCCAGGTTCATCCCACAGTCCGAAAACATGCTGAGGTTAATCGGTGATTCTAAACTGTCCGTAGGTGTGAATGTGAGTGTCTCTACTGTATATGTAGCCCTGTGACAGACTGGTGACCTGTCCAGGATGGCCCCTGCTTTCACCCCAAGTCAGCTGGGATAGACTCCAGCCACTCCAAGAGGATTAAGCAGCATATAGATAATGATATAACCACTCAGTTTCTTTTTATTATTGCAGGAGTAACAGCAACTGTGTGCAATGGCCAAATGCACTTGACAGTTTTTACAGATGTTTACTCATTGTAAACTGCGTTTGTGACAGATAAGCAGTTTTTAAATTTTGTTGTATCAATGCAGTGACAATAAAGACAATTCAATTCTAATACTTTACCTCTGACTGTAGCTTCTCCAGCGCTGACTGAGTCAACTGTAGAAGGGCATCAATATCAGCAGGCTCTTCTCCGCTTGCCTCATTAGCCGACTTGGTCTCCTTCTGCAAAGTCCTGTGAGTGATTGGAAAGCAGTATGAGGAGACAAGGGTTGCTGGCAGCCAACAGGAAACAAAAGATTCAATTAAGATCCATTAAACTTGTTTGCATTGGTCTTTCATATGCAGCATCCCAGCATGCTGCAGGGAAGGAGGAGATACAATGCATGCAAGAGGATAATCACACAGCATACGTGTTGGTGCGGGAAGGCCAGGGGTAAAATTTGGGTTTGAGGGCTTGTGTGAGGTTGGGCAGATTCTCAGCAGCGAAGACCTCGTTCAGGAGCGCATCTGCATCGGTTCTGTTCTCAGCAGACTTCTGGCAACCCGGAACGAGAGTTAGAAGCTGCTCCAGGAAACGAAGCTGCCGGTCAGCACTCGCATTACCCTGGAGAAAATAGACACACGGCAGGGAAATGTGGCAAGTGTGATAATGCGTACAACTGGGCAGCACAGAGCGGGACATGAAGAGACTGAGCAAGCTGACCAAGAGGGCCAGCTCTGTCCTGGGCTGCCCACTGGACTCTGTGATGGATGTGGGTGAGAGGAGGATGTTGACCAAGCTCTCATCCATCATGGACAACAGCTCCCACCCACTGCACCGGACTGTAGTGGAGCTGAGCAGCTCCTTTAGCACGAGACTCAGACACCCTCAGTGCAAGAAGGAACACTACCGCAGGTCCTTCATCCCCACTGCCATCAGACTGTATAACACTACTGTGTAGTTATGTGCAATATTTATTATCTTGTTCTTGCACTTTCGTGACTTTTGCACTCCTCTGTTTTTTTGTTTCTAAGAGCCCTGTAATGTTAAATTTCTCCTTTGTGAGATTAATAAAGTCTATCTTATCTTAACTACAGCTGTAAATATATTTACATTTAGATTAGTTTTGAAGCAACAACTCACCCTGATCAGGTCCAGGTCACCTGACTTGCATAGCATCAGCTCCTGTCCAAGCGCAGCCATTTCTGTTTGTCCAAAAAAAAAAAAAAGCACAGCAGTGTTAGTATGACAGAAAATAAAACTCAGTGCAAACCAAAGGTGTCAAACTTATGGTCCACAGGCCAAAACCGGTCCACCAGAGGGTCCAATCAGGCCCAAGAGACGACATTGCAAAGAGTAAAAATTGCAGAAAACTTGTCCACAGTACAGCCACAACTTTCATGCATTTTTTATTGATAATTCTCATTTATAAAAGGGATAATTTAACTTTCTTCCTCAATAGTTCCCACTCTAGTATATATGCTGCAGTGGTCAAGATTACTACACAGATGTGGAAATGAATGCAAATTCAAAAGAATTTCCAGATCAAAAAGTAAAATATTACATTGCTCAGTTCCAGACATCTTTTACTTTGTCCCTTTATAGATGCACTGATCGTAAGCTGTGATCTCCATGTGTAAATGATAAACAGGCATAATATCGATGAAATCGCACTTATTAAGAAATTTAAAAATCTAAAGTGTGTGAATATCCAGCGTCCACTCATTCATGCCAGTACAATCAACTATGAAAGTGTTGTGTTTGTTCAATCTGAGGTCCTGACAGATCCAGGACACACATTCTGACTTTAGAGGCAGTTTGAGCAGTGATATGCTGATGTGGGCAGATGGTTGTCTCGACTGTTTTTTCCTTTGATATGCAGCTGGAGCTAAGCTATAAAAAGTGCCAAAAAACCAAAAACAAAGTATAGCAAAAATAAGAAAAAGTATTATATATTTAAACAGATTATACAGAGTGAGAGAAAGTAATTGTTTAACTGAAATCTGGGGTTATAGTGACAGAAAAATATAGCTGCTACTCTCTTCAGCAGAAGAGAGGCTGGGTTTATTTGTAGTTCATTAAACGTGAACATTTTCAGATTTTTTTTTAACAAAACAAAGAAAATTTGGAGTTTAGAGTTTATTATGCTAGGATTTTACTGGGTCAGCCCATGTGAGATCATATTGAATGTGGCCACCCGAGTTAAAAGGAGTTTGACACCCCTGGTACAAACTAACCTGCACAATTTGTGTCAGCCTGTTGGCCTTAAGAGAGCAAGGTTACCTTTATTCAGAACTTCTGGGTCTGTGGATCTCCCCGACATCGCCTTGGAATCAGTAAAGTTTGGGTTGATGCTGCAGAGCCAATAAAAGTAGAAGGGGTTCAGTTTAGAGTTTACATACCAATTACTTTTGACTAATTAGCTGAGGGGCAGTATACTCTACCTGGTGCAGATCCACGCCAGTATGTCTGTGCGGAGCTGTGATGGAGCACAGAGCAGCTGTAACATGCTGTCTGTGTCATTTAGGTACAAACCGTCCACCAAAGGACACGACGCAGCCTCAACCAACACAACACACAGACAGGACACCCAATTACATGACTAGTTTAAACAGTACTTAGCTTTTCTATGCATTTATATCAATTCAGTCACTATGAAAGAGCTGCAGCCACTTTTTGGCTGGCGAAAAACTGCTTTTTTTGAGTTGAACTGGTCCCGTATAATGATGTCAACCTGGATTAGCTGCAATATGGGAAACAGAGACGCAGTCCAAGAATCATTACAACAGAGACTGTGACCGTTTGGCCAGGATAAAAGCAGCTGTACATGTAAATAAACAACTCAGCACAGAAACTGAGGTTTTTTTCTTAAAGAAAGCTAACGTCAACTTACATGAACACATCACAGAGAAGCGTTAGAAATGCTAAATATTTCAATGTTGGCGAGCAAACAGAAGTACGAGCAGCAAGAACTTAAAAACACACAATGTTAGATACTATGACAAACATGACTATTTCTTGAACTTGTTTTACCTTCAGCGAAGCGTAAACCTCATGTACAAGCTGATTCTCTGTCAAAGCGCCCGCCATTTTCCAAACAAATCGCTCTCTTCTTCTTCGCGTCTTATATTGTTTGGCAAACAAGGAAGTGACGCATTTCCGCCACCAACTGGACAGGAGTTAATTTTAATTACATTAAACTTAATCAATTAAAGAGGATTTTTTGTTGTTGTTTTAATCTAGACTAGGCCGGATCCTAAAATTTATCCTCTCTGTCTAAGGCTATTTTTCTCTTTTCTACTTTTTTATTTGGATTTTTAATTTGATGATCTGTATTGTCCTTTAGAAGGTACTTTTACAATAAAGGTTCGAGATAGTTTTGTAGGTCACAGCTCAGCCTGCTCATCAGGTAGATCGGCTGCAGTTGTGAGGTGGAGCTCAGCTGATGGCTGTTGGTGATCAGCCTAGCTGGGAGATTGTGTACAATAGAATGGTTTTATTGTCATCATACATGGCATGACGAAAATATAGATAGCTTCTGCTGGATGGTGCACGACAATCAACATTAAATAATAAAATCAAATGTACCTACATAATAAAACAATATTAAAAATGACAGCAACTGCAGAGGAGGCCAGATATATATAATATGGGAGGTAAATGAGATGGGATAAGAGCCAGTAAATATAATAAATATAGTATAAAGAGGTTTTTGACTCTCATTGCAGTTGGGGAGGCTTAGAAGGTTTGGTAATATCAGCTGGTTTTTATTTGGAATTTTGGGCTTGAATGTCTGTGAAAATCAAGTTTTTCTTTCCGTTTTTTTTTTTTTTTTTTTGCTTTTTCTCTCCCCAAACAACTCCTTATAAAACTAGTGAATGTGTTTTGGGTTATAAGTTTTATTTTTCTATTTTTCTGATATATTCAGTGGGCGTTAGTTGGGCCAAATCTCACCTCAATCAATTTATTTTTAACCCCATTTAGAGTGTGCACTTTTTGTTAGTTTCCCCATTTACGACCTTAGATATCTTCTGCTGCGTTCTGGGGGGAGAAACGAAACAATCACAAACAATTTCAAACCTACATTGACGTATTTGCCAAGGGGCCTTTTATTTACTAGATGTTCAGCCTTACAGTACGGCATGGAGGTTTTACTGGGAATCATTCAAATCAAGTCATTATTATCCATCGAAAAGCTTTACAGAATATGCAAATGTTAAAACTCTGGAGAAAAAATGTGTTACATAGATATATAGATTGTGAGTGTAATTGTATGCCTATAACAGAGGAGTAAACACTGACAATAAAACATAAAATAATAACAAAAAATAATTAGGAAAGGAGTGTGTAACAGCTATGTACAGCTATAGATAAATGTAAAAGAGCATATTTATAGTGAAATAAAGTTTAGTGTAAAGTACAAAAGACTCTGTATGCTCTTTAAAAATAATGAAATTCTGTCACTTGTATATTCTGTTGTTTTATTCTATATTATATTTTCTATATTTTTTTTGTTTTATTGTATCTTATCTTATTTTACCTTCATGTTTTACTCTAATATTCTGCTGTCTTATTGCTTACCCCTTTATTAAATATCCATGCTGCTGTAGCAATTTAATTTTCCTCTAAGGATTAATAAAATCATCATCTAAGTCTAAAAATGCAACATCAGCCTACCTTCTTTTATTTTTTTCAATCCAATAAAATGATTTCAAAGCTATTTAAAGATTACCAAAGACCACCATTATCAAAAACGTTTTTGCTTAACTGGCCCAATATAATTTCTTACTTAATAAATATTGAGTGTGTTCGTTGTTTGAGATAGAAGACAAAGTACTTCTCTCAAATAAAGCTGTTTATTTTCTAATATCAGTGTCTCAAAAGAATCTTGTACAAGAACCTTTTCTGTTTGGAACAGCCTACCAGAAAAGGATAATGTCTCATATGAATAGAACAGTTTACAGAGTATGGTAAAATGTGATTGGTTGCAGAACATAAACATTTAATTAAAATATTGAAAGTGAGGATAAAGCGGTGTATAGAGAATGGATGGATGGATGGATTGACTAAGAATGGGGATATACCATGATTCAGACTTAGTTCTCCCATTAGTTGGTGCACAGATATGTCCATATCTCCTGGCATGCAATTTTTTCAATCTCCAAGAGTTGCACCCTGGAAAAAGAAGCGTCCTAGCACCCTCTACCTGTTGGTCTATTCCTTTGTTAGCTGTGATGTGATGCAGCTACTGGTGGGATCTCAGAGGGAGAATTACTTATAGTTTCCACCCTTAAACAACCTTGAGTTAACAGTTTCAGTGCAATTAGTTCTTACCTTTTAAGGAAATTGGAATATACAGTGAAGCAAAGTCAAATATCTCTTATCTTTTTTGTGTATATATATGAAAATTTTCTAGCTTGAAATGGCCGGGTTGTGAACCATATGTGTTCAGTCCTCCAGAGCTAGGGGTTAATGCTTGAAACCATCTCTCTCCCTTTCCTCTCCCCCTCTCAAGCACAACTCATGCATTAATTTCACAATAAATGGTGATAAGATAAGATAAGATAAGATAAGATAAGATAAGATAAGATAAGATAAGATAAGATAAGATAAGCTTTATTGATCCCACAGTTGGGAAAGTTCACCAATGCAGCAGCTTCAAAAGAAAAAATGCAAAGGCAGTATAAGAATAAATAATAAAACACAGTTCAGAAATTGCAGAGAACATTATATACAGATGATTAAAAAAATACTATGTAGAAGACTATATACAAGAGGATGAGGTATCAGGTATTGCACATACCTGGGGGAGGGGGGAAGCACAGCAATAAACAGTACACAGTGAAGTTTATTAATATCAATACTCTAATACTCATGTGGTAACAATTTCAGTGTTAATCTAGCAGTGCCTTTAATAAAATTCTAACAAATCACCATCAATATCGAATTGTACAATAAGTATATTTCTTTCCGCCTCTCTACTGCTCCACTCTCATCCGCAAGATGGCGGCAGCGCACCAGCCGGCAATTAAAAAACAGAAGAAGAAGAAGCTGAAGCGGAAGAGGTGGAAAAAAGATGAAAAAACAGTACGTCTTTTCCGGGGTGCGACTCGTTCGGTGGCTATCTCAAAATACATTCCTACTGCAATATTAAGCTATTTTGTCTCATATTTCAAAAGGAGGCCGAAAGAGGCCAGTAGTTTCTGCTCGGAACGGAGCTTTAATGTAAGTCTGCTGTCCGTCCTCCGTCAGGAACATGAAGAAGAAAAGCTCAGAGAAAAAGCGCCATGTGGTCGCCTGGGTCAACAAAGCTGAGTGGGACCAGGTTCTGGAATATCTCTACTCCAAAGACTCCTCTCTGCAGAGATTCGCTCTGCACAGGATCTCAGCGTGGAAGGGCCGGTACGCTAACAGCACCCCCGTGGCGGTGGACTGCACGGCGGACCTGGTGAGGTGTCAGGTGCTGGACCGGACCGGACAGCTGGGCGGGGATGACCTGGTTCTGCTGTACGGGGCGGCCCTGGTGAGGTTCGTCAATCTGATCACTGAGCGACAGCAGGGCAGAGTGGCCCGTCCACTGAGGCGGCTGGCTGGGAACCTGAACATCCCAGAGTGGGTCGTGGATCTGAGACACGACTTCACTCACCGCAAGCTCCCCACCTTGAAGTGGTGCCGAAAGGGGTGTAAGGTGGTTCTGGAGTGGCTCCAGCAGGAGTACTGGTCCAGGCAGCTGGGTGGAGGCGCTGGTGATGACTGGGAATCGCAGTCAGACTTGGAGGACGAAGAGGCTGAACTAAAACTACAAGAGGATGAGCTTATCGCAAGGCAGAAAGAAATGGAAGCCTACAAGAATGCCCGCTCTCTTCTGATATCTTATGAAAAGGAGCAGTACCAGGCTTTTGATGGGAATCCTGAAGACCAGGAGAAGAGCTTGTGGCCAGCGCCTTTTGAAGACATGAGCTGGTTACTGGGTGAGATCAAACAGTTTGCTTTGGAGTCGTGTGATTTGCTGGTTGATGTGTTGCTGGAAGATGGATTTCTGGTTCCTACTTTTGAGCAGCTGGAGACTTTAGGTTGTAATTCCTCTCATGACACCAGTCCCTCTGAGCCCAGACTTCCTCAGACATTCCTGCGTTTTTGGCTGCCGCTGCTGAAGGTGCTCAACTCTCCATCCTTTATTCACGTCCTCCTAGAGAAGCTCTTTGTTGAACTGAAGCTGCTTGTCAAAGAGCCAAACAATCACAGGGCTTTCTACATTTCTGCTTGGACTTCAGAAGTCATGCTCTGTAACAGCAACAAATTTGAGTACCACTTTGAAACGAAGGGACAGAGAAAGGCCCGAATGAAGGACAGGATTTTTGTGAACCGCATCCAGCTGAGGTGGCAGCAGCTGCTCTCTGCATGCCTGGATGCTCCCTGTATCAGCACGCCTCACTTGCTCCAGCTCATCCTGGATGACATGGAGCATCCTCTGCCTCTGGAAACTCAACAGAGGCTGCTCCAGCTCTGCTCCATCTACACACAGACAACACAATCGGAACTGAACGCTTCTCAGGTGCACAAACAGCAGCCAATATACACACTGGAGAGTTTGCACGAGAAGCTGCAGCATTCGCGTCGGCACAGCCAGCCCCGGCGTTCTGAGGCGGACCTGGAGAGGAGCGAGTCCTCCCAGGAGAACAGATGTGCAGATGTTCAGGCTGAGAAAGCAAAGCTGCTCAGAGGTTCTCCGTGGCAGGTTTGCACTGATAAAATTCTGTGGAGGAACTTTCCTCTTGGAAAAGTCCCTGGACAGTCAGATGACCCCTCCTGCCTCATGGTGGAACATTATTCAACCATGACAGTCTTTGACCAGCCGGTGGAGCTGGAGAGCAACGCAGCACGAAGTGTCCCGGGAGTCTCTGCACCAGCCAGGACGGCTGAAGGGCTTCTCTGGAACCACAGTGACATCAACAAGCTGAAATCTGGACTGCAGCTCTTTTGAATCTCAGTGTTTTAATGCTGCACAGTGTGTTCAGCTCTGTGTTGTTCTGACACACACACACAAGATGTTCAAAATTATGTAAGCTTCAATATTAAAAAGAGTTTCGTTTGCAAATAAAAAATGTGAAGACTTTTATAAATTAGCGTAAGACAGCAACTGGCTATTCGTTTCATTGTCAATATTCTATAAAGTGTCTGAAAACGGTGGAAAGTGCCAATCATAATTTCTCACAGACCAAAGTGACATGTTCAGCTGTTTTATTTTGCCTTAGAGTCTAAAACTCAAATATATCTGCCCATATTTGACATACCAGTGCATCACATCCTCTCATTTAAGATGCTGGAATCAACAGATTTCAGAAAAAAGTTGGTTAAAGTTAATCAAATAGTCAGATCAGCTCTAGATTGACACAAAATTAATTTTTCTGGGTCATTGACCGGTATTGATGGCAAATGTTGCCTGGAGTCAGATTCTTAAAT
Source organism: Acanthochromis polyacanthus (assembly GCF_021347895.1). Taxonomy (NCBI): domain Eukaryota; kingdom Metazoa; phylum Chordata; class Actinopteri; family Pomacentridae; genus Acanthochromis; species Acanthochromis polyacanthus. The sequence continues at coordinate 8,619,088 of NC_067118.1, forward strand.
GTTAGGATTTGCTGCTTTTCTCTGTTAAATCAACTGAAGATTATTTGTCTTTAAAGATTTATTCTGATAATTAAATGTCAGAAAGTAGCAGGAAATCTGCCCAGTAGAATTTGTCAAAGCCCAAGATTAACAATTTTTCCACAGGATCTGACATTTTATAAACAAAACAATTCATCCATTGATATTAATTTACTTTGAAGCCCTCATGTAAAGCAGTTGTAAATGCTTTAATGTTTTCAGAAAAAAAGGTGGAACTAGTGCAGCACCTAATACGTTCTGTACTTCACCTTATACCACACGATGAAGTTAAACAGGATATGGTTTTATAGTTCTGGTGGTGTGTTCAGAGCACAGTGAGTGTTATGTTGTTGGTTTTTCTGATCTGTTTTGGAAATCTGGATGCCTTCCAGTTGGAAACACCAGTAAAGATGTATTTTTTTGTGAGCACAAAGGTGGTTTTGTGGGGACAAAAATATTGTTTTGTGCACTTCTGTTAAATAAAGCTTTTTTCTATCCAAAAGGTTATAATGGTGTAAGATTTATGGTGCAAAGTGTCAGCATACTGGTTTAGAATGGACGTCCACAATGCAGAAAGGCTAATCGCAGCAGTGATTGTTCTTTTGCTGCGTGCTTTGCCAATTTCACCAGGAAAATACTGTAAAAATAGTGATCTGTAAATGTAAAATAGAATTTAATGTTCTAAAAATTTGTTTTTTCAGATTTATGTGTACACTACCATTCAAAAGTTTGGGGTCACGCATACATTTTCATGTTTTCCATGGAAACTCATACTTTTATTCACATGCTAACATAATTACACAAGGGTTTTGTAATCATCAGCTAGCCTTTCAACACCATTAGCTAACACAAGGTCGCCTTAGAACACAGGAGTGATGGTTGCTGGAAATATTCCTCTGCATCGCTATGTAGATATTAAATTAAAAATCAGCCGTTTTCAGGTAGAATAGTCATTAAGCACACAAACAATATCTAGACTGAATTTCTGATTCATTTGATGTAATCTTTTTTGGGAAAAAAATGATTTTCTTTTAAAAATAAGAACATTTCTAAATGACATGAAACTTTTGAACTGTAGTGTGGAAATATACCTGAATCTAATACCTGAATTTCCACAAATTAAAGATTATGTACAATATTAGCTGTACTTTATGCATATTTTCACAGCAAGTGAAGTAGCATTTAATGGCAGAATTTAATTATTAAAAAGTAGAACAGCAATATTCTGCCAATAAAAAATAGGATGAGGTTGGACAGAAGGATAATGTGTTCACAACTAGCTCAGAATGGGTCACTGTTCCCTCCATCATTCGCTGGAAAAAGTTGGCAGCTGTCCTGATGGAAATGACATCCGTGGAGAGGCAGAAAATGTGAAAAATGCTCTGGTAGAAAAATATCACAGCGAAAACCCTCATTAGAAAATAGAGCCACGTTTTGTTTTTTTGAAGCAACAGAATCTGTAACTGGATTTTTCATCTTTTCTGAACTCATAGGATTTAACAGTGTCGGTGTAGTTGTGCTTAAATGGCCTGTGGGTGCAGCAGTGAGAATCTACTGTATGCCGTTTGCCACAAATCTCACCAGAAGAAGACGAAGAAGAAGAAGAAACGTCTTCGCAGGTCGACATCGGTGTCTTGAGCCGCCCCGTCTTTCTTCGTTTAAATTTTAATCTGTAAACGGCTCAGAAAGCAGTGGAAGGACGCAACTACAGTTTTTGATTTTTCTGTGCTTGTTTTTCTAACGGGACGGTAAGTTGACGGTTAAAGAAATTGCGTTAAAAAGTGCTGCGTCACACTGAGTAATAATGCGTTTAGCTGGGTTAGCAGCAGCTAACGAAAAGCGAGCGAGAAAAGTAGTTATCAATTCAAAATTTTAGCTACGCGGGGTCAGTCTGCGTGTGGATGCTGACTTTTTATTTTAACCTACCAAAAAAACTGATAGGGAGGTTAAATTCCAGTTAGCGATATCCCTCTATTGCTAGCTGGATGCTAAATGCTGCGAGGACAAAGGCCGCAAAGGCGGGCAACGTCTCAAAAACCGCTTGTTTTTGTTTATCGTCACCGATTCACCGCCAACTATTGCTACGGCGAATAATTTTATTACACGGTAATGTTAATGTGAAATAGAGCAAGTTGCAACGCGTTGTAAAGGAAGCTTATGCTAGCAAGCCTAGCTTTAGCAACAAGTGACTTACGTTGGTCATACGTTTAGCCAACACACATCTGTTGTTGAAGAAAATGGAGGACGCCAGCAGCTAGTCGTGGGTAGTAGGTTACACAATGTAAAGGGCTTGCGTGGAAGCACACAGAAAATTCACACGTAGCTTATTGAAAACACTTTCTCTTACCACCTGCATCCCAGAATGACAGGTGAACTTTAAAATGTTGATTACAGTCATGTAGTTCATTAGCATGTCAAAAAATTGAGCAGCAATGATTAAACGGCTAGTTGTCAAGTATGAATAAAATTGACACCTATTTGGATAATTGAATAATTAGTTTGAATAGTTACAAGGTAGAAATTCTCATATAATGTAAATATTTTGTCATCCTTTACTTGTATTTGACAGCAAACTGAATATCTTAAGGAAGAAGCAAATACTTGGAAGTTCAAAAATAATTCTGTGTACAACCTTTCTCTTTCCCTTTAAGACTGAGAAGTGCTTATTACAGTTCACAAAGTCCACACAGAGCAGTAGGTTTATAGCTTTGTTTGGTTTGTGCAATGCTTACTAAAATGAAAATATGTGACACGTTCTGTTGTTAAATGAAATTACTGAAGGGTGATGACCACGTAATGGTGTATGTTCTGTCTCCACAGGTGAAGAATTACTAGGTGTCAGGACAGCATCCTTGCAGTCCAACCTTCACACCATAATGATCACCAGAAGAAGAGGCCGCGCTGCCAATAACACAAAGTCTGTGGAGGTTGATGTGACAGATGCTGTCGAAACTGGTGATCTCCTGAGTCCATCCGAGGCGTTCCCAACTGATATCGACGTTGCTGGAATAGAGCTAGATGACCTGTTTGGAATTGAAGACTTAAAATGGACACTAGAAAGAGATACTTCGTCCTCCCTGTTCGATATGGAGTTGGTTGATCTGGATGTGCACTCTGCCAAAGACCAAGACTCCGAGCTTGAAGCTTCTGCAGCCTCATCTCCAGAGAGAACGTCGTCCGACTCCAAATTGAAGAACGGACAGAACCACTCGAGCCACGTGAGCAACAAAAATGCCATCGCCGCCAGATTGAATCGTCTAAAGAAGAAAGAATATGTCACCGGCCTGGAGAAGAAGGTTGGCGTCCTGTCAACGGAGAACGGCGTGCTCAAGCAGGAAAACTCTCAGCTGACCAAGAGAGTGGAAGAGTTGGAAGATGAGACCAGGTACCTGAGAGCTGTGCTGGCCAATGAGACCATGTTAGCCCAGCTCTTGTCCAGGCTGAGCGGTGTGAATGGGATGAAATTATCTTCCTCGCTTTTCCAGGGGCCCGACCCAAACGAGCACGACTATGCCTTGCCCAGGAAGCGCGTGAAAGTGGAGGAGAAAGAGACATCTGGTGGAGTGTGTCTGCATGTGGACAAGAACCACGTCTCAGTGGAGTTCTGCACTAAGTGTGCAGAGAGTGCGAGCACGTCACTCAAAATGTAGGGTCAAGTACTTCTCTCTGTTTTCACATATTGAGACTGAGCTTGACATGACGCGGTGTACTGAACATCTTGAGGTGGATGAACACCGTTGAATTAGTTAAGATTACCTAAGAACTGCAGAATGTGCATGTGGTTTTGTGTGATGATGGATGTAAATGCACGTTACTGCTAAACCTTGTTGACAGTTTCTTCTAGGTAATGGTTGATCCACCATGTGGGATGAGTGGCTTTCTGAACACCTTTACCTGCTTGACTCCATGGTAAGGATCAGTCAAGAAAAGACTCTTTTTGTTGTTGTATCTCACAGGCTTCACAGCGTTCAGCAGCGACCGTAGTACTTGTAATTTTTATGTACGTTCTGCTCCCAGATTTGGAGCCTTTTGTTTTGTTCATGGATTGTTATAGGAAAGAATTAGACTTTAGTTAAAATGTAAAATCAAAGAATGTTAAGCTGAAGGTGAAGGTCCACAAAGAGCGATCATGAATCAGCTGTCAAATTGGGAACTGAGTCATCCATGGGAAAAGATAAGTCTTTATGTATTCTGTTCTTGTACGAATTGAGCTCTTTGTGAACTTGCACCATTGTGTAAAAGAATACTTTCATTTAGCGCCACCTATTTTTCTTTATGCTAAAGTGGATTCTGCTGGTGGAAGGGGAAGAGGCTGGACAAGCTGCTGCCAACGTGGCCTGGTATTTTTGTAAAGGTAGTATCGGTAACAAATGGTATATGTGATTATATTCTACCAATACTCCACCACACGTGTAGCTGTAGGTCCTGTCAGTGAGCTCATGCAGCATTTTAGAGGGCTGACTACAGCGGCTCCATTACTCAGTACACTTAAAGCGATTTTATGTAAGTAAAGATCAACTGTAACAAAATGTAAATGTGTATATAATTTTGAATACGTATTGTTTGAGGTTAATGGCCTTAAGAATTGATGGACAAATAAATCATATTTTCATTAAGTTTGAGTTACAGATATCTGCCGAGTCTTGTTCTGTACTGTTGATATTAATGCATCTCTTTTTCTCTCTCTAAACAGCAAGCTCTCTGCCGATAAAGGTCTAACTTTTCCTGAACATTTGGGTCAAGTCTGGTAAAGGTTGTCAGAACAAATGACCAAGATCTTCTTTGATGGAAGTACAAAGCACACAGTGTGAGGGCCCACAGGGATTAATCGTCCTGCCCATGTTTTAGCCCACTTACTTCAATTCGTACATGTTTATCCTAAAGCACGTCAAGCTTTTTAACCCTTTTTATAACCTTTACATATATGTGTCTAAAATTAGAGAGGGTTGTCAGTCCACTTGAGCTGTGCTGTGCCAAACAAAGCCCTGGGGGTGTATTTCCACTCCCGCACAACAAGCGGTATCAGTGTCACTGAAAGCCATGCTTCTTTTTCACTGTCTTTCAGATGTTAGTTATATTTTACGGTTTCTATGTTAGTGAGTTTATTTAGCCATAGTCAGTGTGTTATTTACAGTAGATGTGGGTATAAAGCAGGGGTAGCAGATGGATGGATTTAAATCTGCACCACTGACAGACAGGAGTACCAGCAGGGAAGCTAAGTGTTATTGACAGGGTCAGCAGCAGAGCATATTTTAGCAACTTTAAAGAAGCTCCACCTAAAACTGCACTGATGTCCGTACATGTCAGCCATATTTATATTTTTCTCTGCTATCTTACTGTCAGGCAGTCCTTTACAGTAGCACTCCACGTTTTCAAGCAGTGGGAGTATTTTAAATATAGTGTATGTTTTTGTAAAGATATTTTTGGGCTTTTTAGCGTTCATTGCAGTGGGGGAGAGACAGGAAACATGGGGAGGAAAGTCAGGGAAGGATATGCAGTAAATGGCCACGGGTCGCACTCGAATGATGGTTGCTGCGTCAAAGCTCTGTTTATGGGTCATCTGCTCAGCCAGCTGAGCTACAGGGGCACCCAAATATAGTGTATGTTTTAATTAATAGGTATTCTTCAATAGCTAAAATACTTTGTCCCTACCCACTCCCACAGTATAGTTCACTGCTAAGCTTCTGTGTTTGCATTTCTCTGCTGCTTCAAGCTGACATGCCAACAGTCTCCTGCAGTTAATGCACTGATTATGGATGAATATTTCATACAAGTCTACAGAAAACTGAACTGTCCCTTTACATTACTGATAAAGCTGCCGTACAGAAATGGCTTTCCACTGGCAAACAGGTGCAATGTCTGTTTTTCCTCATAAATGCAGTGTTTGCAAATAATTCAGTGGTGGTGCAGCGTGAAGGTAAAACTGGTGTAATCGACCAGATCTTCACCACATTTTTTGCACAGTTGTCTCCTTGGATCCTTTTCAAACTGCAGAGCTAAAGTACAAAGAGTCACGGCCACAGTGAGCTGCAGGCAGCTGACTTACAGGACAGTTTGTGACCGGCAACCAATTACAGTGAAGAACTTTACCTTGCTGTGTGCTGCAGTGGGAAAACACTGGCAGCATGACTGGACTGTTTGTGGCGTTGTTTGGCACAGCTAACGAGCCCACGGTGGAGGAAAAAAAACAGTACTCTTAATATGTAGCAGTTGAGAACACACTTGTTTTTAGTGTTTATGAACCGATTTGGATGTAAAAGATTCATTCTTTATTTTTGAAAGTACACAGTTTTGCTTCCCTGTAGATAGTTGGATGATAAAATCAGAATTATGTGTGTTGAACATGAAGCTGCAGCCCTTAAGGTTAGCATGAGAACTGGAAACAAGCGGATGCTCTAAAGACAGAAGTGTAAAAATGATTTGCTGAGCGCGATGACATACTGGAGTCTTATCACCATGTTGTTGCCGGGCAAAAATATCACCTGTAATACCTTGAAATGACTGGAACCAAGTGACATTTAATGTGTTAGTGGTTGTAAAAACTACTGACTGTAGCTTCATATTTGTCCTGCATGTATAAAAATGTCGGTCTTTTTGTCAGACTCTGCAATTAAGTGTTTTTATTGAAATTGTTTAAGGTGGCAAATGACTTTTCTGTCACCTTAATAGATCTTGTGGTTAAGAGCAGGGCTCCAGACTGACTGTTTAACTGGTAGCACCATGGTTCCATCTTGTCTCAGGCAAAACATGTCACTTGCTGAACACTTTCTTATCATTAGACAGTAGAATTTACCAATGTTCCCTAAATGCCCCACCTTGCAGTCTGCTGTAGCTGACAGGTGTGTGACCAAAAATAGTTTTGGAAAGAGTTAAATTGTGGCTTTGTAAAGTCAGATTTGTCCCAGATGAAACAGATGTTTTTTTTTTTTCCATGTCAGTCTTCTCTGAGTGTAAAAAACCGGCGCATTTCATGAGAGGACCACATTTTTAAGTGTAAATACCTGAGTAAATGGAGGTTATAAAAGTACTACTTTCGCCTCACTGTGGTTGACAGTAGTTGGCTGTTAGCTTAATGATCATCATGCACCACCACATTGATTTTTTTTTTTTTAGCTTGCACTCTCACAGTAAGGTTGCAGTCTGGAGCCCTGTAACATACCAGCTGTATTTTTAGAAGGAACTAACTGGTGGAGTGATGAATGTAGCTTCCTGCAGTGATTTTTTTTTTTTTTTTTTAAGCGATTTCATCCATGAAAACAATACGAGATGAAATTCTGTCAGGTGGCTGATTCATGACTTTGAGACTCGCTTTCACGCCTTTTCAAAGCAATCTGTGCTTTTGTCACAAACACTTGTAAGTTTTGAGTTGATTTGTTTTAGAACAAAGAGTTTTTTATTATTTAGAGAAAATCTATTTGCTGAAGTATGTGGGCTAAAACTAGTTCAAAACTCCAGTGTGATCCTTAGAGACAACAGAATTAAAACATTCAGAAGTTGTTCCACTTCAAACCTCCCGTTTAACGTTTAGCTAAGACCAAATCATATCATCATCCATTCAGTGTCCATGCTTGACGGTGTGAAGTTCATTAGAGACAATAAACTGCTGAGGAGCAACAGTAGGAAACAAGGAAATCAATGCTGTCTGTCAGAAAAGCTGCATCAGTATAAATGACCGTTTAAAAGTTTGGGGTCACTTATAAAAACCTATTTTTGAAAGAAAAACTGTTTTTACTGACATTAGATGAATGATAAATCCAGTCTAGACATAGTTAATGTGGTAAATGACTATTCTAGCTGGAAACAGCTGATTTTTAATGGAATATCTCCATAGGGATACAGAGGAACATTTCCAGCAACCATCACTCCTGTGTTCTAATGCTACATTGTGTTAGCTAATGGTGATGAAAGGCTCATTGATGATTAGAAAACCCTTGTGCAGTTATGTTAGCACATGAATAAAAGTGTGAGTTTTCATGGAAAACATGGAATTGTCTGGGTGACCCCAAACCTTTGAATGGTAGCGTACATCCTTAACTAGATTGATATTTTTATGTTCTTTGGTAGTCAAGTTGGTAGAAAATGGTGTTCTGAGTAACACGGGCTCTGAAACAAACGGTATTCCTTTAGGTTCCTAAGACTAGAACCGCTGGTATGTGGAGGAGCAAACTGAAACTTTGGAACCTGACTTGTGGTTTAGACCTTCTGAGGTTTGTTACTTAGCTTGGTTTTGTTCCCTCAGGTGTTTCAGAAGACACCAGGTAGCTCAGTTTTTAAGTTCATAGCAAGAAGAGTGATTTATCTAAAAAACAACACTTAAGACTTGATCATAAATTATAAAGTACCAAACTGACAAACACTCCCTATTTCTGCCGCAGTGTTTAGAAGGCTTCTATAAGTTCGTGGCTTGTTTTAATTTTAGCAGCATCTTTGGCACTCTTTAAATACTAAAGTTCAGTGTGTATTTTGATCTGCAGGCCACATTTGTAACAAGAAAAGTGCTCGGAGAGCACAGCACTCTGCCAAGGCTGCTCGTTCCCCCATATGACACTGTCAGAAACACTGCATCTCTTTATTAGTCATCAGAAACCACGGCAACATGGAATATGGTCATTTAATACAGATGCAGCCATAAGTAAAATGACCTTGTGCTGAGCACAGGTGTGTTTTATGCATGTGTACACATTGAATTTCTCTTTGGGAATAAGTAATCTTATGTAGGGATAGCAAATTTCATGACCTAATTTAATCAATTGTTCCTTGTATCATTTCTGACATAAATCCACAGTGGTGGATTTGTAGTAGGATCACAGTCGTGATCATCAGCAGGCAGCTGATACAGTGTTCACTTGTCTTCGCTACACTGCCGCTAACTTGCAATGACACAGAAATCTAACAAATCTGTGGGTCAGCACTATAAACTGCATCACGGCCAAAATCTAATCGCACAATCCTTGTCATTTCTGACTTTCCCTGAAAATTTAATTGAAATCTGTTTTTCTGTGATGTTGCTGATAGACGGACAAACCAACGCTGATCATCACGTTACGGGGCCGTGTTCCTTGGCAGAGTAATGCTGTAATTAGAGAATTAACAAGCATTTTATCCGTCTCATAATCCATCAGTTATTTTCTTGACTAATTGTTGAATTGTTTGGTCTTGTAAGGCTTCTGTAAATGTCAGAAAATGCTGTCAATGACTTTAATATACTTGGTTAACTGCCTTAGAGAAGGAAAGAAACCACAAAATATTAACATTTATGATGCTGGTTAAGAGAATTTAAACCTTTTCTCTTGAAGTGACGTGAACCAGTTTATCGACAGTCAAAAATAATTGAACATCTGACAGCTGGTGGGTTATTCATTGCAGCTCTACCTTAAATGGAGAGCTACACAATTTTAGAATTTTAGAGAAACAGTGGACTGTCCTGGTTTTAAAAGTCCACACATTTCTGCAACTAGCAGCTGTTCAGGAGTCAGAAAAACAGTTCACTGGTGTAGAAATGGTTTTCCAGCTGGAGAGTTCTGTCATTTTCTAGTTTCAAACTTCTGGGACAGCTTTATACAAAAATATTAACGCTTAGAAAGATATTAAAGTGACAAACTGCTGATGGTTAGTTCGCTGCAAATAAATGTGAATCAAAGCTGCAAGTTCCTGATCCGCTGCTGCTAAAATTACTGGTTTAAATATGATTGATTCAGTTTGAGGGTCTTGGTTTTGTCCACCTGCAGGGTCTCTTGGTTAACAGACTCACATTCTCTCTTCTAATGACCAGTTAAAATGTCTGTAGTGGTGAAAGTAAAGTCTGCACCGTTAATATCAGTCTCCGTTAAACACTGATTAATGTGAGCGTTTAAACTCCTGGATAAAGTTGATACAGATTCCTCACAAATCTCACCTGCTGGGATTCAGATACGAGTCTGCAGCCACCAACACTCCTGCAGTGACTGAAAGGAGAAGAAATGATGGCGCTTGATTCATCAAAGTACATTTAAGAATGAAAATACTGCTCTGGAAACCCAACGTGTGGTACAGATGGTTTCATAAATGCAAGAGGACGAATAAATGCTGAAATACAGGTGAGGCTAGTGACACCAAAGCATCAAATGAACCACACAACATGCTGCACGTCCACAGATTATATCATTTACATAAAGATATGATGAACAGCAGCTACATGTTTGTAAAGCATGGAGAGGCTGCAGAGGAAGATTTCTTTTTCTGTTAAGCACGTTGTTATATTGCCATGTTCATAAACTACATTACAAAAGTTTGGATAAAAGTTGAAGTGTCTGTTCAGAATGCTTTCCTTAAAAAGTAATATGAATTCTATGGATTTTAGGATATATTTACTGCATGATCACACTTTGCTTTCATTGATAAGCACCATTTACCTTTACGTGTTCATCGAAGTTACCAGACAACTGCTGAATAAATATTAACAAAGGAAAAGAAGGGCTTAGTTTTAAAGTTGAGCTGATTTACAAGAGTCACAACTTCAGTGCAGAAATAAAGAAAACTAATCACATTTTGCATAACTCTCTTAAGCTTTTTGGCTTTTGAGAGTTTGCAGACAAAAATCTCAATAAATATGTGCCGCATCCAAAACTAGAAAGAAACAGCTGAGTAAAGAAACAAAAATCGAGATACAAATACCTGATATATACAGTAGAAATGTATTCTGATGAGGAACTCTTTATATAATAATCATAATTAATCATGAAACCATGGTAATTTTTTATACAAACTTGATCTTGCTTCCAAACATTTGGCCTGTAGTTTATGTATGAGGAAAATGCCAATATATTTTGAAGAGGTCTGTTGCAGTTTGCAAGAAAATTTATGTCCCCCCTGCCACACACACACACACACAAATAAAATAAAAAGTTCTAAATAGGTAAAGTGTTGTAATGCAAATTTTGCAGCTATATATAATTCTATTCAGCTTTATTTTCATATACTGCCCATCCAAAAAAAACTTGCACACTCTAATATTTCATTGAACCGCCTTTAGCTCTGAGAACGACACACACATCGCTTCGATAAGCTTCTGCAATGTCACAGCATATATTTCTGTCCAGAGATGCATTTATTTTCTACCAAGATCTTATATTAATGATGACAGTCGGACCGCTGCACAAAGTCTTCTCCAGAACATCGCAAAGATTCTCAGTGGGGCTGAGGTCTGGACTCTGTGGAGGCCGATCCATCTCATACTCCCTGATCCACTCATTCCCACTGTGAGCCTCATTAATCCTGGCATCATCATCATCTTGGAACATGTCCATGCCATCAGGGAAGAAAAACTCCACTGATGTAAAGACCTGGTCATTCAGTATCTTCAGGTATCAGCTGACCTCGTTCTTTGGGAACATAATGTTGCTGAACCTGACCAACCCCAGATCATAACTCTAACCCCCACAGGCTGGTAGACACTAGCCATGACGAGTTCATCACTTCATCTACCTCTCTTCTTACCCTGATGCCCCCATCACTTTGGAACAGGGTAAATCTGGACCCATCAGACCACATGACCTTCTTTCATTGCTCCAGACTCCAATCTTTATGCTACCTAGCAAACTGAAGCCTTTTTGTCTGATTAGCCTCACTGATGCATGATTTTCTTAGAGCAACAGCTGTTTAGTCCAAATCCTTTGAGTTCCCTTCACATTGTTTATGTGGAAATACTCTTACTTTCACTATTAAACATAGCCGTGAGTTCTACTGTTGATTTTCTTACAATCATCTAAGAATTTATTCCTCTAAGATGATGGTTCTCCACTATCCTTCAGGTTTTAACAATGTGTAGGACGGTTCATAATCTAATTTTAGTAGTTTGATCTCCTTAGTTGATTTCGTTGCTTGATGCAGACCAATAATTTGACCCTTTTGAAACAGATTAGCATATTTTCCGGTTGTTTAAGAAATGAGAAGCTCCTCACTGCATCAGCTATGGTTAAATAAGTTGTTACACTTGGAACGTATTCATCACTGCAGTAATTGTCCAATGGAAGTCTCTTACCTATTTGCTTACTTACATCCAGGTGGTGACTTTTTTGTTTTTTACAAGCAGTTTATATTATACATACATGTGTGTCTATCAGGGTGAATGCATAATTCAGGCTGAATAGAACGACATATAGGTGCCAAGTTCACATTAGGGCATCTTCCATAGAATGTCCTACATCGATTGCATATTCATATAATGCAGGGGGAAAAAACCATCATTTTGTACAATGCAATTCTCCAAAATGCTTTTCAAAATTACCGACAACAGAAAGGGCACTCTTAAATGGAATTACACCTGCTATGTTTGCTGTGAAAAATGGGGAAAATGAACACATTTGGTCCGGCAGCTTCACTACTACAGCCGCCATCTTCATAAATGAACAAACCGATGATTACACAAGCACCAGGCGTTCTTCAGGCTGTTAAAAGTGGACTTGAAATCGTTATTCTGAGATGAGGTTACACATTTCAGCAGAGTCTTGCATCAGTGCGAACAAACAACACGGGACCACACAGACTTTGTCAAAGTTATTATTGTAGAATACTTTGATGTATTTTTTCTTTCATACAGACAAAAGGTGTTGGACTTAATTCCCATTAAATTCTCTTAGATTCTCATACAGATTTAGTCTACAGTATACAGGTGTGTTCTTTCTCATATATAGATATTTATTCGCTTAAATAACAGGCAGGTAACTCTTTAATATATTCAATAGTCTTTATGGGTTTTTTTCTTTTTTTGGTCTTTTTATCGTTTCAGCACAGTTAAGGCTGCATTTTCTGTCTTCAGAACAGCACTGCGTTGTGCAAGAAGGGGGACCATTTCCACAAACAATATTTACAACAGTATGTATAATGAATAATGTAAAACCTTAATTCCTTCCCGTTCGTCACATGGCAGTAAATACTTGCGGCAGATCTAAGAGAGCAGCCTAAACAGTGCGTGGACGCGCTGCACTTCTGCGGCCTCTAGCTCTGCGTCGCCCTCCGGTTCTTCCGTCCTCCGTTGGGTCCCCACTTTGTCCAGTCCTTAGATCATAATGAGGTACATTTTGTATCTCCTGTTCTGTATTTACAGAGTGGTGTCTCTGGTCTTAAGAGACTAGAAGTATCTCCACACCTCTGCACACTTCAGGGGCTGTTCAATGGACAGAAAACACAGCCCTCAGAATATGCTCAGGAGAATGTGCAACTGTCTTTTTTTCCATCAGTGGGAGCACCGGTGGAGAAAATCATAAGAATAATAATCATAATAATAATAATCATAATATACAAGCGCTTCCATTTTGTTGTTCCTCTCTTTACAAAAAGCAAAAAGGAGTTAAAAGAAAGAAAAAATATAAATAAATAAATTTAAAAAAGAAAAGAAGAAAAAGAGGTGTAACAGGAACATAGTACCTGTAAAATCAAAGATGCACATGTGCACATTTGGGCGATCTGTACAGTAGTGGTGCAGTTGTACAATTTTATAATTCTGATAAATAATATGTTCTTTTTCACATTGTGTTTTGCCTTCTGTGAAACTGTCTCACAACATCATGATGTGCTGGACGGATGGACAGAGATGGCTGGAACTGGACAGTCAAATTTACACCAACTGTAGATTATCCCCCACCCCTCTTTGTCGTTTGGTGTCTGTTTTTTTTGTTTTGTTTTTTTCAAGTTGTTTTTTTTTTCTTTTCTTTTAATACCGCCGAAAGCACTGATGTAGCCGTGCTCAGAGGTGCTGAAATAGAAACAGGTTACAGGATGTGTTTTGTGTGTGTTTGTGTGTGTGAGAAAGCAGATGTGGAGAGATCATAGCACACAGAAGTGACAGTAGCCTAAATGATTTACCAACACATAAAGAGTGACATTAATGATACCAAATGCATGCTTCAAAACAGACAGACCAATACAGTGTCGCCATCCGGGTCGAGGGTGGCGACGATGATGATGAGCATTCAAGAAGACAGAGTTCTGTACAGGTAGGGGGGGTGTTTTCCCAGAGAGCCCTGCGCGCATCCTGAAACAGAACTAGCAGGACAGACGTGTTCTCTCGCTGTGTTTCTACTCTCACGGCCGGGTTCAGGTGTTTGGCAGTCTGGTTGCATATTATCTGCCCCTTGCCTTCCTCTGGCTGGTGGGAGTCGACCGAGGGCAGGGTAAAGGGGGGCGGTGGGGAGCAGGAAGGGGGACGACGGGGAGGGAGGCGGCGGAGGAGTTTGCATTGCTTTGCGGCGTCGCGCTCCGAGGCAACATGAAGTCAGCGGTTCACCCACACCTAGTGCATCATGGGATACAGGAGGGCACTCTCACACCCGCTCTGGAATGTGATGTCTGGAATGTATGTTCCATGGAATGTTGAGATGGAGGTGACGGTGGACCCGGTGTCACATGGGAGGCCTTCTGATTTAATTTTCTTTTGTTGTTGGGTGTGTTCATGCAGCGTGTCACTGGCCTTTGCATTGTACAACATAATGTGTCACTCCAACGATTTGGGAAATGGGCTCACTGGCTTCCTTGATACCAGTTCGATATTGACTGTAAGGAACTAAATCTGTCTGACGGCAACTCTAAAGCCCAACAGTTGGTCATTTCTCATTTGTTTCATCCACAAAGGTCAGCCCAGAAATCACATAATCTTCCGCAAAACCACCTCTCTTTGGTTAAACCATCTGATTTGCAGTCTCACATAGCCAGACTATTCTTTACTGCTGATACAGCGCTGTGTAGAATGATCTGACTGCACAATATTATCATTCTACTATAGTGGGGGAAACCAATCACAATCATCTTGTGATTTAAAGATGAAACAGCTCGTCTGGCTTGGCCCAAAAGAAACACCTGCAGCACCTCTAAAGCTCATTAACAGGTTAGCCCACGTTTGTTTCTTCCACGAAGGTCAGCCCAAAAATCTTATGGCACAAAACTTTACAACCTTACTAAACCTACGAAACCATAATTTGTTGTTTCCTCTCTTTGGATAAACCCTTTTGAAGTCTTGCATATCCAGACCGTTCCCTTCTGCTGATAGAGTGCTGTGTAGAATGGTCTAACTGCATCTCATTATCATTCTGTTATAGCTGGAAAAAAAAAAACATTCTCGCTTGTTTGCATTTCCTTAAACTAATCTCAATCGCCTAGTGATTAAAAGACAGAAAACTGTGGGGAGCAGCTGGATTGGCTTAGCCCTAAAGAAACAAAATCCTTCTCGCAGCACATCTGAAGCTCACTAACAGGTTATTTCTCATTTGTTTAATCCAAGAAGGTCGGCAGGGAAATCACATAATCGTCTATAAAACCACGTCTCTTTGGTTTAACCCTCTGATTGACTGATTGCCAGACCATTCGCTACTACTAGCACAGCGCTGTGTAGAATGGTCTGACTGCATCACATTATCCATCAACATTCTCACATAACTGCCTCTCTTTGGTTTAACCCTGAGGTCTCTCCAATTAAAGTCCCCATGGCCAGCACATTTTCTTCTCCTGACTCAGCGCTGTGTAGAATGGTCTGAATGCACAACATGATCATTTTACTTGTTCATAATTCTTGTGATTCAAAGATGGAGAACAGCTTTCGTAGCTTGGCCCAAAGGAAAGCAAATAATTCGAGCAGCACCACTAAAGCTCTCTAATGGATTATTTCTCATTAGCTTTATTCACAGCATCAGCCCAGAAATTCTACGGCACATAATCTTCTACACAACCAAAATTCATTGTTTTTTGTCGTTGGTTTTGGTCTTTCCATTTGTCTCACATAGCAAGACCCTTCTCTACTGCTGACACAGCACCATGTTGAATGGTCTAACTGCACATCATTATCAGTTGGCTGAACTCGGCTTCTCTGTATTTCTCTGTATTTACGATTATCTTGTGACTGAAATTTTCAGTGTGGACGTTGTTGTGGTTGTTTCCTGTAGTGAAGTGGACTTTGGAAATGGTGAATTGTAGATAGCGCAACAGAAACATCTGGTGAGTAAGACTACTCCAATTTTAAACAACTGTAAAAGCATTAAGTTGATCTGTTTCTTTGTCAGCTTATAATTTTGCGCCTCAAGTTTGAAGAAGCTAAATGCACCAAGATTGTTTTTTTTGTGTTGAAAAATGAATAAAACGTGAAAAAATGCAATTCCTTTATGCTTGAACTCTGGTTATATCGCAGCAGACATATTCAAACAGCCCAGTCTGTGCTGAAAAAGAAGTCAAATACATGCTTGTATTTTCTTCAGCAGAAGGCAACTTGACTTTTCTTTTTAGTTCTTGAAGATGCTTTACCTCAAACCCAAGAGGCCTCTTCAGTTCTGCCTTTTGGATGAGAGGTGAAACACCTTCAAGAGTCCTGTTGCTTTTCAGTGAAGCTCTTCGGGCTACCATGACCCAGACGACTGAGAATCTGCACAGGCAAATGATTGTATTTCTCAGTCTGCAATTTACACACCTCAGAATGCAATTTAATACTTAGCTCATGATCATACTATCTAAAGTATGATTGATTTTTTTCAGCACCTCCCAGCAACAATTTCAGATGACAAAATGCTGAAACTCCACAAAAAAAGACTAAACAGCCTCCTGCAGCACAATCCACTGTCACAACAATCCTGCGTTTAGTTTGTGGGTGTGTAATGTCTCCCAGCAGCCAAGAGAAACTAATTTCTGTTACTTAGTGAGCTTTAAATGTGCTGAGATGTGCATTGGACCCAGTCTAGATGTTTCCTCTTGTATCCAGGCTTTGTCACATTCAAGCCTCACATTCTGCACAGATGTAAACGTTGATCTTCTCATCCAACACTCAGCAGGAAAGCAAATATAAGTATTTTCTTAAGTGTCAGACTGCTTCGTTTTGATATCCCAATCAAGAAATTGTACATCATGATGATGGGGAATGTATGAGGACGTGAGACATGAGCATTCATGGTTCACACCTGATAGATGTGAGTGGACTAAAGCTAAAACTAAACACTGACACTAGACGCGAGCCTGATTGGTGGAGATTTTTTATGTTGTTTTTTAAAAAAATTGTAAGTGACGTACAACTGGATTCAATATCCAAATGATCAAATGAAACAATCTCTTTGTCTGTGGAGAGGGTGCCGGTCACATGACGGAGTACCACCCAATGGCACGTGAGCAGGAGCGGCTTTCGGAGTGAGTGCATGTTAGTCTTAAAGGGCCATCGCCTGTGCATTGCGTGTTTTGATGGCGTTTTAAAGGGTTAATGCTTCACAAGCGTTCAGCTGGGTTTTTTTCCAAAAAGAAAAAAAAAAGCTGAAACACACACACACACACACACACAAACACATGTGTACAGACACCCGACAACGACGACAAAAGACCAAGAAGGGACAAGACAACGTGAGCAAAGGAGGAACAGCAAGAGAGAAGATGGGGGGAAACAGAGAATGAAGGGACAGAGGAGGAGGTCACCGTTGGGTTCACCATAAATATTACCCACACATACTCATGAGTTCGTTGACATGGCAGGAGGCTGTAAATTAGGTTTTGTGCTGTATGGAACTAAAGAATGCATACATCCAAATTAGCATGAGATCCCACATCTCATAGCTGATAACAGATAACAGGTCATGATGGATAGGGAGGCATTCAGGGACTGGGCGGGTGATGAAAAGTTCAGTGTTGTTTCTTCCCAAACATTCAAATTACCTATGTGTGTAAATAATATATATATATATATATATATATATATATATATTTATGTGTCCCCCCTCCCCCATCCTTTAGTTGTTTTTTGCAGCCATTCTATTACTATTAGGTTTAAATGAACAGCATCTTTGTTTGTGATTTCTGTTTTTGTTACATTTTTGTCAGTTTTTTCTTCAGAAGAGACAAGACAACACACACACACACTGAAAGAGAGAGAGAGGGGTGACAGAAAACAATTAAGAAAAAAATCTCTATAAAATTTCAGAGAGAAAGAAGAAATAAATCGAGCGATGTAAAAAAGAAAGAAATGAATGAGCACCATTATGTCGAAAAATAAAATCAGAAATGGAAATGACTGAAGTCTAGTTTAAAGCTTTACCAAAGCGTTTTTTTCTCTTTTTTTCTTTGACTTATATCGCGAGCAAAGCAGTGACTTTAAAGTGGCCAGATAAATGTTGAGTGGGTCAGTGAGTGACGACAGCACTAATGATGAACACCAATAGAAACAGAGTGAGTCAGCCCCCATAGCCACGTGGCCCTGTTCTGCTGAAGCGTTGAGGGGATGTTTTCCCGGTTTTCCGATGCGTCTGTCACCCCCCCAATCCAATACCTCCCCCATCCCGAACGCCACTCAGGGGCAAAAACGCAGTGTGTGGTGAGGGTATGTGAGGTTGAGGTTGAGGGTGGCGGCGGTGCTGGGCGAGGCCGGGTGGTGTTCCTCAGGGAAGGCGACAGACCGCTGGGTCGGGTGGAGGGGAAGGTGGTGGGGAGTCAGGGGTGAGAGGAGTTGGGGGTCAGGGGAGGGTTGGGGGAGTCAGACTGAGAGGGCTGGAGCAAAGGGCAAAGGGAGGGAAAGTCGCAATGTTCTCAGGGAGCTGAGAAGAAGTCTCCAGCCATTGTCCACTCCCTCCAGGTGCCTCCCTCGTCCTTCGCGTCCTCGTGTGAGCTCGTCATCGGGGGAGATCGAATGAAAATGTTCATGTGAGTGTCCTCAGCCCTCTCTCGCTCTCACCCTTTACCTCCCCCTCCCCCAAGATTCCCTTCCTCCCCCACAAACCCATAAAGAGCTCAGTTATAAGGAGGTCTCCACACAGTAGAGATGGGCCAGGTGAGGGGCGGAGGGTTTCACCGGCCGGTCCCTGCCGTGATGGTTATGGTGGTGGTGCTGTTGGTGGCGGTGGTGGTGATGGTGGGGGCTCCGGTTGTTGCTTTTGTTGCCGTGGGTGACCATTGAGTCGATGCTGCTGCTGCTGCTGCTGCTGTTGTTGTTGTTGTTTCGGTTGCACGGGGTCACCGGGAGGCTGTACTGGCGGTAGGGGCGGGTGGGACGGGTGCGGGCCGGGGGCTGGGCAGGAGGGGGTGGCGGCTTGCGGAGGGCCGGGTGCAGGTGCTGGTATCTGCTGAGCTCTGATTCGTCGTCCACGTCTGTGTCGTCGATCAGCGGGATGTTGTGGATGAGGTCGTTGATGAGGAACTCCGGGTGGGCCATGAAGTTGTGGATGGAGTTGCGGGATTCCGGTTTCTCCCGGCCCTCATACAGTGAACTACGGAATGCTTTCACCACTCGCATCTAAACAAAAGAAAGGAAAGACGAAGGGACCACAAAAAAGAGAGAGGAGAAAGTCAGACATAGGAAAGGGAAAAGCAGAGACAAGGGAAACCCGGAGACAGACAGACTTGTGTCCTCCAGCAGACAAACAGACTGACAGGCAGACACTCAGGGCCAGGTGGTTACTATCACAGTTTAGTCAAAGTCTCTTATAATTGTTTTTTCAGTTTGTTTCTGATTAAAATGATCTGATTCTAGAAAAAAAATCTTCCAGGCTACCCTAAATTAAAAGTACAACAATCTTTTGGAGAACAAGCACCTTACAGAAATATTTGCAAAATGTTCTTTTTGCCAAGACAGATGCAGGCTAATACCCACAGTCTACATTTGGTGAGTCAGACTACTTTAACAGCAGGAAAGCTGATGCAGTTTTTTTGTCTATGGGTTTAATATAAAACTAGAGCCAGCAGACAGTTAGCTGTGATCAGTATCTAGACTAAAAGCACAGTTTTGCCATCCAAATTTGTCCAACACCATTGTCTATGAAATATCTATTTTCCACCAATGCATTCAGGTGTTTGTAGGTGGAGACATGCTAGCTTTGTCCTTCCTGCTTTTAGCCTTTATGCTAAAACAAGCTAACCAGCAAACATCTAATGATCCCTGATATGAAAACAAACAACAGTATATCTTCAAATGGCTGAAATACTACTTTAAGGTGCAAATAAAAAAATCTAAATGAATACCACTCTAGGGGTAAACTGATGACCAAATGGCCTCATAGTAAGCAAGTTTGATTTCTTCACATTTACAGTCTCTCTTCACTGTTACTGTCAAATAAATGCCCCCAAAATTAATCTTAGACAAACATGTCTGCATGCTAACTGCAAGACTGCAGTCAGCAGACAGTTAGCCTAGCTTAGCAAAAAGACAGGAAGCAAGTGCTCAGTCTGAAAGTAACAACCAGCACTCAAACCTCTAAATCAATGCTTGAAAAAGTATCTTCTCATGACTATATGCTAAAAATGAGTCGACAGCTAATCACCACCAAAGATTATTTACTGTTTTTACTGATTTTACTTATCTATTAAGCTTACTGTTCAAGATAACAGCCAGCAGACAGTTAGCATAGCTTAGCACAAAAATCAGAAGCAGGAGCTCCGAATGAATGGAATAACCTACACTCGAACTTTGACATTAACGCGTCGTATCTCATTTCTGTTTTTTGTACAGAAATCTGACAAGTTGAGGTTTTGCAGATGTTTACATGTTGGACTGTTTATTCCTAAAGTTAAAAGGTTGCATTGTTGAATTGTGGAATTAATTTAACCCTTCTAGAAATGCTTATTTTCAAGTATACCCCAATCCTATGATGTATTTGATGGTGGACTTTGTGCTTTCAGTGTTTATGCTCTTGGCTGGAAAGCAAATCTCAAAATTCTGAAATATATACACGACTGTTCAAAAGTCTGGGGTCACTTAGAAATGTCCTTATGTTTGAAAGAAAAATATTTTTTTAATGAAAAGAGCATAAAATGAATCAGAAATACAGTCTAGAAATTGTTAATGTGCTAAATGACTATTCTAGCTGGAAACTGCTGATTTTTAATGGAATATCTACATGGGGTACAGAGAGAAAACCCTTTTGCAATTATGTTAGCACATGAATAAAAGTGTGAGTTTTCATGGAAAAAATGAAATTGCCTGGGTGACCCCAAACTTTTAAACGGTAGTGTATATTGAAAAAATGTCCTCTTCATTATAAGGATAATAAAAGCATAAATTGAGCAAATAGTTTTTACTACTTTGTTGTGTAAGGTCGAAATTTGGTTATAATAGGGCAAGGCAACTTGGATTAATGGATATACAAATAATAAAATTTTGTGCAAACAGGACATTTTTGCATGAGTAAAATTAAGCAAAGCTGAGATG
This sequence comes from Acanthochromis polyacanthus, assembly GCF_021347895.1. NCBI lineage: Eukaryota > Metazoa > Chordata > Actinopteri > Pomacentridae > Acanthochromis > Acanthochromis polyacanthus. Next base: position 8,640,239 of record NC_067118.1, read on the forward strand.
CTGTTTTTTTTTTAATTTTCAAGATAAATCATGTGTCCTCAGTGTTATTCTTTCAGGAGGAAAACTGCAGTTTTTCTCACTTATTTTGCTCAGACCTTGTATACAGATGGCATTTCGCAGACTTTGTAATTACATTACTGTAACTTTGGCAACACCAACACCTTGACTAATTCGGTGTCAACTCAGCATCCACCTGATCCTGTGGGTCTCCAACAGACAAAAGTGGGAGGGGAAAAAACAGTGTTTCAAAATGAGTTGGCTGATGACATGTTTTTTGTTGTTTTTTTCTGTCAGTTCTCACACCTCAATCAGACCTCACAAGACGAGAGCATTCAGTAGCCAAAATCACATCACAAAGACCACAGAAGCTGCAAACGCTTTACATCACACATACGTGGCATGTTTGTGTGTGTATGTATGTGTGTGTGTTTGGTGGTGACAGGTGGGAAACACTCACACCTTTGCACACTGGATCACATGCATGCACACACAGATGAGGGTGGTTGTTAGGCACAAATGGAGAAGAAGCAGGAATGGTGAGTGTGTTAGTTTAATGTACGAGAAAATAAGAAAAATTTGCAAGAACCTATAGCGGTGACCACACACGCACACACATAGAAAACACACAAACATGCAAGCAGCAGCAGCAGTGTAACTGTGGGAACCAGCAGCTGAGTCGTCTCCACATCGTGCTGCTTGGAGCTGGACGCCTGCATGCATCGCACAGCTGTCAGTCATGGGTGCTGTTTGTTAAAGAGAGCCGGTTCATACACTCAAAAACACTTCGACAGCCAGACAGTGAGTCAGTCAGCATCTCTGTGTGCATACAAACACACACACGCACGCACGCACACACACACACACACACATGCACGTGTGTAAAGTGTACTGCGGCCATGCAGCAGTGAGAGACAGCAGAGTGATTGAAATGATGCTAATGCTGATGATGAAGTTGCTGCGAGATATACATAAAAAAATCTTGCAAAACTGAAAAGTGACATCACAGAGAATCAGCAGGTTAGAACAGAGTGTGATTGGTTAGATTACTAGAAACAGAAGGTGATTGGTTCAAAGGCCAGAGCGTAGCTCGGGCGTCAGCCCTGTCACACATAGAGAGGCAGCCAGGTCATGCTGAATCAGATCTTTGTCACTTACGCTCTCTTTCTGCCTCTCACACAAACACACAAACACACATCAGAGTGAGTTCTATGAGTGTACTTCAAGGTGCATTATGCAGTGTATGGTGTATGCGTGCATAAACACATTCCTTTGCCATGGCAGCTGGTCCATGCACCCTTCCCCCAAAGCCCAAACAGAGGAAAAGAAGCAGCATGAGCTCAAAAGAAACAGAGGCAGTTCAATGCAGATATACTGACAGGCAGAGGCAGGCAGAGCCCTACATAGAGACAGTTTGGCCAAATGACATCAACAGAGAAGAAGCTTCACTGCAACACCAACTGGAGCCCAAACTGTGATTATGAGAGGTGGATGATCAGGTAGTTGAATGGAGATAGATAAGTGCTGCAGTTGGCCAAACTAGGAGGAGTCTCTATATATGACTCTGACTCGTATGATAGACTGAGAGACAGACAGACGTACAGACACACAGACAGACGGTCAAGCAGTAGGTTCAGTGCTTATCTGTTTTTCCAAAGAGCCTGTCAGACAGTAGAAAAACACCTCATGCAGACTGAGAAGGTTTCAGAATGTTACTTTCTCACTTCGTCAGCGCTTGGTTTGTTTTCATTTTGTCTCCATGGGAAGAGTAAACTTTCGAGTATACAAACGCCCACAGTGTGACCAGAGAGGCCTGGAGGTCAGGGCACTGCTGTGTTACTGATTTCTCTCTCACCCACTTCCTTTCTCTCTCCCTCTCTCCCTGTTGGCTCTTTCAGCAGTGCTTAATGGAAAAACAATGATGGTTAAAGGAGGAAATAGGCGCTGGAAGGTAGAGAGGCTGCTGTGTGCAAAACAACTGCTGATGAGGAGAGACTGCAACGTAAATACAGGGAGAAGCTGTGAGGTAGATGACTGGTTAATGACTCCTGATTCCCCCACAGTGCGACTGAACTCTGAGGAGCTCCCACCCCTTCATGTGATGACTGAGCCGCAACACCTTCATCAATTCAGTGCATGTACTCTTCACGTCTCCTACTCATGTCTTTTAGGGAGGACAAACCGAGGGAGGAGGTCGAAATCCTCTTTTTGAATGTGAAATGACTTCAGCAAAGAATTGAGGAGCTGAGGAGGGTTTGGATCCTACTTCCCTTCATCTTTCCTGATCACAGTTAACTTCACCTCTTTACTGTAACTGACAGTAGATTAAACTAGCTCAGTCTGAAATGAAAACAAACTGGATCCATAGATCCGTTCTGAAGATCCAGAGGGATCACTAAGGTCCAGCACAGCTCAGGTGGATGAAAGTATGAAACAGACTTTTATCACTTTGATATCTCCCCTAAACATTTTTGTGATTTTCTTCAGAAATCCCTTCTTCCCCAGCGATGACAGATTTGGCAGTAAAAGTTGGGGATGTGATGGTGTCGACGTCAGAACTTACGCACATCATACTGCAATGGGGCGTGGTGCCAAGTCTTTGCAAAGAACTCTGGGTAGTGGAGTAAAGTCATGACCCTGAAGCTAACTGTGAAAAAGCAGCAGTGCAGAGGGAGATTTCAGTTTGTCTTGACAACAACACAGGCAGTCGTTGTGGTTTGTGTTTGCTGCTTACGGCTCCCATTTCAGTCCATTTCATCAGATTTATCACAGCAGTACTGGAAGTAGTGAAAGCTTAAGGCTGGTGATGTTCTGTATTTGTGGTATTGACACCAAATCCAGTGAAAAGACCAGAACCAACAGTTCCCAATTCTCTCAGACTTTACTATTCTAACTCACCTCTCAGTAGTCAGAGCCAAACTCAGTCCTCCCAGTTCAAGTAAATTTTTAATAAACGTCATAAAGAAATCTAATAATTTAACTTCTCTCCATTGGACACTCCTGGTATCGATGCAGAAAAAGTGTTTTCTTGACACACTGCTCTTTAAAAAAAAAACAGCCAGGACACCTTCAACTACAAACATGATAATTTTTACTCTATTGTGATTTTTTTAACCCTGAAAGTTTACATATTTCAAAAATTATTTTAAGGCTGTATTTTCACCAACAATGTGAAATATATGGCAGTGTAGAAATGCTAATTTAGAAGCTAACTTTGATAACTTTTTCAGCTCATTTACTTACTCATTTACTATTTCCATTTACTCATTTACTTAGACTAATGTCCAGAGTCCATCTGATGAATCAGTCAGTCAATATTATGCACCAATATTGTTCTATCCCGGGTATACTGGTATCTATTTCGGCATATGAAATTTTTTTTCCTACAAGATGCAGAAAAATATGCTTTATATAATTTAGAAATGATGTCATCACATAGTTTGTGCCACACAGTCCAATATTTAGCACTTTCCACAGCACATGTAGCAGAGCCCATATTGCAGCTCAGCAGATGGTGATGCTGAGTCAAGAGGTGTCATGTGTGATGTGTGTCGTTAGGTTAATAAACATGACTATGTAATATTTTAGCTAACCTAAACTCACTGGATATATATATATATATATATATATATATATATATATATATATATATATATATATGTCCTCTGAGTTGGCCTAATACCATTTTTTAAAATTTTGTAGGGGGTGCTATGGAGCCATTTTGCCACACACCTCCACATGCCCTAAAAAATATGAAATTTTTCGCCAGTTCTGAAATTTTTCGCCACTTCTGATGTGTGTGGAAATTTTCATGACTTTTCGAGCATGTTCAGGCCCTCAAAAATGCATTTGTTTTGGGGTCCGAGCACCACGATGCCGAGGACAGTCGGTGCAATATATCTATCTATCTATCTATCTATCTATATATATATATATATATATATATATATATATATATATATATATATACATACACATACATATACATATATATATATATATATATACATATATAAAGAAACATTGTCATCAGCCCCAAAAATCCACTCCTGGTTGGGCTTCATTTGCAGTTAAGGATGCTAGTGCTAGTGAGTTATTTACAAGATATGCAAAAGTGATTCCTAAGGGTTTTTGTTCATGTCAACAACTCAGTTGTGTGTTTTTAGATAGTGTCACTGTTCGTTCACAGCTTTGGATCAACTGCAATATCTCAACAACTACTGGAGGGCTTTCCAGATGGTCCACAGTTTTTTTCCTGTAGCACCACCAGCTGTTCAGTTTTCGAGAAAATATTTCAAGAAATATCTACAAGACAGAGTATGGTTTCCATTCATGTTTCTTGGTTTTGTGATGAATATCTGTTTATGTCTTCTATAGCATTACTTTTAATGACTTTGGAGACCATTCCATTAGCAGGTCACAATGTTTTTTTCAGAAAAATAACAGTCTATCAGTCTCGGCTGTATTTCTGTTCAGCGTTTGCATACAGAAAACAGCATTTTTTTTGCTAGGATGTAATTATTGTTAGTTCTGGTCTTTTATTGGACTGATTGAACAGAGAAGAACTCTAGAATAGCACTTAATGCAACCATTAAGTAAGGTCAAGTTCAGTATTTTTTTCTGTGGCTGGAAATGTTGGACTACCTGAATTGTACTTTATTCTACCTATTTGGGAACAAAAGTACATTTTACTTTTCTGCAGGCTGCCTTTGTACAACATGAAGTGATTCAGAGAAGCAAACCTGGGTCACATCAAACTCAAATTAGTGCTTGCTCCTTCACATTCTCTCCTTGTTCCATTTGTTTGTCCAAATCCATTTGGTTTTCTCATCAGGGCCGCACCACAAAAAAGGATGACTGCAGAATGAAAGTATGTGTCATACTACTGCTAAGGAACAGATTTGGACATAACAAGCCCTTCGCGTTAAGGTAAAAGAACTGAAAAAGCAAGCAATGACCTGGCAGTGGAGGGACCTGAACCCTAGCTCCATACTTTGACTAAACATCCCTCCTTCCACTCCTTTTACATATTACTTGTCTTTTCCATCAGGCAACCAAATGTCGTAGCGTTTTTATATATTGTAATATTGTAAAGTGACGGAGCGAAGGATGTGTTTCCAAAGTAGTTTGAACACAGCCCAGTTTACTCCTAGAGCAGGATGATCACGACAAATGTGAGATGTCCGCGGCGCCGACTGAGGCCTCTCTGTATCTACACCTACGGGTGATGGAGCAATGTGGGGAGGGAGTCAGCGTGGAATGGAAGGAGGGGGAGGGAGCAAGAAAAGGTAAGGAAAAGCAACTGAGAAGACGGATGGAGACAATCAAATGAAGAGACAGAACAACTGCACGTATGCATGCACACACTCAGACACAAGTGCACACATTCGCACACCGACCGAGACTAAAAAAACCCGCACACGAGTCAAACAAACTACGGCTCTCGAATATGTCATAAAAAGCACACAACATGTGAGCACGCTTTCAAACAGACGCACGCAGAACTGACATACAAAGAAATCAAGAGAAAACATGGGGTGGTTTGCTACTCTACTAGGAGATGGGAGGATGACAAAAGGGATGAGGTAAAGGACAAAATAAGGTCCAAAAATTAATAATAAAAAAAAAAAAAAGAAGAGGTAAACCTACTAAAGAAATCTTAACAGCTACAAAAGAGCCTTTATTTAGATGTGGTAAAATCTCTATACCTCTACAAAAGAACAACTCTACTTATGAAGAACAATTAGAACACATTTCCAGAATATTTCTGCAAACAGGGAACCTGTAATATCTCTTAAATACAGAAGAAAGAGGAGAAAGAACTGCAATGGAGAGAGAGAAAGAGAGAGAGGAGAGAGGGGGAAGGAAAAAACAGGTTGGACAAGAAGTGAAATCTTTTGGAGACATCAGGGGGCCAAACTTGTGACGTCGGAGCTGGAAATACTGTTATAGAAATAACCAGTTGACAACAATTGCAGCACCGAAGAGAGAGGAGCAGAAGAAGGAAAGCAAAAGTGATAGAGGAAGAGTTGTTTTTTTTTCTTTAAACTTGGAAACAGCAGTGTATTATGGGGCTTTTATACTCGAAGGTTTACAGTTTAGAGATTTGCAGAAGCCATATGAAAGCCACTTGGTAATGAGTATGAATTCTATGGCAGTGAAATATATTAATACTTGAGCATTTTCTTCAGTATAATAGTAGTCACATGTTTAGTTTTTACAGCATCACTATAATCTCTTGATTGTTTGAGAAAACAAATGACACTTTACATTAGAGAAGTTTACAGCCGACCACAGTAACCACGCTTGACCTCATTCACAGACAGATAATAACACATGGTGCAGGAGGAGCCGCCATTTGCTCTCTGAGCTGTAAGATGCATCCTGGCCTTGTTGCAGGAATATAAAATTATCAGCATTTTTTTTAAAATTTCTGTCAGTGCACCTCAGACAAAGAGAGAACAGTCAGCCACCTCCCGCACTGACCAACATTCAACAACGAAACAGACTCTGGCCTGGGACCGGGACTGGGGTCTTTTGTCTTATTTTTGGGACCAGACCGGATCAGACCAGAACTACACAGCCGGTCAGGACTGGGTGCTGTTTTTAAAGGGAGAGTAAGAGAAAAGAATAGAGGAGACATTGCACACACACGAGCAGCGAGCGAGCCGGAGGGGACACAACCATAGAGTCAAAATACTGCAGTCCACGTGCCGTGCAGCAGTGTGTGTCTATGAATGAGTGTATCTGAGAAAGGTGGCTGAACACGTATGTTGTGTGTGTGTGTGTGTGTGTGTGTGTGTGTGTGTGTGTATACAGGTATTTGGTGTGTGTGTATGTATACGTGTGTACATGCGTTCGGCGGACTCACTCCCGGGGGCTGGGCTGGTATTGGCTGTTGCGGTGGAGAGAGCTACGTGAGAGGGGGTAGAGATAGTGTTTACGTCGTGGAGCTGACTGAGCACGGAGGAGCGCCGTCTCACCGCTCCCTGAAACGAACCGCTTCGCTTGAACGTGCTCACTACCTCCATCTGCAGGACAGAGACAAAACAGCAGCACTCAGTGAGGGCAGGGAGGTCTGGTCTGAGTGTGTGTGTGCGTGTATGAGTGTGTGTAGGCATGAGCGTGGTTTGTATGTGTTTAGTCCTTTTAAAACATTCCGCTGTCATAGAAGAAACGAAAGAAGCTGAATTTCAGTGTCCTCAGATTGCAAATGTGCATCACAACTGCTTAACGAGTATTACTGACAAAGTGTGCAAGAGATTCTGGACATGTGTGTGCATGAGTGTGTGTCCCTTTTTAAAATCTGCATTTTTGAAGTGTTTTGATTGCAAAGGTGTATCTAAATTCCTTAGGTAGACACTGACGGGTGTCACATTTGCAGTTATAATGTTCAAAAGGCTTTGAAAGAAAAGTTTGTTCTTGAGTTTTTTTCCCTCAACATGATCAAAAACACTGGGCCCCTGTTGGTGGTTTAACTTGATGGGCCACTCTTGGTAGGGTAGACATGTAAGCGTGTTAGTATGTGTGTGTGTATTTGCGTGTTAGTTTGTGTGTTTGGTCTATTTAAAACATTCTTCTGTCACAGATGAAATAAAAGAAACAGCATTTCAGTGTCCTTTCATTGCAAACGTGTAACAGAATTGCTTAATGAGAATCACTGACAAAGTGCACATGAGTCTGTTAGTGTGTGTGTGTGTGTGTTTTTGAGTGTCTGTGTGTGTCTGTGCGGGCATGAATGTGTGTGTGTGTGGGCGTGAGTGTGTATCTTTGTGTTTGGTCCCCTTAAACCATTCTTCTGTCACAGATAAAATAAAAGAAACAGCATTTCATTGTCCATTGATTGCAAATGTGCATCACGACTGCTTAATAAGTATCACTGACAAAGTGTGCATGAGATTGTGTATGTGCATGCGTGCGTGCATGGGTGCGAACATGTGTGTCGTAGTGTAGGCGAGTGTGTGTTTTGTCCTGTCAAAGAAAAAAAATGAAATAATCAGTAAATCCGTGTCCAGTGGTCGCAAATGTACATCAGAACTGTTTAATGAGTACCACTAGCAAAGTGTGCATGAGATTGTGTGTGTGTGTGTGTGTGTGTGTGTGTGTGTGTGTGTGTGTGTGTGTGTGTGTGTGTGTGTGTGTGTACGTACGTACGTGTTTATCTATACCGGTGGGGACTTGAACCTGACCATGTGCTATATAGGTGGGAACTCGTGCTATATAGGTGGGGACTCATGTCACGGTGGGGACCAAAAATGAGTTCCCCACGGGGGGAAACAGTGTTTTCTTGGCCATGTTGTTGTTACTGAAAAGTAAAAGTGCAAAAAAGTTTCTTTAGGGTTATTCATTGTTTTGGTCTGGGTTAAGGTTAGGGTTAGGGTTAGGGGTTAGATATGAATGGGAGTCAATGGTAAGTCCCCACGGGAATAGCAGAACCAGACGTGTGTGTGTGTGTGTGTGTGTGTGTGTGTATATCTATTAGCGTGTGTGTATATTTTGTTCCTTTTTGGTCCCTTTAAAACCCCTTTTCTCCTGTGACAGAAAAAAAAACAATATTTCAATGTCCTGTGATTGCAAATGTGTATCATGACTGCCTAATGAATATTACTGACAAAGCGTACATGAGACTGTGCAATTGTGTTTGCTTGAGCGTGCATGTAAGCGTGCATGTGAGTGTGTATGAGTGTATTTGTTCTTTTGAAACATTCTCCTGACAGAGAAGAAATGAAAGAGACAGTATTTTATTGTCCTGTGATTGCAAATGTGCATCGCAGCTGCTTAATGAGTATTACTGAAAAAGTGTGCATGAGATTTTGTGTGTGTATGTGCGTGTGTACGTGCCTGCATGTGTATTTGCTGTCTGCACACTCAGACCAAAACCCTCTTAATGAAAAACTGACCACTTTATGCAAAGACAGGCACTTAAACAGAGAGTCTGGCCTGGCTCTCTAACACTCCTTAGGAGGCTGTTAGCAGACTGTTGCTCATGTTGATGCTGTTTTGCTGCCTTAATGTCCGTCCTCTCACACAGCGAGAAGCAGTCAATTCAAGTAATCAAGCAAGTCAACAGCCTGTCTACTTAGCATTAAGCGAGTAAACACTCTCACACACAAGTGCAACAAACACACACAGCATTTATTTCCTCTCGTGGTGTTTATGAGCCTCTAAAATACCACTTCCAAGTTAGAAAAAGCCATTTCGTGAGCAGAACCCAAAAAGTTAGCTGTGTTGGAGAGAGAGAAGAAACTTGAATCATTATGTTTGGCACAATTGAGAAAAGCAGCATGGACAAGATGACAGAGACTGACTTTTGAAGAACAACTCACATACAGTGTTTAAATTTATGTAAAGGATGAGTAATGCACTAAAGGAGCTCTTTCTTGACTTCCAAAAGTTTCATCAGTTTGAATGTAAACGCCATGACACAAACAGTTTATTTAGGCAGCGCTAGAACACATTTCACCGATTATAACTCCTTTGATAAGTTTTTCAGGAAGCAGTGTATTCAGATTCATGTGCTTTTTGAGATATATAATCTTGTTCCGCAAATTCACCTTAAACAAAGTGCTTGTAGGTCATGACTAAGTGAAGCTTCTGGTTGCTGGGTTTCTGTGTGTGTCCCTGTGAGAGAGTTTTGGTTACGGTTGGGTTCGGAGGTCCAGTGTACCTGGGTCTGGATACGGTTGAGGCCTCTGAACCAGAGGATCTGTCCCCGGCGTAGTTCTCTCTCGGCGCAGTCGATCTCCTCCTCATCCTCCGCCAGCTCCTCACCTTCCTCCTCGCCGGGCTCCAGGCCCAGACCCGCTTCCTTCAGACATGGCAGCCGCTCTGTTGGCACCGTGGCGATGACCTGGAAGTTTGTCACAACGTCATTTTGACCAGATGAAGCTAGCACAGCGTTACACTGAGCAGCTGGGTACTTCTCCAGCCATCATTCTCACATTCATATTTCGGTAAAACTGGATTATTTCACCTGTCAGATTCAGAACACAATGTTATCTAAGCCTGTGTGAAAATGTTTCCTTAGCCTCGCCTCAGGGGAAGCCGAGCCTGCCAGCCTACACTTGCTCAGCGTGGTTTGACTCAGCAGGCTGAAGAGCTGCTTACCTGCCCCCAGAGCAGCTCTCCAACTCCCACGAACAGACACCAGAGCCACTGCTCCACGTTGAGAGGGGCACAGCTGAAGGGCTTCCCTCCCCACTGCACAATCACGATCTGCGGCAGAAACACAGGCAGGAACGTCACTACTGTCACACATACAAAAACGCAGCATCGAGGGAGAAAGCAGCGCTGCAGTGTCTGATTCTGCTGCTCACTGTACTGTCCAAAAAACTGTCACAAAACTCAATATTCTCAGCGTCAGGTAAGAAATTCAAGTCGGCATGATCACTGCTGTGTCAATAGAAATAAAACCAGAATGTGTGGCAACATATGCAGATGTTTTGTGTTTGAGTATTTAATAATTCATGAGGTTTAGCTTCACATTCTCACCTGTCATCAGTTCGTGGTAACTCATCTGCGTGTCTACTCGGAACATTTTAGGAGAACATCACGTCCTCTGGCCGAGTGAAATTTTAGTTAGAGCTTGCATCCCAAATTATTTAAAGGAACTGACATTTTGGTAAATATGCTATCTACATTTTTGTTGAGAGCTACGCAAGGAAATCAACAGAGATTTCAGACCCATTAAATATAAAGTTGGAACCAGGGGACAGTCAGCTTAGCTTAGCGTAAAGACTGGAAACAGGGGGAAACAGCTAGCCTGCAGCTGTCCAAAGATAACTAAATCTGCCTCCTACCACCTCTAAAGCTCATGAATTAACACGCTAGCTCAAGGCTAGTGTAAAGATGGCAAGTTGTTTTTTTCAGGGAGTAATTTGCTGTTTCTCTTTGGCAACACTGATTTAACTCTCTGAACTGAAAAACTTTGCAGCTGATTTGGAAGGCTTGTTATATTTTTGCACAATTAATCCGAGCTAGAAACTGTAAAAACAGAGAGAACTGTAGGATTATCAACTTTACAACAGTCCTGGAACTACTCCTCTGTAACATGTAACAATAGATTTTATCAAAACTATTTTATTGTATATGTTTCATTGAAAAAAAGGGCTAAAAAATAGCAGTTAGCTTTAACCATATATTGTTAACCACACCTGACGTACGTCAGCAGGGTTACTGCATTCACTTTGGTATCTGGCTGGGTAAGTATGTATCTGTGTGGGTGGCGGTGTGTGTGTGTGTGTGTGTGTGTGTGTGTGTGTGTGTGTGTGTGTGTGTGTGTGTGTGTGTCCGGTCAGATATCTCTGCAAGTGCTGAACTCAGGATAATCAAACTTGGCACTGAAGATCAGTCTAAGGTCCCCTGCTCAGTTGTGGAGTTACAGGTCAGCAGATCAAGTAGGAAGGGATATACGTAGGATGATCAAAATTGATACAGAGTATCATGCATGGGTGTGGTTCTGCCATCTACTAGGGGCTCATCTAGTTAAATGTGCCATGAAATCATTAGTGCTTTAGCTTTGACAAACAGTCAAAAATTCATTGACTTTTGGGCTAAACTGCAGACGGTATAATTTGAGAAAAAAAATCAATAACAAGTTTTCAATGACAGGATTCTGTAAAAAAAACAAACAAAACATTAATTCTGCACTTCTCTGCACAACTGAAGAGCTATTAGTTACTCAGCTGCGACCAACAGCAATGACAAAAAAATTCATTGAGTGTTCGGTTGAACTGCAGGTTGTGTTTCTGCAGACATGTATGGAAACACATTTTAATACAAGGAGGGAAATACCTATAGTATGTAGAGCCACCATTTCTTTCCAGTATTAGCAATGCCTGTGGCAACTTAGAAAAATGTTCTACATGTTGATTCCAGGATTTTACAAGAGAAATGAATTTTGTTTGTTGCTTCTTTTTTTAAAAAAGATTTATAGCATTATAAGTTGGTTGTTCCACACAAAAGACAGTTTTGAATTATTTTCCGACTAGTCATGTTTGTGCTGTTTCCATAGAAGGGCAGGGCTTTATGCTGCAGTGAAAAATGTGCCCACAGTGAATAAAAAAGTGATGGAACACAACTGTTTGGGCTTCAGAAGATTGAAGAAAAGAAAAGGCTCTTATAGATTGACAACAAAAATAACAAGAAAAGCACTCAGAGAATGCAGTACTCCGCCAAAGCTGCTCAGTTGTATCATTTCCGACAGTTGAAATCTTTAATTAAAATGCACCTTGCGGTGAGGACAGGCGTGTGTTATGCATGTGTTCGTTATGCATGGGTACTGAATTGTGTGACCTAAATATATAACGGGCGGTGGGAATTAATGGGACTCGGAAACACCCCCACAAATTAATCAATTGCTCCTTCTATCATTTCCGATGGATAAGTTCTGATAAGTCCACAGCGGTTCCTTTGTAGTAGGATCACAATCATGTGATCGTCACCAGGCAGCTGATGTATAAGCTGTATCACTGCCAAAATTTAATCACTTGGTCCTTGTGTCATTTTTGACCATCCCTGAAATTTTTCTCCAAATTCATTAGTCCGTTTTTGAGTAATGTTGCTAACAGGCAAACAGACAGACAAGCATACACCAATCATTGCAGAACTCTGCTGCATTCCTTGATGGAGTAATTATAGTCCTACAGTTTTACTACGACGTGATAATGCTGCTTTGCAACAGGTTCTGTTTTGAAAAACGCCATTTGGTGGAACACAGCTTCGCAACAAATGACCTCAAAAGTACATAAACTAAAACAAGCAAAGACTTAAAGGTAGATCTTGATTGCACTTCAGCAAAATTAGCAATTTTTAAATCAGATTATGCAGACAAATGTGTATGTAGCAACCTGTGGTTTTTGGGCCCTTTAAAATAACTGTGTAGGCATTAGACACAGTCATTCAACCCCTGCTTATGTCACTGTGTGAAAAAGACGCATAAAGTGAATTTACTGAAGTGATTCTATTAGTAATGATTCTAAAATAGCAAATCTCTGATCTGCTTTAAACTCGGCCCTCTGTAACATCATACTCCTCCAGCTCTGCAGGCCTCAGTGGATGTACTGACAGCATTTTAAATAGCAACATGATCATTACACCAGGAACAAGGCTTATCAGTGGCACTATCATCTTGACACCGACCTGCAGAGTCATAAATCTCGCTGGGAGTACAATACAGTGTATCGCATACAGTAATGTTATCTCTGTGCAGGGCGAAGGGATCCATCTTCCTTCCTTATCTCTGCCTCCATCAGCTGCCTCCAGTCTTCAGCTCTCTCTCAACCCTTCTTCTGCAAATCTGTCTGAACTGTCTGTCACACTCCAAATCTACTGCTGTGACACTGTTTGCTTGTCGGTGTTTTTGTGTACTTGCAATTCCCTGCTCGGTGCATTTCTTCTGTTTTCACGGCGAGTCAATTCGACAAACAGCGCTCCTGTAGTTGGCAAAAGTTGGATTTGTAAATTTTCTGCATGTCATTCCCCACTCTCTTTCCTCATGTGTCCTGTCTCCACTGAAAATGCTCAAAAAGTAGTCAGTATAAAGGGAAAACATGACTTACTGTCTAATAATTACCAAAAAAGATGTCCTAATTTGAGAGCAGTATCTCATAATTCTGAGAAAAGGTTAAGGTGATTATCCATCACTTGTATTGGAGAAGTCAGAGGCATTATGCTGCTGTCTGTTTGTTCCACATAACTTTCTATGTAACAAATTCAAGCTTCAGTATAAATATGTGTAGTGGTTGAAAAAAAATGTGTAAGTGCAGATTTTTACTCTTTATTTGTTCAAATTGTGGAAAATGAAATACACAGAGTGCTAGCGAGTTCTGAAATATATTATGTCATATTTACAAAATTTGAATCTTGTAAATATCAAATGTTTTATCACAATTATGAGACAGTGAGGCACAATTACAAGGTAGCAAGGTAGCTACCTTGTAATTGCTAAAGCATGCTGTACCAAATTCCCTCAGCATCTTGGTTCAACTCCAATCAATGAAATACTCTGCTACATTTCATGTGCCTCTCTTCTTCCTTGTATACCCCCCAAAAATAGGGTAAAACCTCAAGAACTCGCAGTATTATCTACTGTTCAAAAGAAAGCGTTAAAGGATACACTTACCTGCACGGCGAAGGTTCCCAGAACGATGGAGCAGAAGATGGGGTTGGAAAATATGCCATCAAAGACATTTCTCTCTCCGTGGATCTTGCGAGCGTTGATCTCGTTGAAAAGCTGCATGAGCACAAAGGTGTTGAAGATTATTGTGTAGTGCTCGGAGGGAGGGGAGTGGAGCGGAGCGTTGCGACCACTGTCGATATTAAACATGCGCTCGCCTAAAGAAAGGAGGAAGAAGAGGTGATAAGGCACGAGAAAAATGGTTAAAGAAATTATTTGCTGTGTTTTTCTTTGAGAAATATGTTTGATCAGCTGCAGTTAAAATTAGAGTTAAAAATCTGAAAACTTTTTTTCTATCATATTTTTGTTCTGAATTTATGTGCTAACATTTTGGCTGTTCCTCATGTGCACTCACTACATCACAGCCAGTTCAAAATGTTTAGAATAACCCATTCAGTTGTGATGGTTATGATTAGGGTCTGCACATAGACATAAATACAAATGTGTGTGTGTGTGTGTGTGTGTGTGTGTGTGTGTGCATTTGCATACCTAGCTAAACGTGGCCACTGCTTTGTTACACAAAGACCAACAGTGGCCTGCCAAGCCAACACGGGACATTTTCCTGGTCTACCCTTGGTCATGCTTTCAATCGTGTGTGCATGTTTGTGTGCGTGTGTGCACCTATGAACAGCAGGGTGAAGATGATGACCAGCTGGTACACTCCATGGCCCAGGATGTTCTTCATCATGGTCAGCGAGATGAGAGGGTTGTTCCGGCCGTAGGGTTTCCGTAGCAACAGGGCCTCGGTGGGGGGCTCAGTGGCCAGCGCCAGAGAGGCAAACGTATCCATGATCAGATTTACCCACAGCATCTGCACCGCCTTCAGAGGAGAGTCCTGCAGAGAGATTTGCAGCCACAGCTAAGCATCATGAATCTCGCTCAGACGAGTCTGGCCTCGCTGACCTCAACACCAGTGAAGGTGAAAAGGCTGTTTTCCAGCAATGTGCAACATCAATCAGTTACAACAAATGTGTTCATTTATCAGTCAGGTTATGTAAATAGCAGAACACAAGTTTCTCTATTTTGTGTAGTTTGTGTTGAGCAGATGATGATCAGTGAGTAAAAACAAGTGTGCATGATAGCTGCTCTTTGTGACTTTGGATTATTCAGTGGGAAGTAGTGTAAATGCCATGGACACCCGTTTTTTTTTAGTTCCAAAGTATAAATTTTCAAGAGCCCTCAGATTTCTGATTCAAATGAAATGTCAGAGAGTAAATATTATTCACTAAAAGGTAAATAGGCACTTCAGTGTTCAGGTTTTGTTTCATCATGGTTTGCTTTTTGAAAGTTCTAGATCTGCTTTATGCAGAATGACACAGCATTGATTCTTCACTTAAGGGCAAAAACATGTTCTGCATGTTCAAAAAGCAGAAATACAATTGCAATATTATCAATTGTCAAGGGTAAAGTCATTATCTGGGTTTGAAAAGGATGTGTGTTCTTCAATGTTATGTTCATCACTTAGACCTTCTGACAGAAGACATTTTGACTTGCCATAACAGGAAAGTTCCGGGCACTCCGGCTTCCTCCCACAGTCCAAAAATATGCTGAGGTTAATTGAGTACTCTAAATTGCCCATAGGTGTGAATGCGAGTGTGATTGTTCGTCTGTGTATGTGGCCCTGCGATGGACTGGCAACCTGTCCAGGGTGTCCCCTGCCTTTGCCCGAGTCAGCTGGGATAGGCTCCAGCACCCCCCCGCAACCCTAGTGAGGATAAAGCGGTGTATAGAGGATGGATGGATGGATAACAGGAAAGTGAGCACAAAAACAACCTCAGTGTAACACAGTTGCCTGAATAAACCACTTCCTGCTATGACAAGTCAAACTGTCTGCTGTGAAAAAAAGGCTTGTGTTTTTGTCATGAACTAGATGTTTCCTCAGTTGAATAAAGACAATGTTACATGTTTTGATCAAAAAATCTAATCAGGGATCGAGATTTGCTCTCAGGTTTAAATTACCTTGAAACCAAAACTTGGTATAAGCAAATTAACGAATAAAAAAAATACTGAAAACAATTATTTGATTAGCAAAATAGTTTGCAATTTAATGAATAGTTGACAACTAATCAATTAATCATTGCAGCTGTACTTCATCTGTTTTGTAATTCATATTTGGAACCATGACACCATTTAGGATTCTGTACAGGATAGGTTAGATATAAATATGTATCTTCTTTGAACTGCCCTTCAACAGAAAGAGATTGCAAAAAAATATTCTTTATCATAATGCATAAACTCATGCAGTTCATGCATTATGCAAGTTGCATGTCAACTAAATGTAAATGTTTGCAAGTGTCAGGAAATCTCTGCTTATATAAGCTTCGTGTAAAAATGCACAAAAAGCATTTTAGCATTTGCTTTGTCTTAGCGGATATGAGGTGAGTGATGTTTGCAGAAGTGACACGTGTATGTGGCTGCTGTGTGTGTATAAATGTGTGTCAGCATGTATTTGTATTAATAAATGTGTCTACCTGAGTGATGCAGGCCCCAGTGAAGGCCACAATGACAGCCACTACGTTGACCGTGAGTTGGAACTGGAGGAACTTGGAGATGCTATCGTAGACATTTCGTCCCCACATCACCGCCTTGACGATGCTGCTGAAGTTGTCATCGGTCAGGATGATGTCAGATGCCTCTTTAGCCACGTCTGTGCCTGCAATACCCTGACAGAGATTGAGACAGAGTGAGGAGGAGACAGAGACTCATGACATGATTCATGCGTGCATTCAAGCATTCAAATCACTCTGGAGCGGTACTGTCTCAATATCGTGTTGTCCTGCCTCCAAGTACCATCACTTGCCATAAGTAAGAGCTTCAGTCAAAATTAAATGCAAGCTGTTCCCAATTGTTTGATTGCTAATAAATTAAATTATTTGAATAGTTTAAAAATACATTAATTGCACATTTATTTTGAAATGTCCTTGAACACATCTTAACTCCTTGACACCTGAATTTATTTACAATTATATAAACAATAAATTCTTTGTGTTTTTGCTTTTCAGCCGATGCTAAATTAAGTGAAGATTGTTCATTTGTCTGTAGCACATAGAATAGATATAATATACAATAATAACAACAGATATACAATAGTTTAGGTCCTACTCTGACCAGTTATACAAAAAAACAATGCTTGCAAAAGGTTCCGAGGTACCGAATATGTGCAAACCAGCATTGGGGGAATGCATACGCTATCTCGGGCTGCAGTCTGAATGAAAGCGGTATGATGCCAATTCTCGACGATCAGTGTTAAGGGCTTAACTTTCTGAACCCCAAAACAAGCTGGCTAGTTTGAAAGGCATGTTACCTTTGAAAAAATCAGCTAAATGGCACTTCTATCAGAAACGGTGGTTCTTGAAATAATCATATGTGACAATGCAATAATGACCAAAATCTAAGCTTAAAAATGTTATTTCGTCAAAAATCATTTCAGTCTACATGACGTATTTCAAAATTTGTAAAATAATCGTTTGCTTTAACAGGATTCTGTAAAAAACTAAAACTTAATGCTACTCAGTGCAACTGATAAACCATTACTGACATAGCTGTGACTAACAGTCATGTGACAAAAGAGACAAGTATGGAAACAAAAAAGAATACAAGTAGTTAAATATCTACAGCATGGAAAGTCAGTGTTTTTAACAAACATGACTTAATAATAAGCTTAAAATCACAATATTTCATCAAACTCTTTAAAATCTCTAAAATAAAATAGTTTTCTCTGAACAGATTCTGCACAAAACAAAAAACTTGGTGCTCCTCCGCACAACTGTGGCTTTTTTGTATGAACTGGGCTGAACAGTAGGCATTGTTTTCACACAGCAGACAGGGGACAATGATGGATACAACTTAGACGCAAATTATCTATTGTAATTGGAGTCATTATTTTTTTACAGTATTGTGGTCGATGCTGTACATGCTGCTTCCAAATGTTCTCTTTTTTTGTGAAATAAACAAAGAAATATAACTTTTGCTTTGTCTTCTTTTTCATGATTTATGGCATGCTAACCCTGTCATACGGCACATAAGACACCTCTGAGTTCTTTCTCCTTCCAGCCATGGATATGGTATTTCCATAGAGGTGCAGGACTTTGTTTTGCAGTGAAAAATTAACCCACAGTGAGTAAAAATGTGACAACAGCAAAACGTCCATACAGTGCTTTGGGTACAGAAGGTTAAATCATTAATATATTTACTACATTTGTCGAAAACATTGCAAGATAAGATAGTGATTATATTATGAGACTAGAAAAGCACTCACAGAGTGCAGACCTCCACCAAGGATAGAGAGGAAAACAGGAAACCCATGCAGTAAAGGATCATGAGCTGGAATCAAACCTGCGTCTCTGACACAGGTATGTTTACGAATCACCTTCTTAACCAGTTGAGCTATCTGGACACCTTGCTCCAATTTGTTGGACGACATACTAACCTATGATGTTTTGTCATATTTTGGACCACATACTAAAACACACTAAAAAATTCAAAGTGATCCAGAATCCAGGATCCTTTCCGGATTGCCACCAAAATTAAATCAGCTCTTCCTCTTACCATAGTCTACATCCCGTCAAAATTTCGTCTGAATCTGGCCAGGCGTTTTTGAGTTATCTTGCTAACAGACAGACAGACAGACACACAAACGCCGGGTGTCACATAACCTCCTTGGCGGAGGTAATTACTATAACGAATATAACTCTAGGAGGGTTTTAGCGCCACATAAACATTAATAGTGAATAATATGCGAGGTTACCATGGCAAAGCCCACATCAGCCTTTTTCAAAGCGGGTCCATCATTAGTTCCATCTCCTGTTACTGCGACAACCTGCCTCTGTTCTATAACACTGCTGTCGATGATGCCTGAACACAGACAGGAAGGAAAAACAGGCTTTAAGTGAGTGTGTGAATGAATGAATGTGTGTGAATATGTGCATTTTGGTTTATAACCTTGAGACTCACCTTTAACCAGTGTATGTTTGTCGGTTGGCGAGGATCGAGCCAGCACACGCAGTTTGGGCCAGATTTTGTCGATACGTTCCTGTTCAATCTGTCAGATGGACAAAAAAATGAGGGGAAAAGCGTGTGATGAAGAGCACAAAAAGAGAATCTATTAAGTTGTGTCTCTATTCACTAGATGTCACCGTTGATCCAGAGTGTTAAGCGCTACACAAAGGTGTAATGGAGGAAAAGGGATCAAAGATGCACTGTGAAATTGGCTCTCCGACAATGCTCTCTTTCATTCAGTTTAACCACAGAATGATAATTTAGAGTGTAAATCTGAACTCACACTGCATCAAAAAGCAAAGCGACAGCAGGTATCCATTCCAAGCATTCTGCTAAATTCAAATGACAAAGCTTTGTGGATTGGATCAAACCATAGCTTGCACGAATGGTGCATTTAACTACATGTACTAAATACAGTGGATACTGTCATATCATTGTGCTGATGTATGATGGGGACATTCTGATGCTGGAAAGAAATCTGGGAGGATTTCACTCTGGAACAGTCCTGTAAATATGTCACTTAACAGATCTGTAACTGGAACATGTTGTGTGGACTTCCCCAGATCTTCTTGACCAACAGAAGATAGGAGACTGTGGCTATATAAAGTATTCACCATCTTTGGAAGTTTTCTCCTTTTGTTACTTTATGAACATTGAATCGTGGTCAATTTAATTTGGCTTTTTTGACAGGAATGTACAAAAAAGATTCTTTCATGTCAAAATGGAGATCAATTTCTATAAAATAATGTCCATTAATTTAAAATACAAAATGAAAAATATGCAATATCACCATTTCAAGCCCGTTTAGTAAACTGAGCCTGTGTGGATAGTTTTCAATCAACCACATCTGGATATTGCAATTTTACCTAATTCTTCTTTGTAAAACTGCTCAAGCTCAGTCAGGTCATACAGGGATCATAAGTGAATTTTAAATTTCAGATACAAATTCCCATTTAGATTGAGGTCCAGGTTCCAACTCTGCTACTCCAGAACATTCACCTTGTTGCCTCTTTAAAGGGACTTATGCAATCACTTATTTTACATAATATGATTTAATGTAAATTGTTGATTTAATGACTTAATCTTGAAAAGCTAAAAAGGACAAAAACTCCCAAAGCGGGTGAATGCTTTTTATAGGCACTGTGTCTCAGTTATCTAGTATGCTGCTCCTGCTGAGGATATTTTGTTAGCATTTGAAGAGTTCATTTGCGAAAACAGATAACTCCGTTTTGATAAATTTTCAGAAAACTTTTTTAAATTTTTTTTTACTTGAGATAATATCAATCAAACTGAAGTTGAGTGGATTTGACTCAGTAGAAATATACATGACAAAATAGAGAAAAAAAATTAATTATTAGTGTTATTACCTCCGCCAAGGAGGTTATGTGACACCTGGCGTTTGTGTGTGTGCGTGCGTGCGTGTGTGTGTGTGTGTGTGTGTGTGTGTGTGTGTGTGTGTGTGTGTGTGTGTGTGTCTGTCTGTCTGTCTGTCTGTCTGTCTGTCTGTCTGTCTGTCTGTCTGTCTGTCTGTCTGTCTGTCTGTTAGCAAGATAACTCAAAAACGCCTGGCCAGATTCAGATGAAATTTTGAGGGGATGCAGACTATGGTAAGAGGAAGAGCTGATTTAATTTTGGTGGCAATCCGGAAAGGATCCTGGATTCTGGATCACTTTGAATTTTTTAGTATGTTTTAGTATGTGGTCCAAAATATGACAAAAAAACATCATAGATTAGTATGTCGTCCAACAAATTGGAGCAAGGTGTCTAGATAGCTCAACTGGTTAAGAAGGTGATTCGTAAACAGAACTGTGTCAGAGACGCAGGTTTGATTCCAGCTCATGATCCTTTACTGCATGGGTTTCCTGTTTTCCTCTCTATCCTTGGCGGAGGTCTGCATTCAGTGCTTTTCTAGTTATTATTATTATTATCTCAAGTAAACAATAAAAAAAAGAGTTTTCTGAAAACGGAATTACCTGTTTTTGCAAATGAACTCTTTATCTATTTTTCGCTGTAATAGAAAACATCCTGTGAATACACAAGGAATCCTTTGTAAACTGTTACGTAAGTTGACGCTACACTTCACCAACACAAGACCCTAGCTTACCTCTCCTTTCTCGTTCCTGATTCGTCGGTTAAAATCTTTGCCTTCAAGACAGATAAAGTCGTCTCCGGGGTGGATGATGCCACATTTAGCAGCGATGGCCCTTGCTGTGTTAATGTTATCACCAGTCACCATTCGCACCGTGATGCCTGCGCGCTGACACTTACGGATGGCCTCAGGCACCTTAGAGGGACGAGCACATTTATTCACACATAAGCACAATGCCAATTACATTTATAGGTTTTCGGTTAAATGATGTATTATGGACTGCATGAACTCAAACTGCCAGCGAAGACTCAAATACACTCCACAGTGTCCTACCTCGGGCCGCACAGGATCCTCAATTCCAACCACAGTGATACAGGTCAGCTCTGTCACTATTTCTGCCTCGTTCTCCCAGTCTGGTTCCGGATTGGACGGCAGGTCGCGGTATGCAATGCAGATGGTCCTCAATCCCTCACAGGCCATGGGCTCAATCACCTAATAATCAATCATTATTACAACTACAATCAGGAAACATCAAACTATTAAATAAAACCATTTACAGCACATTTTTAATGCATAAATACAGTTTGAAGTTTATGTAGGCTGAGTTGACTGTGATGCAGCTGCAGGGAAAAGACCTCCAGCCCAATGCAGACAGCAGAGGAAAGACAATATGATACAGAAAGGAGGTGACATGAAGCTGCCACAATGCAAACTGAACAACTGAGCCGGAATAAAGTTGTGCAAGGAGCAGAGTTATTTTTCTCACGGCACAAGCTGTGTTCATCATGAACCAAATTTAGGTCAGTCAGCCTGTCAGTCAATGAAACAATGCTCAGCCGGCGTCACCTGATGAAATGCATGTGGAACAAATAGGCGTGTTTTGTTCCTAAATATTTTAGTGACAACAAGGCTGATGTAGCCTTTTTATGTTTAACAGATATGAGATATATATAAGTCTGCCAATGCTGACACCACAGTTTTCCCTCAGATTCTGTTCATTAATGCTTATGGTGTTTAGTGTGATTGCAAGCAAGGCTGCTTATCTATAATATGCTAGAAATATTTTTGCTGATTTATATGTGAGGCAAAGTAAAAGCAAACTCAGTCTGCAAAGCAGTTGAGTTTAGGGTAGTTTAGCAAAATATTATCCTAAATTAACGATGTCACAAAAGCTTGAAGACATTCACAAGTCCAGTTGGTTTCCACTGAACGTCTTATAATTACCATGACTTGAAAATCTACACAGATGTTGTTACAAAAGACAGCCAACATGGCTGAACTGATCTGTACAACAGCTATTTGACATCACTACGGGTGAATGTCAGTTTCAGGATGTAATAATTTCATTTACAGCATTGACTTATCAGAATGATTTCAAATGACCTGCCAGCTTTTCAAAGTTTGCCTTATATTCATCTTTGAAACACATAATATATTAGTCTCAAACAACAACTATTTTAAAGAAGATGCAAAAATAAGATAATAAAATAAGGCAAAACAAGGTCAAACAACATAAACACAACATTTATAGACTGAAACAGATGAGGTAACAACTCCCACCCCAGCGTTTCTGTGCCCTTACTAAAGGGAAAGAGAGAGGAAGGCTGCCATGCACCAGAAGTCCTTGTCTCAGGGAAGGTTATAATGACATTACACGATTATACCACTAGGGTTATTCATCAAAATGACTTTTCAGAGTGATATACTGAAGATATTAAGAAGTTTCACCTGTTTAACCATCTCATCTCGATCACGTGGGCGGAAACTGCGTGGTTCTCCATTGGAATCCAGGATGTAGGAACACCTAAAGAGAGATGAAGGACAGAGCATCAGAGAGAGTAAAGATGATCTTTTTGACTCTTATATTCAGATTTTCAACCCCCTCTCGGGTATTTCTGCTTCTATTTATTCACAAATGTCACCCCAGACCACCTCCCCATCACTTACTTCTTCAACATGATCTCAGAGGCTCCTTTGCTGTAGAGGCGGAAGGAACCGTCGGGCAGTTTGATCACCGTACTCATGGATTTACGCACTGAGTTGAATGTATACACCTGGAAAATAAAACAAAACAGACGTGAGGTGGAGGTAGACTTGCATATCCCTGACTCAAAACCTCACATTGAGTGGACTGAATGTTTAGACCTGTATTTGTAGAGTTTTCGTAAAACAATGGAAATCAGCTGTTCTCATCATTTCATCATTTGAAAAGCAGTTGTAGCTTATGCCCATAATTCACAGCTATGAGTAAGTGGTGAATTTTGTCACGATTGTGATCTGCAAGAGCCGGGCCGCTTTTTTGTCTTGTCATTGTAGCAGTGCATATGTTGTTGTAGTTAGTAAGGAAAAGGGCATGTTAAGGTCCTGTAATATTCTGTGTGGCTTCAACAGAGACTTTGGGAGCAAATGTTATCCGTCATTGTGAAGTGGGAGCTGAGTCGAAAGGCAAAGTTTTCCATTTACTAATCGATCTATGTTACAACCCTCATCTGTGGTTATGAGCTGTAGATAGTAATGAAAAAATGAGATTGCAGATACAAGTGGCCAAAACGAGTTTCGTCCGCAGGGTGGCTGGACTCTACCCCGAATTTCCCTCGGGGTAGAGTTCCCATGGTGGTTCAGGTATCTGATTAGGATGCCTCTTGGGTGCCTTTGGAGGTTTAGAAGAACATTCAACTGGAAGGAAACCCAGAACTCACAGGAGGGTTTAACATATCTGACCTGGGAACTCCTTGGAATACCCAGGAGGAACTGAAAAACAATGCTGGGGGGATGGATGTCTTGAAAACTCTGCTTACCCTGCTGCCACCAAAACCCAACCCCAGATGAACGGAAGAAAATAGCTGGATTTTTCTCAAAGAACATATTTTGAGTTTTGTTAATAGTATGACCATGAATTATATGGTTTAGACTTGAATATCTCATCAGCCACTATCCAGATTTCCCTGATCTCAGGTGATGGCGTAATTTTGTTTGCCTTAACAACTACAAGACAGATTTCTACAGTTCTACAATTTCATTCAGCAGATGCTTTTATCCAAGGCGACATACATCTGAGAGTAGATACAACACAAGAAAGGGTCTAGTAAGGAGATAAACAACCTGGATAAGTGCTTTAAAACGAGTTCAAGTGTGAATTTCTATTGAATTTGGTGCATCTAGATATCCAAAGCGGCCAGAGGATGAATCCTAAAGACCAAAGTGTTCCATTGATTTTTCCTTTGCATCAAAAGCAGATTAGAGTTTTCATTTATCCAGTGAAATATCTCAAATCCCAAGATTTCTAGGTTGATTGATAGCCATCTCTACTAAGGAGAATCTACTATGAATGTTGATTAGTTTCGCTGTAATGTTGGTGTATATCACCCTAAAATCTGTAATTTTAATCAGTTTTCTTTCTTTTATTTCACAGATTTTCCTATTATTTTTGAACACACAAAAAAATCAATATATTTACCAAAATAGACTGTGAATTTACATGCTAAATGTAAAATACTATCTAAAACCAGCGATTGTGAATAAACATAAAAAGCAATTATTTAAAAACGAAAATTGAAATCGTATGACAGGAAATAATACATATAAAATAATAAGTTAATTTTATTTTTAAAAAACTATTAAAAAGCCAACTCAACCCAAAAGACTAAAAGCTTAGAGGCTAGAAACTGTATTTGAACAACAATTTTTTTTTTATAAGACAGTTAATTTCTGTTGTTTGAGAGTATGTTTTAGTGCTACTGCTGACACAATGTAGCAGTTATTTTAACTGCTTTTCTTCAGGGTTTATCTGTATAATGACAGAGACCCTGTGAATGTTCGTTTCTTAGCGTTGGCAAGAAAGTTATGCTGGTGCTATCCATGGTGCCTCGTAATAAACTCCTAACATCTCATTGCTAATGATACTTATGTATCATACAACACAACTCAGAGTTAGACCTGCTGCATCATCAAAAGTATAACAGAATGCAACTCTGACCTACTGTTCAAGGTGCTGTAAGTGTGCCAAGCTCTCATTTGAGCTTCAATAGTGGTATCAAATGTGCCTGTATAGTAGAGTAAAGCACCAAAATATATAGTGTTGTCAGAGTCATGAGGCAACCAATACGACACGACTGATTGTTTGTTAATTACTGACTGTAGCTTCTGAAGGTGGGTGTAGTTCATGATTCCTTACCTTGTACAGTCTCTCCTCAGGGATCTGGTCTCTGACAGGAGCGTAGTCTTGCTGTAGGTCTAATACAAATCCCAGCAGGCCACACTCTGTCTTGTTGCCCACCTGCTTAGCCAGACCTCCCTCCACATCAGGAGGCTGATGGAGAGTGAGTATGATGCAAGTTGGGATGGTAGAGAGGGAAAAATAAACAAAAATCAAAAGAATGGGATTGAAACAAAGCCACAGGAGATGAAGAAATTATTCATTTAAACACTGACAATCGAGAATTGTTAAAGTGTCTGCAAAATTCATAAAACCTGAGGATGGCATCTCAGGTTGTGAATGACTCACTAAGATCTTGGAGGTGTAGGCGCTGTTGATGGCAATAGCGTTGACTAACAGATCCAGTGTCCGGGGGTTGATCTGTCCAGGGTCTGGGATCACACGGTGGTGCACATCACCTGGATGAAACACTCTAAGGTTAATACTTATCAATAATAATCTCAGTACACTGAGCCTAAATGCTTTTTCCATGCACTCCTGTTGCTTTGTAAAAAAAAATCTGATAACATGAGTCGCCCATTACACTGACAAAATCACTACATCTCGACAAATTTTTGCAATATTTACCCTTATTGCTGTAGACTTGATCGTGAAAACAGAGAGAGAGACAAAAGGCTCCTCTGCTATCAAAGTGAAGTGTATTTCTATTGGTTTCAATGATGAGTTTTTGGGCCATAACATCTCTTGGCTAAGGAAAAGGTTTTGGAGAGTTATGCAGCGCACTACTTGCAGCATTTCAAAGAGAGATTTTTTCATCATTCAGACTGCTATTGAGCCTGTGAAAACACTTCTATAATGTGTTCTGCAGCTCTGGAGGAGCTTTATTAAGCCCGAGAAAATAACCCTGGTGATGACATCAGGTGGCGACAAAGTAACTGTCACAAACTGGAGCATTTCGTTTGAAAGACATGAGCACTTACCAGGGACAGAACATTTAATCAAGACACTATTGAGTTGTGTTATGGGAAAAGGATCCATCACATTCAGAGCCAGGAGCTCATAGTAAGGACTAAAAGTCAGAATGTCTCAGCCTCTGCTTAATCAATGTTGACCATTCTTTTGAAAATGTGTCTCCCACATTGTGCAAGTGCAGTTGTAAATTGCTGAGGCACTCCTTTTAAATTTATAAAAGGAATCCCAAAATCTGAATGTAGAAAAAGCAGCAGATGGCTGTGTTTGATCCAGTGTGGATGAACAGAAGCTGTACACATCTAGCAAAGACATCAGGGTCACCCCATCTCAAATCCTCAGATTTTTACAACAATTTCCTCCATCTCTGATTTGCTTGAATAAAATAAAAATGCTTATCTACTTTCAACACATTTTTTCACACAAGAAATTTGAGGTTGTTTGAGTTACTATCTCAGGAAATGTTAAGACAAAAATCAGAAATTTTCGCAGTTACTATCATGTTATTGATTCAGAATCTACAACACTGGACAAGTAAATCAAACTATGTTTGACTATGAATGAGTTGAAATATATATATATATCTATATATATATATATATATATATATATATATATATATATATATATATAACTCATTCATATATATATACAGCCATAGAAAGTGTCATCTTTAAACTCACACTACCAATAAAATTGATAATGCAAAAGCACCCAGTGATATTGTCTGAGCCATATGTCACAATAATACAAAACAATATAATTTTTCTATGCATTGATGTAGATTTAATGGTAATCTGAGGTACTTATGTGAACAAGACTTTAGTGGTAAATGTATTCTCATGATCATTGTGGAAACAGTTTCATAGGATCTAAGTGTATTCTCTTGCTTTGTGTTCCATTGGGAACAAATTTAATGTATATTTATCGTAACTGTTGAAGTGTTCATGTTTAAGCATCTCTTCTAACAAGTATGTGAATTCAATAAGTACAACAGATAAAAGTTCACCCTGATTCTCCAGCCAAAGTAACCTACAATAAAATTAATACAATGTCCATATTAAAAAATTTTGAGAACCACTTTGATACTGCAGAATTCTGATACACTTGGATTAGGCTGTCTTGAACTAGACATGTCCTACCTGTTTCACAATTTATGAAAGCTTCATTGTTTTGTGATCAAGTATTTCATATTAAAAAGTATTCTATATGTGTTACTTTTTAGTATTACAGCATGTGACTACATAGCAAATATCATTAGTTGACTTCTGCATTATCAATTGTTTTTGTTTATTTTTCAACTTACCCATAATCAGAGACTAGTTGATCTATGTGCCTAATATTGCAAATTCAAACAATGACACAGTAAGAAATAACAGTGACATTTCAGATTTTCATCTTTATTAGTTCCTGAGATGCTGTTATTCAAACTTAGCCTCGAATTTCAATGTGCAAACAAAATGTGCTATCTCAGAAGATCTAAAATTTCACAGATACCATTTAAAATATTCATGGTGTATGATAAAAAAACATTTCATGCAAATCAGAGATGGTTGAGCAGAAGCCCTTGGTAATTTGAGATGAAATGACAAGCAATAACTAATAACATCTACAACAACTAACACTATTTATAAAGATAAAACCAGCATATAAAACTGTGCATCATCTGCAAAACAACGGTTGCCAACATTGTAATGCTACTGACTGACAGCATGTACAAAAGAAGAATGGTTCGTTAAGCATCTGAGATAGATGAGTCCCTCCTTACCTGTAACTATAGTGCTGCAATTTTTTGAGTGGTGAAATTTTAGCAGAATTTTACTTCTATCCATTGTTTAGGTGTCACAGCATCCATTTTGGGACTGGTGGTGGAAAGAAATCAAAGGCTCTGGAAGTCCCCCAGTAAACTGAATTGGGCTTGCCTAAATCAGTTCTTTTGACAAAGAACACTTGACTTGATATTGACTTGAGGTTTATAGGAAAACTGCTAAGACTCTTAAGATGCTAAAAAATAAATCGAACACCTTGCTGGGTAGATGTTAAATTTATTCTCTGATGCAATACAGAGAAAGATAAAATCTGTCTAGTGTCTCTCTCAAAGAGAGAAACAAAATGACAGCTGAGGCACAGTAAGACAGTGAACCCAAAAGTATTTTCAGTTGGTTTGATATACACAGTTAAACTCTTTGTGAGTTTTAGATATCAATTAAGTCCAACTTTCCACAGACAAAACTCTTATTAGAAATGAGAAGCATCCCTCCAGAAGGGGCTTTCTTCACCACAACAGAACCTCTAAGGCCGCATTCTTTACTAAGAAGCCTCCTCAGACTAACTCCATGAGTCATAATGGCCTCTATTTCTGGCCATAGTCATGTAACAGACACACATGTGATTAGCTGAGAAAGTGTTAGCTGTAACCTAAGAACACATAAGCAATTTGTTTCTCTGAAAATGAGAAAAAAAACATCTACAAAACTAACTATAAATAGATCATTAGCATATAAAAAAGGTTAATCTGAGAGATAAGTGAGCTTGATGCACCTCACGACTCTTCCAATGCAGTGAGAATCCCTTCATGTTTTCATTATAGTCAATCGCAAGCAGCAAAGTGTTGGCGAAAGAGATTTTTCACGTTTCACTCACCTATGTAAGTCTGCACTACCGTCATGCGGTTGGTGGTGAGGGTGCCAGTCTTGTCGGAGCAGATGGCCGTGGCATTGCCCATGGTCTCGCAAGCATCCAGATGCCGCACAAGGTTGTTGTCTTTCATCATTTTCTACATATGAGATAGTGATGGAGAGCAGAGGGATGGTGGGGGGTGTGATAAATGATGGATTGCAGAAGAGTGGAAGGTCAGAGAAAATGTATTGTGAAGAGGTAAGGAGAGAGGGAGAATAAATTCAGGGACAGGTATGACGCTTATTTTCATTTAAACCTAGCATGAGGTACATTTACATATAAAAGGATGTCTGTTACATTGAAGCCAAATGAGTCACAATGGTTATTAGTCCTATCAGTGTCAGGTAAGTCTCTCCGTACTTCACAGTGTGTCGGATTTTTAAATCAAAGCCTGTGACGGCATTCACATGCTGGCATGTATTTTACGTCAACAAGCAGTGACTGGTTTGCCAGAGCTGAACAGCAACTGGCAGTTTGATGAGGCCAGAAAGACCGAGGAAGCATCCAAGAAAATTTTCTGATGTTCCAAAGAGAAAATTAAACTTGTTGTTCCAAGTAAGGATTACAGGCTAAAAAACAAATTTCTACACTGCACGTTTAACGCTCTGAACTCCAAACCATGTCGGCAGGTTTGAAAAGGCACGTTACTGCCAAATTCCACCATTTATGAGAGCCAGAAACTGAAAAAACAAAGATTTGTCCAACAGTCCTTGAACTACTCATCTGTGATGTGCCGTTCCAACCAAAAACTTAACCAAATCTAAGCCCAAAATCGTGATATTTCATCAAAATTGCTTGATTCTATGTGTCTTGCTGAAAGATTTGCCAAAAATAAATAGTTTTTAATAACCACACTGTAAAAAACAGAAATTCCACACTTAGCTGCAACCAACAGTAATGTGACAACCCAGATAGCAAACTATGGGTGAATCAATGTTGAACCTATGTTGAGACCTAACGTAGAAATTATACAGAAAGCGCAAGGTTGATACAATGTTGAGTCAACGTTTGCTTACATAGATTACATAGATTACATGTTTGCAAACATAGATTCAACATTAATTAAACATTGACCTGTCAAACATTTTAATTAAACCAAAATACAATGTTGATTCAACGGCATCTTTTAAACACAAATTTCAATGTTGACAAAATGTTGTTGAATCAACGTTGATCCAACCATCAATCTTCAACCGTAATCACAATTCAACCTTCTTAACCCTAATTCAACATTGATTTAACATCTTTTGCTATTTGGGTAAAGTGTGATTTATGGTTGAAAAGCAAACGTTGACTCAACATTTTATCAACTTTGTGCTTTCTGTATAATTTCTACGTTAGGTCTCAACATAGATTCAACATTGATTCACCCATAGTTTGCTATCTGGGAATGGAGTAGTAACACCATCAACAGTATGTAAAGCCATCACTGGTTACACCCGTTAGTGCTTGGAAAAAATGTTTGGACATGTTGATTTCAGGTTTTTTCAATTCAAAACAATTAGTAAAAAAGGCATAACATTTGTTTATTTTTCTAGTTTTTATGATTTATGGCAATATAACTGCATCACACTGCACAAAAAACATGTTTGAGTTTCTTCTAATTCAAGCCAAAGTTGTGTGGTTCCCACATCAGTGCAGGACTTCATATTGGAAAGAAAAATTAGTCCAGAGTGAGCACAAATGTAACAGGAACAAAAAAAAACATCCAGAAACTCATTGGGGCTCAGACAGTTATGATATTTTTGCAGGAAACTTTGCAGTGTTCATAACTTCCCCAAAGATCAACCGGATAACGTGTTGCAGCAGCCAAATGGTATACAGTACATATATGAAGAAAAATCTATTTTGATACATAACACAAAGATATAATGTAACGTTTTTAATTAACTGCTATTTTCATTGAATATTTTTAGGGTTTGAAAATGAGTTTGGACACCAAAATCTTTGTTGAAACTAGATGCACACTCTGATTAGGAACCTGAATCACATTAATTTGTAAAGTAAAAATCAGCCATTTCCAGCTACAATAGCCTTTTACCACATTAACAATGTCTGGACTGTATTTCTGGTTAATGTAATATTATTTTTATTGAGAAAATAGCTTTTCTTTCAAAAACAAGGACATTTCTAAGTGATCCCAAACATTTGAACGGTAGTGTATTTAGTTTCAATGTTTAATTGTGCCTATGATCGATAAGTGGAGTTCCACAGGGCTCAGTCCTAAATCCTCTACTGTTTTCATTCACTCATTTTATCCAAAAATAATATCAACTCTTCTAATTATGCTGACAACACCCAGATTTACTTTGCTTTGTCACCAAGCAACCAAACTCCCCTCAACTAACTCTACAAGGACGCTGAACAAATAAATGATTGAATGTGACATTTTTAAAGCTACATGTCAACACAGCTCAAATTATCTCTGAGAACTTGGACTCAAACTTACAAACTTTGATTCTACTACCTTACACAGCAAGAATCAGAGGATTTCAGTAGTTAATCCATGCTTTTCATTTCTAGTAGGTTTTATTGCTATAATGGTTTTTATCTCAAGTTTCCCACCAAAAAATTCCACTGCTTGTGGAGTTATGGTTAAGATAAAGAAAAGTGAACACTTCACAGCAGTTCTCAAGTCTTAGTCTGACTTCCACTGCATCAAAGACAGGAGTTGAAAGAAATCTCATGCTGCTCCCAGTGGACCAAACTTCCAGAAGATGTTAGGTTTGCTTTCACTTTGACAACCAGGTTAAAACTTTTATGTTCAACGCTGCCTCAGACTGAACATTAAGTACTTATCATGAACCATCTTGCCCTTCTGTCCATATTTATATCATGTTCTTATTTTTAGATTCCATGTTAATGTTCTTCATGTTTTAATTCTCCAAAGCACTTTCTGTGAGTTTTTTCCTGCTTTCACTTTTTTCCGCACTGTGCGCTCCTTTCTTTTTTAACCACCATTTCTTTGATTATTCCTTTCACAAAAATTGACAAAAATCTGGAACCAACATGTAGATTTTGCACAAAACACACTCGAAAATAAGGTAACTGTAAACTATACATATTTAACCATTTACATTTTCAATTTTTTCAATCAAAATCAAGCGCATTATGTTTAATTTAATAAGTAGAGACACATGATGAAATTGCAGGTCTTAAAACACATGGAAAAAAGCCTGTATTTATGTACATTTTATTTGAATCTAGCAAATGCATTGTATGAAATTTAACATCAGGTGTCTCATAATAATGGTAGTCAAAATAAAACAAAAAATAACTTCAAGTTCTAAACTTACATTTAGTTTTATGGCTAACAAATGTTGTAGGCTATTCGCATTATATATTACTACAAATTACATTACCTCCTTGTCTCAGATTTTTGGTCAATTTCTAGTGTCTTTTTGCAAGATTAGGAGTCAAATAAATGTGAAGGTTCAAAGAAAAGTTCAACTTCATGTAAAATACTCTCATTTGATTTCTTGTTTCTACACAATTAATACTCAGCTTCTGCAAAGAGACTCAAAATGTTAAACTATTCCTTTTGTGTTTTATAAACCTGAAAAAACATGCAAGAACCGTATTGACGGAGGGTTTTAAAGAGCTAGCTACTGTCTGCACATCCATGTGATTATTTTGTTGTTAAAAGTCAATATATGCAGCTTCTATGGTGGTTTTTGCACACAGTGCGATACTAGTTGAAGAGCCGACAGCTCCTACATGTCTTATTGTTTATTAAAGAGATCTGGTGGGTTTACCTTGACAGAATAAGCCAGAGAGATGGTGACAGCGAGCGGTAAACCCTCGGGGACGGCCACCACCAGCACAGTGACTCCAATGATGAAGAACTTGACGAAGTACTGGATGTAAACCGGAGTGCACTCTGTCATCCATGTGCGACCTACAACACAAACCAGAAGCTCAGAAGCTCTAAAATTTCAACAGATATCATTTAAAATATTTATAGTTTGTGATAAAGAAAAAAACTTTCAAGCAAATCAGAGATGGTTGAGCAGAAGGCCCCTGATGATTTGAGATGAAATGACAAGCAATAACTAATAACATCTACTGTACAACAACTGACACTATTTATAAAGATAAAACCAGCATATAAAACTGTGCATCATCTGTGAAACAACGGTTGCCAACACTGTAATGCTACTGATTGAGAGCATGTTAAAAAAAACATAGAAGGATGGTTCTTTGAGGTTTTGTTAAGCGTCTGAGATAGACGAGTCCCTCCTTACCTGTAACAATGATGCTGCACTTTTTTGAGTGGTGAAATTTTAGAATTAAAATTAGAACTTTTTTTGAATTGGGAATTGTGGTGGGAAAAAAAATGAAAGCCTCAGGAAGTCCCTCAGTAAACTGAACTAGTCTGGCCTAAGTCAGTTCTTTTCACAAAGAACACACTTGAAGTAGCAGGTTTGTGGGAAAACTGCTATGGCTCTTAACATGCTACAAAATAAATCATGTTTTAAAGCCAAACAAACGTACTGCTTGAAAGTCATCATCAGCAGAGTGGTAAATATTTAATGTAAGACAGGAATGAGTAAAACAGAGACGTGACGAGAAGCTGTACAAACCTTCAACGACAAATGTGTTGATGACAAAGTACAGCACCAGAATGATGACGGTGATGGCCGACATCACCAAACCTGTGAGAAAACAGAGACAATTCATCAGAGTCTTTCAGTAAAACCCATTCTGAATTGTATTACAACACATAAAAAACCACATCATCACTCATTCCACTGCTTTACCTGCACAATCTCATTCCGTCACAGTTTATAGTACTCGAGAACAACACCTTCATCTGTTTTTGAGTGCTAAAAAATGGACTCTTCACACCTGATGTGCCAAGCTTCACACGACATCCCATAATTTATTCCTCGTATTCAAGAGGAGCTCAGATTCAGAAAGATGTGCGTCACTGCAACAATTAATTCTGAGTGTAGGAGCTTCCTGCTAACAGAGCAGGAAACGGGGGAGACTGTTGTGTACCTGCTTTGCCGATCTGAACGGCCAGTTTGGTGAGCTTGCCCTGCAGGACGCTCTTCTCTTTCTTCGGAACATTGGTCTTCTTCTTCTCTCGGTCCTCCACTTCGCCTCCCTCTGCACTCTTCAGGGGTTGCATCTCCATGGCAACACCCCCATCCGTTTTCTTGGCTGAAAAACACAGAAACAAATTTTAAAAAACAACAACAAAAAAAAATATTTACACCCTCCCTGGCGCTGCACCTGAGCCCCATTGTTCTAACAGTTTATTCTGGATCAGAACAATCTAGATTTTGAAATCCCATGTTTTACTGCCCAGGATCAGGTAATCTATTTTATGTTTGTGTTGGGTTTTCCAGCAAACTTGATAAAGATTAAAAAATCCAGATCATTTGGGTCACTTTAGGTGTTTTTCTATTCTATTCTGAATTTCTTTTAAACACACAGCAGGTAAATAAAACAAACATATATAATATTCATTCAGCATTCATGAAGACATATCTTAAATCAAGAAGAAAGAAGAGTTTTTATTGCTGATCATGTCAATATAGTTAATATACAGTAATAAATGACCCCTACAATTATTTGTATTAAATATACCTTCATTTTTCCAAGTGCCCACGGGTGATAGCAGCACTAGAATAAAACCATGGCTCTACATACTATAAATATTTTACTACTTACATTTTACATGTCTTTCCATACCATCTCCTATCTGCTCTGTGTAAACACTGCTTGGAGTTCAGCCCAAAAGTCCCTGAATTTATGTCATGCGATTGTCAGTCGCAGTTTAAGATAATAATAGCTTAATGTTTGCATCAATAAGCGTAAATTTTTTTGGTATTTTACAGAATCTGTTCATAGCGAATAATTCTTTTTATATATTTTTTTAAAATGACATATGTTTAATAAAGGGATTTTGTTTAAATATCATGATTTAAAGCCTAAATTTGGTTAATTTTACCAATGGAACAGCATGTCAGAGATGACTAGTTTAAAGACCATCAGAATATGAAGAATCCAACCATTTTTTTCTGTTTACAGTTTTTGGATCTGATAATTAGTGTAATTTTGGTGTGTTTTTTAAATGATAGGCTACATTTTAAATCTGCTCGATGTTTTTGGGGTACGGAGGGTTAATAGGAAGGATAACGTTTAATTTATCTACTTTATCACTGTAACAGTGACACAAATAAAGTGCAATATTTATACAAATGTACATAACTAATGATGCAAATGTTTTACTTGAACAATTTTAAAGTTCTGCTACATTTCGTTTTTCGCATCTCAGGCATCTCAGTTCTACTAAAAAGTTTAATTCAGATCGACTGGACTACGCCATGCAATATGATATTTCTTTTGAACAACCCACTTTTTAAGATTTGCCCAAATTTTTGCCTCAATTGCGGTAATTTTGGCTCTCTTTTTTGTATCTCTCTGTGGTCATTTTTTGTGGTTGTGTTGCATTAGTCAGTGCTGCTTTCAGATCAAGGTTGTATTTTTCGTCTCTTTGTGGTTCAGCTCTTTTGTCTCTGTGGTAACTTTTTGTCTCTTAGATATTTTGTGTTTTTGTGGTTGTTTTATGTCTATGTGGACATTTTGTGTCTTTTTAAGGACATTTTGCATCTGTTTACAGCCATTTTGTGTGTCTTTGTGGTTGTTTTGCCTCCATTTGAGGTTGTCTTGTGTCCCTTAATGATGTTTTTGCAACCCTCTGTGGTCTTCCTTTGTGGTTGTGTTGAATCAGTTGGTGCTGATTGAGGTTGCTTTTTTAATTTTTTAGTGATTAATCGCTGTCTTCATTTTCTGATTCTGTTTATAGTCCTTTTGTGTCTCTTAGTGATCATTTTATGTTCATTTCTAGTCATTTTTGGTCTCTTTGTGCTCATTTTGTGTCTCTCTGTGGTCGCCTTCTCTCAATTTGTGTCTGACGAGATTCCTGAAACCCTGTAGATGGAGAAAGCACATCGTACAAACCAAACCAAGAAATGTTTTACCTTTGTTCTGATTGTTCTCCACTGCTCCATCGGGTTGTTTTCCTGAGAGAAAGGTAGCATGAGTTAGATTAGAGGTAGAATTCACGAATTTATGAAAAGAAGTCCTATAAAAGTTAATATTTTCAATTTGGGAAGAGCCACACACTTCCAGAAACAGGAAAATCACACAAAAACGATACTAAAGGGAAGAGTTATAAAGGTGCACACATGTTTATACACTGGATCAGGAGACTGAGAGACATTTTTCAATGCATAAGTCTAATCAGAGGTCACTTTCACTGCACTGTGGGGTCCATTAATGGGCGAGGAAAAGAAGTAAGGGGTCGGCAACATTATGCTCACATACCATTGGTGACTGTGCTGTAACTGGCATCTGCAGGGATGAGTAACTGAGTACTGTCCTCTGTTTGGGAGGGAATGTGTGAAGGGAGGAAGGTTTTGGAGGGGGCACATGAGGAGATTTGGCAAAAAAAGAGGGAGGAAAACAAAAGAAGAATAATTGCACGCACGGCTTCTTGTAACAGAATATTGTTTTTTTATGTTGCTGAGATGAAGGAAAAAAAGCCTCCAAATGAGAAGACAGATAAAAGAGAAAGCAAACCAACATTGCACGAGGAAAAACTAACAAGTTATGGCATTTTGTAGAAGTCTCATGAATAATGTATCAGCTCCAGTAAATGACTGTCTGAACGATCCAACCCGCGGAGGCTCTGAGTGCAAAACACAAGGACGACAAGCGGCATTTCTTTCCCAAAACGAGCTAATCTGTTCCCAGAATGGTGTTTTTGTTGTCCTTTTTTGACAACAATCCCACTTGCGTTCCCATGCAGAAGAAGTGAGATGAAAGCTCGGGTAATGACGTTAACCTTAAGTGCTTCGGAAAGTGTGAGCAGCTCCTTGTTGTCTGCAGCTCTGCTCTGACTGCAGCGCGCCTCCGAAACAAATTTAAAGCGCAGACTAATGCTTGGTGCGTCGACCAACCGACACTCTTCCCTGAATCTCTCCGGCCTGCCTCGCTCTCCCCTCTGCTCTTTCAATAATTGATTCAATCTGCAGCCTCCATCTCTCTCTCTCAGATTAAGGGAAGGGAAAAGGGGTGGAGAGAGCGGCGAGGAAAGAGGACACAAACAGTGGCGTAAACAAGAGCCCAGGTGACGGAATTAGAGGGGAAAGAGGGCCATGAGAACATGAGGGAATAGAGCAGGACGGAGAGGATGTGGGCTGAATTATCTATAAGGTTAAACTGGTGTGTTTCCTGCTGAAGCTCTTATCAGAAATCAGTTTGACTGCACACACACGGACACACACACACACACACGCTGCAGTGTGTGAGCAGAGACGGATTATGAAACAAGGGGCCCCTGGGCACAGACATGTAACAGCCACCACCACCACCCTGCCCCGCACGAAAATTTAAAAAAAGACCCCCAGAGTGATGCCAAACAACGGCAGCGCCATCGCTCAGAGTTCCCAGATTGTGCTTTATGTTTTTGTGTGTCTTGGTGTGGTTGTTTTGTCTCGATTTCTGGTCGTTTCGTCTCTCTTTTTGCATCTCTCTGTGGTCTTTCTTTGCAGTTGTGTTGCATCAGTTGGTGCTGTTTTGAGATCGAGTTTGTTCTTCATCTCTTTGTGGTGCATCTCTGTGGTCATTTTGTGTCTTTTTGTGGACATTTTGCGTTTATTTGTAGTCTTTTTGTTTTTCTTTGTGGCCGTTTTTTGTCTGTGGACATTTTGTTTCAATTGTCATTATTATTTGTCTCTTTGTGGCCTTCTTCTGTCTATTTGTTGTCATTTGTGTATCTTGTGGTTGTTTTTTGACTCTTTGCGGACATCTTACATTC
Source organism: Acanthochromis polyacanthus (assembly GCF_021347895.1). Lineage (NCBI taxonomy): Eukaryota > Metazoa > Chordata > Actinopteri > Pomacentridae > Acanthochromis > Acanthochromis polyacanthus. The sequence goes on from NC_067118.1 coordinate 8,678,136, forward strand.
TTTTACAGTCATTTTGTGTCTTTGTGATCGTTTTGTCTCAATTTGTGCTCATTTTGACTCTTTTTGCAATTCTCTGTGGTGATTCTTTGCGGTTGTGTTGCATCAGTTGGTGCTTTTGTGCGACCATTGTTATTTTTCATCTATTTGTGGTGCATCTCTGTAGTCATTTCATCTCTTTGTGGTATTTTTATATTTCTTTGTAGACATTTTGTGTCTTTTTGTGGTTGTTGTATGTCTCTGGGTGGACATTTTGTGTCTTTTGGTGGTCATTTTGAGTCTCTCTGTTAACTTTATGGCCCTTTTTGCATCCCTCTGGAGACATTTTGCATACGATTATGGTTCATCATTTTGTGTCTCTTTGTGGTCTTTGTGTCTATTTGGAGTCTTTTTGTGTTTATTTGTGGTCATTTTTGTCTCTGTTGACATTTGGTGTCTTTTGTGTTCTTCTCATCTTTTTATATTCATGTTGCATCTTTCTGTGATCATTTTGTTTCCATTTTTAGTCATTTTTTGGTCTCTTTTTAGCCTTTTTCTGTCTATTTGTTGTCATTTTGCGTCTCTTGTGGTGATTTTCTGTCTCTTTGTACACATTTTGAATCCTTTATAGTCATTTTGTGTTTCTATATCAACATTTTGTGTCTGTGATCATTTTGTCCCAATTTATGACCATTTTGCCTCTCTTTTTGCAACTCTGTGGACCTTCTTTGCAGTTGCGTTGCATCAGTTAGTGCTGTTTTGAGATCGAGGTTGTTTTTCCATCTGTCTGTGTTCATCTCTGCGGTCATTTTCTGTCTCTTTGCTGTTGTTTTGTCTCAATTTGTGGTCATCGTGTCTCTCTTAATGGTAATTTTGCGGTTGTGTTCATCAGTTGGTGCTGTTATGAGACCGAGGTTGTTCTTCATCTCTTTGTCGTGCATCTCTGTAGTCACTCTGTGCCTCTCTATGGACACTTTGTGTATATTTGTATTCTTTTAGTGTTTCTTTGTTGTCGTCTCTTGCCTCTGTGGGTATTTTGTGTCTTTTTATGATTGTTTTGTGTCTCTTTGTGGTCATTCTGTTTCCATTTGTAGGTATTTTTTGGTCCCTTTGTGGCCCTTTTCTGTTTATTTGTTGTCATTTTGTGTCTATTGTGGTCATTTTTTGCCTCTTTGCAGACATTTTGCATCCTTTTATAGTCATTATGTGTTTCTTTGTAGTCATTTAGTGTCTCTGTGATCATTTTGCCTCTCTTTCTGCAACTCTGTGTGCATTCTCTGCGGTTGTGTTGCATCAGTTGGTGCTGTTCTGAGACTGATTTTGTTTTTCATCTTTTTGTGTTGCATATCACTGTGGTCATTTTATGTGTTGTTGTGTCTTTCTGCTTGTTTTGTGTCTCTTTGTGGTCATTTTGTGTCTCACTGTGGTCATTTTGCCTCTCTGTGTGTCTATCTATAGCCATTTTGTTTCTCTATGTCGTCGTATTGTGTCAAGGTTGTCTTGTGTGTCTGTTGTTATTTTGTGTCATTCTGTGTCTTGATGGGTTTTGTTGTGTATGTTTGTGGTCACTTTGTCTCTATTTGTGGTAGCTTTGTGTCTTTATGCCTTTGTTTTGTGTCTCTTTGTAGAAATTTTGTGTTAACATAAATTTTGTGTCACTTTATGGTCACAAAGTGGTGTTTATAGTCATTTTAAGTCTCTTAGTTTCTTGTCTTTGTGGTTGCGGTTGTGACTGTGGTTGTGTCATCACTCTGTGGAGATTTTGTGTCTGTAGAAATTATGTGTCTTCTTGTGATCTTTTTGTGTGCTTTTATAGTTGTTTTGTGTTTTTGTGGAATTGTGTCTGTGGTCATTTCATGTTTCTTTGTGAACTTTTTGTGTCCGTTGCTGTTTTGTGCCTTATGTTTCCTTGTGGTCGTTATGTATCTCTCTGTGGTACTTTTTGATCATTTGTGTCTCTGTGATCAGTTTATAATTCTTGATGACATTTTTGTGTCTCCTTGTGGTACTATTGTTTCTCTTTACCCAGAGGGCCCGTTCAGTAATCCATCCAGGTGTGTACATACTTACCAACTGAGTTCAGGGCAGTTTGAAGGATTCATACATGGGAAAGGTAAAAATATATGAGAGAGAGTTTTCTTAAGCATCTGCTAATGTCCTCTACTGGTTTGCATAAATCAAGAGCAAACCTTTATACATAGGTATCACTGAGTATCAGCTTAGTTTATTTTCCTTTGCAAGCAGATCCAACAACTGAGAAGATGAAATGAATCTTTCTCTCATTGCAGTTTGTAGAAATTCAGTGTTTCCACCGGCTCTCTTACCTTTCTTCTCTTTGCCGTCTTCCTCCACCTCTCCGGCTCCCAGCAGGGTGAAGATGATGCCTGTCTGTGAGTTGACACCTACAGCTGTCACCAGCATCCGACCAGATCCCTCCATCACATGGGTACCTGAGCATCCAAACACAGTAAACCAGATTAGCAGATGTAAAGTGGCTCGCTTAAATGGTCAAAAAAATGGTTGATCCTGCAAATATTTGTAATGGTCTTTCAAACACGACACACAATAGATGGTCTGAGCTGCCCTCGCCAGTTGGTTGTAGATTTGGATTGTGAAACTTAGAGACTTGAGTTAGACTGGAGTCACAAAAATGAGGACTTGCTACTCCACTTGGACTTGTTTTGCTCTGAGAATTGACTTATTTGAGACCTGAAGGCAAAAAGCTGAGGAGACTTGACTTGGTGACCCATAAATATTGAAAAATGCAATATTGTGAGTAGTTTTTTCCTTCTGGAGTTCTGCCAAACGTTCATTAATAATAAATAACATAGCGTCTTGGTCGTCCGATGCACACTTTAAATTGCAGCTGCTGGAACCAGAATAACATGGAGAAAGCTCTGGATTCAGTCTTGGATCTGACCACCTCACCGATTTAGGTTAGCATATTCAGTCCCAGAAATTATTCACATTCAACTCCAGAGAAAAATGCAAAGATTCCAAATGCTCCACTTTGTCCACCAGGCACTTTCTAACTTCTGCAACTTACCAGAACCTTTTCACAGAGAACTGGTGGCTGTGATGGACGTGGAGACACTGACCAAAACAATCTCATCTCTGTAGTCACTTTATGTCTCTCTGTGGCTGTTTTCAGTCATTTTGTGTCTCTTTGTGGTATTTTTTTTGTCTTAGTGGTCATTTTGTCACACTATTGTGGGTTTTTGTGTCTCTTAGTGGTCATTTTGTGTCCATTTGTAGTAATTTTATGTCTTTGTGGTAATATTGTGTCTGTTTATAGTCATGCCGTGTCTCTTTGTGGTCTTTTTGCCTTACTTTGTGGGTGTTTTGAGTCTCTTTGTAATCATTTTGTGTCTCTTTGTGGTCATATTGTGTCTATTTATCGTCATTTTGTGTCTCTCTGTGGTCGTATTTTGTCTCTTTGCAAGCAAAGTATATTATGTACCCAGTATAAAATACAGAAATGTGGATAATGTATACTATCGTTCAAAAGTTTGGGGTCACCTGGACAAATTCATGTTTTCCACTTCACACTTTTATTCATGTGCTAACATAAATGGACAAAGGTTTTTTTTAATCATCAATTAGCCTTTCCACACCATTAGCTAACACAATGTAGCATTAGAACACAGGAGTGATGGTTGCTGGAAATGTTCCTCTGTACCCCATGTAGATATTCCAATAAAAATCAGCCGTTTCCAGCTAGAATAGTCATTTACCACATTAACAATGTCGAGACTGTATTTCTGATTGATTCAATGTTTTCTTCATTGGAAAGAAATGTTTTCTTTCAAAAATAAGGACCACAAACTTTTGAACAGTAGTGTATTTTGTCTCAAAGGGTAATTGTGCCTGTGAGCAATATGTGGAGTTCCACAGGGCTCAATACTAAATCCTCTACTGTTTTCATTCAGTTGTGTTATCCAGAAATAATAAAACCAACTCTTCTAACTATGCTGACAACACCCAGATTTACTTCACTTTGTATGGTAGTGTATTTACCAAGTTAACACTGATTTGAACCAACACCTCTCTGTTCCAACAAGAAGGGAACATTTTCAACTTCACAAAAGTAGTACTGTACTTATTACACTGCAAATGTAAGGTATTTAATTGCATTCTCAGGTTTTTCTGCTTAGACAATCTCTACACAACAGTCTATTGGTCTATATATGATGACATTTTAGCCAAAATGTTATTGTACACGGGTGCAGAGAATACTACGCAGATTGTAAAGCCCCCTGAGGTCTATACAAATAAAGTTGATTTTGACCTGACTACACATGAATGCCAGGGTGGGGGAGAACAAAAAAATTTTTTAAATTGTGAAAACAAACCTGAGAGCAGCATGGGGTCCTTCTCCACAGATTTGCGTACATGGTCAGACTCTCCTGTGAGGGAGCTCTCATCTATCTTCAGATCGTTGCCTTGGATCAGGATCCCATCAGCTGGCAACAGATCACCTGAACACAGATGTGCACGGATCAGGGTTAACACCTGTTTATACCACTACATATCACAGAATCAAGGTATGGAAGGAAAGCTCATCGTGGTGGGAAACAGGCTAAGAAGATTGATGTTGCTCTCATGTATGTGTGTGTGCTATACTATTGGCAAGCTATTAGCTTAGCTTAGCATGAAGCAATGGGAACCAGAAAACATCTTGCAACGGCATTATGACTTTCTAGTCCATTAGTATTTGGGAGTTGTTGCTAAAATAGGGGTCAGACCTCACCTGTCTTTGAACTTTACCATTATTTAAACAGGTGAAGAGGAAGTTTAACATATCCAAGCTTTCTTTGTGTCCATCTGCTTATGAACACCTAAAACTCAAAATATCCATTTCTCAAACTAACAACAAATCTTTCTTTATATACCAATTCAGACATTTATATGCTTCTAGACTTTCTGTAGAGACATTTTAAAGTGATTAATCTTTCAAGAACATGGTTTCTACAGATTCTTAACCAGTAGGAGTCACAGAAAGCAATATTTCTTTCCTGTGATATTCCTCTAGCAGCTCCGATAACTTCTTTAGAGTTGACTTTATCCAAACTCCTCCAAACTCAGTCTCTTTTTGGTCCAGAAAATTTCTCTGCTGTAATTGTGAAAGTACATTGACGATGTTATCTGCTTCGAACTCTGAGTGCATTTAAATAAAAACAGGCATTTTCACGTGTCATATGACTTCTTTTCTGCACAAAATGGACCAATCCTGTGCCGCCTGCTTCATTTAAAGGTTTATGTTAATTTCGAGCTACAAGGAATACAAACATTTAAGACGATACAAACCGCTGCAACTGCAGATGATGCAATACAAGAAGGTCTGTCAGTAAACTATTAACTGCATGGTAGTATATTTATTTGATATCAGTGTGGCTGATTTTGCATACTAGAGCTGTTAAACTTCATACATTTAAACATGATACTACAGAAGTGCATTTAAGTCTCTGTCCAATAATGAAGTATATCGCTTCAGTTTTAAGCATAAAGACAAAAAAAGCCACTTTGTCTACAGATTAAGAAAAAAACTATTAATATATTGTTCATTAGGAACACTGAGAGGTGTTGGTAGACTGATATTGTTTAGAGACAGTCAGTCTAGACTGAATATGCAATAAAGGTAATTTAATTCTTCTCAGTCAAAAAAAGGGCCTTTCAGATATACACAACTGTCATTTCATATTTCCGTGTTGTCACTCATTCCGGAACAAATAACAAATCTGTGTATCGGGTTTCTTATTACAGATATATTCACAATGTCTGCAGCTGAATTATGACTAGTTTCAACTTTAATTCCCCTCTGTTCAACTAATGTATCATTTTTCCTTATAGATATATCAAATTAAGTTTGAACAAGTCTAAATCTCCCAAGTGAAAATGTAATCACAGTTATCTTAAATTTGAATTTTGACTCCAAACAGACGTCTGTAGCTGCATGAGTAGTTCTACTCGGACATAATGTGCCACTGGAACTGTAACCGTACATGACCAGCTGTTTGAGTGCTGTGCCAGAGCAGCCGGAGGCCAAAGTTCTAATCAAGTTCAACTACAAATCTCTGATTAACAAAGCGTCTCATGAATTCTGTCGATTTTGTGACATTATTGCAATGATTTTATCCGCCATAGCAGCTGCCATTGCTTTTATTAGACCTGTTCGAACAATCTGAACAGGCCGTAATGACATTCGAGGTATCTACATTTACTATTTTGACAGTTATTTTTACTGAATTACAGATTTCTAGTGTAAATATCATGGATACAATTCTGACCAGTCACAGTACAATAATGACTAGTCAAAATGATGTTGCCAATACCTGTAATTTTAATTCCAGACAATAAAACTTAATTATTAGATGCTTAAACAGCTTGTTTCCAGTCTTTAGGCTAAGTTACATAATTCTGTGCTAATTCTAGCTTAATATTCAGAATACAGACATGACAGTACTATCAAACTTCCCATCCAGACTCTCGCTGGACGCATTTTTACTCTGTCAAGGAATGATTTATGTGACAATCGTCGTACGTTTGTCCGTCTGTTAGTCTGTCTGTGCACAACATTACATTACATTACATTATGGGTTGGACCAGTGGATTTGGATGAAATTTTCAGGGAAGGTCAAAAATGATACAAGGACCAAGTGATTAGATTTTGGCAGTGATGCGGCTTATAGTCCAGATCGACAGAATTGTTAAAGATTTCTGTATCATTGCAAGATAGCGGCACGGCGTCACTGTAACTTTGACAACAAGTGAACATTACATCACCTGTCTGTTGATAATCACATGATTGTGATCCTACTACAAATCCATCGCTGTGGATTTATCGGGACTTATCTGTCGGAAATCATACAATGACTCAGCAGCCGTGGTGAAGTACTCCGCTCCCTGGGTGCTTTTCCTGTTTGTCAACGCAAACAGTTAATTTATTTGTCTCTTCACTTCTTGAGTCAACACTCAATAATGTGCAATAACACATTTTATTTTTGTTAAGCTTGTATTTTTTCTACTAATGTTAATATTTTTAGGACATAGTCTTCTACTCATGTCTATCTATATGATTTCTGTACTCTTTTTACTTCTAAGTCTTTAAATAGGAGCAGCTGTAACGTAAGCAATTTTCCCTCAGGGATCAATAAAACATTTCTAACTCTCAGGGATAAATGGGGAAAAAAAGCTATTTCCCAAAAGTATTCCCTTAAAAACATGTAATAAGTTTGATGTATTGCAGTTTTGTTAAATGGTTTTGATGCAGAGCCGGAAAAAAACTAGACCGGAATCGTGATTTGATAATTTTGTCCCACACATGTAGGCGGACACCAGTCAAATGAAGACTCTCATTCACTTTGATTCGATATTAAAGTTTCTATAGGAGGCATTTGTTGAAATACTTATGCAACATATGACTCATGTGAGAAGAACTGTGGCATTTATATTTAGATCTTCTCCAGGGTGTACAAATGATTACAAAATGCAGAAAAAAACATATATTGATTAATGAATAGTGACAGTATAGAGTGAAAGTTGCTGGTTTTTTATTCAGTGGGAGTCTTTTTTATTCAGTGGGAGTCGGTGAAAGTTTCTTTACCGTATTTGACCTGAGCCAGGTCGCCCACCACCATGTCAGCCACAGGTATCTGGATGACGTTTCCTTTCCGCACGACGGTGAACTTCTGTTCCTGCTCGATCCGACTCTGCAGACCGCGGAACTGCTTCTCTTTGGACCAGTCATTAAACGCCGTCACGAGGACGACGCACACAACAGAGAGCAAGATAGCTGCACCCTCGATCCAGCCGGCGTCGGCCTCGCCTTCATCTTCTGCGCCCCCTGACACATTCCCGCAAGCTGAAGAGAAGTGAAGGGGTAGATGTTTGGTTAGAGACTTTGTTAATGACACATTCAAGTACCAGCTGGTTTCCATAAATGATGAAATGTAAGAAGGTTCCGCATGGTGGAAATATATTTCCACTGAGTTTTGTGGTTGGAGGTGTAAGCTAAATCTTGTTATGGTACAGTATAGTCCAAAAGTTTGGGGTCACCCAGACATTTCCATGTTTTCCATGAAAACGCAAAATGTCTCTATAATCTTACCAAATGTTCTGTTATTGGCTGCAAGCATGAACACAACAGTCTTCATGTACAACCAGCATCTGAGGAACTATAAATTTCAGTGGATTTCAGTGATTATTGATGACAATGTCACCACAAAAACAGGGAAGCCTTAGTGCTAGCATGCTGTGCAGGCAATGCGGCTAATGTTGCCATTAGCTTTGATGGTATGGCTTCAGATCAGAACTCTACGGAGACTATAAAGCTGAGGTACATTCAGCGGTGAAACTTTAATTTGAAATTAATAAACAAGGACCAGGTGGGTTCCTGTGTTTTCATGTCATCAAATGCTTAAGTGCAACTTAAAATTACTCAGTGTTTATATCTGTTAGCTTCTCTCCTGCTCTTTGTACTCACATAACTTGCATTTTAACACAGCAGAATTCCCAACAAATAGATTCTAATTTACGTATTTTTCTGTTTCTGTTGCTACACAACAGAACTGATGAGAACAGTGATTGAAATGCAGCCCATTAAAGCTACATATAACCCACCTCAGAATCATTTACAAGCTGTGCTCTGCACCACTGATATAAAAACCACAACATGGGTTAAAAACAAGAGCTGTGTGATGAAATTTGCAATACTTCAATGTAAAATGAATGCTTGGAGGGAAAGTTAGAAGTGATAAAAAGTCCTGGTCTCTAACATTGTACGGCTATCTGTTTTGGTCTGTCAATCACAGACACAAAGAGAGTTTTCTTCCTGAACAGACACTGAATCAGCCAGTTTAGAACAGAACTTAAACCGGGGATTATACAGTCATGATGAAATTAATCATCTTCATTATGTTTCAAGCTGAAAACCTGTAAGACACACAAAGAGTATATTCGCAAAAACAGATAACTCCGTTTTGATAATCTTTCAGAAAACTTTTTTTAATTGTTTACTTGAGATAATATCAATCAAACTGAAGTTGAGTGAATTTGATTCAGTAAAAACTACATGACAAAATAGAGAAAAAATAAATTATTAGTGTTATTATTATCTCAAGTAAACAATAAAAAAAAGAGTTTTCTGAAAATTTATAAAACAGGGTTACTTGTTTTTGCAAATGAACTCTTCATATTCTGGTCACATGTGAGACTTTCATTAATTTCCTAAAAAAATAGGCTAAATATGGGATATGGGATTTAGTGGGACATATATAAATAAAAGGCTGATTCGCTACCAGTAATTTAAGATGGTAGACATCAGAACTTCCTGATTCCTTTTGCTGTGTCACAGTGATGCATTTAGCTGTAAGAACAAAGAAACTATATGGTGTAGGCTTGCTTTGAACAAGAGTTAGTGCTTATTGTCATATCATTTTCTGCCATTCTCAGATTTACAAAATGTTTGCATGAATAAAATTGAATGAAATATTCATGACACAATATAGTTTCCATGTGCTGCACTTAACTAGATTGCACTGTGAGGTTATAGACTGAGCCCATATTTTCATCCACTGTTCGCTTGGTCGACTTCCACTCTATCATGTACGCTCACCGTGGTAAACAGACCCAGAAAGCTAATGGTAACATCGGTATAACCTTTTCACTTGCTTTCACTTCAGCTTTTGTCTCTTGTATTTGTGTGCTTCTATTTTTTCTTCCTTTATCCATGAAACCAAGGAAGTTGATTAGATAATTACATAGAAGTTCTTTCTGATTTGTGCAAACAACAAGAAAATGAACAGTGTGGTATTTAGCCTAATTAGGATAATCAACAATAAACTCTGCCTTCTAAGATTAGTCTCCCACATGAGGGTTTTTTTGATGACTATAACTGAAGCAGCATCAGTAAAACTTCTTTCTTGGCGCTAAAAAAACACGCTTCAAAGTGAGATGATGGCAAACTTGGCCTTCTTTTCTGTGCACTTTCTGCACTTAACTTACCAAACAGAATATATTTGAAGTGAGGCTCTACCGCGTTAAAAAGAAGTAAACTTGGCTCTGTTCAGTACACTATATGTGATTTTGCTGCTATTCTTGGTCTCCTTGGAACTCATCAAATTTCTGAAATACTGTCTTCTTGAACCAGTTTGTTAACTTGAACTTTTCCTTACTTGTGCAATTATCATGCTGCATTTCAGCATTTTACATGATCTCAATGTGTGCAAATCAAGCTAAGTAAACTAGCAATAAACAAACAGTACATTTTTGTTGCTTTGGCCTTAAGGCTCATGCGATTTGTCACATATAATCGCAAACAATTTAAAAACTAGTGCACCCAATGTGCACCCATTAGTACTTCAGAACATCAAAATCCAGGTGTGTTCCAGTTTACCAACTATCATATCCTGCAGTATTACAGAAGCAGTTTCACTATTTCCCAATACATAGCACCAGAACCAGGATGTCTTGCCAGATCTCACTTAGCAGTTTGCAAAGCAACACGTTTTTCCCACCATTTTGACCCACAATACTTTGCATGAAGGAAAATACATCAACTTCAAGCTACCTTTAGCGCACAGCAGATGACAGCTCATTTCACACCATAGACAGTGACAGATACATGGGTCATTCCAGAACTGGAGGAATTTTTACATCCCACCCATCACATTTCAAATAATCCATGTACAAAATACTAAAACATGCAGTTGTTGTGTATATTTACTTGTCCTGAGACCCAATCTAAGAAAGATTAGGAGAAAAGAATGTTTGAATATATTTTTTAAAATATCAAGTAAGCCTGCAGTTCCTCCAAAGATGCCATATTTCTCTTGTCCCCATTCAACCCTATTAATGCATATTATCAGGATCAGTCTAATTCTTTTTACTGTTTTCCATCAGTTTGTCCTCTTGCTCAGCAGTAACAGCTAGCTAAATATCTAGCTTCTACTGCTGAGAAAAAGCTAACATTAGCATAGATTACCAACCCTGTTACTGTGATTAGAGTAGAGTTAGCAAACAACAAATAAAACATGGAATAAAAATGGTACCATTGATATGTAAGCTGAGCCAATCAAGCCTTTGATAGTTTATTACCTATTATTGATGAATATGTAGCAGAAAATTGTAAAAGAGAAGGTTAATTTTTCAAAAATTTTGAAGCCCAAATGTTCTCCAATTCTGGAATGACTCATATGAGGAAGACGGTAAAAGCTAAAGGTGCAAATTTTTAACCTGACTGTGTACCTTCTGCACATACCAGTACTTTGTGAGGGCAGCTGCAGTACATTGTGAAAGTAAAAAGGTTAAATATGTGTTTTGCAATGGAGGATAACATTCATCCTCTTAGGAAGCGATTTCATAAAACAGTGAATAGCCGATCAAAATTGCTAACAATATGATGGACCAACTATCCGAGTATCCTGTCCTACATGTATGATGGGTGCCAACATGCACCCTAAAGCTAGTCATCTCTGCAGGTCATGCTAGAGGTACTTGTAGTGGAACAATCTATCTTGATTTGTTTTTTGCAAAAAGTGACAGTGTATGATGCCGTGAACAGTTTTAAAGAGACTCAATCATCTCTTTCATTTGCAACTCATGTAGTTGGACCAGCTCATTACCATCATGGATAATGCTAGCTAATGTTAGCAAACTTTACATACTGGGTGTAGCTGACTGGTGACTACACAAGTCTTATTTAGTCACACGGATGTTATACTGTGTACACAACATTGCCAAATATTCAAATTTATTACCAGTGAAACATTTTTTTAATTAAATACATTTGGTTTTTGCTACTACTGCTTTACTTGTCTGGTCTTACTTGGTCTGGAAAGTTCACTTGCAGAGGCTAATGCTCGCAAATTTACATTGCTTTTAAACCTCTGAACCCCACTGTGTTTAAATATCATGTTGTCACTCTCAAAAAATCTCTTAAAAATATAGTACACCATTGCTTCCAGTGAAAAACTCGATAAAATAGAAAGGACTGTCAACTTTCCAACGGTACTCAAACTACTTTCCTGTGACAAGCCATTCCATCTGCAAACTTATGTTCATATTCTACATATCTCATTTACAAATTCTCCAAAAATAAACCATTTCTGATTCTGTATTTTTTTTAAAACATTAAATAATTGTGAGTTCTTAGATGTAACCATTGAGGTGCAAGACTTGATCCAAAATAGAGAAAAACTGTGATAGGAGCAAAAAACCAGAGGAATTTAGAGGATTCCGTATACTATATTTTACTGATTTGATTTTTTTATGTTCTACTTGACCAAATTATCTTAAGTCAAGGTCCACTTACTTTTTTTTGTAGTGCCAGCAAACGATACCAAGCTGGGAACTGAACCGCCAAATCAGGCCATAATGCTGAGCAGGCTTGCTTTTGCTGTCCCGTTTCTTTGTTCTTTTTCTTGTCCTACATTTTGTCATTTCATCTCATACTACAAGATCAACAACTTCTAATTTCTCTCTGTCTCATTCCTGCTGTACTCCTAAATAAGGACAGGATGATAATGTCTACTGATAATGATTAATCTGGATCTGGAGGTCTCATTTTCTGTTTTCCACATCCAGTTTTGCCTCTACAACCCCTAAAACACACTTTCCATCCCCCACCACCCTCCGCCCACGTTCTCACATTCGGTTTCCTTTCCGGGAGGCTGGTAGAAGGAGAGACCGAGGGAGATGATGGCTGCGGCCTCCAAGATGATGAGCGTGACATCCTGCAAGGCCTCCCACACCAGCTCCAGGAAGGTCTTGGGCTTCTTCGGGGGGATGAAGTTTTGGCCGTACGTTTGGCCTCGACGCTCCAGGTCCACCGGGTCGCCACTGAGGCCTGGGAGACGGAGGGGGAAGGTGGAAGACGAAGGAGAAGAAAGGTTAGCAAATGTCTCTCTGTAAAAATGAATAAAATAAAGGTGAAATTCACATGCCATGATTGAAACAACACACATCTGTGCAGCCAGTGACAGATTCACAGGGTGAGTCATTTTGGTGCCGTTTTAAATAACAGTCTGTAGGTTTGCTTAATTTCAGCGGGACATCTGTGAATCAGCCATCATTTAAATGCTTCCAGGTACACTTTTAATTCATGAGAGTGCAGACAAAATTCAATGCAGCTCATAACAGCAGACACTCACACTGCAGCACAAAGACTTTCTGTCCAGTAAACCCACTGAACCCCAAAATTCATCCTGTCTTTAAAAGACTGCCAATGTAGCACCACTTATCTGAGCCGCAAATTTTAAATCTCAATAAAATGAACAGTCCTTGAACTACTCATCTCTGACGTGCCATTCAGTTATAAAATGTGACCAAATCTGAGCTTAAAATCGTTATATTTAATCAAAATATTTTTTTACGTCTCATTTAAAAATTTGCAAAAATTTAAATGTTAGGTCTGACCAAATTTTGTGAAAAACTAAAAATTCTATGTTCCTCCGTGCCACAGAAAAGACAAATGTGACTCAGCAGCATCCAACAGTCAAGCGACAAAAATTCAGGGTTGTTTTTAGCTGAACTGGGTTAAACTGCAGGTTGTGTAAGTACGGAAACAAATCAAAAATGCAATAGTCAAGCTCCAAACAAAAATAAACAGTTTTCATCCACGGACAATTCTAAAACATAAGGGTCATTCCAGAATTGGAGGACATTTCATGTCTCACCCATCAAATTTCAAATAATCCATGTGCATAATATTAAAACATGCAGTTGTTGTGTAAATTTTCTTGTCCTGTGACCAAATCTAAAAAAAATTAAAGAATGTTTGAAAATATTTTTAAAATACCAAGTAAGTCTGGAGTTCCCAATAAAATGCCATTTTTCTCTTGTCTCATTAACATAACCTTTTTAGCTGGTAGAAGAAGAAGAAAATAGTGAATCACAAGAAACAGTGGAAATAACATCATCAGTTTTCCAAAAGAATGGGTAGAGCAAAGCTCTGTCCTCTCTTCTATTTTTCATATTTTCATAGCATTGCCAGCTTTGATTGAATGTCTCATTCTACCTCATATTATCAGGATCAAACTAAGTCATTTTACTTTTATCTTTACTGTTTTCCATCAGTCAGTTTGTCCTCTTGGTCAGCAGTAACAGCTAGCTAAATATCTAGCTTCTACTGCTGAGAAAAAACATTAGCATGGATTAGCAACCCTGTTACTGTGGTTAGAGTAGGGTTAGCAAACAACACATAAAACATGGAATAAAAATGGCACCACTGATGTGTAAGCTGAGCCAATCAAACCTTTGACAGTTTTTTACCTATTATTGATAAATATGGAGCAGAAAATTTTAAAAGAGAAAGTTAATCCTTCAAAAATTTTGAAGCCCAAATGTCCTCCAAGTCTGGAATGACCCATAAATACTGTGCTGCTCTGCTTGCCTCAGAAGCTATAGTGACTCCACTGCTAACAACAGCAATGTGACAAAATTTCAGGGATTTTTTTGGCTGAACTACAGGTAGTGTAAGTACAGCAGCATATTAGAAAGGCAAAAGGCAAGCTTAAAATCATGACATTCGATCAAAATCCCTTCATTTGACACGTCTTAGTAAAAAAAAAATCCGTTTTCACTGACCAGATTCTGTGAAAAACATTATTATTTTTTCTTCTTTGTAACTCAGAAGCCATTAACGACTCTGCTGCAACCAACAGCAACATGGCAAAAACTCAGGGACTTCTCAGATGAACTGCAGGCAGTGTTTTCACAGAACTTGCTTTCAAATGTAGTAGAATATAGTAGAATATTTATAGCAAAGTCACCATATTTTCAGAACTGGTAACACTTGTGGGTAAAATGTTGCAAATGTTGATTCGTGGTTTTAAAAATATTTATAAAATAGTCAAAGAAATCCATCTTTATTTTTTTTTCTTTCCGATGATTATGGCATTATAAATGACAGATTTTACCAGTTTCTCTCTACTTCTAGTCATGGTTGTGCTGTTTCCATCGAGATGCAAGATTTTATACTGCAGTGAAAAATGGGTCCACACATTTTTCAAGTTAAAATACCAAATATTCCAGATTAATTTTAAGACTCATGTTGAGTTCTGGGGATGTTTGGCAGGAGTGTGTTGCAATTAACTGTCTATATATTGACAGAAATTATTAGCTTGTTTTGTCTGTTTTGACAGTTGATACCAGAAAGAAATTCACTTTAAAATGATAAAAATTTCAAGAAAACTAGCAAATCTTCTCAATTGAGAGGCTAGAACCAATGACTTTACAGAAAAAACTTGCCAAATATGTAGATGACTGATCATCACTGGAGTCATTTATCAAACAAATATTGTAAAATGTGCTCATTCTGGTTCTCAAAGTGAAGATTGTGGCTTTTATGCATTCATATATCCAGATAAATACAAGAGTCCTGTAGTAAACTCTATATAATATTCATTTTTTTGTTGAAATTACGCTAAAAAATAAGTGTTAAGGTGGATTAACACACCAAAACCTGCAGTGAAAAATGAGACCACAGTGAGGAAAAACGTGACAGGAGCAAAAAAAAAAAAAAAAAAAACTCTATCCAATTCCTGATTTTCCTTTTAGTCCTTCCAACTCTTTCTTTCTGAGCTCCATCCTCACTGCAACATCTCCATCCTCACCCTCCTCTCCCCCTTCAACCTCACCCCTAAGTGATTCAGTTTCCATGGAGACCAGGATATCAGGTCCAGGGCTTCCTGTCTGTAACAGGTTTCTGCCCAGCAACAGGTGATGTCATTTCTTCAGTGTGGTAGAGGCTTGGAGATTTTTTTTTTTTTTAAATGTGTTTTTATGATTGGCTGCTTGGAGAGAGGGGAACGAGAATGGGTACGCCGTGGTTGGCCGAGATCGGTGACTCTCTTCCGTCGCGTCCTGCATGTTTGGAGACGTCCTGGTCCAATGTGCTCGCAGCAGGGACTCGCATGTAGAAGCAATACAGCAGGGTTCAGGCCGAGGCGAGGCGGAGACAAAACAGGTGACCTTATGCTGAGTAATCGTAGCGAGCTGTATCCTCTTTTTATTAGTCCCTCCCTCTCTCATCCATCCTTCCTTCCTCTTCATCCTCTTCCACAGCCTCTCTCATCCTCCTCCTCCTCCTCCTCTTTTTCTCTCTCAATCTCCCCTTGATGTGTCCTTGACAATGCGGCAAGCTGTTCTAGCTTTCCCGCCTCACCCCTCATCCACCCACACCCCCACCACACTTTCCTCTCACTCCCTCTTTCTCCTTCTCCTTCTCCTCCTCCTCTTTTCTGTCTCCTCACTGTGGATATAATGGTCTCATACTGCAGTGAATGCAGGGTATCCATATCTGTTTGTGTGTGATTGGTTTAACCCCCCCACCCTGCTCTGTGGATCACATTACAGATGATGTGCAGCATCATAATGTATACACGGTGTGTTTACCTTGGTGCAGCACTGTACATGCCCATATTCCCCCCGTCTGATCTGACTATTCGCACTCCAGTTCAGTCTTTTTATTTTACTGTAATCACACAAAGCAGAGGTAGCAGCTTTTGTCGTCGTGTCAAACACCTCAGAATCCAGAGCAGAAAATATATCTGAAGCAGACAGTTTTTTTTTATTATTATTTTGAGTGATTTGGGGGTTTTTTTCCAAGAGGTGGGGCGTCTTTCTTCATCCCTGTTTGCACTTTGGCTGGTTTTGTCACGTCGCTTGACACCATATGTGATTTGTGAAAGTCAGCACAGTGCAAAAAAAGAAAAGGCGGTCCAAGGAGTGCGTAGAGAGAGCGCCGTTTGTGTGTTGTGTTTACCAACTGCTCTTTGTAGGGACATCTGCAGATACATGACTCTGTGTGTGTGTGTGTGTGTGTGTGTGTGTGTGTGTGTGTGTGTGTGTGTGTGTGTGTGTGTGTGTGTGTGTGTGTTTGGTTTGTTGGGACCTGCTGCACTGATTCCTGACCAGCTCATAGTATCAAATTAGCAACACTCAACACAGACTTACTGTAACTCAACACCCACCGGCCCTCTCACTTTTTCAGCATCACACACACACCTCGTAGTCTTTGCTCACACACTCGCTCACACACACTCGCCCTCCTTCCATTCACCTCCTCTCCGTTTCCTCTCGTCACATCTCCATCTCCTCACAGCTCTCAGTCATCTTTCTCCCCGCTCGCCGACTTTCCAGGCCAACTTCTCTCTGCTGTTGTGTTGCTAGGCTACAAACTAGTTGAAGGAGTGGGCGTAGTGAGGTACCACACCCCTGCTGGAGCGTACAAGTGTGCGCATGAACACACCAAAGACACGGCGACCGAAATCTGACCCGCACCAGCCGCTAGCAGTCTTTGATTGTCATTATTAGATTAACCTCCTGACCCTCTGCGTTTGATCTTTTAAAAAAATGCAAAACTACACCATTTACTACAGCAAGCAACTGGAAAACAGAAAGAATATTGAGATTTTCAGGTTTCGGAGCAGTCCTTGAACTCTGTGTTTCATTTAGAAATTCACCAAAAATCTACCATTTACACTAAACAAATTCTGCAAAAACCAAAAAATTTTGTGCTTATCATCGTAACATGTTGTGCTGTGTCCACAGAGGTGCAGGACTTTATATTGCAGTAAAAAAAAAAAAGAGCCCACAGTGAATAAAACTATGGCAAGAGCACCAAAAACATTCAGAAAGTGCTTAGGATAGAGAGGGTTAACTTGTTCTTTGAGAGAGAGACTGTCAGGTATCAACAAAACTTACAGCATTGCTGCAGGAACAACTAGTTGAATAATCTTCTTCTTTTCCTTCCGGCTTTTCCCTTCAAGGGTCGCCACAGCGAATCAATTGCCTCCATCTAACCCTGTCTGCTGCATCCTCTTCTCTCACACCAACTACCTTCATGTCCTCTTTAACCACATCCATAAACCTCCTCTTTGGTCTTCCTCTAGGCCTCCTGCCTGGCAGTGGGAAACTCAGCATCCTTCTACCAATATATTCACTCTCTCTCCTCTGGACATGTCCGAACCATCTCAGTCTGGCCTCTCTGACTTTATCTCCAAAGCCTCTAATATGTGCTGTCCCTCTGATGTACTCATTCCTGATCCTATCCATCCTGGTCACGCCCAAAGAGAACCTCAGCATCTTCAGTTCTGCTACCTCCAGCTCTGCCTCCTGTCTTTTCCCCAGGGACACTCCAGACCAAACAACATGGCTGGTCTCACCACAGTTTTGTAAACCTTTCCTTTCATTTTAGCTGAAACTCTTCTATCACACATCACACCTGACACTTTTCTCCAGCCGTTCCAGCCTGCCTATACACGCTTCTTCACCTCTTTTCCACACTCTCCATTACTCTGGACGGTTGACCCTAAGTTGAATAATCAAATAATCAAATGACAATATCAGTGAAACCATTTGTTCAGTTATAATACCAAATATTCCGGATAAATTTCAAGGCTTGGGGATCTTTGAGAGGCATGTCTTGCAATTAATGGTCTATACATTGTCAGAAATCAGTGCTACTAGCTTGTTTTATGTGTTTTTAATAGTTGATACCCTGAAGAAATTCACTTTAAAATAATTATAAAAATTTGAGAAAACCTGCAAATCTTCATACTATAGAAGCTGGAACTAGTGACTTTACCAAAAAAATTGCCAAATATGTAGATAATTGATCATCGTTGGAATCATTTTTCAAGCAAATATTATAAAATGTGCTCTTTCTGGTTCTCAAAGTGAAGATTTGTGACTTTAATATACGTATATATGCAGTCAAATCCAAGAGTCCTGCAGTAAACGCTATATAATATTTTGTTTTTGTTTAAATTGCACCAGAAAATGAGCATACGGGTGAATTAACACAGAAAAACCTGCACATAAAGGGAGGAAAACCTGCAAATCTTCACACTGCAGGAGCTGGAACCAATGATTTTACCTTAAAAAAATTGAAAAAATATTATACCAAAATTAATACCTGGATAGTGCCGTAGCAAACGAATATTCGGATATTCGGGATATTCGGGTCCAGCCCTATACAACTCATGTATCTATTTCTAAATGCAAGAAAATTTTCTAAAGTAGTCATTAAATAAAGTAAAATAAATATTAATTTTTACAACTTTTTATATAATTTTATCCAAACAACTAAATTACTTTATAACAACTATACAAAGTTAAATTTTCAGTTCATTTGCCAATGTGTCCACCTTTTTTCTCAATGACGCTCATCAGCCTCCCATCCACCATGTCGGTCAACTTCCTGATGTGGTCTGGACTGATGTTCGATGCTGCAGCCACCACCACTTCCCAAAGACTGTCCTTGGATATGTACTGTTTACCCTCTCTGCAAATTTCTTGATTCAGCAGAGACCAGTAGTTCTCAATTGGGTTGACGTCATGGGATGATGGTGGCCAAACCATCAATCTGCTGTCTTTGAAACTTTTTTAGCCAGCCATGATGTGGTAAACTTCGAGGCATGGGATTTTGCGTTGTCCTGCATCAGAATGACAGCCTTTTTGAAAGAAGCAGGCTTCTTGTTGAACCATCGTTTGAACAGGGTGCTGCTGAGTAGCTCGCAGTATGTCTCAGAGTTGATTTTTACCCCTTCTGAAACTCGAAAGGGACCCACAACTTCATCTTTAATAAGTCTTGCCCAAACCATGACACCACCGCCACCTTGCTGCCGCTGTAAACGTTGTGGGGTTTCCTGTCTATTGGCCATCCATCCTCTTGCCCAGCCATCAGGGCCATCCAAGGTGACTCATCTCGTCTGTCCATAAAACGTGCCTGAAGTTGGTCTTTAGAGGTTGTTTTGCCCATTCCAACCATTTTTCTTTGTGGTTTTTGTTGAGTGGAGGCTGTTTGGGTGATTTCTTGACTGTTCCGTACTCTCTGAGGGTGCGGCATCTGGTACTTCTAGGAACTCCAGGTAAGTCACAGCTTTTGAAGATGGTAGAACTTGATGCCAGCGGTCGTCTGGCTGCTTCTCGCTTAATTCTTCTCAGATCCTTTGATGAGAACATTCTTCTTTTCTTTTCAACTCGCTTTTTTCTGCCATCTTGGCTGTTTTTGATATACTTTTTGATGGTCCTAGTATCTCTTCCCAATTTCTTGGCAATTTTATTAGGAGTAAGTTTTTCTGACAGCAACTGAACTATTTGGCTCTTTTCTGTAGCCGTTAAGTCCTTTTTTGGTCCCATTTTGATGAAAGCTAAAATTTGCTTAATAATTTGGCACATGCACTTTTGACATGTGGTGATTTTCTTGCTTTAAATGTAATATAATTTGAAATTATGTCTGACAATACAAAGTTAGCGTAGGAGAAGACTATTTAAAAGTAGGAAGGCCCGGACTTATTTCTAAGACTATGTTTTGGATCAAAAACCTACTTGCCTAATAATTTATCACAGGGTGTATGTGCAGTCAATTCCAAGAGTCCTACAGTAAAGGCTATATAATATTCAGTTTTTGTTGAAATTGCGCTATAAAATGAGCATATGGGTGAATTAACGTTGCAAAAACTGTACATAAAGGAAGGATTTACTGCAGGACTGGTGGCATATTAGACTGCATTTGACTATATTATACATAGTTTAAATATTGGCCAAATTAAATGATGAGCATTTTACCTTTTTTTGACTCTTCAGACACATAATGGACTTTGGGGGTCATTCAGAATGCGCCTACAGCAGCAGACTGCCGGACAACACTGCAGGTGTCCTGTCAGAGATTCTAGTTAATCCTCACACAGTTTTACTCTGTTCATCCATTTATTGATTTACTCTATCAGCTTGCCATCCATTCATCCCCTATAATCCCGTCATCCATTCATCAATCAGTCCATCCACCCATTTCTCTCTGCACATCCAGCTCAACCAAAAAAACAACGCCTTTCTACCACCAGGATTACATTCCCCGAGTTTTTACCATTTAATGGAAGTGCTCTCGTTTCACTCTGCATTCATTGGTCTGAGATTTTGCACTGCAGTCAAGGTAAACTCAGCATTTTTAATAATGCATGCGTGAAGCAAAGGGGTCAGTTTCGGCGTGTTATCTGGAATAATTGGTGACCACATGTAATCTGTTTCGTTTTTTTGTTTGAGTCAAATGACACAAAAATGATTTGGACGTGGTTTGCACCACTCATGCGGAGGTATTTATGCGCCACTCCGGCCAAGAGTACAATCTCACCCGTCCTTCTGGGGCTTCATTCAGCTAATCTCAGCGTACCGATTCATCTCCTTGCAACCCATCTCCATTCTCCCACTTCACAAATCCATCCATCCATCCAGGCAGGCAGGCAGGCAATCTATTCACCCATTCATGCGCCTAATCATCCACCCAACCGTCCCTCCATCAGTCTATTCATACATCTGCGCTCTCACCCATTCATTTATCAAACCCACCTACATTATTCATCCATCCATCCTTCCATTTTTTCAGCCATTCAGTGGCTGCTGCTCACCGTCAGTGATGCTGGACTGTAGTCTCTGGCAGAGGCCGTCTGTGCCTCCATAGCTGTCCTGGACCTTCTGTATGGCGTCAGCTCCTCGGAGCTCCATCAGCTCCCTGAGCTCCGTAACCGTGACCCCAAAGTCTCCGCCTGCATGGCTGCCATCTGCCCTTCCTCCTCCACCCCCGCCTCGAGTCCCTTTAGGATAAAACTCCACAGCGCTGTTTGCCATTTCACCCATCGTGGCTGTCGTTGACATATCAGTAAATGTTTTCCTCTGTTTTGGTCCTCCTCTCTCTCCGTAGTCTGCTCAGGTCCCCTTTCGTCTGCTTGTTGGAGGGTTGTTCATGTGCTCCACAGTCTCGGTTTTCTGTCTAAATATTTTTATTTATAAAAAAATGCGCCAATACGCCCAAACCCCTCTTTAAATATATATAAGGGCAATGAGAGGGCGTTGGTTGTGAATTGTTTTTCTTCTACCTATCTCGGCCTTTGCCTCCCACCGCTCCTTTAAATCTCTATAACAGAGGGAGGCAGAGGAGGAGGAGGAGGGTGAGGGGGATGAAGGACGGCGAGCAGGGGCACTTCAGAAGCGTGACGTCTGAATGAATCCAGCTTTCTTTTCCTTCGTGTCCTCTGCAACTCCGCTCTTTCCTCGTTTCTGTCCCCCTCCCTCCGGGGTCACAGCCAGTCCATGGACGGACGGACGGACGGGCAGACGGACCTGCAGACGGCGATGGGAGAATGACGGACGGATGGAGAGAGGGGCGAGCGAGGCAAAGGCAGCTGATAAATCAGAGACAGGAAGCGGATCCAGTTCAGAGGTAGCTATTGCTGCACCACCAGCACCTAAAGGAGAGAGAGACAGAAGCATTATCACTCTGTTCTATTGATCCCACTCACTACCATTACATCAGATCATTTCTGAGGGGCAGACCGGGCTCACTGAGGACGGATTCAGTTCTGAACATCCAACATAAATGCATCAGTCTTGATCTAAACACATACATAAGACAAAAAGGTGTAACAATAATACCTACATTTGACTACAAATGCAAATCAAAGCCCTAAAGCATACTTTAAATGACATGAAATGACATTGAAATCTGTGTTTGTTGACTTATTTGGCTACTTGGGGACTGTACAACAAGGTGAAAACACCACACACATATGATACATGATAGTTTCAGCAATAATACGGTGATGGCTATAATCTGAGCAAAACAGCGACTGATTTATAGATCCAGCTGAAAACTGAAGTCCAATATTCACTCCACCAAAATAAAATATAGAGAAATACTTGCTAAATGCTACGCTCACCAGCTTTTTAATTGAAAACTGCTGATGAAAGCAGAACCAAAACAGTAAAACCACCAGGGTATACAACCAAACGATGAAATAAAAGATGCTGAAGGTCTGAGGAACTGCAGCACTTGGGTAACAATTTCACTCACTGTTAATGTAAAGACGCTAATTTAAGCAGCTTTAAAGGGTACACATTATGCTTACTTCTATCTCTATGTATTTATTCTGGGACACTAGAGCAGCTTTGCATGAGTCACAGTTCAGAAAATCCTGATTTATCCCATACTGCCTGTTCTGCAGCCCCTCAGCTTGAGCCTCTGCATTAAAAAGGGCAATATTAGCTCCGGGCTGTTTAAGGCCCCCCTCCCTAAAAGCCCGCTTCGTTCTGATTGGGCAACTTATGGAAGTTTGTGTTTGTAAGCACCACCTCCTCCAAACTGTAAACCTACTAAATAACACAATTTGCCAGTCTTTTTAAAAATGTCAACCTCCCAGATCCATCAGATGAGGCAGTGTAACAAAAAATATATTAGCTGAGTCGATTGCCAGTTGCTTTTAGTTTGTTTCAACAATTTGCCTCAATAAGTATTCAACTCAGTAAATAATTAACCTGTAAAGTGCAATAAAACTCGTGTGTCGTGATTAAATGAAAGCTAAGCCAACATTAGTGATTGGTCTGGTTCCTGAAAAGAAACGTCAAGAACTAGACCAAAAACATCATGTGCTGTTTTGCTCCCTTGTCATTTAGTATGACTGGTTTCTCACATGGCTGCTAATAATTAAATCATAATTCCACCAATATAGAAAATACTCAAAACAGCAACACTATTCTCACAAAAGACGACACAGTACACTATAAACCTGCAAACTTTTTGCATAAAATTTGGTCTTTGCGAAAAGAAGTGGTGAAAACTGTCACAAATCTGGCAACGCTTGCATAGTAACACTAGAGTCTGGGTATTGCAGCTTCTCCTGCTAGCTTGGACAATGAATATGGATAGATTTCTCATCAAACAAAAGCACAAACCAGAGTTTTAATCATTGAAAATTAAGATTTGCTCCGAAAATCAAGATCATGATGCCAAAGACCAGACTAGCAGGCAGACAACAAGTATTCTGAGTTTAGAAACAAAAGTAAGAAAAGGCGTGTGGAGGGAATTTCTAGAAAAAGGGAAATACAAGTTAATATTTGTCATTCGCACATCCAAGATTTTGTAGCCATGGGGCTCCAGTTTCAAGCAAAGCTCTATTTCAAAATTCACAAAATTCAATATACACCTGGTAGAGAACTACAAACATAACATGAATAGCTCAGTGGGTAGAGTGGCCATCTCGCAACCAGAGGGTTGCGGTTCGATGCCCCGGCCCGTCGTGCTCATGTCGAGGTGTCCCTGAGGAAGACACCTAACCCCTAATTGTTCCTGATGGGGCGTGGTTAGCGCCTTGCATGGCAGCTCCCACCATCAGTGTGAATGTGTGTGCTCCAGGGGCGCTGTACCGCGGCTGACCCTGTGCTCTGACCCCCCCAGATGGGGGGATATGCGAAAATCAGAATTTTCCCCCGTGGGATTAATAAGGGATATTAAAA
Source organism: Acanthochromis polyacanthus (assembly GCF_021347895.1). Lineage (NCBI taxonomy): Eukaryota > Metazoa > Chordata > Actinopteri > Pomacentridae > Acanthochromis > Acanthochromis polyacanthus. The sequence goes on from NC_067118.1 coordinate 8,702,400, forward strand.
AAAAAGAAGAAGATATAGGCTGTTTATGCTCATCCCGCTATTTAGGTAAGTCTGGTATTAATTAGGATTGCACTGGCTGCATGTTGTTTGCTGTAGGAGGACAAATATGTGGGCAGATATGCCAAATGCATGGGGAGGATTTAGGTGTTTTGTGGTAAAAGTGGTCTCCCCGATGACTTTGTCCTGCCAGTTTGGCTCTCATGGACACAATAGTGAAGATCATTGATGTAGAGGCTGCAGTCCAAAGGCGTCTTTAATCTGACGCCATTGGACTCTTCTCCAAAACGTGCTGAACAACTGTTCAGTGTGAGGAGTGGGGACTCCACCAACCTGCTTCCAACTGATGAAAAAAAAACACTGGAAACCTAATATTCAGAGCAGTTGGGAGCTTTTCGCACAGAGGGGTTAATTTTGGATTCATTTACTGCATTGCTTGAAACTTTGGTCATGTTTAATATGAACAACCGATATTGTAAAGTTGTATATATGACAGAAAATAACGAAAGCATGTCAGATCTTTTAAATTTAAACTTCTCAGACATGTAAACCAATGTCTGAGGTTAAGATTTCCATTGTTGTATCAACAAGTTCCAGAAACCCGACTTTGTCTTCGATGTACTCATAATTTCACACATGGACTAGCTACAATTTTTATTTTTTATTTCTTTTTAACTAATTATTTCTCATCCGATATTGAGCTGAAGCTTCACTTTTTTGTTCTCTTTATCAAAAAACACCACAAAAAGAACAAAATCTACATTCTGGTGCTCTGTCTCCTGATACTTCCTCATTCTGTCCATGTCTCTTGGTATCAAGCCAACTGGTTCTTATACAAGATTAAAAAACATACCACAAAGCTTTCAGAATTCTTAAAGGTTCTGAAGTTTCCTTGACCGACTGAGGTCTGTGGGTTTTATCAACCACTGCTCAAACAGAAGTAAACAGTGCTTCTGTAGAGGATTATTTTCAGACTAACACACATTTGTGTTCTTATCAGAATCTGGAAATTGCTTTTCAATAGAAAAATGTAATAAGAAGAGGTTGATCATAATCTTAGTCTCTTGTTAAATTAGCTCCTTTAATTACCAGAACACTGAGTAAAGGGTTGGAGATGTTGTCCATGATGGAGAGAAGTTTTAGTCAAGGTCCTCCACTACACAACAGTACATGTAAATTGTCCAGATCTGCCTCTGAGGCTGTGCCATGTTTCTGAGCAAATTTATCAGATCTTTTGGTAACATCCAGCCTCAGGCTTTCGCCCCAGCAAACCACATCATAGAGATAGGCACTGACCATCAGAGACCAACAAAACATCTACCATATGGTGCCACATGCATTGAAAGTACAAGATCTCTGCTGGGAAATAGAGAGCAGAGTTCCTGGTACTCATCTCCACCATCTCTACTTCGTGTTTGTGTAGATTCTCAGTCATCCAGGTCAGATCCAAACCAAGTGGACTTCTCTGTTTGGTTCTTGGAGATGGTTTACCTCCCATCCCAAAAGCTTCTTCATTTCTGAATGCAGGAACCTTCTCGGATGACTCGTCTCTGACTGAATGTGCTTTTCTGGTGAGCCAGTAAACTGAGTACAGGATTGGAGATCTTGTTGGTGATGGCGAAGAAGTTTTGACAACATCCTTCTCTTCATCTCAGCATGTAGTTTGTCCAGATCTGCTTGCTGGACTGAACTGGCCTTCAGAGTAAGTTCAGCAAATCGCTTGGTGTCACCCATCCTCAGGCTTTTAACCCAGCAAGTACTGAAGGTCTGGAGCCTCTGCAGGAGAAAGAGCTGCAGAGTTCCTGGTCCGGTCTAATTTCCTGTCCTTGTGAATGCCCAGGTATTTGTACTCATCTCCACCATCTCTCCTCATCCAGGTAAAAATCAAAATTAGTAGAAAGCAACTGCACTTCTCTGTTTGGTTCTTGGAGACGATTCACCTCTACATCCAAGAGATTTCCCCAGTTCAAAATAGAAGAAACCTCTTTAGTTTGGACATGTTGTCCATCATGACCAGTTGACTTAGGACAGAGAGACATGGACAGGATAAACGCAGACCACCAGAATCCATCAATCAATCAATCAATCAATCAATCAATCAATCAATCAATCAATCAATCAATCAATCAATCAATCAATCAATCTTTATTTGTATAGCACTTTTCATCCGATGAATTTGCACCACAAAGTGTTTCACAACATTAAAACATTGAAAAATATTGAAATAAAAACAAGAAAATCTTTCCCTCCCACCCTGGGTATGTACATATATATCTACACACACGGGACGTGGACCCCCCCAGACCCCGACAGACAGGGGGACCCCCACACCGAGGTGGGAAACCCCCCATCCAACCGGGGAGAAGGGACCCGTGGACAACACCCCCAGCCAGTGAGGAGGACCCCCTGAAGAAAGGCTGGAGTTAAAAAACTTTAACATCTAAAATAAAAGGGCTGTACATTAAGATGAATAAAATGAACAGTTAAAGTAATAAAAGTACATAAGATAATGGATAAGTACTGATAAGAACATAAGAAGGAATTAAAAAGTTAATTAAAAGCCTGATTAAAAAGGTGCGTTTTTAACCTTCCTTTAAAAACATCGACAGTCTCTGCAGTCCTGAGGTTCTCCGGCAGGCTGTTCCAGAGAGCTAAAGAAGCTTTTGGTCTATTCATGGTGCTTATTCACTCATCGGACAATAAAGAGATAGTCCAGCTCAATATCAGGTCGAAGATGGTGGCTGAGAGGTAGGAAACAAAACCAAAAAGAGAAGTCCATTTGCTTTATCCTGTAGCTCTTGAGCATCTGTCCTTTGAGCAAAAACCGTCCCCAACCTATGGCACTCTGACACATCCCAAACCACCATCCAATGCATCCAACAACCTGAAAACTTCTGTAGGTGGCAGGTCTTCATGAGGTTTTTGGTGTACAGGGTACAGAGAATAAAGGGACAGGACAGTTTCTATTTGGTGAAGAAGACCTGTAAAGTAGTCTAAGATCCAGAACACCAAAAGAGCCTCAACTAATGTCGACCAAGGTTGGTCAGTGTTGCAAATCCAAGAACATGACTCTGACAGAACTCCTGCATCCTGTTGTGAACCAGAGGGACTCCAATGACCAATGTCCAACACCAGTTCTTCAAAGCCTAGCACCAATCAGAGCTACTGGACTGTAATCACTGGCGGCACCAGGATGAGTCTTTTCCAGTATAGGAACTACAGGAACCTTCTCCAAACATTGAGAACATTTAAAGTTACCTTTTGTGGTTTTTTGTAGTTTCTGGCATATATACAACATGAAATCCCAGTTATTCATATTAAACATGATCAATACTAAAAATAATGCAGTAAATAAATGCAAAGGTAATTGCTGTGAATATAAGGTTATAGGACAACTATGAACCCCTGTAACACCTAAATAAGACATACAAGCCTTTACTTGGTAGTTGGATACGGTCATTATTGGCTTAGGCGCTATTAAGACAAACAAAAATACCACCAGCCTGTTCTTTCAGGTTGCACAAATACATAAAGTGCATTTTGACACACTTCATCGGTCTCTGGACACAGCCACGTGCCTTGTAGGTGTGATTAATTCACGTTCAATTTGTTCAGCCTAATGAGACGCTTGTGAGAGCCAATAGAGGGGGGAAATTTCCTGAAGTGAGCTGCTCTTGTTGAATCTAGTAAAAAACAATTTCCTAATCACTGAATTAACATTTCAACCCATCTCTGGAACTGATTTAATTAAAATAAATCTGACACCGATAGTGCTCGAGCAGAACTTGCTTCTCCTTCAGCCACACCAGCGAGAAGCTTCATCCCACGTGAGCAATTAGCGCCGGCTGTAACTAAATATTCTCAGCATCACACATGACACAACATATTCTGATTTCCCTATCAGGGTATTTTACATAAGGATGAGCAGAGAGAGAGAGAGAGAAAAGAAAAAACAGAACTGAAGCTCATCATTAATTCCTTTTCTCCTCCCTCCTCTCCACTCTTCACTCTCCCTCAGCTCTCTCTTCCATCTTCTGCCTCCCTGTTTCCTCTCTGCCCTGCCATGCTTCTATCCTGACTGAGAGTGTTAGTTTAGAACTGAGTCACCCTGCTCTGCCTTTGAAGCTTCCTTTTGCTCTCCATCTTTTCTTATTTGCCTCTACCTTTTTATCTGTATCTTTCTATATGGGTTTACCATCTGTTTTTTTCTATTTATTTTTATTTTAGCGAGCCCTGTCTTGTGGTGTCTCATTGCTCGTTATTATTTTACCTTCCTTTCCCCCATCCTCTCCTCTCACTTTGTCGTTCTCCCTGTCTGTCTGCTTCCTGCTACTGCAATCATTTATTTACTCAGCCAGTCGCACATTTTCTTCCCAGCCCGATCTCTTACTCACTGATTCTGTCTGATTTTATAACGTTCACCCGAGAAAAAATAAGAAAAAAACCCCTCTACTGTTCAGCCTCGCGACTGCTGCAACTAACTCTGCGTCTCTGTTTGTCTCCGAGCTTTGATGTGTACAGTGCACATGTGCATGTGAGTGTGCACATGTGAGCCTGCATTACATAAATTGGGGGGGGGCACTTTGTTACTCAATTTGTTGCACACTCCTAACTCTTTCATACACACACGCATAAAACCTTTAGCCACAGGATGCAGGAAGCATCACGGATGGACAGTAAACATACAAAGACACCAACACTCATGCCCAGAGACATCAATTACATGCTCTCTGTCATGACACACACAAATGTGTCATACACCACGGGTCTTTCAAAATAAGAGCGAGAGAGGGATGAGCGAGAGAGCTTCACTGAAAACGTGTTTGAACATGAAAAGTCAGACAAAAGGTCACCACAATCCTCAGCAGCCAGCCATTTATACTCAACATAAGCGCCCTGCTCATCCACACGCTATCCCTCGGAGGGCTGGAGTAGTTTGATTGTTTTTTTTTTTTTATTTTGAAGAGAAAGTGGCCACTCTTTTCCCTCAGGTCCTTTCTCTTTATCGCAGAAGGTTGAAGGGACGACACAGGAGAGGAGGTCCTCACGGGATTCGATTCTAGACCAGCGATGGCTACGTACGATACGACAGGATGCTGTACGATTTTCATTCCTATAGCGGAGAATGGCGCAAACATTTAAGAAATATCAATAGAAAAATCTAATAATAAACAAAAAATATACGTAAGTCCTAGTTTAGATTGTCCAAATTCCTCTGGATGTGGAAGTAGCAGTATTGCGCATACCAGTGGTACTGCACAAGTAGAAAAACAGATTTGTTCATAAGTAGAAAAATACTGATATTGCACAGTTCCTTGTATATGCAGAAAAAATATAGAATTGAAATATCAGTAGAAAAATGAACAGAAAATATATATAAGTTCTAATGTAGACTGTACAAATTCCTTTGATGTGGAAATAACAATCTTGCAAATAGCAACAAGTTGAAATACTTCTAGAGAAGTACTAATACTGCACAGACTTGTCCATAAATAGAAAAATACTGGTGTTGCAGACTCTTGTAAATGACACAAAAATATATAGAAGTGAAATTTCAGGGCAAAAAATATGCACAAGTACTAGTTGAGATGGATGAGGGAATAACAATATTGCACATGTCAGTGGTACTACAAGAGTAGAAATATTGATAAAGAAGTATTTATATTGCATAGACTTCCCCATAAGTAGAAAATTACTGATATTGCACAAATTCTTGTATATGCAGAAAATTGAGGTTTTTAAATGTGCAAAATATTCATAATTCACAGTTTTAAATGTCTCAATATTGCACAAAATATTATATAAAAATTCTGATACTGCACAGATTCTTGTTCGAGAAAAAAATGCCATTGCACAGTTTTTAAATGTGCAAAATATTCATAATTCACAGTTTTGAATATTCCAAATTCCTCTGGATGTAGAACTGATATTATTATTTCCATGAGTAGAAATGCAAATAGAGAATACTGCACAGATTCTTGAATACGTAGAAAAAATGATATGAGTTTTTGAATGTAGAAAATAAACTATGTTGATACCAAAAAGAAGTATGACAGTTTTTTATGACACTTAGAGGAGTATTAAAATTGCACATATTTGTCCGTAAGTAGAAAAATTCTGATATTATTGCACAGATTCTTGATAAACCAGAAAAAGTGCTATTGCAGTTTTTAAATGTGCAAAAATATTCATAATTCAGGGTTTTGAATGTCTGAATATCGCAATACTGCAAAAAATATTGTATGAAAATATAAACATTGCACATTTTTTTCTTTTAATAGAAAAAATGCTATTGCACAGAGTTTTTAAATGTGCAAAATATTTATAATTCAGTTTTGAATGGCTCAATATTCCACAAAAAACTGTATAAAAATACTCTTTTTGTAACTGATACAATTCAAAAATCAGTAGAACAAAAAGTATACATAAGTACTGGTTCAGATATTTCTCTGGATGTGGAACTAATATTATTACTGCAGATTATTTCATGAGTAGAAAAGCAAATAGAGAATACTGCACAGATTCTTGCATATGTAGAAAAACTGATGTAAGTTTTTGAATATATAAAATAAAATAAGTTGACAGTGCACCAAAAAGAAGTATGGCAGCTTTTCGTGATACTTAGAGGAGTACTAATATTGCAGTAAAATACTGATGTTGCACAGAGGTTTTAAATGTGCAAAACAGTCCTATTTCCCGGCTCTGAGTGTGCAGATATTGCACCAAAAAGCAGGTCTACAGGGAGCAGTGCAGGTTGTAGACTTTGCTTGGTGGCTCTGAATTGACTCCAGGACATGTGACTGAATAAGTTAGTGAGATCTGGTCCACCTTCTGTCAGTGCTCTGTCCCTGCAGTCCACCTGTGCACCTGCAGTCCCCCTCCAAGGGTCACCTCTGGCGGGGCCCTTGTATCTGGGCTGCTGCCTGCCGCTGCTGGCTCGCTGCCACTCACACACTTCTGTAAAGCCCAGCGGGAATAACACACTTAGAATTCGACACAATCAGTGGCCATTAAAGGTGGGCCGAGATATCTGCATCACCGTGGAGCCCATTACAGCAACCGGATGATGACGACAAGCAGAGGACGATGATGATGATGATGCTGAAAGTTTAAATAAGGGAGCTGAGCTGGGTTTGGAAGGAAAAAGCTCCAGTGATCGATGTGCATCCATCACATTTCACACTCACAGTGTCCCTCCCACGCAGTCCACCTCCACCCAAAGACACACACACACACACACACACACACACACACACACACACACACACACACACACACACACACACACACACACACACACGCCAAACAGCAGCTCTCCTGTGCAGGAATTGCCCCACGCAACAGTGTGTTTCCCACAAAACGACCTTCAGACGTGCCTCAGCTTCATTCCTCGCTCAGCCTCGGCGCCCACAGCAACAAGAGGAGGTCATGATTAAAGCAGAGCCTCCACACTGGAGCGCAAAGTGGGGCCAACGGTGCGCCACTCGCCTCCCCTCATGTCCCTCCGCAAGGTTACCGGGCCGCTCTGCCCCAAACTCACACCGACTTGTGAAGGTCCCTCCGGCCATGGATCATTACCGGATCAACCCGACACCCCCGGCGCTGCAGGTGCGATGCACCGTAACCGAGACAAACAACGTCGCTGTCACCCGGCGGCCCCGGAGCCCCCCACAGCCGGGAGGAAGAAGGGGGCAGAGCCGGGAGGCAGGCGGGAGGATAGCGCGTGGTGCTCGGTGAAAATGTTGAACTGCAGCCCCTCATCACCGGATGGATGGAGAGGCTGGGTATCATTAGCTCCACACGCGCGCACACAAGCACATCCACGCACACACAACGCGCGCACACACACTTCCTCCTAATGTCATAGCGCGCTGTTTGCCAGGTTATTATGGTATGTCCTACTGTATGGGCTCCCGCTATAGCGGTGTCGGGCCTGCGGTGCCACGTTAGGCCGAGCCGCAGCTCCGACTCCCTGCAGCCCCCCCACCCCCGACATGCTCCCGATGAATCACGGCAGAACAGCCCCCCGTTACAAACGGCGCTCGGGCGCACCAGGGTAAATAAGAGTCACGCACGCGGGGCGCGCACGGACTCACCGACTCACCGTGCAGGCCGAGCTCAAGGACATCAGCATCAGCGCGCGGGCGGGGAGGCAGAATCCCCGTTAATCTGCGTGTGCGTGGAGCGGAGAATGTCCCAGACCGGATGAGAGGATACAGGGGGGTTGGGGAGGGGAAGAGAACCGGGGGCTGCGGCAGCTCCGGTCGCCTGGAGTCCGAAGGAGTGAAGGGATGAAAAGACGACGACGGTGCTGATGAATATTCCGCTCCGCTCCGGTCACCTGACGGTTGGTCGGCGGAGTTCTGCGGCGGTGGAGGAGAGAGAGCGAGAGAGAGAGAGAGAGGAGAGAGGGGAGAGAGAGAGGGTGAGTGACAGAGAGAGAGAGGGAGGGAGGAGAGAGAGGATGCGCCGGTTTAAACACCTCCGTGCTGAGTGAGGGAGGGAGGGAGGAGAGGGGGAGGACCGGGCTGGCTGCTGCTCCCGGCCGTGAGAGGTCGGACCGGACTCGGTGAACAGTTCAGGGCAGCGGGACGAGCGGAGCGGCGGCGGCGGCGGAGGAGGAGAAGCACCGGAGCTCCTGCGACATCTTTGGAGGAGGGGTCGAGCCGCTGCCTGAGCTCGCGCGCACAGGAGCTCGGTCGCAGCATCCGCCAGAGGAGGAGGAGGAGGAGGGGGGGCCGCTCCGTACGTCACCCCCCACCTACCGGGCTGCGTGATGACGACACCACACACACACCGCAGCGTGCGCTCTCTGTGGAGAATTGATCAGCTGGAGTCTGGAGCTGAGATTAGAAAAATACTGCAAACACATTTATATAGTTTTATTTATTTATTTATTTGTAGCCTTTTTTGGCTTGTTCTAACACAGGGGTCATTTGCAAGAAAATTTATTTATTTATTTATTTATTGAATATTATTATTTTAACAGCTGCTCTTTTTTCATTTTATTTGGCTTGTTGAAACACTGGGGCCCATTAAAAAATACTGAATTGAATTTTAAATTTTAATTAATTTATTTATTTTATTTTATGTTATTTTTGTATGGCAGACTGGGATCTGGAACTGTCTTTGAAAACATCGGTATTGATCCCAAACTTTTCTTGTTTATTGATGTATTCTTGTTTTCATTTGTTTGTTTGTTTTCGTTGCTGTTTTTGTTGTGGGTTTTTAAATCTTTTTTTCACTATTTCTTACATGTGGCATATTTTTCAGTCACTGTAGGATGTTGAGGCACATGTTGCTTAAATAAACAAAATAAAAGCAAGTTTATCCTTTTTATTAAATTTTTAAATTCAGATTTTTTTAAAAACTTTTTTCACAGTGCATATTTTTTGTGTAGGGCAGCCCTTAGGGAGCTGGAGTACTAGTGCTGATGTATTCATATGTATTCTTGTTGGCTACTTTATTTACTTATTTGTGGCCTTTTTGGGTTTGCTGAAACACTGCGACCACTTGAAAGAAAAAAGTTTTTTAGTAACTGTTTTTGCATTTTCTTCATTTTATTTTTTTAACAGCTGCAAGGGAGAATTTTATAAACTAGAATCTTCAGCTGTCCTTTGAAAACACTTGCATTTGATCTCAAACCTACCTTACTAACTATCCTGATGTATTTTTGTTGTTTTTTAAAAAATATATATCGTTGTTTCATAATTTATTACGTGCAGTAGTTTTTTGTTTTTGGTTTGTTGTTCTGTTTGTTTGTTTTATGTTGTGGGTTTTTTTTGCCAGAGGTGCTGTTAGTGTTGTGAACTTCGACCAAAATGTATTTCTATAATTTCTAATTTTGTTCAACTGTAATTTTGTATCAATTTCTCAAAAAAAAAAGACTTTTTTTACGGTGTATGTTTTCATGTAGGGTAGCCTTTTATCAATGAAAACTATCATATTGATCTCAAATGTAACTTACCTGATTATTCTGCTTGGTTTTCCTACATATAGCAGTAGAGCTGTTAGGATGTCGAGACATTGGAACATTAACCTACACTGTCAAAAAAAAGAAGATCATCCTGCTTTTTATGCAACATGTTTCATAAAATATTACACATACGTCATGTCAATTTGTACTCAAAGATGATACCTTTCATCACTTTTCTCTTAGATTTCAACTCACCCATAATCAGAAATTATTTAATCTATGTGTCCAATATTGTAGATTCTGAATTAATAACATGTAATGTAATAAAAGTGAAAATTTAAATTTTTATCTTTAATAATTCCCAAGATGTTGTTATTCAAACATCCCTATGTTAAAGTGATGAAGTGTAAGTCAGTAAGTAAGTAAGTAAATTTTATTTATATAGCACCTTTCACAGACAGAGAGCCACAAAGTGCTTCACAGCATGAATAAAAAAACAATTAAATGCACATAAATAGTCAACACTAAAAATAAGATCATAATAGCCCCAGAAATTAAGCGAATGCTTGAGCAAACAAGAAGGTTTTAAGTTGTATTTTAAAAGCGTCAACAGATGCAACTGAGCAGAGAGAGAGCGGGAGATCATTCCGAAGCCTGGGAGCAACAGCCTGGTATGATCGGGCTCCTCTGGTCTTAAACCGAGTACATGGCACCTTTAACAGATTCTGATCCACAGACCTTAAAGCCCTCGCAGGGGAGTAAGGCTGGAGCAGGTCACAAATATAAGAAGGACCTTGACCATGTAAGGCCCGAAAGGTTAATACCAAAATCTTAAAGTTAACTCTGTAAGAAACTGGCAGCCAGTGAAGCTCCTTTAAAATAGGAGATATGCGAGTCCGCCTGCTTGTGCAGGTCAAAATTTTCGCTGCAGAGTTTTGCACAAGTTGCAGCCTCGAAAGCTCCCACTTGTTCAGACATGAAAACAAGCTGTTACAGTAGTCTAAACGTTATGAAACAAAAGCATGAATGATGAGCTCTAAATCGTTACATGAGACCATGTTCCTGAGTTTAGAGATTTTTCTTAGTTGAAAGAAACAGTTTCTTGTCAGCTGCTTACAGTGCTGCACTAGAGACATGTCTTGATCAAGGAAAACATCCAAATTTCTAAGACTCGATTTAGCAGACTGCCCTAAGTCACCAAGGTACTGTTTGATCCCTGGAATTGAGACATCAGGGGCGACGAGTGTTTCAGTTTTTTCTGCGTTGAGCTGAAGAGAATTTTCACTAAGCCATTGTTTTATTTCTGCCAAATAATGGAAAAAGGAATCGAGCTTCTTTATCTCAGCCGGTTTAAAAGAACAATAGAGCTGGATGTCATCGGCATACAAGTGGTAAGAAACATCCCTAAACCTTTGGATGATCTTACCCAGGGGGATCAAGTACAGTAAAAATAAAATAGGGCCCAGGACGGAGTCTTGAGGCACCCCACACAATAGATTCACAGACTCTGATTTTATCTGGTTTGTTGACACACAAAAGCTACGTCCAGACAAATATGAGGTAAACCACTGGAGAACTGACCCCGACAGTCCCACATGATTCCTCAGTCTACTTAACAGCACCTGATGGTCAACAGTGTCAAAAACTGAGGACAGATCCAGGAGAACTAGCACGGTGCATTTACCCGAATCGGCAGACATCATTATGTCACTGGACACTTTCAGTAGGGCTGGTTCAGTAGGAGTGGTGTTTATGGAAGCCAGATTGAAATTTGTCAAAGAAGTTATGTTGATCGAGGTAAGAAGACAGCTGATTGCAAACCACCTTCTCAAGGATCTTCGACAAGAATGGCAACTTAGAGATGGGCCTATAACTATTTTGGTCTGCTGGGTCTAAACCTGCTTTTTTTAGTAATGGCTCCACAATGGCACGCTTGAAGGTATTTGGAAACACACCTGATGATAAAGAGAGGTTTATCATTTCGGTAACCCAGGGACCGACTGCGTCCAGTACCTCTAAGAACAGTCTACAGGGGATGACATCAGAGGAGCAGGATGAAAATTTCATCTTGGTTACCAGTGCCAAAACATCAGCAAGAGTTACAGACTCAAAGGTGAACCACATGCTGGAGGCAGGCTCGATAGCAACCGAAGCACCACACTGAGGGGGTGGCATATTATCCTTGAACTTCTTGATTTTATCGGTGAAAAAATTCAAGAAGGCATGGCTATCGGTTTCGGTGAAAACAGGAGTTACAGAAGCAGCAGGGCAAACAAAAGAATTGATTGTGTCAAACAGCACTTTAGGGTTTTCCTTATTCACTGCCACCAGTTGACGGATGTAGTCGGACCTGGCACTCTCAACCATTTCATTGTACGATGACATAAGATCCCTGAGATGGAGCCTGTGTACCTCAAGGTTAGTAGATTTCCACAGGCGTTCAGTCTTTCGACACAGTCTCTTAAAACTTAAAATATGCTCATTAATCCAAGGACATGCTTTTTTCTGTGTAGTCAGGTTAGCTTTAACAGGGGCCACTTGATTCAAAATCACTGCACAAATGGTCATCAAAACACTGGATTAGACCGTCTACACCAGAGCAATTTGTTAAAAGAAGAGGATCAAACAAAACAGAGAACCTTTCTGCATTATTAGCAGTGATAATGCGCCTCTGGGACCTTATTTCTAAAGGTTTGGGCTCAGGACTGAAATGCAAATCACATGAAACAAGACAATGATCACTCGTGTGGACATCATTCACAGACACATTTGAAATGTCCAGGCCAAGTGTAAAAACTACATCTAAGTGTGTCAACGTGAATTTTTAATTTAATTTAAACATTTATAAATCTCAAACCATATTTGACTTATTAAGTGAACATTTCACAAACATCTACCAATCTATAGTTTAGGATAAAATAAATCAGAGAGAGTCGAGCAGAAATTAGTCTAAAATGTGATGATCTGAGATGGAATGACTAATTTTTAACTTTGAGGCTAAAAGTGGTGGAAAGTAGCGGTCCTTTTCATGTTTTCCACATACTTGTATGCAGACAGTAAATGTCTATGTTTATCTACATGTAGTTGGTTTGTTGTACCTCCAAAGTCTGTTCTAATAATGAGTTATAAAGGTGAGGATGATGAAGAATCTCTTCACACAGCATCTTCTTTAAACCGGCATTTTGTTTTAATCTGTTCTCTTGGTGCATGAGCACAGCAGAGTCACAAACTTTTATTCAAGCACTGTGCATTTCTTTTTGATGCTTCTTCCAACTTTTGCTGAGTTTCAGAGGGAAACATGACACTTTTAGAGACTGGTTCCTCTTTACATTCATTATTTTGCAGAAACACTCTGACCAGATTGTGTTGCTAAACATTAAAGGTGTTCAGTTCTGTCACTTTGTCGTGTTTCAGAAGCCTATTAGCTGTTTGCAAAGCCACATTTCTGCACCAGTTAATCTTCTAAGGCCTTTAAAATTGATCTTGTGACCTTGTGGAGGGCCGCAACACCTAGATTGGGAACCACTGGATGATCCATCCATCTATCCATTCTCTATATATCGCTTTATCCTCACGAGGGTCTCAGGGGGTGCTGGAGCCTATCCCAGCTGACTCGGGCGAAGGCAGGGGACACCCTGGACAGGTCGCCAGTCTGTGGCAGGGCTACATACACAGACGAACAATCACACTCACATTCACACCTACGGACAATTTAGAGTAATCAATTAACCTCAGCATATTTTTGGACTGTGGGAGGAAGCCGGAGTGCCCGGAGGAAACCCACGCATGAACAGGGAGAACATGCAAACTCCATGCAGAAAGATCCCAGGCCCAGGACCACTGGACTAAACCAACTCTATATAAAATAATTAACACCAACTTTACCTCAATCTGCTGCTTGCACACTTGCAGCAACACATCATTATTGCTATATAATCCTTCAGTATAATAACATAATTTCTGCATGTTTATTTTCTCCCTTACACATATTTAACTGATATGTTTGATTGTAAAGAATCCGACTTCCTCCATCTCATGTGTCCAGATGCCTGATTTAAATTAGAACACTGTTTTATTACCCACCTGCTGCATCATTTAGCATCTAAATTAGAATTTCAGTAGCAAAGTATCCACAACTACTGCTTTTCTCATCTTCAGTCCCTCAGCACAGTCACAAAACTTTCAACATTTACCTTTATTTACTGTATAAAAGCCTGTTAGGCAAATTACAGAGCACTTAATGCACAATCTGTTTGCGCCAAACAAAGTATAAAGATGTGTTTTAGTAGCAGTTGGAATGAACTCTGCAGTGGCCTGGCCCTGTTAGATTAACATTCTTTAAATGTAAAATGTTTTTTGTTGTTGTTGCAGAATGAGAGCATTTCCTGAGTGTTTTATATACTGTATGTGTTGCACAGTTTCTCAAAATTAGATGATATTATTGATCATAAATGCAGCTAGCCTTTGTTTGTGCATCATTCAAGCTGCAGATCTACTGTTAGGTTGGACGTTGTTGTAGCCAGAAAACAAATTCACTGAGGCAAGAGTAGAGGTCTTTAGATATTAGAAGCTTTATCAAATAAGAAAGTAAGAAAGAAAATAGGTAGAGTTGAGGCCAGAGGACGTGGAGGAAGAGTAACCTCCTGTTGCTGTAGTTGGAAAAGTTCTCATCAGAATCAATATACAAAATAATGAATAAAGCACAAAATGGGAAAAATAAGACAAAAAACACAAGCGAGACAAAAAGGAAATACAAAAGGATAAAAACAAGAAACAAAAAGACAAAAACATGAGACAAACAACAAAACTCAGACAAAAAAATAACAAAAACAACAAAAACAAGTCAAAATATTTTTTAAAAATACGACACAAACTTATAAAAGTGAGAAATAAAATGACAAAAATGAGACAGAAAACATGGAAAAAAACAAAAAGGAGGCAAAAAAATTAGACAAAAACATTACAAAGCAACCAAAAAAATGGACAACTGACAAAAATGAGACAAAAAATGACACAAACGAAACAAAAAATGACAAATGTGAGAAAGAAAACAACCAAAGCATGAGACAAATTTTAAAAAATCAGACAAAAAAACAAACAAACAACAAAAACAGGAGAAGATTTTCCAAAAATGAGACACAAAGTAACACAACAACAATGAATATAGTATTTTACTTTATTATCAAAACAACTTGCTTAGAAATTATTCTAAATTTACACATTTACAAATGGCAGTTGATGTCTTCTCTGTAATTTCTAAAGTCCCCTCTGGTGGGCTGTTTTTTGTCCTAAATTATAGATTTGTATAAAGATATTTGTGACATGTTCGTTTAATATTTTGTGTTTGAGATTTTTTTAAAATGTTTTTGAATTAAATTAAAAATTGCCCAACGATCCACTGTCAATAAGTTTTTCTACACATTGAAATTCAAGGTTGTTTGAACAACAACATTTCAGGAATTATCAAAAATAAAAAAATGAAATGTTTACTGTTATTTCTCATCATGTCATTAATTCAGAATCTACAATATTGGACAAGTAGATTAAATAGTTTCTGATTATGGGTGAGTTGAAATTGAACAGAAAAGTGATAAAAAGTCTCATCTTTGGGCACAAATTGACCTATGTGTACTATCCCCGACATATTCCTGGACAGTTGTTAGTACATCACTAAATCTTTGTGGCATGCAGATTCATTGATCATATTTTAGTATTTTATCTTTTATTGCTCCTGTGGTTTTGGAAATTTTTGTACTTGCTATTTTGATTCAGTGTTTATTTTTTCTCTTCTGTTTGTTTGTTTTTTTTTACTCGACTCCAACAATTCCTATGGGAAAAGCACACAAAAGGCAAATAAAAAATCTTGAATCAGATTTTTTTTTTAAATAACTGACATTGCATGATTCAACTAGTGATATTTTCTAATCCACATGTAGCTGCAAATCACAAAACAGCATGTAGAATACTTATTTACTTCTGAATATAATTGTGACATGCATCTACAAACAAAATCCTGTTTTTTAAAACTTTTTCTGACAAAGTATTTAATTTTACAAGGTATTCCATATATATTTTTTAAAATTATTACTGTGATATGCAGCTAAATGTGGATCAGAAAATGTCACTACTTGACTTTATTGGTTAATTTGGGCTCAAAATTTAAACTTTACATTTTGTAATTTCCAGAGATCATCAGAGATTCTTTGATTTACAGAATTGCAGATTCAAAATCAATGACATGTTGAGAAATAACAACGAAAGCCTCAGAATTTTATGGTTCCTGAGATATTCAATATGCAAAAAGAAAAGAAAGTTGAAGACGTGTTGGAGGGCAATTTTAGAAATAATTTATCTCAGGAAGTATTTGATATATACTACCGTTCAAAAGTTTGGGGTCACCCAGACAATTTCATGTTTTCCATGAAAACTCACACTTTTATTCATGTGCTAACATAACTGTACAAGGGTTTTCTAATCATCAATGAGCCTTTCATCACCATTAGCTAACACAATGTAGCATTAGAACACAGGAGTGATGGTTGCTGGAAATGTTCCTCTGTACCCCTATGGAAATATTCCATTAAAAATCAGCCTTTTCCAGCTAAAATAGTCATTTACCACATTAACAATGTCTAGACTGGATTTCTGATTCATTTAATGTTATCTTCATTGAAAAAAAAGATTTTCTTTCAAAAAAATAAGGACATTTCCACATGCCTCCAAACTTTCGAACATATCAAGCTAAAATTTCCCAGATAATATTTTAAAAATCCATAATTTAGGATTAAAAAAAAGTCTGAATCAAATCACAGATGATCAAGCAGAAGGAACTTGATGGTCTGACATGGTTTGTGGTTCAGATGAGTGTTTGTTGTGCTTTTATTCCTAACTGTGAACACACTTGCGATCCATCATGTATCCAGCTAATCAGAGCACCTCCACTAGCTGTCCTAACCGTTTCCTGTCTTAACCATTTGCTGTCTATCTCTGGAAAAGGCAAAACCCTTGGCAGCTTGGAGCAGCAGAAGTTCAGCGATGTAGAGGTCAACAGAAGAAGCGAAGAGTCGACTTGATGAGTGAACTCCAAGATGTGAAGTGCAAAAACGTTGCGAAACAGAAGCCCTGGAGGTTCTGATCAGAACACTGGGGAGTTCTGGGTCAGGCTTGTGGTTCTGGGAGTTATGGGTTAACCCAGTTTGGAGTCGAGGACGCTTCCTCTCATGCTCCCAGTGACTAAACAAAGCCGAGGCCCAAGGCGCTGTCCATGGTGCTGAAAGCTAGCACACCCTAGTGCTGAACAACATGTAGCATACATTCACACACTCACACTCACTCTCTCTCTCTCTCTCACTCACACACACACACACACACACACACTCACACACACACACACACACACTAAACCCAACCGGCTACTGTCAAAGCTTGTTATGCAGCGAGCCAGTGTGAGGAGAACGAGGAGAAATGTATTTATAGATGAATCAGATGAACTTATTAATAGATATCCTCCACACTGCGGGGAGATGGACCACAGACTCATGCAGACACACTCACATCCTGATGAAAAGCTTCGCTGCCGATTTTATCTCTTCTTCCTCTTATCTTTGACCGTTCCACACATCTCCCAGAGGCAAATGCATTCAAAAAAAATCAGATATGCTTTCATTGTAGACGAGCACTAATCTGTTTTAATATTTCCACAAATATACACTAAAAATGTCCTGCTTTCAAACACCTCGCCAGGAGAAGAAAATTAACAGATCATATGCTGTAAGTATTGTGCTGCATGAAGCCACATTTTTATACTGAGTTCACACAAACTGCTTTCACACGCTGACTTAAAAATCATCAAGTCTAATTAGCACTGATTAGTGACATCCTAAATATTTTAAATCAGTCACATATTCCTAAATTAGCTGTAGCCACTTTATCCTGTAGTCACAGGCAGCTTAAGGAACACGTTTTACATTTTCAAACAATTTGCTGTCATTTTTCAGACTTTCCTAGTTTTAACTACAGAAAATAACTTAAAAAAAGTAATAATTATTTACATCTTTTCACTAAAAAACAAGTTCCATACTAAAAATCTGCGTTTTTACAAATGGAAACCTGTCCTTATGCAAAGTTTGACCATAAAATTGTCTTCTTCTTCTTGAAAAAACGTATTTAAATCAGCAAAAATATCATTATTTTTACAGAGTTTTGGCATTCTTGAAAAAAAATCACATGTATTAAGGTTTGAGAACAGTATTTTTAAAGCAATATTTCACAGATTTTCCCTGTTTTGGTAAATTGCAGATAATATTTCAGAAAATCACTAAAAAGTCAGTGTTGACTGAAAAAAATGGACAAAATTGCATAATGTCCACGGCAATAATTGGAATTTTTCCAAATGGGAATTTCTTCATGTTTGACCATAAAATTACACTTTTTGTCTTTTGTTGTTTTAAACTTTATTTTAATTGGCAAAAATATCATTATTTTACTGATTTTATCACGATTTAAAAGAAAAATAACATGTACTAATGACTGAAAATAGAACTTTAAACTGTTATTTCACAAACTTTACTTGTTTTCGTTAATTGTACATGTGTCTTAAAATCACAAAAAAAGTCAATGTTGACTGGAAAAAAGGCTAA
Organism: Acanthochromis polyacanthus; assembly: GCF_021347895.1. Taxonomy (NCBI): domain Eukaryota; kingdom Metazoa; phylum Chordata; class Actinopteri; family Pomacentridae; genus Acanthochromis; species Acanthochromis polyacanthus. The sequence continues at coordinate 8,720,952 of NC_067118.1, forward strand.
AACTGTGCATAATGTCCATGTCAATAACCAGAATTTTACAAATGGGAATTTGCTCATGTTTGACCATAAAATTATACTTTTTGCTTTATTTTATTAACAAAAATAGCATTATTTTAGTTTTTTATTTAAAAAAAATCACATCTACTAAGGGTTGAAAACAGTAACTGTTTAAAGTGTCATTTCACAAATTTTCCCTGTTTTGGTAAATTGCAGAAAATATCTTGTAAAATCACAAAAATGTCAGTGTTGACTGAAAAAAATGGATAAAACCACATAATGTTCATGTCAATAATCTGTATTTTTACAAATGGGAATACATTCTTATACAATGTTTGACAGTAAAATAAATTTTTTAAAATTTCATTTTAATTAGCAATAATATTTTCCAGATTTGATCATGATTTAAAATAAAAAATCTGATGTATTGAGGATTGAAAATAGAAATATTAACTGTTATTTTTCTTTTATTTTCTAGTAAATTGCAGATCAAAGTAGTGAACTAACCAACTGAACTTCACACAAACATTTCTATTCTTGGAGTCACACTGCTGCACCCGTTTTCCTCTGGAGTCAAGAAGTTTTCAGTTTAAAATTTCCAGGAAAGAGGTGAATCACAGAGTGTAGAAATTCTCTGTGAAGAAGCCAGTCAGACTGAAGCTTCTCTCCGACTACCAACACCTGAAATTACATCAAGACTGGACACAGTGAAGCACCAGTAACTGCAGTATTCAGGCTGGAGGGCTGGTGTTCTGACCCAGTGCTGCTTTACCAGACTGAAACACAGGCTGTCAGCTCTTTATACAAGTTTAATGTTGAACGACAACCGTTTCTTTTTGTCAGCTTGCTGCAGTGATATACACAACCAGTTAAAAGGTTTGGACACACCTTCTCATTTAATGACTTTTCTTTATTTTCACGACTATTTGCATTGTAGATTCTCACTAAAGGCATCAGAACTATGAATGAACATATGAAGAGTTTAGTTGCAAAAACAGATAACTCCGTTTTGATAAATTTTCAGAAAACTTTTTCTTTTTTTGTTTACTTGACATAATATCAATCAAACTGAAGTGAGTGGATTTGACTCAGTAGAAAAATGCATGACAAAATAGAGAAAAAATAAATTATGATTGCAATTATTATTATCTCAATTAAACAATAAAAAAATTAGTTTTCTGAAAATTTATAAAATGGAGTTATCTGTTTTTTGAAAATGAACTCTTCATATATGGAATTATGTATTAAACAAAAGAGAGAAATAAGTCAAAATATTTTAGATTCTTCAAAACTGCTACCCTTTGCTTTGATTACTGCTTTGTACACTCTTGGCATTCTCTGGATGAGCTTCATAAGGTACAACCTGAAATGGTTTTCCAACAGTCTTCAAGGAGTTCCCAGAGATGCTGAGCACTTGTTGGTCCTTTTGCCTTCATTCTGAGGTTCATCTCATCCCAAACCATCTGGACTGGGTTTAGGTCAGGTGACTGTGGAGGCCAGTTCATCTGATGCAGCACTCCATCATCTCCTTCTTGGTCAAACAGTCCTTCCACAACCTGGAGGTGTGTTTGGGGTCGAAAAATAAACGATGGTCCAACTAAATGCAAACCGGATGGGATGGCATGTTGCTACAGGATGCTGTGGTAGCCATGCTGGTTCAATTTGGAATAAATCCCCAACAGTGTCACCAGCAAAGCACCCCCACACCATCACACCTCCTCCTCCATGCTTCATGGTGGGAACCATGCATGTAGAGAACATCCATTCACCTTTTCTGGTCTCACAAAGACACGACAGGTGGAACCAAAGATCTCAAATTTGGACTCATCGAACCAAAGCACAGATTTCCTGAGCTCTGATTTTTGTCACTATTCAAAAGAAAAATCATATGTACCAAGGACTGAAAACAACATTTTTAAAAGTGTTATTTCATAATTTTTTTGTCATAAATACATTAAAAAGACCCAAAAATCTACCAGTGTAAACTCAGTATGCACACTTCTACCTGAGGCCTGCACTAAGAAGTGAGATTAATGAGTTAGCAAGTTATATTGAGATAAAGTTCTCTATTAACCTGCCTGATCACCATGGCAACCGATGCGGCACAGCTAACATGCTCCACAAAAGGTTCTGTTCAGAGTTTGGGATTTTAATTAGCTGCAAGAAGCGCCACCATTTCACCAATTCTTCCACATTCTCTAAGCGATACGAGTTCTCAGCTGACAGATATCTGCTAAATTGTGAAACTGTACATTAGTAATGCAGCAAATTGGAGCCGTGCAATTACAGTAGCACAAACTGGATGAGTCATGCTGCCCTGAGAACCATTTAGTTGGTCATGAGGAAAATCCATAAACCTGTTGATATGATTGGTCCTGATTTGCTGCCACACATGCCATCTTTTCCATTTGCAAAGAAGAGTCAAATGATGCATCATTATTGGAGCATGCTCAAATCCGGCTACCCAAGAAAGCCGATAACCACGGTTGTGATATTCATTACATCTGATTGAGAGCAGCTTAGACAGCATGTTTATTTCTAAGAAAACTAGCATGCAAACTACTAGGGCTGGTCCAAACAGCAATTTCTGGGCTCCGGATTCTCGGGCCCAAATACATTCAACAAAAATATAAACGCAACACTTATGTTTTGCTCCCATTTTGTATGAGATGAAGTCAAAGATCTAAAACTTGTTCCACATACACAATATCACCATTTCTCTCAAATATTGTTCACAAATCTGTCTAAATCTGTGATAGTGAGCACTTCTCCTTTGCTGAGATAATCCATCCCACCTCACAGGCGTGCCATATCAAGATGCTGATTAGACACCATGATTAGTGCACAGGTGTGCCTTAGACTGCCCACAATAAAAGGCCACTCTGAAAGGTGCAGTTTTATCACACAGCACAATGCCACAGATGTGGCAAGATTTGAGGGAGCGTGCAATTGGCATGCTGACAGCAGGAATGTCAACCAGAGCTGTTGCTCGTGTATTGAATGTTCATTTCTCTACCATAAGCTGTCTCCAAATGCGTTTCAGAGAATTTGGCAGTACATCCAACCAGCCTCACAACCGCAGACCACGTGTAACCACACCAGCCCAGGACCTCCACATCCAGCATGTTCACCTCCAAGATGGTCTGAGACCAGCCACTCGGACAGCTGCTGAAACAATCGGTTTGCATAACCAAAGAATTTCTGCACAAACTGTCAGAAAGCGTCTCAGGGAAGCTCATCTGCATGCTCGTCGTCCTCATCGGGATCTCCACCTGACTCCAGTTCGTTGTCGTAATCGACTTGAGAGGGCAAATGGTTACATTGGATGGCGTCTGGAGAGGTGTTCTCTTCACGGATGAATTCGTTTACACTGTTCAGGGATGGCAGACAGCGTGTGTGGCGTCGTGTGAGTGAGCGGTTTTCTGATGTCAATGTTGTGGATGGAGTGGCCCATGGTGGTGGTGGGGTTATGGTATGGGCAGGCATCTGTTATGGACCAAGAACACAGGTGCATTTTATTGATGGCATTTTGAATGCACAGAGATACCGTGACGAGATCCTGAGGCCCATTGTTGTGCCATACATCCAAGAACATCACCTCATGTTGCAGCAGGATAATGCACGGCCCCATGTTGCAAGGATCTGTACACAATTCTTGGAAGCTGAAAACGTCCCAGTTCTTGCATGGACAGCATACTCACCGGACATGTCACCCATTGAGCATGTTTGGGATGCTCTGGATCAGAGTATACGACAGCGTGTACCAGTTCCCGCCAATATCCAGCAACTTCGCACAGCCATTGAAGAGAAGTGGACCCGACCCCCCCCCCCCCCCATCGCATTAAAAATGGGAGCAAAAACAAAAGTTTTTGTTGAGTGTAATTAATGAGGAATATCCGGCTTGTCGGCCCAGGGAGGGGCAGGTTGGGGGGAATGAAACTAATTTTTGAGAACTTTGATCTTGTTTCTCAGAGTGCTCATCGTTGGGGTGGGGTAAGAGGGGTGGAGGGATCCGAGTTTTCGAATCTCAAAATTAATATGTGGATACTCCCACAACGACCGAATATTCTGATATTTGGGTCCAGCTGTAGAAACTACAAGCCCTAAAATATATTTACTCAGATGTGTCTTCCAATCAGTGATGGGCTTCAAAATCCTCTGCCAGAGTAAGAGGCTATTTCGTAAGGTCACACATGACATTTTTGTCGCTGTGGTTTTTTTTGTTTGCTCTTGGGCTCATTTACAAAAATGCATCCATCAAAATAGAAAAAAACATTGAATTAAATGTGATGACAGACCCCCACAGTCTAGAAGAACCAGATTAACATTTTAGAGCTTTTAGAGTTAAGAGTTTTTGGCACAGAGGGTACTTCAATAAAGCACTCGACCTCACCAGAAAACATCACAGGAGAAAGATTGTTCTTCCATCATTTTTCAAGATAGTTTCCTTTAACTTCAGTTCAGTTATATTTGATCTAAATATCTCCAATTCGCTAGCCTAGCCGCGCTAGACCCAGCTCTTAAGACACAAGGGTCTAGGAACACTCGACAGGGAGGGAGGCGGGCTAAAAGGTTGTCTTTCAAATCACTCTGCAGCAATTGGGTAGGTATACAACCAATCAACGCAACGAATAGGCTGACGTAGTTCCTAGAGCGCCGGCGGATTGTGGCTAAGTCCCATTAGCTTCCCAACCAGCGGAGCCAACTGGTATATTAAGGATTTGCCATATCCCGTCGGCATAAGTCCAAATACGTCTTTCTTCTCAATGAAACACTTAAGTGCCGTCCTTTGTTTATCTTTGAAGTTGAATTTTAGCTTCAAATCTTTAAGGGCTGTGGCCAAAGTCCAGTCGAAAGATAACTGTTTATTGTGCGCCGGTTGTTTCTGTCAGAATCGTCGCGCCTCTGTCGTCACTTAGTTACGCCCGCCATCTGACTCTACACTTCATGGTGATTCGTCCGGCCAGTTTTAGGAGCATCCAACCTTGAGCCTTATGGAGGGTAACTAAGACCCACCCTGGCAGAGAATTAAATTCATTGCCGTGGGTTGTCTAGCGCGGCTAGGCTACCAATTCGCAACATATGTCATTGAAAACCCAACAGTCAGAAGTTCCTTTGGATTCCGTTTAACCGAGCACTTGGCTAGAGTGGAAAGTAACCAAAAAAATAATTTTTTTGTCCACATTTAGCTAAATTTAACCACAAGCAGCAGCAGTGAGATCATCATCACCCTGAAAATGGTGACCAAGAATGTTTGGGAAGCAGATAGAAGTCAGATGGTGCAGGATGGGTGAATAAGGTTCATGGAGGAAGAGTTCAAAGCCGTATTTAGCTGCTTCAGCCAGCAGCCAAATTTTCTTTGATTTGTTTCCGTGATTGCTTCAAACATTTGCATTTTTGTGGGCAGTGAGGAAAGGTTTGATAGTACACAGTTATCTCCTAAAATGGGAGGTAGACTGCTGTTTCTGGATGACTTTTTAAAGCATTCTTGTCTCAAAGATGGCCATAGACACAGTGATGTCACTAATTGGTTTGTGGGCAACAGTTTCAAAGCCTCGAGCTTAGCTTGGTAGATTGTCTGTCTTCAGTGATTTCATAGGGGACAGATGGTTTTAGTGGTTGAGATTCAAGTGTCTCACTGACATGCCAACTCCCAGTTTCCTTCCTTACACTGTGGCATTGTTTCATTTTAATTAAGCTGCATTTTAAGGAGAACTTTAACAGACATTGGTCATTAATGTCTGTCATGGACTCGTCCCACCCCCATGTCTGATTTTCTTAAAAATAAAGGTTCACAGCGATCTCAGGATCAGAGCCTCCTTTAGAGGGGACTGTGAGGTCCCACACAGAGAAACAGCCTTTGGACAAAACGCTCTTTCTGTGAAGGCCAGTAACATCTGGAAAAGTCGTCATTCTAGATAAGGGAGAAACTCACCAAAAACGGTGGCTGAAGGTGAACCGGTCTTGTGGTCAACCCTTAACTTCTGAATGTACTTTTTGTAATATGCTTCTATTGTGACGAGTTTTCCTATGTTTCACTGTGATGGTTTTTCTGTTAGGGACTGTGGATGTAAATTAGCATTGTTGCTATAATCCGGTCTGTTTACGTCCATTGCTCTCTAAATAGATGCTCATTAATGTGCTCTGTCCCTATCAAAGAAAGAAAGAAAGAAAGAAATTAAAGTTAAATTTGACTACATCTGTATAAACCAAATGACCAAGAATTAGTCACCAGTTGAGCTAAATTTAAACACAAACAGCAGCCGTGAGATTTTTACGATGACGCATTTATGTTTTTGGTCGGCATACTGGGAGATTTGAACCAATCTTCGGGGTTTTTACTGCTCCCAACGTCAACTCTAACAGCTGATGTCTGCATTAAAGCTCCTGGTGCATCTCGGAAGACCTCAATTGCCCCGTGACTGACGGTTTGATGGCTTCGTCTGCCTGCTGGTCCATCCATCTTTTCATCATCTCGCTGTTTACACGGACAATGAATCATGCAGATTGCCCTTCTCGCTCCACCCCTCCATGCTAAGAGCGTGCACACAAACACACACACACACTTCTCCTTTTAAATCTATTGTCTATGCATTAGGCATTTAGAGTGTTTAGGAGCGCTCAGTTGATGTCTAATAGGTCTGAGGCTGCAGAGCTTTTATCAGTTCAAGGACACTCAGCTCCAAGACTGCAGGCCTGATGTAACATTAACATCCCAAACTGTCATTTTGATGTAAACACACGTGCACATGGAGATGCACGCAGCTGGTTGTGTGTGTGTGTGTGTGTGTGTGTGTGTGTGTGTGTGTGTGTGTGTGTGTGTGTGTGTGTGTGTGTGTGTGTGTGTGTGTGTGTGTGCAGAAGTGACCTTCTGACTTCCCCTCAAGCCCCGAGTAAAGGCTGAAATGATGTGTAAGCAGATCAGAAGCATACAGAGGAGACGAGAGGCGATCAGAAGCAGGCTGGAGAGTGTTGAAGTGCGATAGGAAAGATAAGCTCCCCTCCTTCCGTTTGACATTTTTCCCTTCAGTTCCCCTCTCCTTGCCCCATCCATGTTACTCTCCTTTTCCCGACTACTCCGACTCCTTTCCCATCTGATGGTTAATTCATGGAGCCTGGCTGAACACGCACCCTCTCCATTATTAATATAACATTAGGGAGACAGAGGGAGGAGGAGGGAGGAGACTCAAAGATGTGGGACGAGGACAGACAACGATAAAAGAAAAAGGGAAGTCAAGGAATTAGGATGAGATGGACGGCGAAAAAAAAGCGCAGGGATCGAGATGGAGAGAGAGAGGATGTCAGGGAATGGAGCAAACGAAGAGAAAAGCGGCCAGATTTTTCTCCCCGAGCAGACCCACGAGGGACGAGGAAAAACATACACCAAAAAAATACTTAAAAAAACTGGACGAGTGACAGACGAGAAGGGAGAGAATGTGTCAGGAAGAGGAATACTGTGCGACACGTGATGTTATTAGGATGCACACAATGTCTCTGGTCCCACGAAGGGAGGCGGCAGCAGCAGCAGGAGGAGGGAAGAGGAAAGACAGAAACAGAGACTCAGATGTGTCAGGATTCATCATGTGACTATGAATCCTGGACACACTCATACTTATACACACATATATATGCACTACTGCTCGAAAGTTTTGCAACACCCCAATTTTTCCAGTTTTTCATTGGAAATGATGCCTCTTAATGTCTCATTGTACTCTGAAATGAAAGCATAGAACAAATAAACAAAGGAAGCTAAAAAAAAATATTTAGAAAGCAAAATGTATTCTAAACTTTTGACTCATCAAAGTAGCCACCTTTGGCAGATATAACAGCTGAACACTCGTGGTATTCTTTCCACAATAAAATCAAATATTGTTCAGCAAGTTCTTCCCCACTCTGCAGTAGAAGTTCCCATAAATGTGAGGTTCTTGTAGGTTGTTTTGCTTTTACTCTTCTCTCCAGTTCATCCCAAATCGGCTCCATGGGGTTTAAGTCTGGAGACTGTGCTGCCACTCTATGTTTTAAAGCTTACCATGTTGTTCTTTTTCCTGAGGTAGTTCTGGCAGAGCTTGGACTGATGTTCTGGGTCATTAGCTTGCTGGAGGATGAACCCCTGACCAACTAGGAACATACCAGAGGGTGCTGCAGAATGCTGTGGTAGTTGTTTATGTTCAGGGTTCCTCTCACGCTGTACAAGAACCAACCCTGGATCCATCAAAGCAGCCCCAGACCATCACACTTCCTCCTCCACGTCTGACAGATGTTTCACACTGAGGAACCATCCTTTCGCCTATTGGACGGCTACAAAAATCCTGCTGATGAACCAAAGATTTCAGATTTTGATTTATCAGTCCATAATACCTTCTTCCAGTCTTTAGTAGTCCCATTGGTGGTGTTTCATAGTCCAGGCAAGCCTCTTTTTCTTATTCTGATGTCTTAGCAATGGAGTTCTTGCTGCGACTCTAAGTCTTCTCTCACAGTTGAAACTCAGACTTCTTACTACCACTTTCCGTCATGTCCAGTGGCACGTGAGGTGATTGCTTTGTGAGAGAGCCTAGAGTTTCAAGAGAATTATGATTTATATTAGAGGTTTTCTACTTTTGTTATAGATATCCTTTGGAGATAAGATCCAGAAATAACTGTTGACTTTATTGAGCGTCTGAAATTAATGACCGTAAGAAGGAAGAATCGGAAAGACAGCAGACGCCAATCTCTGTTCCACCTGCAACCGACACACCTGTTTTACCTGCGGCACAGGTGCCGGTAGAAGAGATGGATAGAGATGAAATGTCTGCACTAATCCGCTCGATTATAAGAGAGGAGCTGAAAGAGCACACGAAAGAGCTGCTGCCACAACTGGACTCTATTAAGCTCAACATTAAACAGTGTGTTGAAAAAGTGACTGGTTTGGAGACAGCGCTGTCAGGACAATCGGACCAATAAATAAACTGGAAGACGAGTGCGGTGAGCTTCGGAAGGTGTGCAGCGTGCTTCAGCAAGAAAATAAAGAGCTGAAAGAGAAACGGACAGATTAGAGGGTTACAGTCGAAGATTTAATATGAGTTTTTGGACTTAACGCAGGAGTGGAAGGGAATAATGTAACGGAATACATGTCTGAGCTCCTGAAGGAAGTTTTTTAAAGGACAGAAGACGCTCTCATGTCAACCAGACGTAGAAATGGCCCACAGGATTGTGAGTAAAAGCCCCGGTTCAAGGCCGATGATTGTTAGACTGCAGCGTTTTATGGCTAAGGAGGCTATATTGAAAATAGCAAAAGAAGAGAGAGTCTTAGAATATAAAGGAATGAGACTGAAAATATACCCCGATTTAACGACAGAAACCGCCAAGAAGAGAGCGCAGTATAACAACATCAGGGGCAAGTTTTCCAGGCTGGTATACAAAATGGTCTGATCCATCCTTCCACTCTAATTCTCACTTTTAATGGAGAGAAGAAGATTTTTCGGACATTTACTGAGGCTGAGACATTCTACGACGCAAGGATTAAACCATTTCTGTAAATGGATGAATTTACTGAACTGAACTTTGGGAAGTAACGGTGATGGAGACAAACGAAGTTTACTGCATGAAAAGGTACTAAAATTTGATCTAGGATTTGGATTAGATTATTCTCATGATTTTGGACTTGGACGATTTAAGGAGTTGAGATTAAGGATGTATGATCTGCTGGCCCATGTGGTAAGGAAGTGAAATAAATTAACTGTCGTTTTGTAGGTTACCCAGATTATGATTGCAAGCCTAATATTTTGACGAAGACACTGGGATTATTTCAGTAAATCCAAGTTATCGGTATAATTTAAGAAGACAGAAATGTAGGCTATGTAAGGAATATGAGTCCATAAATGTTTGAACTTTTTGATTTAGGATTACTGAATAGGTTTGTTTTTTATGTGACTGAATACTTAATTGAAATTAAAATGGAAAGGAAATTATTCCATCTTTGTGTTTCTGAGAAAATATAAGTTTTGTTATAGAGGATTGAGAGACCCTTTCTAACGCACAGTCTGTCTGGCCTGTCCTCTTATTATAAGCCAAATTTACTAAAAATAAGTATATAATGGAGTTTGGCACAGTCTCACTGGACAGAGAAGGACTCAGTGTTTGTGACAGTACTAAGTGTTCTTAAATTTATGTTAATATGTGTTTGATGTAAGGGCATGTGTATGTTATGTTGCTCCCAAATTGAGTTTGTCAAATGAGATGGTATGAAATGTGCTTTTTGGTTTGATGTTACATAAATTACCTAAAAAGGCCTAAAAATGGCTCACATAAATATTTGTAGTATCAGAAACAAATTACATGAAGTGGAAGACATTTTATTGTCAAATAATTTTTCATGTATTAGCTGTGTCTGAAACACATTTAGATTATAGTTTTGAAGATGCATCCTTGTTGATTGATGGTATAATATTATAGGAAGGATAGGAATGCTCATGGAGGTGGGATTTGTATTTATGTACAAAACCATCTGCCTGTCAAAATAAGGGTTGATCTAATGCAGTTCTGATATTGAAGTTCTGTGGTTGCAAGTTCAACTGAAACATCTTAAACCTTTACTTATAGGATGTGGCTACAGACCCCCCAGGGCTAATTGCACATATTTGGATGAAATGAGTGAATTGCTGGACTTTGCCTGCAGTACGAACAATGAACTATATTCATGGCTGATATGAATGTTGATTGGAAATCTCTGTCTTGTCCAGTGAGAAGGACATTAGCAGATATATGCGCAGTTTCAGGATTATCTAAAGTAATAGATCGGCCAACTAGAATCAGCTTAAATAGGAAGGGTGAGAAAGTTGGAACATGTATTGATCATCTGTATTTGAACGTGCCAGAAGTCTGCTCTAAAGCTTTATCTGTACCTGTAGGATGCAGTGACCATAGTCTAATTACAATTGTTAGAAAACAAAAGTACCTAAGGGAGGATCTAAAATAATTAAGAAGAGATCTTTTAAAAATTTTGATCAAGGAAAGTATGTAAGAGACATCTGATGTTTTATTGTTAGACGATCCTGAGATCGCCCTCCGGGGTTTGGATGAAACTTTAACAAATGTTATTTATCGTCATGCATCTGTGAGAAAGTTTACAGTTAGAACTATTACTGCCGCATGGCTGGACAAAGAACTGAAAGGACATATTATGGAAAGAGAGCAAGCAAAACAGATTGGCAAGTCTACTGTAAATTAAGAAATTTTGTTACAAAACTAAATAGGAGAAAGAAAAAACAGTACTATGACAACATTATTCATGAAACTAAACACGACAGTAAAAGATTATGGAGTATTTTAAATCATTTGGTAAAAGGCAAAATTAAATCCACACCATCTTATTTAGAAACTGAAGGTGGCTTTCTTACTACATCTAAAGATACTGCAAATCATTTAAATAATTACTTTATTAACAAAATTGATAAGCTCAAGAGTACTGTTCAGAACAATAACACTGATCTAGCTCTGAGATTCATAAATCAGGTTATGAGAGTAAAGAATGTGTTTTAATTTTAAGAATGTTACTGTATCTAGAGAAGAGTTGATGTTAATGACTGGTAAGAATAAGCCACCAGGGGTTGATTTTCTTGATGGAAGGCTGCTTAAACCTATTGTTGCTATTGTTGCTCCAGTGATCACTCAGATAGTTAATTTATGTTTTACCAAAAATAAGTGGCCACAGTCATGGAAAGTTACAAAAATTGTAGCAATACCAAAAAATAAAAAAGTTGCAGTTTTCTGAATCTAATTGCCAACCAATAAGTTTATTGCCAATTTTGAGTAAAGTAATGGAGAGGATTGTGCATGAACAAATTCAGTTTCACAGTTACACTTTTCAAGTAATAACTTATTTATTGACTTCCAGCATGCTTATAGAGAAAAATACTCCACGGCAACAGCCCTAACTCAAATGGTTGATGATTGGTATAATAATTTTTAACAAAAGAAGCTGATTGGAGCCATTTTTTAGACTTTTCGGCAGCTTTTGATATTCTTGATTGTGAGTTATTATTGGAAAAATTAAAATGCTATGGATTTTCCTTCTTCAGCTCTATTAACAATCAAAAGTTACTAGGCCAAGAGACAGCGAATGGTTTGCTTTAATGGAAGTGAATCAGACATTAAATCTGTGAACATGGAGTGCCTCAAGGAAGTTGCCTTGGGCCTCTTTAATATTCTATTTTCACAAATGATTTTCCCTTAGTACTAAATAAAGCCCATATGGTTATGTATGCCGATGATACCACAATTTATTTAGCAGAACCGACAATTAAGGACTTAAATACAAATTTAGGAGAGGAAATGAAGTCAGTCTTTGAGTGGATTAATAGCAATAAACTTATTTTAAATGTGTCGAAGACCAACAGTATGGTTATTGGAACAAAACATACATTGTGCTTTAATCCAAAGCTTGACTTAACCATTAATCATGAACCCATCAAACAAGTGAGAGAAGTTAAACTGTTGGGAGTTATTATTGATCATATATTATCTTGGGACAAACAAATACAGAGAATTGTAACTAAAATTGGAAATATTTTGTCAATGATTAGAAGATGTGCCAAATATTTGACAACACAAACCCCTATACAAGTAATTCAAGTCTTAGTTCTGTCACACATGAATTATAGTACAATTGTTTGGTCTAATGCTTCTTTAAGTAGTATCAGAAAACTGCAACTGGTACAGAATAAAGCAGCACATGTTGCTCTGTCCTGTGGAATTAAGGCGAATGTTGCTAAAATGCACAATAGTCTCCACTGGTTAGATGTGAGAAATAGATTGTTGTACTTGCTGATAGTGTTCATTAGGAATATAATCACAACAAAAACGTCAAATGTGTCGTATAATAAATTGTCTTTTAGTAAAGAAACACATAATTACTCAACAAGACATGCTGTGGGAAATTGTTTCACCTTATCTAAATCTAAGTCATATTCTCAATGTACAGTAATATACAGAGCAATGAAAGAATGGAATTCGCTCCCTAGTTATGTAACTCAACAGAGGAATATTGAAAACTTTAAAATAAAACTAAAAGAGCATTACGTAGCACAAAATTTCAGTTATTAGTTTAGTGGGTTGAATGCGAATAAAAATTTGTAAAATACAATAATTAAATTAAATCTTAAACTTAAATGTAGTGACTGTAATGTCACTACAGCAAGATAGTTTTAATTATACCATATATATTGTGAATATTACCAATAGCAAGGATGTAAGGTTTGGTGTTTTACAGTTTGTGTGATTTATGTTATGGTTGGTTTCAGAGATAGATTATTCTTTAATTATTACTGTTAGGTCATGGTATCTTTGAAGAAGAAAAAATTATTTTATGATAATTCAAGGTGGGAGTATTATGTGTTGTATGCTTTTTGGTTAGTATAAGTCTTGTATATGTATGTTATTTGCAGTGGCGGCCCGTGACCAAAATTACCGAGGAAGCCAGTGTGAACAACAAATTAGATTCGGTGTTTTAACTGTTATTTTCATGTAAACAAATCAGCCTACTGTTACAGTACCTTTATTCTACCGACTTCTCATTCATTTTAGTGAAAAAAAAGAGGTTAAGTGCTTCAGGGGTTGTTCAGGGAGCCGGTAGACCGGTCAAATAGGAGACATGGCCAGCAGAAAAGCCGGTTAAGCTTGGCACTTCCCGTTAGCCACTCGTTTCTGGCATAGTTAGCATCACAAAAAGAGCGAGCTTTTCCATTAGCTCTACACTTAGTTAGATTGAGCTTTGGAGTTGGCCTACCGTCCCTTTTGACTTGTAGTTGAACTTCTAAAGGAAGTTTTGTGAAGTCATTTTTTACAAGAAACTCAACGTCCCTGTCACCATCCATTCTCTGGCTAGCTTGATGGCTATACTTGCTGTGTGGGCTTGCTGGTGCCTGGCGGGACAGCTGCATTAGTGTGGGTATTGTTCATCACAGTTTGTGATTGGTTGGAAGCCAGATTTGATCTGGCCTCCCTTATGTTTTTTTTAAATGATGCATCGACCATTAAGCGATGAGCCTTGCTTCAATCTGATTGGCTAATATGGGCTGTTTTTTTCTCTAAGGGAGGCAAGGCGAAGCTGGCCTCTGAACAGACAGACAGCGCAGAGGGCATGACAGACGTAGTGTAATGCACAAAAAGAGCTTGACAAGAGGGGCGCTGTTTTGCTCCTCACAAAGCAGAAATGCCGGATGTAGTGTTTTGACAACAAGGAATGACAAAAATATAAAACATAAAATACATAGTGGTGAAGATTATTTATATTTTTCTTTCTTGCATATTTTTTGGGGAAGCCAGGCTTCTCTTGGCCTCCGTGAAAAACCGCCACTGGTTATTTGTATTGTATACGTGTATTTTTGTATGTATTGTTTATCCATCCTCTATACACGCTTTATCCTCACTAGGGTCGCGGGGGGTGCTGGAGCCTATCCCAGCTGACTCGGGGGAAGGCAGGGACACCCTGGACAGGTCACCAGTCTGTCTCAGGGCTACATATACAGACACACAATCACACTCACATTCACACCTATGGGCAATTTAGAGTAACCAATTAACCTCAGCATATTTTTGGACTGTGGGAGGAAGCCGAAGTACCCGGAGAAAACCCACGCATGCACAGGGAGAACATGTAAACTCCATGCAGAAAGATCCCAGGCTCAGGCCGGGATTTGAACCGGGGATCTTCTTGCTGCAAGGCGAAAGTGCTAACCACTTACCCCACTGTGCAGCCCATGTATTGTTTATGTATTTTGTAATTTGATTTATATGTATTTTGTGTACATGTTGCTTTTTGGTGTTGTCACAAATGAAATTATGAAGACCCCAGGAAGAATAGCTGCTGCTTTGCAAAAGCTAATAGGGGATCTTAATAAAACAAACAAACCACTATGAAGCTGTGCTTGAAGCTGTTGTCCTGTGAGCCGCCTATCGCGAAGCTGTTGACTCTCAGAAACTTGTATTCTGATTCTGTTGTGTCTTTGGGTCTCGTTTCCCCCCTACGCTTTGGAGCCATAATGAACAGCAAAAAGTTAGTGAATGTAGCACAATCCAAGGTGGCGTACAACCGACGAATGCAAACAAAGCCATCTTACCGTGCAGCGTAACGACTTATTCGCCCGCTCGCCAACTAGTTCCACGTAACCAGTTCCAATGTAATGATGAAACATCGTAGGTCGAGACATCGTAAACCGAGGACCCCTGTATAAGCAATTATTGTCCATATATTTACTTTAGAAAATTACAAATCGGATTGAAGTGCAGCTTTTCTTCATTCACATGTGGAAACCTAATTTAATATTCTGAACTGCTTCTTCTTTCTCTAAAGCTTTTCAGGGACCAGAAATCAGACAGCATTTCACAGTCCTTGGACTTTGCTTTTATTGTGAATGTCGATTTTTTTATGATATTTTTTAATCATAGCAAAACTGAGGCACAGCAGTTGAACTGTACATTTGGCTTTTAGATATAAAAATAAATCCTCTTTTCCATCTCGTTTCTTCAGTTACACACAAGAGAAAAATATTCCAAACAAACACAAAACTTAGGACACAATAACAAAAACACAACACTTTCTACCAACTTTGCAGATTTTAAATATGTAATGTATGTATATGTTAAAAGGCTCCATAGGTTCCAAACAGCTGTAGTTTTTAGAGGATGTTACTCAGACAGAAAGAAATATCAAATATCTTGGGGACTATTTAATACACACCTGATGCTCTGATGAGTATTTTGATTGTTTCTGTTCATAGTAATAAAGAAATGTGTCACACTGAGACTCTCTGGTGTGGATTTAATAGATTTTTCTGGAGCTCCGTGACTCTGAGGACTGAGATATATCCAGTTTAAACACACAGAATACATTATTTAGTCCATATTATCAAGTCATAGTTGGCTTTGGTCTTTTTATGAGGTTAAATTAGGAGAACAGCATAAAAAATAACACCAGAAGGATCCTAGAAACAGAGTAGGACAGTCTCATTGTAAAAAATTCACCATGCACATTAAAACTATATTGTCATTTTAGCAGCAGAGGAAGAACCCACATTTTTTTCTCATCCATTTGGTAAAAGCAAAATAACATCACCATCTTCAAATGAACTCAAGAAAGTCACTCATGCTGCTAAATATCCCGGCTACAATCATGAAATATTCACGCTTCATTTGATGAGATCATTAGGCCAATTAACACATTCACATGTAAATGTACATTTTAATGTAATATGCATCGTCAGGGTGAGCTGTGCTTCAGCATGAGGGATCTAACATGGTATCCAGTGTGGAAAATCCAATTGTCCTTGTTAATATGCAGATTTATGCAGCGAGGCGCTCTGGATTCTAATAAGACTTTAGCTTAACTACATGTTTATCACTGTCTAGTACTCTCCCAAAGCAGGAATGTGTCAGAATAATGCCATGAAATAACAACTGAGCTCACCATTCCCATGCATCTTTAATGGATTTGTTGGGGTTATTTATTGGATCTCCCCATTAAATCCTCACATCAGTATTTGTAGTTCCAACGTGTAAAGTGTGAGCTGATCACTGAAGGCTGGGATGTTTCTGGTGCTGTATTTCAGAGCACATCAGTATTCTGCAGTGCCGAGAGATCAGAGACCAGACGGCGAGAAACGTCTCCCCACGGAGGCAGGAATCGGTACTGCAGGTGTGGGTTTTTGTCACAGCTCACAGACTAACTGGGGCAAAGCAAAGTGTTCTTCTGCCTCACAAAAAAAAAAAACCCACACACACCTGAACCTTGACACTCGATTGCGCAGAATAACGCAGGACGGACGGCGACGTGTGCGGGTCTCGCGTCCTTCAGATACACTTGGCCTCCATGTCGTAGAGCTGCAGAAGGTCTGAGATCACAGCGTCGATGTCGGCTTTGGTCACGTCCTCACTCAGCACCTGCACACGCACGCACGCACACACGCACGCACACACGCACACACACACACACACACACACACACAACAGGCTTCAGCTGCACATCCGGCCTCAATAAAAAGTGGACATCAAAGGTCCACACGTCATTTCAAACTACTTACATTCTACCGCCTCAAGGACTGAAGCAGAAAACCGTCACAAATCCTGACTTTTCTCCATTTGCATTTGGACACGGTGACTTTTGAAATCAAAGCAGCGGCCAAAGAGACCTCATTTGCGGGATTGTTTGACAGTGAAAAACTATAACTGCAGCCACCCTGCAATTAACACTCAGAAGAGGTGTTTGTGCCTTTGAAGACCGGATGCAGCTGGATGGTTTGGTGCCAGTGTCACTTTAATAAAAGCTGCTGCACGGCGATGCTGTTTGTGGCACACCTATAGACCGAAGTGGAAACTGAAGATGCACTCGGGTACAATAAATGTCACACAGGACCTCGACATAAGGGCAGATTCTCCATTCAGGTGGCTTCTCTAACCATCTGAGCCTCAAAAAACTGCCTGTAGGTTTGAAAGGAACATTATAATGTAGAAAAATCACAAAAATGACACCAATTATTACAGCCAGGAACTTGAAAAGCAAAAATAAATAAATCTGATATTCGAGTTTCTAACAGTCCTTGTTTAATCCTACTCATCTGTGACATGCTCCTCAATTAAAAATAATAACCAAATAACTTAAATTCATGATATTTTTCAAGAAAATCCCTCTATTCCATATATCTTTTATCTTTATAATATGGAAAATGATCATAAACAATTCGATGATTGTGTCGTGTTATACACTAAATTAAAAATCATCATATTTCATTAAAATCTGTTCATGTCGTATTTAAAACAATTGCCAAAAATAAAATGTTTGCTCCATACAGATTCTGTAAAAAGCAAAAAATTCCATGCTTTTCTGCAAAGCTGAGAAGTTATTAGTGACTCAGCTGTGACCAACAATCACAGGCCAAAAATTGTGATTTTTCGGTTGAACTGCAGGCAGTGTTTACACAGAACAGATCGGAGAAAAGCACAGAAACAAATCAAAATGTAAATAGTAAACTATCTAGCATGTGTGGAGTCACCATAGTTCATATTATAAAGTAAAATAAACATGAGGTTGTCCTGTTTTCTCTTGCAGCTGCTGCAAAAAAAAAATTGTAAGTTTTTTTTTTTTTTTTTTAAATCAGATTTTTAACTTTTTCTGATTCACCAGCAGAGAGCAGACGGATCATTAAGACTGGAGCTTTCCAAATAAGGACTCTCCAGCCAAAAAACTATATTTAAAACACTGGTTGCTCATAACAGCATCCTGCTGATCAAGTCATGATATTTTAAGTGAAGTTCTAGAAGAATATAGAAAACAATCATAAACCGTTTGCTTGAAGGGGTCGTGTGACATTCATTAAATTAAAATCATCATATTTCATTAAAATCCGTTTGTCTTATTTTGAAAATTTGCCAAAAATAAAATGTTTGCTCCACACAGAAGCAAAAAATCCCATGCTTTTCTGCAAACTGGAGAAGTTATTAGTGACTCAGCTGTGACCAACAATCACATGCCAAAAATTATTCAATTTTTCGGTTGAACTGCAGGCAGTGTTTACCCAGAGCGGATCGGAGAAAAGTATAGAAACAAATCAAAAATGTAAATAGTAAAATATGTAGTATGTATGGAGTCACTGTTTTATTTCCAGTAATGATAACACATGTTGGCATTTGGAAAAATGTTGTACATGTTGATTTCTTTTTTTTTTTTAATTTCTGTAAAACAAAGAAATTCAACTTTCATTTCTTGTTATCTTTATGATTTATGACATAAAAATGTTGTCATACAGCAAAGAAGACATTTCTGAGTTCTCTACTTCTAGTCATGGTTGTGGTGTTTCTATAGAGGTGCAGGACTTTATAATGCGGCTAAAAATAAGCAAAAATAAGTAAAATATGTGACAGGAGCAAAAGAACAAAAATAGTTCAGAGGGTTGATTAAAGCTCCACATTTCCTTTCTTTCCTCTAAACTCTGTCTTTCTGGCTGCAAAACCTGCTGTATTTCCCATTAATGTTGCTTTTGTTTCCTGCAGGGATGAGAGAGAGAAACTAACAACATAAAGCTATGCACGTCCTCACACATGTAAACAAAGCAGCGCATGCGGATGAATATGCCATTAATTAGGTTAGACAGCAAGAAGTTGTCCCAGATGGAAATCGCTAATGCAGTTAGCGAGATGTCTGTTCCGAGCTGCTAATTTCTGATGTTTCCTTCCAGTCAGACTCAAAAATAAATGACTGAAATGATTCAGGCAACAACATTCTTAAAAGCTGTTTCTCTGCTGTTCTGGGTGATGTTTTGGGACAAATATTTTTGCTGAAATATGGAAAAAACCTTTCCTAAATAGCTTCTCATAACTGGAAACACTGTAGCTTGTGTGTTCTTGTCAACTAAGTAAGACTGCCAGCGTGAATTTTAGGGGAAATTGAGCAGGATGTGTGTTCAGACATGAAGTCAGCATCTTTGGTTGCTGTCAGATTAACAGAAAGAGGTGCATGCAGCGCTGCAAAGACCTACAGAGCCACGACAGAAGCAGTTTTCAGGTGCATTTTGTCTTCAGGATTACTGGCCCACTGTTTTTGTCTGCCAATAACGCTTTTTATTTACTGCAATAACAGAACTGTGGGTAAATTATCCTCCAAGTCATACCTGTACATACACTCAACAAAAATATAAACACAACAATTTTGTTTTTGCTCCCATTTTTTATGAGATGAACTCAAAGATCTAAAACTTTTTCCACATACACAATATCACCATTTCTCTCAAATATTGTTCATAAATCTGTCTAAATGTGTGATAGTGAGCACTTCTCCTTTGCTGAGATAATCCATCCCACCTCACAGGTGTGCCATATTTGCTAACATGTTTGTCACATTTTCCGTTCATCTCAGCGATCTCGCCTCCCTTCCTAACCTCCCAGTCGCACACTTTCCGCTCACCTGCCACCACTCTTTCTCTCCGACGGCGAGCTCCACTCCGTAGCTGTTCAGAGCCAGGTACAGGGTTGCTATGGCGATGTGTTGGGGGGTGTGGCGGATGCACATGGCTCCGTGGTAACAGTCTCTCAGCAACGCCCAGGAAGTCTCAGCCACGGGGGTTCGAGACCACGCGTGTCGGTTGACCAGCGACTTCACGGACAGCAGGTAGTGGAGTAAATACTGGAGAGACAAGACGTCCAAACATTACAACAACCACCTCTGATTTAATAGAAACGTCATTATCAAAAATTAGAGATATTTAAAATGTTATCTGTGAAATTTTAGCTTGCTGCATCAAATACTTTCCAAGATTTATATATATATGTGTGTGTATTTTTTTTAATTGCCCGTCCTTCCACTTTCTGCAGGTGTTTTTGCACGCTGAAATTTAATGTTGTTTAAACAACAATATCTCAGGAATTGTTACAGATGAAACCCTAAAATTTTCACTAGAATTTTTCATCCGGTCATTGATTCAGAATCTGTAATATTGGACAAGTTGATCGAATAACATCTGATTATGAGTGAGTTGAAATATACACAAAAATCAAAGCTGTCATGAAAAGTTCCATCTTTGAACTCATATTAACGAAAGAAAATGATATTATCTAAATGAGCTAGTGATATTTTCTGAACCATATGTAGCTGCATTTCACAGTAATAAAAACCAAACACATAGAATGCCAGTAACATAAATACTTGGGCACAAAATTAGGAAAAAAAATTCCATTGAACTTTCATAACTGATTGAGCAGGTTTGACAAGTTGAACCACAAAAACTAAGGACGTCCGATATTGGCTTTTTGGCCAATAACCGTCCCACTCTCGATTTTCGATACCGATGTATGTGGGCCATTGAACTAATTTTAGGTTAAATAATTCCACATATCTCCTGTCATGGAATTAACACATCATGTCTAATTTTATTGTGATGCATTCTCAAATGCAACAAGGCTTTCAAATGTAAACATTGTCTGTGCAAAATAAGAAAATTACTTCAACTTAAGTTATGGAAAAAACAAAACATTTATGCCTTTTTTTATTGTCTCAAACAACAGTTCACTCTCCTCCTCTCATACACCCATGATCACAGATTATTTGATCTGTCTGTCCATTATTGCGGATCAATGACACAATGAGAAATAACAGTAAAAAATTCAGCCTTTTATCTTTAATAGTTTTTGAGATATTGTTGTTCAAACAGCCTCAAATTTCAATGTGCTAAAACAACTGATAAAAGTGGGTTGACGGGCAATTTCAACTAAATTTTTATCTGGAGAAGTGTTTGATGTATGCACTTAAAAACTGCAAATACAGGGTGGGGAAGCAAAAATGTCCTATTGACAAATTTGAATGTCCTTCCCAAACGGTGAGGGTAATCAAAACAATACTTAAAATCAAAGTTCCTTACCTTTAACCAATCTTTTAAGTATTGGTCAGACCTTGGTGCATTGTGAAGTGAGCAAGCAACAAGCAAAACGCAGTAGAGTTTGTGATCTCCTGGATGGCCAAATCCCTCAGAAGGACATTGCCAAGATTGTTGGCATCAGTGAGAGGACCATTCGCCGCATCCAGCATGCCAGACAATCCAGTTTGGGCACCAAGACATCTCCAGATGGTCCTGGGAGTCTTGGGCTCAGATGGCAATAAGATGCCCCCCTACTTCTTCAAGCCAGATCAGAAAATTGTGTACTACAAAGTTCTGAGATACACCGTTTTGCCCTGGCTGAAGGCCACCTACCCTGACAAAAACTATGTGTGGCAGCAAGATGGGGCTCCTGCTCACACATCAATCAAGGCCCAAAAGTTCTGTGAGTAGAATATGGAGAACTTCTGGCCCAAAGGCATTTGGCCCCCGAGCTCACCTGATCTAAACCTCCTGGATTTCTTCTGATGGGGTGCCATTGAGTTGAGGACTAATGCCACCCCTCATGCCAATATGGATTTACTGAAGGCTGCAATCTCCAGGGAATGGGAGGCCTACCCCAGGGAGGATATCAGGAGGGCCTGTGCCTCTTTCAGAGGCTGTATCGAGGCCTTCGTCATGGCTGATGGAAGACAGATTGAATAAACATGTTCTAAAAGCTTTAAATTTGTGTTCTTCAAGAAATCAGTTCAAAATTCCAAAGAATAAAAAAGTTATACCCATTTATAGCTGTTTTTACTTGACAGGACATTTTTGCTTCCCCACCCTGTACCTTTAAGAAAATCCAGATTTTATCTGATAAAAATTTCAAGCAAATCAGACATGGTCAAGAAGACATAGTTTCTTTTTTTTTTTAAAAAGTAACTACATTACTTGTTAACATTAAATGCTTGATCACAAAAATGAAAAATCCCAAAAACATTTTTGGTGAATTTTCATAACTGATTGAACAGGTTTGGTAAGTTGCTGTAAATATTCTGAATCAACGCGATGATGAACAACAGTGAAAATTTCAGAAATAGTGGGGAAAAACCCTGCTGAAAGCGAATCAATGCACAGTTTTAAAAAATACAAATCTTGGAAAGTATTCGATATATCATCTAAAATTACACAAATATTTTTTTAGAAATATCTGTATTTTATGTCATTAAAATTTCAGGCAATCAGAGGTTGGTCGAGCGAAAATATTATGATTGCAAAAATGAAAAATTAAATTCCAGGTTGTTCTAAAACTGTGAAAACAGATAGAGCGAGCCATTATGCATCTGTGTTATTTAGATTACACAAGGTCCATTACAAGTACATGAAGTAATTTTGAAGGACTTGCAGCTTGAACACTGCATGCAATTGTCAAGTAATGAAACACAGAATAATGGATAAAGGTATGAGGTCAGCTGAGGAAAGGGAAGCAGCATTTTTCTGCTACCAACTGAAAACACTGCTTCAACCCAGATCGTGCAGCAGCTGCACACACAAACACAGCGGGACAACCGGGACGACAGCAGACGGTAACCGAGGCCGACAGGGAGGCTGGACGCTGAACAGTCAGGACAGCGGCCCGCTCAGAGACACCTACCTGGTGAGGGTGTTCGAAGGAGACGTGGAAGTTGAGCTGTCGCAGGATGAGGAGCTCACACTGCACCACGCTGTCCCTCAGCTCCCAGAACTCCTTGTCACATTCCAGAGGAGCGCTGCCGCTGTTGAAGTACCTGCCAGCAGAAGGAGAGGTTTAACAGCAGAACGACAACAACAAAGAGCAAAAAATACTAAATAAATGCAGGAATGGCAGCAGCTTAAGATTATTCTGATTAATGGTTAATCTGCCAGTTCATTTATCGATTAACCCTCGGATATCAAAGATGTTTCTGGCCATTTTTTTTTGTCACAGAAGGAGGCAGAGAACACCATCAGAGAGCCCACTCACCCTGACATAAACTGTTCACAGCCCTGTAGAGTAAAACCACCAGACACAAGAACAGCTTCTGCTGAACGGCTGAGCCATTCTCAGCTAAAATACGGCTGACTTTTTATTTTTGCACTAAGAACAACATTCTCTGCTTTTTGCACTGTACTCTCATCCTAGCAGTTATCACTTTGCCCTACTGTGTTTAAATATACTACCTTTGAAAAGTCTGGGGTCTAGAATAGTCATTTACTACATTAACAATGTCTAGACTATTTCTGATTCATTTAATGTTATCTTCATTGAAAAAAAAATGATTTTTTTTTCAGAGATAGTAGTGCACATCGAGTTGAAACGCAAGTGTTTTGTTTAGAACCAGACATTTTATTTAAACCAGTGAAATGATTAAATATTATGACCATTAAATGATCCTTTTAGTTAGGTAAGTAGTCTGCCGAATATTTTTTTGACTATAAAATGAATTATTTGAACTAGAAAATGTCAGAAAATGACTTAAAAGAAGTGGCATTACAATTTTCTAAGGCCCAAGTTGACATATTCAGATGAAGAGTTTAGTTTGAAATGTTCAGTTTTCTCTCATAGACAAGTTCATTTACAAGAACCCAACTAATAAACCCATCAGCTAATATTTATGTGTAACAGACAAACTGGAATCATTTTAATGTTGTCTGATATGTGCTACTATAACAGATATATTGATTGTCCTGACCCCAGTAGTAGAACTTTTAAATTGGTCAAATAAAACAACATTTGTGTTACCAAATACATAAACTGTTTTTTCTTATTTTGTACTTCATTTGTGTAACTTTTACAGTCATGAAGTAAGTAAATTAATTATTATGGTACCCTAAAACCCTTGAGCAGATTTGTTATCTTTTCTAAAAACAAAAATCACCAAAATGACGCCACCTGTCAAAGACGGAAACTGTTAAAACAGAAAGAACCATTAGATTCTCAAAGAACTACTCATGCATGACGTGTGGTTTCGTCAGGAAAATTAACCAAATCTAAGCTTAGAATTTTAATATCTTATCAGAAAATCACATTATTTTGTACGTTTTATCTTAAATTGTGACTAACAGTCATTTGTAACTTTGGACGACATTCCCTGGACTCCACGTGTGATGAGCAGTTAGATCAGAAAAATGAATCAAACATAAGTCACTTTGTTCTACATTTAATATTTGCTAAAAACAAACTGTTTGCTCTAGACAAATCCAGTAAAAAGGTAAAAATTTTGCACTCCTTGACGCAACAATAAAGCCATTCATGACTCAACTATGAGTAATGATAATACTGGAAAAACTCAGGGACGAACTGATTTTTTTCTTTCCTTACAGATTGATTTAAGGTTTTCCTATCCATTCTTCACATAATTTACCTGTGGCTCACGTTGATGATGTCCCGGGTCCTGATGTGCTGCTCCTCCACCTTCCCAGCCAGGTAAAGGCAGCTCATGGCCACCAGGTAGGGCTCGTACGCCTGGACGCTGACTCGCTCGAAGAAGCGATGATACAATACGCAGGCTGTGGCGACGGGCACCGAGCGCATCCCGAGCTTCACTCCTAAACAGCAGAGGAGGTTTTAATCATGTCCCATAAATCTGTTTCCACAAACTCACGTATTTCTATTTGCTGTAACGCTGATTATTTGACCAGGATTGAATCACCAGTTAATGTGCACGAATTCAGAGCACTTAAAATGTGGATTTCTAACTTTTAATTCTAACCAAAGCCTTCTTCCACCCAAATATAAAACAGTGAACCATTTCTCCACAAGCAAAACCCTAAATTTAATGTCAGACCTTGATGATTAACAACAAACACGTATTACATTCATTTAAATGTCTCTCTGTTTGAGAATGAAAATAACACTTCAGAGTAAAGGATGGGAAGTCTTTTTTAAGTTCCATCATGTATCTTATGACTATGGAAGTTCATTTCAACCCAAAAAGGGGGGAAATGACATAAAAATACAAATATACCAAATAAGTTACACATACTGAGTCAAAATAAACTCAATAAAAGTTATTCAAAATGGAATCTTTAACTTACAAAGTAAATTTATGATAGCAAGTCATAATTTTGCCATAAAGCAAAACCAACTTTTTATTAGCCTAGCTTAGCTAGACTTTGTATTCCCGTTATAAGGGATATACGGAATACGGTCTAGCCCTCCTCCATTGACACATTTTGACAGGTTGTCAAGCTCCGAGCAGATCAGACCGAACCAATCAGAGCACCAGAGGCGGGAGTTAACGATGCGTCATCTTCAGGGCCGAGATTACCCATCTAACACCTGTGCACCTCCCGCATACAAACGAAATGGCGACCGCAACAGAGCGAGGTTTCTTTTTTTTTTATTTTTTTTTTTTATTGACAATATATACATACAATATACATAAACTCTCGTAGGGAGGCAAAGTTTGTAACATTTTTTACAATATGTCTTAACATAAAGAAATAGAAAAAAAAAGTGCAAGGTAAATGTCTTTACAAGGCATATGTCTCATTTACAAATATATATTTTTTTACAAGGGTACATAAGCAGTTATTGTATTACAAATCTTTTCAATTGTTTCATATTTATTTCTCAATAAGGACAAGGAATTGTAAAAAGATCGGATTTCAGCTTTAAATATATTGATTGAGGGTGTTTTATTTTGCCATTTGACTTTGTGTATGTGATATTTTCCCATAATAATTACAATATTACATAACTCAAGAACATTTTTTTTCACATTTTCTATACCATACATTACTTCCTCCATTTTTAACTGTGTCATTTTGTCTATTTCAGTCCATTTTGATACTTCAGTCCAAAAATGTTTTGTTATTTTGCAATGGAAAAATAAATGTTCTATTGTTTCTTCTTCCTCCGAGCAGAAAACACATGGCTCTACCTCAAATCCAAATCTTTTATTTAACATTACTGCAACTGGATAATAGTTATTTATAATTTTGAATTGCATTTCTTTTATTTTAGGTGGGATCGGCCATTTCATATATTTATTTAATTTAGTTCTTTCCATTAATTTGCCTTCCTTTGTGTATTTTTTGATTGTTGCATCATATCTATGAAATAATTTGTTTTTTAACAATTTTTTTAATTTTAGGTTATTACACTTTTTATCATTTAGTGGCAATTGATCTAAACATAATTTAGGGAGAGATATTGTAATTTTGTTTGGGTGCTGTAGATACATTTGAATTAAATTAAGCAGGGCAATTGGAATTGCTCTGCACACTTCATTGTATTCTCTAACTGAAGTTTCAACATTAAACTTTTTAATAAAGTCTGCAAAACATAACAAGTGCCCTTGGTCATTTAAAATATCAGCTATATGAACAATTCCTTTATCGTACCAGTTTTGAATAAATAAGGATTTCCGATTGATGGTTACGACTCTGTTGTTCCACAAGGTGGAGCCATGAGGAGTAAAATTTTGGGCGAATGCAATTTTCCAGTAGTTCAGAACTTGTTTATGATATTCTGATAATTTTAGAGGCAGTTTTGTTATTTCAAAATCACATCTTAATAAAAAATCCAGTCCACCTACTTGATTAAAGATCATTTTAGGGATCTGGAACCACAATAATGTAGGGTTAGCCAGATAAGATTTAATCCAATTTAATCTGAACATTCCAACCATTGATTCAAAATCTATAGTTTTTAGACCTCCCTTATCATAGTCTTTTATCCTATTTTCTTTTCTAATGTAATGCGTTTTATTGCGCCAAATAAACTTATAAAGCCTTGTGTTTATTTTTCTAATATTTAGAGGACTAATATACAGGGAGTAACTCCGATAGACCAGTTTAGATACACCTTCAGATTTTGATAGAAGGTTTCTCCCAAATATGGTCAAGTCTCTTGTCAACCAATTGTTAAGACTTTTAGTAACCATCTCTATTTTTCCATCAAAATTTATAGCTTCTCTTGTTTTCACATTATTGGATAAATTAATTCCTAAATATTTTATTTCTTTCTTAACAGGAATTTTTTCCAGTTTAAGGTCAGAACATTCATAATTTGGCAACAGTTCACACTTTTTTAAATTTAAACACAAGCCTGATGCCTGGGAGAATTTGGATATTATATCCAATGATTTCTTAAGAGATGATTTATCATTTAGGAAAAGTATTGTATCATCTGCGAATTGACTTAATTTAAATTCTATATTGTTAATTGTTATGCCTATTACGTCGCTATCTATTATTGAGTAAGCCATTAGTTGGGTACAAAGTATGAATAATTTAGGTGAAATCGGACATCCTTGGCGAATTCCACATGAGACGTTAATTCTTGGTGTGAGACCATTTTGTACGGAAATATAACTATAGATATCATTATAGAATATTCGAATTATTTGACAGAACTTTTCTCCAAACCCCATTAATTGTAATGACTCCAGCAGAAATTCATGTTCGATTGAATCAAAGGCCTTAAAAAAGTCCATAAATAATATAAGATGTTCAGAATCAGGAGGGGATTTATAGTCTAACATATCAAGAATAAGTCTAACGTTGTTCTGTATATATCTACCTTTAATAAAAGCAGATTGATAATCCCCTATTAAAGAATTTAGGACACTTTTTATTCTATTTGCATATACCAATGCAATTAATTTATAATCATTACAAAGTAACGTTATAGGTCTCCAATTATCTAGTTTTTCAGTGTCCTTGTTTGGCTTGGGCAAGAGAGTTATTAGGCCAGTTTTCATTGTTGGTGATAGTTGCCCATTGTTTATCACATCTAAATAAGCATTAAATAGAAGATTTTTAATGTTCGGCCAAAACGTTTTGTAAAATTCGATTGTTAACCCATCTATTCCAGGTGATTTCCCATTTTTCATTTGTTTTAAAGCTATTTCCACTTCCGATATTCTAATCTCATCATCAAGCTTCTGTCTATCTCCATCTGATATTGTGTTTATTTTACTCTTGCTTTGAAGTAGATTTATGAATTGATCACTTTTATTTTTCTGAAATTTACTTTTGTACAGTTCACTATAAAATGTTGTTACCTCTTCCATTATTTTAACAGGGTCTTCGATCTTATTATCATCGATTTTTAGTTTATTTATGGTCTTTTTTGTTTGTCTTCTTTTTTCAAGGTTGTGAAAGTATGTTGAATTTTTTTCCCCTTCCTCAATCCATTTAGCTTTAGATCTTACATACGCCCCTTGTGCTTTTTTTAAATACATTTCATCCAATTGATCTTGAAGATTTTGCATTATTTCTTTTTCTTCAGTAGTAAGATCTGATTTTTCACATAAAATATTCATTTTGTCTATTATTTCTTTCTGTAATTTTTTACGATTCTCTGCAATTTTTTTGCCTGTTGCAATCGCTTCTTGTTTTATTTGGAATTTGAACCATTCCCATTTACTGGCATTTGACATTTCCATCACAGCAATTTCTTCTTCTAACTTAATAACTTGATCACAAAATTCTTTGTTCAATAACAATGAGTTGTTAAATTTCCAAGTATTACTAAACTTATGTTTTTTCTCCCCCAATTTTAAACAGATTTGTATCTCACAGTGGTCAGTCAGGGGAGAAAGTTGAATATCACAGTTAGTCACCGAGGATGTTAGGTTTTGAGATATTAGCCAGTAGTCCAGCCTGGAGCATAAGTTAGAGTCAGCTGGACTTATCCATGTAAATGTACTAATGCCAAGGTTCTTAAATCTCCAATAATCAATTAAATTATTGTCCGTACAAAAACTATGAATTGTTTCATCATAAACATGTTTTATCTTTGGAGGTTTTCTGTCCAGCCATGAGTCAGGAGCTATATTGAAGTCCCCTCCTATTAATAGTTTGTCGGTATCATATGTTATCATCCATTCTCCCAAGCATCGACTTAATTTGCTTAATAGATTCCTGTTTAACGATTTATTGTTATATCCATATATATTAACCAGTATAATTTTGCTGTTTTGTATTTCTACGCTGACCATCAACCAGTGCCCTTCCAAGTCAGATTTATATTCAATAATATTACCGTTAAATTTATGAAATAAGATCATTACTCCTGCTGAGTGAGACGTACCATGTGAATACAAAATGTTTTCACCCCACTGTTGTTTCCAAAATTTTTCATCTTCCTTATTTGAATGTGTTTCTTGCAAAAAAATTATATTTCCTTTGGTCTCCTTGCAAAACAAAAACAATGCCTTACGCTTTACACTATTTTTCAAACCTCGAACATTCAATGAACTTACAAAAATAGACATTAAATTGAAAACGAGTCGCTTATAAAAAGTACTAAGAGGATTAATACGAGAAATAGCAGGAATGAACTTTTTGTCCATGAATACAAATTACTCAATTCTCAGTTACAGATCCCAACAAGATCCCAAAAAAAAAAAAAAAAAAAAAAAGAAATAAACAATCACTTTGGCCACTAAATTATTGTATTTACTTGGATCTATTCTCCATATATACCAAGGTAGTTAAAGTTTGTTACCCTTTTCTTCAAATTATAAGGAGCAAATAACTTAAAAGGGCCATTATTCATATATTTTTAATTCTTAAATATTATATTCAACTTACTTTTTGATCAGTTATGACTCTTTTTTTTTTTTTTCCTTTTTTCACCTTTCCCTTCCTTTTTTTTATTCTTTTTTTTTTTTTTATTGACGACCTAATTTTGTGTTTTATGAACATGTGGAATCCTGAAATCTCAATTATTATTATTTTTTTAATAACAACCCAAAGAACCCAAAGAGGCCAGATGGCTATCAAAAGTTACTTAAATGGTCCCATTTATCCTCCGGGCCCTATCTTGAGCACCCATGTTTTCTATTTTTGTACCTTCTTTATCCAATACGTTTTCCATCGATTATGGCGTAGCCCTCCTTTAAGAAGGCTCTTTTTCCTCTTCTTCTGGCCTCTTCCACCTTTGGCCACAGCTTTGCCCGGACTTCCCTATCTTGTTTGGAGAAGTCTTCTTTAAACTGTATGTTCATCTCTTTACACACTCGTGCCTCTTTGGAGTGTCTCCAGATCTTGTCCCTCGTTGTCCTCATTCCGAATTGGATGATTATTGGTCGTGGCATTTTGTTTGTAGCAGCATCGTTTTTCACTCCAAGTCGATGTACAGAGTCCACAGTATCCCGAAGCTTTTCCACTGACACAGGAATTACTCTTGTGAGAATGCCAATAACTCGATCCCTCGTGTTTTCATTCTCTGATTCTGGCAATCCAATCAATCTGAGATTCCAGCGTCTTCGATAGCGTGCACTTTCCAAACTCATCTCTCTTAATTCAGCATTTTCTTTTTTCAATGACTGAACCTCTGCCTTCAGTTGATCCACTTTTTCCTTGTTTTCCTCTGATGACTTTTCATATATTGCCATTCTTGTTTCAAAATGCTCAAATTTTGACACAAGCATATCCATTCGTTGATCCATTCGTTTTGATAGTGCTTCAATAGCTTCGAGCACACATTCATTACCACTATTGTTTGACCCTGCTTTTCTTTTAAGTTTTTTGGGCATGGGACTATTTACCGGAGTGTTCTCTCTTTCGCTTTCCCCTCCAGTTGTCTCCATCTCCGACTGCATTGTGTCTTTCTCTTCCTCAGGGCCAGGTAAGCATGGTCCGGGATGCTAGCCGTTAACTTCAAGTTAGCCATTTCTTCAATATCCAAATAAACACTTTTCCTTTTCTTTATTCTATATAAAATGAATCAAATGGGTTACGTGGTGACTTTATTTACCAGTTTGGGATAACTGTAACTTCCTTCTTCAAATTTGTGGACTTAAATTCAGTTGTTGGGTCGGACCCTGCAGTTTCACGTCTGCTCACACCGCCATTCCCCCCCCCCCCCCCCCCCCCCCCCCCCCCCCCGTACGGCGAAGGAAGCTGTTAAAACTACAAAATATCATGGCGGAAAGGCAGTTGTTAGGTCGCTTAGTGATTGCGTCACACATGCGTTACGCTGATTGGCTCTCTCCAATTCAAGCTGTGATCGGTAGTCCCGCCTCTGGGCTAGATTTGGTTCAATGGAGCAGTTCCAGACTGACTTTATGTGTATTTGTAATACACAATATAAAGGCTGTCTGGTCCCCACGCAAACTTTTTATAGCTACATAAAAATATCTTTGTAACACATAAAATATATTTTTGTTCCTGGCATTAAGGGCTTCCATAGAATTTAATTTATCTTGAAATAATCAAAACATTGTCGAAGTTAGCTTGTGATCCCAAACTAAACTTAAATTCTGTCTTTTTTCCCCAGATATTAATGTTGTAAAATCACAGAAGATCTTTTAATGTTGTATAAAACCTACTTTTAAACTTTAATTCCACTTGCAGAAATGCAAATAAAAGAACATTTCACTGCTTTGTTTTGCACGTAGACCTCATTAGACCAGGTCCAGATCTGTATAAAGTACACATAATTTCATTTTTTGATTTTGTTTTTTTTTGCATTTTTACAAATAAAAGGTACGCTAAATAAAGGTTTCACACAACAGACAGTGTTTTAAAGAGTCTTTAGTCTCTGCAAACCAGTCTAGTCTAGATTTGACCACCCAATATATAGTGATTTAGATCTGGATCTAATCTAATGTGGTCCACATGGGCAAAAAGCATTCAAGTTTCCTCTTTTTTCGCATCTTCACAAATAATCTCTAATCAGAAACTGTACTTTAAAAAATCTTCAGCTCCTCTGTCACAATCCAGTAGAAATTTGCATCATTTTTTGTTGCTGTTTTTTGCATTTACACAAACTAAGAGTCTTTAGTTTATGTAGGACAAACTAGTTTAGATCTCACTACCCTATGTACCATGGGTTTGGGATCTGGACCTAATCTAAAGTGGCTTAGATGTGCAACAAACAGAGACATCTCCATTTTTACGCCTATTTACCCCTAGAATGAAGGTTTTACTCATTGTAAAGTAGGTTTGAGACTAAATCAAGGGTTTACAGAAATGTTTAATTTGGTTTCACATCATGAAAATGTGGCAAAAAATGACAGCCAGTCACTCAATGCTGCAAGTTTACTTCCTGTGTGTTCCTGGACCGTGTTTTTATGTTACCATAGAGTATTTTTGTGTTATCATACAGTGTTTTGTGCTACCATGCAGGATTTTGTGCTACCATACAGTATTTTTTCTGTTATCATGCAGTGTTTTTGTGATACCATAGTGTTTTTGTGCTACTATACAGTATTTTTGTGTTATCATGCAGTGTTTTTGTGATACCATACAGTGTTTTGTATTACCATACAGTGTTTTGTGTCACCATACAGTGTTTTTGTGTTACCACGCAGTATTTTTGTTTTATCATACTCTGTTTCTGTGTTACCTGTTTCCATGATGAAGCGACAGACGCGAAAGTGTGTTTTCATGTCCCGGCCGAGGTCAGTTTCTGGCTCCCCGCCGGAGTCTCTCCTGGCCGCCAGTCGCAGCGCTCCGACCGGGACAGCAGATAGTCTAGAGGACGGACCCTCCATGTCTGCTGGACCACAGGAAGAAGAAATAATTAACGTCTATAAATGACGAACTGAAGACAAGTGAAGCTAAAGAAGGGTTAGGTTTCTAATTTAGAAAACAAAATAAATACAGAAGGTGCAGGACATTTCTGTTAGACGGACATTTTAACCAGCTACACAGCAGACGCGCATGTTTCCGGGAAACGGAAGCTGCCGGACCAAATACAGTGAGACTCCCAGTTAGCAATTTCAAAATAAAAATCTTTTGCCAATATATTTTAAAGATCGACGTTGATTATTGTGCTTACGGCAAATGGAACGTCCGTGTAAATATTCGTAAACATTCACATCTTCAAATACCGATCTGACTGTTCCTTTTTATGAAAAACATACAAACAAACCAACAAAACCCTACATACAATCAAGGAATGATTTTTTTACACGAGTGGTACATTTTTTAAAAATTAATATTACCATTTTTGAAATCATAACATTCCGAGATGTGTCAATGATTAGCAACAACATGCGTTCATATTTCAGTGCAGTGGCAGATTTTTGATAAAAATTCACTATCAGAACTTTAGTGGGCAAAATGTTACAATCAGATGCTGTATTACAAATTTGACATACAAATATCATTTTTCCACTAATATGTTTCATTGAATTAGACTTTTAAAATGCGCATCAGTGCTGATCAAAACTACTAAGCATTCATAATGAGAGCATTTTTATGAAAAAAAAAATGTTTTTCCCTGTGGCATGCTTTATGAGGAACATAGTTTGGCAATAGAAACAAAAGAAAAAAGAATTTATTATGGTTGTATTATGATGGCTGCTGTTAATTTTTTTTAAATCCTCCAAATACACCCCCTTTGTGCATTGATACGGCCAAAATTATTTTTTTAAAAATCTGTATTTAAATGTGTTTTTCAAACATCTATTGTCAAAAATGAAGGGGTAAAAACAAAACAGACGGACAAAAAGCAAAAAAAAACCCACGACACAACTCTTTGTTTTCATGTCTATTAAACACATTATTTATTTATTTATTTAGGTCGTTATACTATGCTATTGGTGTGTATTTTTTCTTATGAGTCTTAGCAGCGGAGCAGCACCGTTACCGCGTTGCTATGCAACGACTCACCAACAAAAGCAGACACGGAAGTTGCAGTGGTCTCAGAAATGTCATCGAATTTCTCAGCAAACCAGGTAAACTAAATGTCTGACCCAATAAAAAACCCTAAATTTTAATTATTTTATGTTCTGCTCCAAGTTACACGGAGATTTTTGTAAAGTCCTTCAGACATAAACTTCCTCTCCTGATTTCTAGATACAGTCAGTTTTCATTTCAACGCGTTTCTTAGATGATGGCGGCCGTACTAATCTTTAAAGAGCATGAAAAAAATATTTAACTGGCCTAAGAAAATCAAAAGAAATCGCATGCTCATGTAATGTTTTGACAGTACAAAGTAAACCATTGTGTTTTTTATGAGTGCACAGACACAGTTGTTTATTCCCATGTTTGCATCATCTAATACAGTAAGATAATAGCTAATGAACTTTCAAAGTGTTCCATTATCTGTGTAAAAGGCAAACTAGGTGACTTTATGGTAACGTTGAGCATGTTCGTTTTTGAGCTAGAAGACAAACAACTTCTCTCAGTTGAAGTTGTTCATTCTCAAATACCAAGTAGCTTGATATCAAGGACCATTACTGTTCAGAGGACTATTGTTAACAAAATGTTTATCTGTAGCCGTATTCCCAGGAATGGATGGAATTCACAGTGTACAGAGTGTGTTTAAAACTGATGGAGAGGAACCGCTCTTATGTCAGCCCTCTCTTGTTGGTGTAAAGGCCTTTCCATATCCTCTTGTCACACGATCCCTCCAATCAGATGGTTCCAGATCCTGTAAAGAGAGTCTCTCCCTGTTGTGATTGGTCTGCTTATCACCATTAACAAGTAGTATTCTACCTTCATCATCACTGCTGACTTCCATCACCTTCATATGAGATGATCACAGTTTCTGGTGAAGCACCATCTCCAGTTCAGTTAATTACCCTTTAAATATCTGTTCACTTATGCATATTTCTTGTTTACACATCGTATTCATATTATTATGAATGTACACTATCATTCAAAAGTTTGGGGTCATTTAGAAATGTCCTTATTTTCGAAAGAAAAGCATTTTTCTTTCAATGAAGATAGCATTAAATGAATCAGAAATCAAGTCTAGACATTGTTAATGTGGTAATGACTATTCTGTCTGGAAACAGCTGATTTCTAATGGAATATCTCCATAGGGGTACAGAGGAACATTTCCAGCAACCATCATTCCTGTGTTCTAATGCTACATTGTGTTAGCTAATGGTGTTGAAAGGCTCATTGATGATTAGAAAACCCTTGTGGAGTTATGTTAGCACGTGAATAAAAGAGTGAGTTTTCATGGAGAACATGACATTCCGTGACTGACCCCAAACTTTTGAACAGTAGTGTATGTAATTCTTAAAGGGGCTGTCTTTTGTATTTTGGCATAACCCAGCTTACATTTTCTACTTTCTATCCTCAGTATGACGACACCTTCAGACCGCAGACGTTGCAGTACTGGGGTCAGACTAAACACGTCAAAGAGGTACTGGATGTTTTATCAGCAGTCCTGTCCTGTTGGATTACAGCAGCTGTGTTTCTTATTGCCTAGATGCATGTTCATTTGAAAATTTGATGAGTGAGTTTATCTGACTGTGTGTGCTGGCAGAGACCCACTGCACGACTCGGTCACACCACCTTCATAGCGGATGACAAAGGATATCTGCTCCCTGGAGTGAAGGTGAGAACAGATCAATCCTCTGCTGTGTCTCTTCATTAACAGCAGCCTCTCTGTCATTGTGAATCACTCGCTGCGTGTTTTGCCACAGAGAGGCAGCGCCTGGTCAGACTTTAAGGGCACCTGGGATCTACCTGCTCGCATCCCGCTCCAGCGGCCGCTCAACCCCACGGCTCGCACTGTGGAGGGCATCAACAGGCTCCAGTCATGGGGATTTTACCCACAGAACAGTGATGGTTCTCGGCCACACAGAGGCAGCAAAAGCACAGATTTACTGCAGGATGCTGGCGAGCAGGTCAGACAACACACAAATCCATGTATCAAACTCATTTTAGTTCAGGGGCCACATTCAGCCCAATTTGATCTCAGATGACCAGTAAAATCACAGAATAATAACCTATAAATAACCACAACTCCAAATTTTTCCTTTGTCTTAGTTCAAAAAAGTATATCCTGAAAATGTTCATATTTAAGGAATTATCTTTCTACAAAACATCATGAACAACCTGAAATTTGTTAAGAAAATAAATTCAATTTTAAACAACACTATGCCTCAGTTTATCATTTACACATTACAACTTATAGATCACAGAGTGTCTACAAAGGAACACAACATTTAGTCACAGGTGTCTGGAAGTGATTGATGTAGTATTTTACTTTATGATCAAAATGATGAAAGTCAGACAAATAAAGGAATAAAACAACAAAAGCAACACAAAATATTACAAAAATGAGACACAAAACGCCCAAAAATGGGACACACAACAGGAAACAAAACTAAGGAGACAAAAACCTTGACAAAAAGTTACAAAGTGACAACAAAATGAACAAATGACAAAATCAAGACAAAAAATGACACAAAAGAGACCAAAAATAACAAAAGCAAGAAACACAACAACAAAAAATAGAAAAGCAACACAAGCCAGACAAAAAACACAAAATGACACAAATGATGCACTAAACAACAAACAAAGCAAAACACAAAATGACAAAAATAAGACAAAATACACAACAGAGACAAAAAGGAAACACAAAATGACAAAAACGAGAAACACAGTGACAAAAGCGTGAGAAAAACGATAAAAGTTGGACATAAAAAATAAAAACAAAATATTTCAAAAATTAGACA
Organism: Acanthochromis polyacanthus; assembly: GCF_021347895.1. Taxonomy (NCBI): domain Eukaryota; kingdom Metazoa; phylum Chordata; class Actinopteri; family Pomacentridae; genus Acanthochromis; species Acanthochromis polyacanthus. The sequence continues at coordinate 8,757,670 of NC_067118.1, forward strand.
CAAATGACAAAAGAACAATGAGCAATCTAATATTTTACTTTAAGATCAAAACTACTTGTCATGGTCTAATAACAGTTAATGTTTTCTCTGTGATTTTTACACTTCACAAAGTCCTCCTGCGGGCTGCATGTTTGACACCCCTGATCTATCCAATATCTATACACCACTTTATACTCTGTAGGGTCACAGGGGGCTGGAGTCTGTCCCAGCTGGCTTGGACAGGTCGCCAGTCTATCACAGAAAGACAACCAAGCACATTCACACCTATGGACAATTTAGAATCACCAATTAACCTCAGCGTGTCTTCGGACTGTGGGAGGAAGCCGTAGATGAAAACCCACGCTGCACAAGGAGAACATGCAAACTCCACACAGACAGATCCCAGGCTGAGACTCGAACCCAGGACTGGTAGCTGTGGTCACACAGACATACACTACAGCTGAAAAGTTTGGGGTCACTTAGAAATGTCCTTATTTTTAAAAGAAAAGTTGTTTATTTTTCAATGAAGATGACATAAAAGTATTCAACAATACAGTCCAGACATTGTTAATGTGGTAAATGACTATTCTAGCTGGAAACAGCTGATTTTTAATGGAATATCTCCATAGGGGTACAGAGGAACATTTCCAGCAACCATCACTCCTGTGTTCTAATGCTACATTGTGTTAGCTAATGGTGTTGAAAGGCTGATTGATGATTAGAAAACCCTTTTGCAATTATGTTAGCACATGAATAAAAGTGTGAGTTTTCATGGAAAACATGAAAATGTCTGGTTAACCCCAAACTTTTGAAGATTAAAGTTTGTAGCTGTTTTTCATGAAGGTACACAGAAAGCTTCCCTGCCCTTCTTTATGTTTTCACAAGCTCTGTTTTAGAAGCCTGTGCTGTTCTGGGTGTGACTGAATCATCAGAGTTCTTGTGTAACAACCACAATGTTCCCAGTAAAGACTTGCAAATGTCACTGTAAAGAAGGATCTTCTTGTTACTTCACATCCTGAGAAGGATTTTGCAATGATGTTGATGATGATGATCTAGTTTAGTTTTGGCCACCAGACTTTATAGTGGCTTCAGATCTGGATCTAATCTAATGCGGTCTGCATGTGTTTTCTGTTTCAAGCTTTTTCTTTTTTCTGGTGCCCTGATATCCAATTGTTCTTTCAGAATTTCATCTGAAAACACCACGTTAAACCTTTTTGCGTTTCTGCACCACCTGCTTCTCCACCTCCATTTCCTCCTCTTCCTCATCTGTTTGGAAATCATCTTCCTCCCCATCCTTTTCACCCTCCATACTTTCTTCTGCTGGACTTTTAAAACCGAATATAGAAAGAGGGTAGAAGTCACTCATGCTGTCTTCTGAGCCACTGTGATCTTCCTCACTGGACGACGGCTCCCACATGTTGTTTCCATGTTTGGAGGGCTTCCTCCGATTGAAAGATTAATCGATTTATCAAGCACAGATTAGAAAATAGATTAGTGTTTTGGTATTTATCTCATAAAATATGCAATCAGTAACATTCATCTACTTTGATTTGGCCAAAAACTAAAACAATTTGCATGTATCTTTCATTATGGGACTGTATAAATATGTTGTTGAGTATCGTGTTTAAATTTATGAACTTGTGTAACATTTTTCTTCTTACAAATGAAAATTCACATTGATAAGCAGACACCCTGACATGGTTTTAAAAAAGGACTTATAGTCTAATCAGTGGCTTGTGGTGATTAATGTGAGCTGGCAAATTTAAGATACAAATACTGCTGTGTAACACGCACTACTGATTAGGTCTATTAATTTTTTGACAGTTATTTACATGTGCTGCTACTGCTGCACACTTTGACAGCATTTATGATTCTCTGGTGGCTGCAGTAGCTTAGAATATGAACACTGTGCCAAGGATGAAGCTAAACCTGCTGGTGTTTTTCACACCGAGATGACTACATCTATAAAAACTGCTCTTGTGTTTTAAAGCAGGGGAGTCAAACATGTGGTCCGTGGGCCAAAACCGGCCCAGCAGAGGGTCTGGTCTGGCCTATGGGACGACTTTGTAACAAGTAAAAATTAGAGATATTACAGAGACATGAAACAAAACATAGACAAAAAATTTGACAAAAAGTTACAAAGCAACAACAAAATGGACAAATGACAAAAACGAGATAAAAAAAATGACACAAACGAGACCAAAAATGACAAAAGCGAAATGACAAAAAAAAGACAAACAACACAAGTGAGACATAAAAACACAAAACGACACAAATGATACACAAAACGAACAAACACAAAATTACAAAAAAAAGACAAAAAACAAGCAAGACAAATATCAAAAAAATTGTAAAACTATAACTTAAAAAATTATTTCTAGACCATGACAAATTATTTTGATCATGAAGTGAAGCACCAGATTGATCATTGTTCTTTTGTCATTTTGTGTCTCAGTTTTGTAATATTTTGTCTTGTTTTTGTTGGTTTTTGTCATTTTGTGTCTGACTTGTCGTGTGTCTCATGTTTTTGTCTTGCTTTAGTCTTATTTTTGTCATTTTGTGTTTCGCTTTGTTGTTTGGAGCATTGTTTTTGTCATTTTGTGTATTTTTTGTGACACTTGTGTCGGATTTTTCTGTTGATTTGTTCTCGCTTTTGTCAATTTTTTGTCTCGTTGGTGTAATTTTTTGTCTTGTTTTTGTCATTTGTCTTGTCACTATGTAACTTTTTTGTTACCTTCTTGACTTTCTTGAACTTATTCCTAAAATGTGTTCCAGGCTTTAGTGTGAACATTGCAGAGCTTTACTGACTCACACACAGGTTTTATACAAGGATTTTTTTCGCTACATATTTAGACCATGTGACTCGGTATCCATACAGAACGTACATATGCATAACACATGCCTGAGCTCACCGCAAGGTCATTTTTATTGAAGATTTCATTTGTCAAAAATCACATAATGAATGAGCAGCCTTGGCAAAGTGCTGAGCTCTCTGAGTGCTTTTCTAGTTCCTAATGAAGCTGTAGCAAAAGATGAGTTTTTAAATATTTCATAATGAAACAAGGATTTGAAGCCTGTTTATTTTTAGAGACTTTACAGGGAAATCTTTGAATTTTGTCACAGACCATCATAAAGTCAAATAATAACAGTAGAATAGCCAGACAAAGTATTGTTCAAGTTCCCTGGTTAACATTAGCCACCAGAAGCTACCGGTCTTGGCACATTAGATAAGACTTTAGCACAGGCATACGAATCTAAATCTGAAAAATAGTAAAACATAAAACAATAAAAAGTTGTAGCACAATAAAAGCTGAAGTTAAAAACATAAAAACACAACAAAATCATAAAGCCAAACATACATTCAGCCGGTGGAGGGAGGCTAGCGCTGGTCTGAGGTGATCACACTTGGTTTGTTCCTCGTTAGAAGACGAGCAGCTGATTGTTATGGCAGCTGAATGAACAACTGCTCTCCACCCACACAAAGAACTTTAACCAAGTGGAAGTAAAGGCATCAGTGTGGCTACTGGTTAGGAACTCAACTTTACATTAGCAAGAGGAAGAAGGTTCAGGTCTGCTGAGTGGCTTCATCATCTATTTTCACTCATTTCAGACCAGCGGGGATATACAGCAGGAAGCCGCAGCTCCGTCCTCAGCAGCCGAGGCCTGACCGACGTCCCAAAACCGCCTCGTCACTGTCGCCCAGAGAGCTGCCAGCCGGAGCAATGCGACCGAAGACCAGCCAGCTCAGAGGCCTGCCGAGGAAGCAGCCGGCCAACACCAGCATCCTCTGAGCAGAGACCAGTGAATGTAATCAAATCCTTCATACATCACAAAAACAGCTGTAAAAATAAAGTGTCGTCTCTCAGTGATTGTACAGAAGCAGCTTTCCAGCACATCAGTGTATAATCAAATAAATATACAAAGCTTTCCTCAAAATATCTCTCTTTTATACACGTTTTCCTCGTGTTGTCAGCTGTCACTAGAGTCCAGAATGTCTTACTGTTCTGCCAGCTGACCAGCATAATGAGTTCCAGCATCACCGAAAAGAATAAAAGGTATTGTTCTCTCCACGAGGACGCACAAGCAGGCGGTTAGTAGGCACATTTGTTAGTCGGTGGTTTCTCAGACTTTGGGACGGCAGCAATGTTTTGCAGCATGAAGGGCCACATGTGTAATATACAACAACATTTAAAGGCAGCAAGCAAAAATAACCGCCTCCAGTGTCTTAACCCTTTGAACCCCACATTTTTACTCACTGTGGACATACTTTAACTGGAATACAAAGTCCTGTGCCTGTATGAAAACAGCACAAACATGGCTAGAATCAAAAACAACTCAAAACATCTTCTGTGCTGTATGACACAGCTATAATGCCACAAATCATAAAAAAAGACAAAACAAACGAGCTTAAACTGGTAATGTACATGTTTCAAAGTGCTCCCAGGTTTTACCTATACTGGAAAAAAATGGAGACTCTACATGCTGTAGATATTGTACGACTTACATGTTGAACTTGTTTCCAAACTCGTGCCTTCTCTGTGTAAACACTGCCTGCAGTTCAACCGATTTCAGCTGATATGACCCAGAATTCTTGTCACATGAGTGTTGGATGTAGTCAAATCACTAATGGGCCAAGAGACACCTATTTTTTTAGTTTTTTAGAGAATACTATTAGAGTAAATGGTTATTTTTTGGTGGATTTTTCAAGTGAGACATGAGGAATTTAATTATTTTTGATGAAATATTACAATTTTTTGCGTAGATTTGGTTCCTAAACAAACAGCATGCCACAGATGAGTAGTTCAGGGGCTGTCAGAAAGCTGAAAATATGATGATTCTTTCTATATTTCAGTTTGCTGCTCTGATAAATGGTGTAATGGTGTATTTTTGGAGTTTTTTTTTTTAAAGAAAGGACAATCTGCTTTGTGTAAACACTGCCTGCAGTTCAACCGATTTCAGCTGAAATGAACCAGATTTTTTTCCCCACATGACTGTTGGTCGCAGCCAAATCACAAATGGCTTCCCATTTGGACCAAGGAACACCACATTTTTTTTTTTTTTTTTTTTTTTTACAGATCCTGACTGGTGGATTTTTTTTAAGTGAGACATGAGGAATACAATTATTTTGATGAAATATTACAATTTTATGCGTAGATTTGGCTCCTAAACAAACAGCATGTCACAGATGAGACAATTCTTTCCATATTTACAGTTTGTTGCTAATAAATGTTGTATTTTTTTGCAATTTAAAGAAAAGAAGACAACCTGCTTTGTGTAAACACAATCTGCAGTTGAATTTTTGTCATGTGTCTGTTGATCACACCTGAATCACTAATAGTTTCACAGTTAAGCCAAGGAACGCAGAATTTTTCTTTTTTTTACAGAATCTGGTCAGTGCAAACAATTTATTTTTGGTCATCTTTTAAATGAGATGCATCAAATAAAGTGATTTTGATGAAAAATCACAAATGTAAGTTTAGATTGGTTAATTTTAAAAACAGAACGCCTCAGATAAGTTGTTCTACTAGAGTATGGCTCTGATAAATGGTGTCATTTTGGCATTTCTAAAGAAAGACAACAACAACTAGCGGGTTTGGGGGGTTCAGAGGGTTATCCTGGCAGGTTTTGGTTTATGGCTGACTTACTGCAAATTTCTGCATTACGTCGAAGAAGTATCACATCATCACAGAGTTTAGTCAAACATTTTCTTACAGCAGCGTCACGATGTCATAAAGCACTGGTTTGATTAAAGAAACAGTTCAATAAGGCACAAAAGTCACATTGTCAGTTTGCATACAAGGCCCAGCCAATCAATACTTAATTATTAATCTGGCAGGAAGAAAAATGAAGGCTTATTTCTGGCGTGGAGCTTAACTCCGCTTCGTAGTGATCCTGATTTTATGAATGACGACCCAATCTTTCTGTTCAGCCGTGACCAGTATCCTCAGACATGAGGAGGCAGAACTGTACTTTTTGTCTACCTCCTCCATCTCAAACTTCCCTTTTTCGATCACTCCCACTTTCTGGAACTCTTTACAGGTCTTGTCCTTATTTGCAGTGACGACGTCGTGGCCGAGATCCACCTGAGCCGAACGCAGCAGGTCTTTCAATCCTGACCCCGTTTCTACCAAAATCCACGTCACCACTGCAGGTTCCTTGAACACTACTGTCAAGTGATTTCCTTTTTGTGGAGCATATCCCCAGAAGTATCCTTCCCCAGCGTCCCAGGCCAGGTTGGGGTAGTTCTTCTGGTAGGTGGACATGTCGGAGTAAACTTCAGCTAAAGGATTGGTGTAGAAACCATCCTCAAAGTCCTTGTCCTTTAGCTTGTTGTGACGCCCTTTGTACGAGGAGAAAGTCCCCATGTGTTGGAACAGCGACGGTTTAAAGAGGATTGTCTCTTTTTGGGTCATCACCAGTTTGAAGTGAGTCAATAACCAGTCGCAGGGCATCTCCTGGTAGAAGAGAAAAAGGAAACGGGCCAGGAGAGGCAGGTGGGCCGACTTGTAGAGCTTCCCGATGTAGCCGAGGGACGAGAATTCCAACGTGGCCCAGGTGATCTTTTTCGTGTTCTGCTCCTCTATGCGGCTTTTCATGCTGCTGAGGAAGTTTTTTGCACAGGCGATGTCGTCCTCCAGCTGCAGGTAAAACTGTCCGAGCCCTGCGCAGTAGTGGATCAAGAAGGCGTAGTCCAGGTTTTGCTTGGAGCGAAAGGTTACCCGATCAGGAGCGTCGTTGTAATTCCTCTTTAGACCTGCGGGGGAAGCGGAGAGGCGTCTCAAACAAAATGCTCATGGCATGGAACGAACTGTACACCAGAGCATCACACGTCCACTTTACCTGTGATGGGAGGGTAGAACTCCTGAGGAACATGGATGACCACGAGCTGGCCTTGTTCCAGCTCCAAGGCAAATGTGGTTTTGATCTCCGTCAGCGTAGCGACTCTCCAGCGGGTGTCGAAGTCTGCCAGCAGCACGACCACCACCATGGAGCGTCGCTCGGCAGAAGACGACTTTGAGAAAACAGACAGCAGGGTGGAGATGAGATAGCTGTCCTTCTTCCTTTGCACCGAGGATATCCCAATAGACAGATACCCTGAGACATGTCGAGACAGAAATGGAAAAGGTTCTATTTTTTGTTGAGCTCATTTAAAACCAGTCTAAAGTTATCACTGTTATGAGATTTATCATAAAAATTCAAAACATTGTCATGAGTCATTTGTCTGGCAGGCCTGCACTTGAAATATCTGGCATCAAACCTGGTTCTGAAGAGGCTGAATGACTTATACTAAAGCCCTCACACATAGTGTACTGTGCAATGAGTTGGATGAGCATTCTTACTAATGCGCTAAAACCTCTGAAACCCACAGCTGCATGTTTTCTTTTAAAAAACAAATTTAAGTCACAAAAAAATCACACCGTTCATGAGAGCTAGAAACTTTAAAAGCAGAAAAAAATCCTCAAATTTTCAACTTTCCAGCTGTCCTTGAACTAACCGTGTGTCCTTTTTTTCCCCCCATTCTGTTGGGAAAATTAACCAAATCTCAAGCTGTGTTTGCAAAAAGCAGATTGGAGGATATAAAAAATTGTGCAAGCGTGGGAAAAATAGAAGGATTGGCAACAAAATAAAACATTCCTGACAGATAAAACAAATGTAGCGTGGCTCAAGGCAGTATTCAGAGAAGCAAGCTATCAGGAAGTCTGAATACATACAGCATGGTGAAATAGAGTTCATTTGAAGAGTAGTGCGAAAAACGGCTAGTTTGTAGGAGCTGCTTTTCATTGTAATATAAAGTCCTGCACCTCTATGGAAACAGCACCATGGACTGTGGGAGGAAGCTGGAGTACCCGGAGAAAACCCACACATGCACAGGGAGAACATGCAAACTCCATGCAGAAAGATCCCAGGCCGGGAATTGAACCGGGGATCTTCTTGCTGCAAGGCAAAAGTGCTAACCACTACGCCCACTGTGCAGCCCAGTCCAAAAATATGCTGAGGTTAATTGATGACTCTAAATTGTCCGTAGGTGTGAATGTGAGTGTGATTGTTTGTCTGTATATGTAGCCCTGTGACAGACTGGTGACCTGTCCAGGGTGTCCCCTGCCTTCACCCGAGTCAGCTGGGAAAGGCTCCAGCAACCCCCCGCAACCCGAGTGAGGATAAAGCAGTGTATACGTAGAGAATGGATGGATGGATGGATGACACTCAGAAGTGTTGTTCCTGCTCCTGTAGATTGCTTTGTGATTCCAGATCTTTGTATAAAATGCAAGACTCACTCTGTTGAGTTGCCGGCGCTCCAGCGAGCAGCTGATAGGACACATTTAAAGGCAGGTACTGTCCCCGGTCGACCCACGACTCCTTACTAACCAGCAGCTCTCCTTGCCAGCTCAGCTCACTTGGATGTGCCTCAGGTGACCTTGACAGGCCCTTTAAAACAAACACACACGCTTATTATTAGACGATACAATAATGTGAATATGAAAGCAGACTTGTTATCGTCACACACTGTGAAGAGCAAGAAAACAAAGTGCAGCCTTTGAAGTTTGCAGGTACAGTTAGAGCTGATGCTGTTTCGTGCAGGTCCCACTCTCACGTATATCTGAATTGGATGTGTGCTTCCTTTCCTCTAAGCCGTGGAAATGAAATGTTGCATTTTGTAAGCGTGAAGTTAAGCCTATGTGTGTGTGTATGTGTGTGTGTTGTGTTTGTTCTCACAGGCATGAGGAAGTTGGAGTGGTTGATGAAGTACAATCCCCCGACAAGGAGCAGCACTGCCAGAACGACGCTCTTCTTCTTTAAAAGCAGTCGCATTTCCTGTCACAGTCCAATGTACACACAAACGCACACAAACAAACACGATACTCCGTTCATTATGCTGCCGCGTAACTCAGTCAGTGCAACTGTAAATAATTCAACTAACAGTTAATGAATGTTTCAGGAGGCTCCTATGCAGCTTAGATGGGCCTGTTTGTTGTGAAAACCATGGAATGAACAATTTTCTGCTGCTTAAAGTTCAGTTTACACACGTCTAAACCCACGGTGTAGAGCAGGGTGTCAAACTCATCTTAGTCCAGGGGCCACATGTAGTCCAAGTTGATCTCAAGAGGGCTAAAGCAGTATAATCAAAGCAGAATAACCGAACACCCCCCCCCCCACCCCCCAAACTCCAGATTTTTCCCTGTGTTTTGCACAGGAAAAAAAAGTGCATTCTGAAAATGTTCATGTTTCAGTAAGTGTCTTTAGAAGATAAGATAGCTTTGAAACGTACAAGATAAATAAGTTAAGAAAATAAAATGAGAACAAGAAAGGCACTCAGAGAGCGCAGCCTCCGCCAAGGCTGCTCAGTCGTATCATTTCCGATGGATGAAATCTTTAATAAAAAATGACCTTACATTGAGCACAGGTGTGTCTTATGTATGTGTTATGCATGTGTACGTTATGTATGGATACCGAATCACGTGACCTAAATTTGTAGCAGGCGGCACGAATTGATGGGACTCAGAAACACCCCCACAATTTAACCAATTGTTCCTTGTATCATTTCTGACAGATAAGTCCTGATAAGTCCACAGCGGTGGATTTGTAGTAGGATCACAATCATGGGATCATCAGCAGGCAGCTGACGTAGTGTTCACTTGTTGTCATGGTTACAGTGACGCCATGCTGCTATCTCTCACTGATACAGAAATCTTTAGCAAATCTGTGGATCCAGACTATAAGCTGCATCACTGCTAAAGTCTAATCAATTGGCCCTTGTTTCATTTCTGACCTTCCTTGAAAATTCATCCAAATCTGTTCGTCTGTTTTTGAGTAATGTTGCTAACAGACAGACAGACGGACAAATCAACACCCATTGTTACATAATTTCGCCGCGTTCCTTGGCGGAGTAATAAAAAATAACTTAATATTGGAGTAAAAGATGTAAACAGAAATCTTTACAAAAACAATGTACAAGAAATGTTTAAGTCGCAGCAAATAACAAAAGAGAGGATACAGGGGCAGATAGTACAAAACATTATGAAGAACCTGAAATTTCCAACAGTTACAACAATATTGTGCCTAATTCTATGCTAACAGCTAGCGGCTAAGCAGGCAGCCACAGATGAACCTGAAACAGAGTCTGGAAAACAATAATAAAGCTTTAAGATCTGGACCTTAGTGGACGATAAAAGTGATAAAACAGTAAAATATTAAGACAACAGAGAAGAACTGAATAAACAAACTGATTAACAGAGAAGAATGTCCTAACTTAAACACTAATACTATATTTTACTGAATTTAGAGAGCCACTTTGGAAACATTTAAAGTAATTTTTGTCAATTCTTTCAACTTTTTCAAGATTTTCTTTAGTTTTCTCAACACTTTAAAGAATATTATGCCTCAGTTTAAAATTTACACATAATTTACAGATCACAGTTTATTTACAAAAGCACACAGCATTTAGTCTCTGGACTAAATGCTTTCGGACTAAATGGTATCTGGAACTGAACAATCTAGTATTTTACTTTATCATCAAAAAACAACTTGCGAAGATCTAGAAACTATTTCAAATTTACAAATTCACAATTTGCAGTTCATGTTTTCTGTAGTTTTTTTACATTTTGTAAATTTTTCCCACGGGCCAGATTGGACTCTCTGGTCAGCAGGTTTGGCCCACAGGCCGTATGTTTGACAACCCTGGTGTAGATGGTGACATTTAATACAACCCTGTGATATTCTGAGCCTTTAACACATAACTCACCTGTCTGTCTGCTAGAAGATAAAGCTAATCTTTGTCAAATCAGATTTTGACTCAATTTCATCAAAAAGGAACCCCCAGAATTACACTATTGTTTAGAGCCACAAACTTTAAGAACAGAAAAAGTTGTCAGAGTTTCAACTTTCCAATGGTTATTGAACTAATCATGTATGAGGTGGCGTTTCTTTGGGAAAATTATCAAAATCTAAACTAAAAATCATGATATTTCTTTCACAAAGTCACTTTATTCTATGTGTCTTCACCAAAAATAAACCATTTGCACTAATTTTATCATAGTAACATTATTTTTGTTTTTATTTCTGTTTTATTGCTGTCATAAAGCACTTAAATTAACAAATAAATTTCACTTTACTTACTTTAATCAGAATCTGTAAAACAAATAAATTCTGCACTCCTCGGTGCAACATGAAGCCATTAGTGACTCAGCTGTGACGCAAAAAATTAGGTAATTTTCCACTGAACTGAGCTGAACTGCAAGCTAAACAAATAGGAAGCAATATAAAAATGTAAACAGTTAAATATTTATTCTAGGTAGAGTCAACATTATTTTCCCAGGACTGGCAACAACTGTGGACACTTGAAAGAATGTTGTACATGTTCATTGTATTTTTTCTTTTTTTTGTATAATACATAATAAATAATTCAACTTTTGGTTTTGTTGGTTGGTTGTTAATGTTGCTGTTTCCATGGAGTTGCAGAGCTTATAATTGCAGTGAAAGGAGAGGGGACTATTAGGATTGGTTCCTATAGCAACGCCGCAAGGGAGGAAACATCAGGCGACAGGGATACTGTTCGCGCGACATCGTCTGACGGAGCGGAGGGACGGGTTGAATATTCAGATACCACCGTTACGACCGAATATTCGGATATTCGGGTCCAGTCCTACTATCCAGTGGTCATTAAACTAATCATGTGTGACGTGAAGTTCTGTCAAGAAAATTAACCAAATCTAAACATGAATTTGTGGCATTTCATCAAAATCACTTAAAAAATGGCCAAAAATAAAGTGTTTCTGCTGACATGATTCTGTAAAATAAAAAAGATTCTGAGCGCCTTAGCTTAAGCCTGAAGCCATTCAGATGTGACGAAAAGAAATGTGACAAAAATTCAGGGATTTTTCAACTGAACTGCAGGCAGTGTTTACACGAAGCAGATTGACTTTCAAAAAAAATTCACAGTTTATCTGATCACCAAACCGTAAACATACAAAGAATAATCATGTTTTCAGCTTTCTGACAGTCCCTGAACTACTCATCTGTGACATGCTGTTTGTTTAGCAGCCAAATTTAAGATTAAAATGACAATATTTAATTAAAATCGCTATATTCCTCATGGCTCATGTAAAAAATAATCACCAAAAATAAACCATTTGATCTAATAAGATTCTGTAAACACACAAAAATTTGGTGTTTCTCAGCACAAATGGGAAGCCATTAGTGATTTGACTGCGATGAACAATGATATGACAAAATTCAGGGATCTTTTTTTAGCTTACTTAGGTTGAATTGCAGGCAGTGTTTACATAAAGCAGGCAGGAATATGGAAACAAATTCAAAATGGAAGTAGTGAAACACTACTGTATGTACCATTTTTTTAGTGTTGGTAATACGTGGGACCTCTCACTGTACATGATGATTCAGGTTTTTTAAAAATTTTTGTCAAATAAATAATGAAAGAAATACATTTTTTCCCCTCTTTCTATGATTTATACATTTTTACTTTGCTATATTGCACATAATCTATGTTTGAGTTCTTTTTGAGACTACAGTTGCTACGGGGGGCTCTGGAGATCCCAGGCGCAGACAAAGAGAGACCGGCAGATAGGTGAATAATTGAAGGGGTTTTATTAAACGAGAATCCGGTGAACCAAAGTTCCTTGAATTTCAGAGAGGTTATTAACTATTACCCTACAACTCCCATTAAATTATGATTAGAATTACGACACGTGATATATTTAGATGACGTATTTCTATCTTTATATCATTATTTATCTCGTATATTACCTGCTGCTCATTCTATTTACCATACTACACATAGATCATTTATACATCATATACAGTGCTGTGAAGAAGTATTTGCCCCCTTCTCGAATTCTTATTTATTAAAATATTTCCCCACTTAAATGTTTAAGACCATCAAACTAATATAAATGACAAAGATAACCTAAATAAACACAAAATGCAGTTTTTAAATGATGATTTAGTGTTTTAAGGGAAACAGGCTATCCAGACCTACCTGGATCTGTGTGGACAAGTAATTGCCCCCCTTGATAAATCATGAATTAACTGTTAATCACATTTTAAGAAAGCAAGTTCAATTTCACTGACCACACCCTAGCCTGATTACCTAAAGATCTGTTCTCAAGAAGCTGCAACAAAATACCACGATCCAAAGAAATTCAAGAACAGATGAGAAATACAGCAATTGACAACTATTGGTCTGGAAAGGGTTAAAGCCATTTCGAAAGCTTTAGCACTCCAGCAAACCACAGTGAGAGCCATTATCCACAAATGGAGAAAACATGGACGAATGAGTAACCTTCATACCAAAATGACCCCAAGACACAGCGATGACTCATCCAGGAGGCCTCAAAGCAACCCAGGACAACATCTGAAGAACTGCAGGCATCCCTAGCCTCAGTTAAGGTCAGTGTTCATGACTCAACAACAAGGAAGAGACTGGACGAAAATGGCTTCCAAGGCCAAATCCTTGCTGACTAAAAAAAACATAAAGGCTCGTCTTACTTTTACAAACAAACATCTGAATGATCCTTAAGACTTTTGGGAGAATATTCTATGGACTGATGGGATTAAAACTGAACTTTTTGGAAGGTGTGTGTGTCTGGTTACATCTGACATAAAAGTAACACAGCATTTTAGAAGAACATCATGGCAACAGTCAAACATGGTCCAAAAATATGTTGAGGTGAACTGATAATTGATTCTTCTAAATTTGCCCGTAGGTGTGAGTGTGATTGTTTGTCCTGCTTTAAGTTACTGTAATGTTTAGAATTTATTTTCTTGTTCTTTACAGTGAAGCACTTTGGTCACCCTTTGGGCTGTTGTAAAGGGCTATATAAATAAACTTAGATAGATAGATAGATAGATAGATAGATAGATAGATAGATAGATAGATAGATAGATAGATAGATAGATAGTAGTGTGATGGTGTTGGGTTGCTTTGCTGCTTCAGGACCTGGACGACTGGCTGTGATTGATGGCACCATGAATTCTGAATGTTCCGCCATCAGTTTCAGACCTCAAGCTGAACCTCACTTGGGTTCTGCAGCAGGACAACAACCCAAAACACACCAGCAAGTCTACTTCTGAATGGCTTTAAAAAAAGAACTGAATGAAGGTTTTGGAGTGACCGAGTCAAAATCCAGACCTGACTGTGGCTGGACCTTAAAAAGGCCGTTCATGCTGGAAAACCCTCCAGTGTTGCTGAATTAAAACAATTCTCCAAACAAGAGTAGTCCAAAATATCTCCACAGAGATGTGAAAGACTCTTTGCCAGTTTTAGAAAATGCTTGATTTCAGTTTCTGCTGCTGAGGGTGGCCCAACCAGTTACTGGGGTTAGGGGGCAATTACTTTTTCCCACAGGGCCAGGCAGGTTTAAATAGCTTTTTTTCCCCTTTAAAACATGAACTCATCATTTAAAAACTGCATTTTGTGTTTACTTTGCGAAATATTTACGTTTGTTTGATGATCTTAAACATTTCAGTAGACTGGAAACAGTAAAACAATAAGAATTTGAGAAGGGGGCAAATACTTTTTCATGTCACTGTATCTTATACTGCTCATACTATATATACTTTAGGATATTCGTACTGCTTTTAAAGCTGTTCCACTTGATTATTTCACATTGCACTGTACTGTCACTGCTTTTTGTTGGTCCTCAGTGCAGTAGCAACAAATCTAATCATAGAATAACTGTGTCAACATTTGGTGGTGGTTCCTGCTGGACCTGATTTCATGTCGCCTGTGGTCAAACGCAGTATAACTGGATGTTTTATTTTTTATTTATTTACCTCGGTGTTGAGCAGACAACAGGTAGAGGGTGAACCTTCAGCACCGAGGCCCTTTTGTTCTGTTAAGTAGAATATCGAGTCTCCATCTCGGGACCCTAATTATAGCTCCGAGCTGCTCATCTATAATTAGTTTGTCCTCCGACTTCTGGAAAATCAACAATAAAACCACACAACCGCCAGTTTACAGGTGTGTTTGAGGCGTTTCGAAATAACAGTTCGAAGAGAAAAGCGGCCGTTACACATATACACACACACACAGCGAGCGTGAAAGTTATTATTATTACCGGACCGTTGGTTCACCGGGGAACGGTCCGCCTGCAGCCCAGCTCAGACGTCGCTTCAGCCGCAAAACGAACTCAGACTTCACCGTTAGAACCGGTACCAACCGGCAGAATGAAAACTTCCCTAAACGCGGCGATAAAAGTCAACTGTGTACCGAGAAACAGCCCGTAACTGCCGGTATTTCGCCGAAAGCGTCCACTCACCTCCTCCGGCCGGTTTCCCCTCAGCTCCGCGGCCCGACCCACACCGACACCCGATGGCTGCTGCTGCGGCTCTTAAAGGCGGCAGAGAATCGGAGGAAGAGCTCGACCTTCCGGAGCTGAGGCCACACCTGAACGGGGAGTGTCACCGGTTCACAACACATAGATTTTATTTTGAAAAACTGTTCTTTCCTCGAGCAATGTGTATATTTAGTCACAACATTGTGATATGTTTATAATAATAATTTCATTTAATGTAACTTTTTTTCAATATCTGCCACAAGAATACTGTTCGGGATCAATATGTGTGTGTGTGTGTATATATATATATATATATATATATATATATATATATATATATATATATATGAAAATAAGCTCTGCATTTGAATTCTTAATTTAACTGAAAATATATAAATGTTCTGAGCAAAGATGTACTTAAAGTAGGAAAAATAAAAGAGCTCAACGTGCCATTGTTTTTGCTGTTTTTTTTATATATGTAATAAAAAAGATAGAATATAGCAATATATTATAATATAAACTATACACTAGTGGTCAAAAGTTTTAGAACGCCCCAGTTTTCCAATGAATAGCCTGAAATGGTACAAAGGTAAGTGATGAACTGCCAGAGGTTCAAAAACAAAAGGTAAGGTTACCTAAAACTGAAAAATAATGTACATTTCAGAATTACACAAAAGGGCTTTTTTTCAGGGAACAACAAATGGGTTAACAACTTAAAGCTGTTCTGCAGCAATGGAGGTTGATCAAGCCTTGAAAGTTGGTGCTACCAAATCCTGCAGGAGTCCCAGTTTTTCTTGATTAGCCTACTTCCAACCCCCTCTGTCTGCATAAAAGTAATGATGGAACACACTGTGGCTCCATACCCTCCAGAGCATTATTTGAACAGTAATGTACTGCAGAAAGTAGTGTGTTGCTTTAAAAATGGAGAGAAAAAGGCAACTTACAATAGAAGAGAACAGACTATCATGACACTTAAAAATGTAGGTCTTTCTTACAGAGAAATTACAAAGAAAGTCAAGGTGTCAGTGAGTTCAGTTTTCTTACCATCAAAGGGCGCTCGGAAACCAGAGGAAACTGACAGGAAGAGGTCTGAAAGACCCAAACTGACTACACATTCAGAAGACTAGTTTGTGAGGGTCAACAGCTTCAAGCACACCTTCATAGTGGTCGTAGTAAGAAGTCTCAGTTTCAGCTGTGAAGAGGAGACTTGGAATTGCAGGATTGTCAGGTCCAACTGCAGCAAGAAAGGCATTGTGGAGATGTCAGAATAAGATAAAGAGGCTTGCCTGGACCATGAAATACCACCAATGGACTACTGAAGACTGGAAGAAGGTATTATGGGCTGATGAATCAAAATTTGAAATCTTTGGTTCATCACTCAGGATTTTTGTCCTCTGTTAGGTAGGGGAACGGATCCCAAAACACAAAGAACATTGTATAACATCAAAATCAATGGTTGATGCCCAAGAAAATAACTCTTTGATGGGTGTCTAATTGAAAGAGCACACAGTAAATACTAATAATGTGCATTGGTATGTGTGTTGCAGTAAATCTCAGTTTCAACTGCGAAGAGAAGACTTTGATTTGCAGGTTTGACAGGTCAAGCTGCAGTAAGACGTCAGAATAAGATAAAGAGGCTTGCCTGGACCATGAAATACCACCAATGGACTACTGAAGAATGGAAGAAGGTATTATGGACTGATGAATCAAACTTGAAATCTTTGGTTCATCACTCAGAATTGTTGTATGCCATCCAGTAGGAGAAAGGATGGTTCCTCAGTGTGGAATCAACTGTCAAACATGGAGGAGGAAGCGTGAAGGTCTGGAGCTGTTTTGATGGATCCAGGGTGGTGACTTGTACAGAGTGAGGGGAACCCTGAACCTAAACGGCTACCACAGCGTTCTGCAGCACCATGCAATACCCTCTGGTAGGGGTTCATCCTACAGCAAGACACACAATCTTTGAAAAACAATGTAAACCGGTTGTAAAAGATTATCTGTCATTTTCAATATACACACCTATAAAATAGCCTTTTTACTCTGCCAAGGAACAGTGGAGTTATGTGATGATTGGCGTTAGTTTGTCTGCGTGAAACATTACTCAAAAACGGACGAATGGATTTGGACGAAATTTTTAGGGAAGGTCAGAAATGACACAATGACCAAGTGATTAGATTTTGGCTTATAGTTTGAATCCAAGGATTTGTTAAAGATTTCTGTATCGATGTGAGTTCACATGATTGCGATCCAACTACAAATGGAGCCTGCGGACTTATCGGGACTTATCCGTTGGATATCATATGACTCAGCTGCCTGGGCGGAGCACTGCACTCTGTGAGTGTTTTTCTTGTTTATTATTAAACAAAACATAGAAACTGTTAATTAAATTTACAGATTTTCCTTGTTTTGCTAATTACAGAAAATAAAAATGACACATTAATCATAAAAAACAGGTCAATACAATACAATGTAAAATAACAGAAAATATGGAATATATTCTCTTTTTGAGCTACAAGTTGTGCCGTTTTCCACAGTGGAAGCTGATCCATTCCACTGGAAAAGAAGGAAGCAAAACGTTTGTTTTTACAAAGCACATTGAATTCCTGTTAATGTTTGATTGGGCGTGTTGGAGTTTAAATAAAACCACGTGCGTCGACTGTCAGCATCAGTCACGTGTAAACCATGAATTGGCCTTAATAAGTCTGCTATTGTTCAACCCTGCCAAAAATGCTAAAACTGACTTTTAACTCTGCCCAAATTCAACGTTTAAACCAGGATGCAGCCATAATACTTGTGATAACCAGCAAACAAAGCGACTTAGAGATCAAACTGTGGGCGTAATAGAACTTACTGTTTCAAAATTTACACTACCAGTCAAAAGTTTGGACACACCTTCTCATTCAGTGGTTTTTATTTCATTATTTTCTATATTATAGATAAATGCTGAAGACATCAAAAAAGAATACATATGGAATTATGTTGTACACAAGAAAGTGTTAATCTTCAGTATTAATCTACAATGTAAAAAATAATACGAATGAATTAAAAGCATGGAATGAGAAGGTGTGGTACTAAAATAGTAACCACAACTTAATCTGTTGGGAGAGCTTTTGAACAAATTCTGAAATATTTGCACCCTTTAAATTCGACAAATTCCTTAAACCACAGATTCAGCTCTGTACAGTTTTTCCTTGGGCATCCCTGCATGAACACTGCTGTTTTAGGGGTGCCATTAGGTCTTTAAAAAATAAGCAAGAAACAAAAACACATATTGTACTTAAGCTAAATAATGATTGATTGGATGATTGCTGCAGCACAAGAACCAATCAAATCCATCAGCTGACATGTACACTACGGTTCAAAAGTTTGGGGTCACTGAGAAATGTCCTTATTTTGGAAGCATTTTTTCAATGAGGATAACATGAAATAAATTAGAAATCCAGTCTAGACATTGTTAATGTGGTAAATGACTATTATAGCTGGAAACGGCTGATTTTTAA
Source organism: Acanthochromis polyacanthus (assembly GCF_021347895.1). Taxonomy (NCBI): domain Eukaryota; kingdom Metazoa; phylum Chordata; class Actinopteri; family Pomacentridae; genus Acanthochromis; species Acanthochromis polyacanthus. The sequence continues at coordinate 8,776,442 of NC_067118.1, forward strand.
TGGAATATCTCCTTAGGGGTACAGAGGAACATTTCCAGCAACCATCACTCCTGTGTTCTAATGCTACATTGTGTTAGCTAATGGTGTTGAAAGGCTGATTGATGGTTAGAAAACACTTGTGCAGTTATGTTAGTACATGAATGAAAATGGGAGTTTTCATGTAAAACAAGAAATTGTCTGAGTGACCCCAAACTTTTGAACTGTAGTGTAGGTCAACCTTAACTTATTTAGAGCAATTTTAGCTAATATAGATCAACTTTGACTAACACAGAGCAACTATAATTCATGTACACTACCATTCAAAAGTTTGGGGCATTTTATTTTTCAATGTAGATAACATTAAATGAATCCAGTCTTGACATTGTTAATGTGGTAAATGACTCTTCTAGCTGGAAACGGCTCATTTTTAATGGAACATGTACAAACATAAAATTGCCTGGGTGACTCCAAACTTTTGAACGGTAGTGTAGGTCCCAAAGGAGACACTGGTTTTACATGATCTGTAAACATTACTGCAACCAAACCAGCCGGTTAATGTTAGCTGTTATTGCATCTTGTATAATTAGCATTGACATACCAATAATAAAAAATAAATAAATCAAACATCAAAGAGAAGCTCTCATATATTACCTGTATTAGCGGAGTAGCCAATAACAATGACAAAAGAGCCTAACAGGGAGGATTAAAGGCTGCGTAGAACAAACAGTACTGCCACAGCGTTGACTTTGTGTTTGAGCTCACTGAATGGGCGTGAACGAGGAAAAAGGTTTGCATGGAGCATTGTAAAAAGCAGGTGTGTCATCATGACGGAAAGATATCCAATGGCTGTTAATGACCAACATTCTGACTTATTCAAACAGACACCAGTTCAGAGCAATGCAGTTTAAATATTTTATTTGAATTACATGTATTATTAATATTCCAAGTGCTTGAAATGTCCTACAGCCACCTCCTGTACTATGATACTTCAGAATGAATGGGGGAGTGACATTTAGGTTATCGTGAACTGCATTATCACCTTTCAGTCCTCAGATGGAAAATTCTGCTTTCATGATGCATCGCCACCATCAGGACAAACATGGCTCAAAGAGAACTATTCTTTAATCTGCATATCATGCCGAGCTCTGAAGAAACACAGAGGCGATTCCTATTCTTTCATATTTTACTTCAAATAAAAAGAGGAAGTATATATAATTTTACTACCGATGGACACCGCTTCTGCCATCTGTGTTCACTCTATATGTGGTTTCCTGTAGTTCTAAGGAATAGCATTGTGCTCCTGGTGATGTTTTACATTTATATGTAGGGGAAGAGCAGGTGTGTCCCGATCTTTGGGTAGATAAAAGGCAAATGTTATTCAAACGCTATCAGCATGAACCTAAGCTAGGTCCTTTGCTATCTCCACTGTCACACAGGTGTCATAAACACTTGTCTTGCAGCACTGTCAATAAATAATTGCCAAATTTACAACATAAATGGACATCCAGTCCGTTTTATCTGTCAGTTGAGAGGTGATAGTGCAGTTTACCTCCAGTCTATGCCTGAAATAGTCTATCATTAGTTTCGCCCTGTGTTGATAGTCGTCACAAACACCTGCTACCTGCTGTGAAGGCCACTGGTACACGTGTCACTGGAAGGCTATTCTGGTTGATCCTGGCTTGATTTAGTACACCAGACCTCGTCATGCTGCCCCTTTTACAAGCTAAACCCCCACAATGCTCTCTGCTTGTGGAACCACCTCTTCTGGTTGCTATAGTAGCAAACAGTACTAGTTGAAGTGTGTATTATATATGAAAATACTATCAGTTTGGGATTTGGCATGGACAGATATTTAGTATTGACTGGATCAGGGGCAAAAATAAATGTAAAAACAATTAGGAAATCCTTAGGGATGGGTGTATACTTGAAAGAATACATAATAAATACAAATAATGTGTTTGTATATGTGTGTATTCTTTTGAACAATCAAAAAATAATACTTTAATAACACTATGTTTAAAATGCACACTCCAAAGTAGAAGGCAAATGATCACTGACACACAAATTAGAAAAATATTATTAAAACTGAATATAACACGGTTGAACACCAGAATTTGGGGGCAAAAAATATATGTAAAAATAACTGGGAAGTCCTTAGGGATGGGTTTGTATTCGAAAGAATACACAGTAAGTCCAAATAATGTGTTTTTGTATGTGTGTCTTCTGAACAATCAAAAACTGATACTTTTTGGAATACTATATTGAAAATACACACTCCGAAGTAGAAGGCAAATGACCATTGACACACAAATTAGAAAAAAATGTGATTACTGAAACAAAACTGAATAAAACACGGTTGAACACCAGAACTTTCTCCATGTTGGACCATCTTTTTCATCCACATGGAAAAGAAATGCCAGAGAAGCTGAAAACATTTGATTGTGAGACTCTACAAAGATGGAAAAGGATACAAGAAGAGTGGTATTCAAATAAAAATCAGTGGAAACACAGTTGCAGCACTAATCAGGAGGTGTAAAACAAAGGATGGTACCACTAATCAGGGCTGCAGTGTTCGTCCTCCTAGAGTTCCTGTGGCAGCTCACATAGCACAAAGAACATCCCATAATGTCAAAATCTATGGACAATGCCCAAGAAGATAACTCTTGGATGGCTATATATTTGTAAGAATACACAGTAAATCAAATAATGTGTATTTGTATGCGTGTCTGATGTATCAAATCAAGCAAGGATCAACCAGAATAGCCCTCCTGTATCCCAGTGACACGTGTACCAGTGGCCTTCACAGCAGGTAGCAGGTGTTTGTGACGACTATCAACACAGGGCGAAACTAATGATAGACTATTTCAGGCATAGACTGGAGGTAAACTGCACTATCACCTCTCAACTGACAGATAAAAACGGACTGGATGTCCATTTATGTTGTAAATTTGGCAATTACTTATTGACAGTGCTGCAAGACAAGTGTTTATGACACCTGTGTGACAGTGGAGATAGCAAAGGACCTAGCTTAGGTTCATGCTGATAGCATTCAAATAACATTTGCCTTTATCTACCCAAAGATCGGGACACACCTGCTCTTCCCTTACATATAAACGTAAAACATCACCAGGAGCACAATGTTATTCCTTAGAACTACAGGAAACCACATATAGAGTGAACACAGATGGCAGAAGCGGTGTCCATCGGTAGTAAAATTATATATACTTCCTCTTTTTATTTGAAGTAAAATATGAAAGAATAGGAATCGCCTCTGTGTTTCTTCAGAGCTCGCCACGATATGCAGATTAAAGAATAGTTCTCTTTGAGCCATGTTTGTCCTGATGGTGGCGCTGCATCATGAAAGCAGATATTTAGGCTTTCTCTGAGGACAGTGTGTGCAGCACAGTGGTAAGGATTGACATGAAGCCCTTCAGAGCTTTGTCATCTCTTGGCTGCTGCCTAAGAGTCACTTTTACAGTTTCCTGTCCTCCGTCAGCTGTTGCCTCCGTTCCCTGCCTCGCCTGTTCGTCTTCAGTGCCTTCCACGCCGACTTCTCCATCAGCCGAGCCTTTATTTACTTCTGCTTTCTGAGGCTCCTCCCCGGTGTACAGCAGTTCCCCCAGTATGAGCGTGCTGTGGGGCGAGTCGTCCAAACAGGTGTGTGTGTACAGGTAAACCCTCCACGGAAGCGTCTGCGGCGGTGTGAAGGCCAGCGTCTGGATGTTGACCAACTGCATGGCAGCCTGGAGGCTTTGCGGGGAGCAGCAAGGTATCGTCGGGCATCGGACACATTCTTCCATCCACACAAAATCCTCCTCCTCTGCCTCTTCTGCAGAACAACAAAATGAGAAGCAGTGTCATAGATAGATAGATTTATTGCCACGTGGCAAAACCAAAATGCCAGATGGCAAAAGGAAATGCCACATGGCAAAACTGAAATGGTATATGGCAAAGATGATGGCGTGTGGCACTGTTTTCCACTGGTAATGGTGTATATAATGTCACTGGTCACACACACACAGTATATACAGTGTATAGAGTATCAGGGCATATGGTCGGTTAAGGCTAGGCTGGCTCCAGTGGCTAACACGGTTTGCCGAGCCACCATAGTCACTTAGCACGACCCGTGACTTTACTGTACCCATCGGCGGTCATACATGTACAGACGTCAGTGTGAGAAACATAAAAAAATACAATAAACCTATATCGCACTGCACATGAATCAAAAGCACATTCCATGACTGCATTTTGTGAGTAGGCTCAACAATGATTCAGTCGTGTTGCCAATAAAGAACAAAAAACAAACGTCGCAAATGAACACTGCCGTAAAGTGAATTGGGGGGTAGGCAAGACAACTGGCATTGCCGCGCTGCTCCCTCTGGTGGTAAATCACCAGTCACACAATTTTGCCATATACCAGTCCTGAGTCTGCCATAAGCCACTGCTGAATGCCATCTGGCAGAACCGCTCTGCCATATGCCACTGCCACCTAGTGGTCGGCCAGAAGCCATTTTGGGATCTCGGCGCTGCTGGGATCTCTTCAGACTCTGAGGGGCTACAAGACAAAGTTTCCCAGATATGTGGTGTTGCATCATATTATTATTTAAATTATGCAATGTGTCACGCCCCTCCTGTTCAGAAGCGCTGGCTCATCTGCGTAACAACGAGCAGCTGTGCTGAGAGCGCAGCAGGCAGAAATAAGCAATCAAGCGCAGTATAAAGCCTGGATCCGCCAACAGCTCCAGTGTTGGTTCATTGCTTCATCGTCCATGCCCCACGACGCACTCCGCTTCATCCTGCACTCTGTTACCGTCTTCTGCACATTGCTCCCTGGACTCAGTCCCCCCCGGTCCTCCCGATTAGCCACTCCGGGCCTGCTTCCGCCTCACAGCTGGAAGGTCCCTGGTTCTTGTATCCACCTTCCTGGGATCTTTCTGCATGGAGTTTGTATGTTCTGCCTGTGCATGTGTGGGTTTTCTCCGGCTTCCTCCCACAGTTCAAAAATATACTGCAGTTAATTGATGATTCTAAATTGTGCCTAGGTGTGAATGTGAGTGTGATTGTCTGTCTGTATATGTAGCCCTGCAACAGACTGGTGACCTGTCCAGGGTGTCCCCTGCCTTCACCCGAGTCAGCTGGGATAGGCTCCAGCACCCCCGTGACCCTAGTGAGGATTGAGCGGTGTATAAATAACAGATGAATAACCCAAATGTTCCACAAAAATCCTCTTTTGACTCAGTTTTCCGCTATTACAGTCCTTGTTTATTTCACTCCGTATTACAAAGGCAGTGTAGGCGCTCACATCAATGATGTTAAAAAAAAAAGACGAGCAATAATGCGTCTGCAACTGCATGCAGCTGTGATCTCGTCCAGGGTATTAACCACTCCCTTTTTCGTGTTGTAGTTCCAGATCATTTGTGGTTTTCTGTCTTCTCTGGTGCTCAGGACAGCATCTTTGTGCACAGTGCTCATCAGCAGGACATTTGTTTTCCTTTCTTGGGGCTTTAGGAGACGACAGTGACTCTGTCAGTGAAGGCAAACACTGAAGATGTTTCCTTCCTGTTCTTCATCACAAGCAGCTCAGAGGGAAGCTCCGGTTCAGTTTTTTCTCACTGTCCCCAACATGGTAACCTTCCTTTTCATGCATTCTTCACCCAGGGCGTACCATGTAAAAACTAGAAAGGCACTCGGAGAGCGCATACCTCCGCCATGCCGTTTGTCTGTCCATCTGTCTGTGTGTGTGTCCGTGTGTGTGTGTGTGTGTGTGTGTGTGTGTGTGTGTGTGTCTGTTTGTCTGTTAACAGCATAACTCAAAAAGTCATGGACGGTCGAAAGACAATTGAGAGATGGCCGCACTGCAATTGAGAGCTTCAAAAAATTCCTGGATCCAGACGGTGATTCGGATCACCTCCAAAATCTAATCGATTCTTACTCTTGCTCTTCCGGACATCCTGTAAAAATTTGGTGAAAATCCGTCCATGACTTTATGAGTTATGCTGTTAACAGACAAACAGACACACACACACACACACACGGACACACAGACACACACACACACAGACGGACAGACAAACAAACTCCGGTGATTACATAACCTCCTGGCGGAGGTAAAAAGTATCAAAGTTCTCGCAAGAATGATGTTTCCCCTCCCCCACATCATGTGAACCATCAGTGGTTCTCACACTACTACAGTTATAGTTATGTTGGTTAGGGCCCTGAAACTTCTGAAAGATTATAAAATCGCATGCTATAATGGCCTAAATGTCATCCTGAACAAATGAGTGTAAAATGTTGATATTTCTAATGTGTTTTATACAGCTGAAACAGCCTGGGGTCAAACTGATCCCAAGACCAATGTGTACAATATGTGTACAAGACACTGAAAATAAATCATCATGTTAATTTTTTGTTTACCCAGTTGTCCTCATCAAAACTCATTATATATGGAGCAAAAACAATGATGTCAATCATTTATTTAGAGACGTTAAACATTGAATGGGGTCAAATTGACCCCAAAGATAATAGGAGGGTTAGAAAAAGTAGTTCAGGCAAAATGATGGTCATTATGTTGAATAATTCTGTGTCCTAACATTAAATTATCATTGTTCAGGCAGTAATGTGTATGCAGCATTCAGTACAACTTCAACTAAGGAATTCCATTATAGGTTAGCAGATTTATTTAAAATGTATATAACTGCCATTTTCGACAGTCAACGCTCAATAACCCTTTATGGATCAACGGAAACATGTTCCTAGAATGAAGAAAACGTGTTAAAAATTTTAAATCTCATTTATAAAAGTATTCATACATATAAGTCAGACTTATTTCTCAATACAAATTAGTCGTCTTGACAGATTCTGTAAAGATCTGTCAGACTGGATGACAAGCATCTTTAGGTCTTCACAGATGTGCTGTTGGGTTTAAGTTTAGACTTTCGTTGGGCAACTCGAGCTGAAGTCTGAAGCTTTGAATTCATGGTTTGCTTCAAGTCAACATTGTGCCGTTCCATCAGTTCTGACCAGCGTCCCTGTCTCTGCCTCGAAAAAGCATCCCAGTGGCATGATGCTGCCACCACCATGCTTCACTATAAGGACAGCAGTAGCAGGTGATGAGAAAAGCTCAGCCCAAAGAGTTTAGTTTTTGTCTCACTGGACCAGAGAATTTTCTTTCTAGTTTTCTCGGAGTGATTTATACGTAATTTAGCAAACTCTAAGCAAGCTGTTGCGTGTCTCTTCCTCAGTGTGACTTCCATTTGAGGAAGTCTTGATGAGATGGTCATCCTCCTGGCAGGTGCTCCATGCCTATAAAAGATTTCTGGGAACAATGGGTCCCAGAAATCAAAACTTCATCAATTTCTGCTTCTTCAGCCATCGTGGCTCAGAGAGCATTCAAAACTTTGGGAAGTATTTTATGCCTGTGCCTGGATCTGTGTCTCAGGACAGTTTTATTGTGGAGGCCTATAGACTGTCCTTAAACTTCATGCCGTAGGTTTTGTCCTTGCAGAAAAAAATGTGCCATTTTTTGCATGCGTTTCATGCAAAAATCTTTATTTTTAAAGTGCCCACTAGATAAAGCTGTCAATTAAATGCAGAGCAGCTAAAAGCACTATGTCAAATAATAAGAACTTCATTTTTTTTACTTCAATACAGAGCTTGGGTGAGTGTACTCCACCAGAGGAGACTTCATACCATCCTCTTTCAGCAGGCCTGCTTGCTCTTATCAACCACAAGTCCTGCCCAATGGAGGGGAAGCTCCCGGAGAGAGAGAATCTCTGGGATGTGTTGTTTACAATATAACCTTTTTCCATTTCATTACCTTGTTCAGCATGCAGGGCCCGTTGCTGTAGCCACAGGCGCTCAAACTCCTCTGGGCTGAGGGCTGGGAAGAGGGACAAGCTGAGGGGGGCGGCGACACTGGAAGCCAGAATATCAGCAGAGGAGTCTAAACACCGACCATCACTGTCTGAGCATGGAGAGGACAAAGAGGAGGGGAGGATGTAGTGAAAAGTGAATGCAGGGGAAATAAGAGAAGGAAGAAAAGGATGCAGCAACAGGGAGGCGAATAGTTAAGTTGGAGGGAGAAAGGGAGTTAGGATGAGTGCCAGAGGAAGAGATTTGTGATTAAAAATGGGCCTGCATTCCCAGAAATGAACCCTAACTTCAAGAACCCAAAGATTTCTCAGTTTCTGACCAAAGCAGCACAACTTAAGTATGTAAGCTTGATGCATTCGGACCCATATAAAGTGGCATGAAGATATTTGTGACCGTCAGTAACCTTCATGACCAAGGCTGCTGAGTCCAGTGACTGAGCTCACATTCAAAGCTCTAATAATGGCTTCCCATATCATTACAGAAGTATTATATTGGACTTTTGTGGTCTGGTTTATGATCTGACTAAACACTGGGACATGCCACAAAGCAAACCTGAGCTCAGTTCTAAGAGTCCTAGCAAAGGCTCAGAATACTTTCTACTGCATGTCGAGGGAAGAGGTGGTGCCATCCAAAATACTCAGCTCCAATTATGGTAATACCCCTTTTGGCTTGAGTACAAGACTTTACTGGTCCTGTAGCTGCCATTCCTCTAATGCTGGTCCTCATTCCATTAGGGGAAGACATTCTGTTCCCACAAAGAAACTGCAAGTAAAAAAAAGCAAGTTATGAAAACCAGAATCACAAGCAGCTATAACAGCCTTCGAATCAGGGAAATTCACTGTTTAACAAGCTTGTCAGGTTTCTGCAGATTAACTCGCTGTGGAGATGTATTTCAAAATAGCTGTTAGAGCACTATGAAGATTAGTGGTGGACTGTGACTGAGCATTTACAGTAGGTTCCAGGTTCTTTGTAACATACAGCACGTACACACAAAATACATGCTATACGTATGATGTGCTGCATCACAGTACAGTATAACAGCTCCAAGCAAAATGCTGCCTCGGGACATTTAAATTCAAGTACAGTATAAAACAGATGTAAGCAGAACCCTCAAAAAGTTCATTATTTCTAAGATGATGAGAGACTTTCTCCTTATTAATCAATCAAAAATTAATACATTAGTAATACTATGTTGAAAATACACACTCCAAAGCAGAAGGCCAATGATCACTGACACACACAGATTGGAAAAAATGTGATCTCTGAAACACAATGGTTATAAAATGACTCATGAACATCAGAACTTTCTCCTTGTTGGACCTATGGGCTGTGTCTATCTGCATGTCTGCATCATGGCTCCACGTGGAAAAGAAATGCCAGAGAAACTGAAAAATCTGATTGTGAAACTCTCAAAAAGATGGAAAAGGTAACAGGAAGAGTGGTAACCAAGTAAAAGTCAGCGGAAAAACACATGTTGCAGCAGTTATCAGGAGGTACAGAACAAGGGATAGTACTACTAATCAGGGCTGCAGTGGACATCCTTCTTAATGATACAACAGACAGTAAACTACTTTGATTTCAGCAAGTGACTCAGACTTGGCACGGCAACAAGAGTTTGTGTGGCAGCTCACATAATGCAAAGAACATCACATAATGTCAACATCTGTGGATGACATCCAAGAAAATAACTCTTGCTTGGTCTTCATCACAAAACTAAAAGATAAATCTTATCACAAGAGCATTAAAAGAAGCCTGATGAATATTGAAAGCACATTCTTTGGTCAGAATAGACAGAGATACATTTGGTACAGATGGAGTCCAGCATGTTTAGTGTGAACCTGGTCAGGACTACTGCAGTGCACGCATAGTCCTGGTAGTGAAGCACAGACGTAGAGGTGTGATAATATGGAGCTGCATGATTACTAAAGGTGTTTTGCTCCACAGCAGCCTAAGCTCAGCCGAATGAGTACGAAATGTAGCCCTTTGAGACGACATTTTAACCTGCAGATGCTTCAAAGTTAGTTCCAACCTGATGCTCTGTACCGTCCAAATACTGATTTCAAAAACTGCGACGTCACTCGAGGTAAAAACACTGTCTGTGCTGTGAATTCGGCAAAAGTTAGAAGCTCTCAAAGTTAGGTACGGTCCACTCAACTATCAATCACAGATGCAGAGAGAGTTTTGTTCCTGAAGGGGGCTTGTACAGCAGTGGCTCAGCTGCCTTTAAACGTACAGACACTGTTTTAGTCTGTTTAGACAACCACTAAAAGCAGGAGTTTTACTATTGTGAAGAAATTAACCATTATCTTTGTGGTAGTTGGAGCTGAAAAATTTGAAAAACACATTTTGTGAGACTGCAGTTAATTTGCTGAAAAGGTGAACAACATGGGACATTTAATTACTTACTAGTGACTACATACACAACAGGAAGATTCTAATATCAACACTCACCTGAATGAACCTTCTCAATGTGGCTGCAGTCCAGTGTGTCGGAGAGGTCAGCGTTTGGCTTTGGGTCAAATGTGGTGTGTTCAGGGCTTCCCCTGCTGGCCGACTCCGTCTCTATGGAGCCCTGCCTCAGAGGCTCCAGGGTGTTAAAGCTGCGAGCCCATTGGCTGACAGGTTCAGCGGGGCGGCCGATCAAAACACCCAGGGACGGGTCCGACCTCCGTCCCTGAAGGACCTTTCGTGTTTCCTCTATCCCACAATGCAACAGTCGGTAGTAGAGGAGCGCCTGGTCACGAACACACATGTCTGTCTCCTCCTCTGGAAAACACAACAGCATTAATAGTCATCTCTTTTTAGTTTTATCTCTTGGATAATCAAGAAAAGCACTCAGAGACCACAGCACTCTGTCACGACTGTTCAGTCGTATCATTTCCGATGGCTGAAATCCTGAAAAAAATTTGTGGCAGAAATCACGACAACTTAAAATGTGGCCATTTAATATAGATGTACCCACAAACAAAATGACCTTGCGCTGAGCACAGGTGTGTGTTATGCACGTGCACGTTATGTACGGATACTGAATTGCGAGACTTAAATATGTAACGGGCAGCGGGAATCGATGGGACTCAGAAACACCCCCACAATTTAATCAATTGCTCCTTGTATCTTTTCCAACAGATAAGTCCCGAAAAGTCCACAGCGGTGGATTTGTAGTTAAATCGCAATCATGTGACCATCAGCAGGCAGTGTAGTGTTCACTTGTTGCCATAGTTACAGTGCCGCCGTGCCGCTATCTCGCAACGATACAGAAATCTTTAACAAATTCATGGATCCAGACTATAAGCTGCATCCCTGACAAAATCTAATCTGTTGGTCCTTGTGTCATTTCTGACCTTCCCTGAAAATTTCATCCAAATCTGTTCGTCCGTTTTTGAGTAATGTTGCTAATAGACAGACAAACAGACGGACAAACGTACACCAACTGTCACATAACTCCACCGTTCCTTGGCGACGTAACAAACACACACCTATGCAGTAGTGCAGCAGTCTTCCAAGCATGTCCTGAGTCTCAGCAGGTCGGCATAGAAACAGTCTCATGGTGGCTGTTAGCAGCTCCATCTTGACTCCTAGAGACGCTTCACTCCTCACTCCATCGATGAACACTTCCAGAGTGTAGGGGGCGCTGGAGACTCGCTCGCCGTATACGCCCAACAGCCACAGCAAAGCCTGCCTGCCCTAGAGGAGGATCAGAAAAATATCTGGAAGGTTTAGGTCCCTAATTGCAAATCAAAACACCTAGCTTGACCCCAATTAGCACAATAGTGGAACCTTCAGGAGCCAGTATGTGCTAGTCAAAGCTACTCAGGACATTTTCATGATCACTGCAACAAAGAAACATGGGATGTGTATTGCTACAATTCTACAATTTTTTTTAGCAGGCGCTGCTATCCAAAGTGATGTACATCTGAGAGTTGATACAACACAAGCAGGGTTCTAATCAGGAGAAAACAACCTGGATAAGAGCTGTGGTGTCTACAGGCAGTGCAGACGTCATAGGATTTTTTTTTTTTTTTTGCAGTCTGTCAAGTGTAAAGTTGTTCATTGAAGAGTTTTAGTATTTTCATAAAGACCGAGAGAGACTCTGCAGATCGAACAGAGTTTGGTAGCTCGTTCCAACACCGGGGAACCACAGAAGAACACCCACTTAAAGGGGAACTTCGTTTTTTTTCAACCTGGGGTCTGTTTCCATATGTAATTTCATACATGTGAGTGATGGAGAAATGAATTTTCGACATAGTTCCAGTATTTAGCCAGGCAGGCAGCTTAGCAGCTCAGCTAGCAGCTCGGCTAGCGAAAAGTATGGGGCAGCTGCCCCCCCCCCCCCCCCCCCCCGCGTCAAAGAACGCAAATCTCGTTCCGAAATCCCGCGAGAGCTCGCGAAATCACGTGAGAGCTCGCGCCAAAACCGGTGTTTTGGTGCGAGCTATCCCGCGATTTCAGAACGAGATTTGCTTTCTAGCATCCTGAGATTTGGATACAGACCACAACAAAGAGCGATCGCCAGGTAATGTGGAGGTTTTCGTTCACTTCTCATCTCTAGTATGTTGTGGGACACTCGTTGAGACTATCTGAGCCGGTCAGTGTGGGGAAAAAAGCACGCTAGGGTGGACTTTGACGCGGGGGGGCCAGCTGCCCCATACTTTTCGCTAGCTGAGCTGCTAGCTGAGCTGCTAAGCTGCCTGCCTGGCTAAATACTGGAGCTATGTCGAAAATTCATTTCTCCATCACTCACATGTATGAAATTACATATGGAAACAGACCCCAGGTTGAAAAAAAACGAAGTTCCCCTTTAATATCCGTAAGTCCACTATTGTTGTCCAAGAAACACACTGCCTGTCCAAAAAAAAAGTCCCACACTCTTAATATTTCATTGGATTGCCTTTATCGTTGAGTACGACACACATTCACCGTGACATTGTTTCGATAAGCTTCTGCAAAGTCACAGCCTTTATTTCTGTCCAGAGTTGGATTCATTTTCTGCTAAGATCTTATATTGATGATGGGAGAGTCAGACCGCTGCACAAAGTCTTCTCTTCTTAGTTCAAGACAGTATAATACAACAGACAATCTGCTACACGATTCTCTGGATGTCCTACAACATGACCCTGTCCCCTAAAATGTCTGTCAACTTCACCAAGTCCAGGAACAGCTCAGTTTGGGCTGTAGCAATGCACTTAATTGCCCATCATTTGTCCATCATTTGCTGTCTAAGATATAATTTCAGCCAGCATGATACAAAAGACAATCTGCTACATGACTCTTTGGATGTCCCACAACATGACCCTGTCCACTAAAGTGTCTGTCAACTTCAACAAGTTCTTCAGGAGCAGCTCAGTTTTGCACTTAAATATTCACAACTCAGCCATCTGTCATCTGAGAAATAGTTTTAGACAGTATGGTACAGCAGAAAGTCTACCACATGATGCTCTGGATGTACCACAGTGTGTTCCAGCCCCCCAAAATGTCTGCCAACTTCACCAAATCCCTCAAGCAGCACCTAATTAACTCTCTACATTTCAGATTTAGCCCATAGAGACACAATCGCTACGATAGTAAGAAACACACCAAACTGAAATAAACCAGAATGATCCATTATATCATCCCACCCAAACAGGTGCCACATTGTTCTCAGCAGGGTCACCTGAGTAAAGATGCCATATAAAGTCACGAGAAAAGGTAATCACAGGCAAAAAAACTGGGTATGTTAAAGCTTCAGTAACTGACACCACAAGATGATATATTGTCTTACAGGAATCTGTTAGAGACAAACATCATTGAAACTTAACTACCGTACATATTATCGTGTACTGCATTTACTTATAATTCTCAGGTATGCGTACTCTTGCACTGCTGTCAACTACTACTCCATTTTTTTTGACAGCAGATAACGCTCTTTGTACTCCTGTCCACTGAAGCAACAGAGGCAATAATTACATTTTGATGGTATGGTATGGTATGTATGGTATGTATTTATTTATACAGGGACAGCGTACAATTTTACATTGACCAAAAGGAAAGATGCAATGTACCTGGTTATAGCAAAAATGCTAATTTCCACCAGTAGTCCCTGGGCAGGTTGATGTTACAATCATTGAAAAACTGATACAAATGTAAATGGACACATATGACCATAAGTCCACACCATCAGCAATCAAAACAAAAAAGAAAGAAACCAAAAAAAAAAAAAGAAATTCATATTTATTTATATCATTTAAAAGTAATAAAATAACAGAGAACAATCGAACAATATCTTTCACTGAAAATTAAAAATGTGAGCATGTTTGCTTTTCTAAAAGCCATGTTTTTGTTAACCGCGCAAACAATTTAAATGTTGTTGTAGCAATAATCTCAGATGATAGCGTGTTCCACTGCCTCATTGAGATTACAGAAAAAGCTGATCGCGCAAACGCAGTTTTACATTTTGGGAGACTGCACTCTCCTCTAGATGTCGAACGAGTGGATCGAGTCATTCTATCTGTACATAAAGTAATAAACTGCCTAAGAGGGGGGGCAGCAATGTTATGTATTATTTTAAATAGAAAGCAAACATTATTGTAAAAGATGAAATTTTCAAAGTTTAACATGTCATATTTTTTAAGAATAGCACAATAATGATGTTTCCTGAACTTTTTATCATGGATCTTAAGTGCCTGTTTGTATACAGACTCGAGAGGCCTCAGAGCAGTTTTGCAGCCCTGAGACCAACTCGTCATACAGTATGTAAAATGGGAAAAAATCATAGAGTGCAGGTACAAATGGGATGCCTCTATAGTCAAAGACCCCCTAATGTACTTAAAGTTTGCTAGATTAAATTTGAGCTTGTTTCTTAATTTTTTAACATGTTTTTTAAAAGTGAGGTTAGAGTCCAAGGTTAAACCTAGATATATGAATTTATCTACCTTTTTTATCTCCTTACCTTCAATGAATATATTTGGGTAATTTAGCGGTTTGCTTCTGATTGTGAAATACATTGTCACTGTTTTGTCTGTGTTTATTGTCAGGCAACTTTGACGCAGCCAGTCAGCAACTTTTTGCATTTGGTTTGTTAATGTTATGGCTACGTCTGTTTCATTTTGTCCATGAACAAACACCACAGTGTCATCAGCGTACATAATAACATTGGCAGTACAAACAGATGGTAGGTCATTGATGTAAATACTAAAGAGTAAGGGCCCCAAAATGGAACCCTGAGGCACTCCTGTGGTGTAATTTCTAGGAGAAGAGATTGTATCATTGATCCGCACACTCTGTTGTCTGCCAGTGAGATATGACTGAAGCCAGCCCAAAGTCTGGCTCGACAGACGAAAATGTGCAAGCCTATTCAGGAGCAGATCATGACTAACGGTGTCAAAAGCCTTTCGGAGGTCAAGAAACACCGCCCCAACCATTCCCCTTTTGTCGAGGCTGGTCTTAATTTTTTCAATAAAATAGGTGCAAGCCGCCTCCGTTGAATATCCTCTCCTAAAACCAAACTGTAATGGATTCAGGAGGGAATTAATATTTATATGATCTATCAGCTGTTCAGAGACAGTTTTTTCAAAAATTTTAGAAAAGATGGGAAGAATGGTAATAGGACGGTAATTCCCGACCTCCTGTCGATCACCAGACTTATAAACTGGTGTTATAATACCATCTTTCAACGCAGAAGGAAACACGCTTTCACTTATTGATTGATTTATTAACTTAGAAAATACCATGCATAAAGTGCCTTTATACCTTTTTAAAAATGAGCAATCTATCCCATAAATATCTTTTGCTTTACTATTATTTAATTTGTCAATGATTACACTAACCTGTGCTTCATTTACATGTGATAAATAAAAAATAAAATCATTATTATTTTCGATTAAGTTAAAAACCTTTGGCTTAGCAAATGATTTTGCCAATTCATTTACAGAGTCAATAAAATAATCATTAAAATTTGCAGCCACAAGGGCATTGTCATTTTGAACAACACCTTTTATTTTTAAATAAATGTCACAATTTTCCTGATGTTTTCCACTAAGTTTATCAATATTTCTCCACAAAATTTTACTATTTCCTTTTGCTTCCTCAATTATGTGAAGGTAAAAAGAGGTTTTTGCTTTCCTAATTTCTGCAGTTACTTTATTCCTTAAACTTTTATATACAATTTGATCTGTAGGCAGTCTAGTTTTTACAAATTTTCTTAGGGCAGCATCTCTTCTTTTCATTATAGTCCAGAGTTCACCGTTAAACCAGGGTAGACTTTTCTTCCCTCTCTGTTTTCTTTTGTTTAGAGTATATTTTGATATTGTTTTTTGCAAAGCCATTATCAAGTCACTACATGCTTTTTCACATTGTTTGTTTGCTATAGTTTCATTCCACTCTGTGTGGTTCATGTCATTTTCTAAAAGAGGAAGAAATTTTTTGGGTATAAAGTTTACACCACTATTATCATTTGCACGACAATTAAATGTAGTTTTCTTTATTTTCCTAGCAATTAATGTGAGGTTGTGGTCAGATAGACCGGTGATTAGATTGTAGCTTCTTATTATCCTATCAGGTTTATTTGTGAACACTAGATCAATTAAAGTTTCAGAACTTTTAGTTATTCTTGTTGGTTGTTTAATCATTTGAACCATTTCATACTTTTTCATAATATCCTTTAGTTTTTTCTTACGTGCTGTATCACACCAATTTAAATTGAAGTCACCCATCAATATGATTTCTTTGCTTTCATAGCATTTAAGCATATTAATTAATTCAGAATAAAATTCATTAGTTGCACTGGGTGGACGGTAAAGTGCAATGATAAGAAAAGACATTTCAGGTGACAACGTGATTTTAGTCCCCACGCATTCTAATTTATGTTCCGTGAGGTCTACTTCAGTACTTTTGATGTTGTCATTGACGTATATTAGCACTCCGCCTCCCTTCCCCACCCCTCTATCACGCCGATACACTTTATAGCCCGGGATAGAAAAAACAGATCGTGGAGTGGCAGGGCGCATCCAAGTTTCACTTAAACATAAATAATCCAAGTTGGAGTCCGATAATAAATGTTCAATTTGCTCCGTCTTTGAGATAATGCTCTGAATATTTAAATGTCCGCCAAAAATACCTTTTGGTTTAGTGTCCGGATTCCACAGCACATTTGCGTGATTAACAGTTTGAAATAGTCTTAATGTTCTCTGTTTCAGAGCCGCAGTTGCTCTATTCGCACTCACAGTAGAAGAGAGTACAGTCTGTAGACTTATTTGAGGAAAGTCAAACTTAAGAGGGGCGCAGGAGACTCCAGCATTTATTATGGAGACGCTGGGATTAGAGTTTACCTGTGGCAGATGTTGAGAAGCAACGGATAGATCCTCAGGCCCAGGGTTTAGTTGTACGTCTCCGCACAAAAGAAGCACAAGGCAGAGCAGGGTCTCACCTCGCCGTCCCAGTGCGTGCCGGCAGGGTGTTTCAAATTCTGCTCTCGGTGCAATCGCTTTTCCTTTATCCAAAACGTGGGTGAATATGATGAATTGGCTCCATGAATCCAGTGGTATGGTACATAACAGAC
Organism: Acanthochromis polyacanthus; assembly: GCF_021347895.1. Taxonomy (NCBI): domain Eukaryota; kingdom Metazoa; phylum Chordata; class Actinopteri; family Pomacentridae; genus Acanthochromis; species Acanthochromis polyacanthus. The sequence goes on from NC_067118.1 coordinate 8,793,825, forward strand.
TCCCTGCACTGGCGTGCGGCTCCGACCTGAAGCCTGGAGCCAGATGGTCCTGCACACGGCCAGTCAGGCATTCTAGTGTAGCCATACGCCAGCTTCCAAATAGATTCACAATGATGCCGACGCATAACACAATGGCACCCAGTACTTTCGTGCTTTTGTTGGGCAGCGGTCGTTTATGCCATAACCCAAGAGAAAACTGATGGATGGGCTGTATTTCTGATGTTTTTTGTAAGAGTGGACGCAGCACCTGCCGAGCTGTCATTCCACACCGCCATCTTTGAACTTGTCTCATCATCCGTCGCCTGATGATCCTGACGGCAGCGTCAGGTGAGCAAGACTATACTTTCACTGGGGTAACTCTAACCTGCAATGTTGTGTTTTTATATTCAGGTAAGTGTCAAAGATTAACAGACATATTTTAGCGTGGTTTCCTGGATCTGCGTCACAAAAGCCACAAAGTTGCAAACCAAATGCAAAGCTGAGTTTCTACATACAAATAAAGGCATGGCATAGCAGCAGTGGAGGGAAGAGTGTTTGATTGATAGTTTTCTGGAAGACAGCTTCCTTACTTATAGCTAGCAGTAACTGGTTTATTCATCAACATTAAAGTTGTTATTACAGTAGTTTAGCAATCAAGTAATTATGTACATGTACACATGTCGAGTTGGGAAAGATTAAAGCAAAACAAAAGAACAAAAGCATGCAGAGGCATGTCATCACCTGCTACAAACAGGTTGGAGGTGGAAACAGGAGTACAGGGTGTGCAGGAATATTTCCATGCAGTCAGACAAAAAAAACTCTTTCTAAAATGACACGAGGTGCAGCAAGAGCAGTTGGAATGGCAGGAGCCTTTGGCAAAAGTCAGGGAAGAGCGTAGGTGTTGTGTAGCTGTGATCAAAGTAGAGCTCAACACCCAGGTTTCATCCCTTATTGTGTCGTATCTTTTATTCTTCATTTTATGGTCTTTTTTCCAGAGTCATTTTGCGGTTGCGTAAATGTGACTTATAAAGAAATATGACTTTGGAAGTTAGAAATTTCTCCATAAAACTCGTGATGACTAAAATAAATCTTCTAAAACAGTCATACAAGGTCTCATTACTCGTGACAGAGGTTGGCTGAGAAGTTGTGTAGATTCAGGGCCTTTAACCTTGACCTTATACAATAAACAAATCAATCTGAAGAAAGATGATGATACTTTACTAAGGAACAAGGTGATTGCAGGTATATTTATCATAAAATAACACATTTATTATCTTGCAAAGTCTGTGACTGTTTTAAGACATGCAAAGTGTGTGCGGGTGTGACGTGGCCATCATCTGACCTGACTGTCCTGCAGCGTCTCCTCGCAGCCCTCGAGAGCAAAGCAAACAGTGTCGCTGCACTGAGGACACACCCAGACCAGATCACGCATCGTCTGCACCACCGCTGAGGAGTCGGGGTAGGGGGAGGCAAAAAGAGAGAGGGTTGTTGTGGGGGAAGACACGGTGGAAAACCAAAGTAGATGCAACTGTGGAGTATTCCAGAAGTGGAGGACATTTGGGCTTCAAATTTTTTGAACAACAAACCTTCTCTTTTACAATATTATGCTCCATATTCATCAATAACATAATAAACTATCAAAAGATTGATTGTCTCAGCTTACACATCAACGACACCATTTTTATTCCATGTTTTATTTGTTGTTTGCTAACCCTACTCTAATCCCAGTAACAGGGTTGCTAATCCATACTAATGTTAGCTTTTTCTCAGCAGTAGAAGCAAGATGTTTAGCTAGCTGTTACTGCTGACCAAGCAGACAAACTGACTGATGGAAAACAGTCAAAAGAATTAGTCTGGTCCTGATAATATGAGGTAGAGTGAGACATTCAATCAAGGCTGACAATGTTACGAAAATATGAAAAATAGAAGAGAGGACAGAGCTTTGCTCTACCCATTCTTTAGGAAAACTGTTTGCTCATGTTAATTCCAGCGTTTCATGAGATTCACTGTTTTCTTCTTCTTCTACCAGCTCAAAAGGTTTTGCTAACAGGGTCGTCGTGGGACACATGTTCCATGAAAAATCATTATTATGTAAAGTATTATGTTGATTAAAAAAAAAAGTTCCCTCAATTATAAGAGACATAAATGAAAAATACGAAATAAAGGACATTTAAATTTAATTTTAAGAGTTTTATTTGAGATTTAATTTGGTCATGAGGAGGGTTGGGGCAAGAAAAAAATGGCATTTTAAGGGGAACTCCAGACTTATTTGGTATTTCAAAAATATTTTCAAACATTCTTTTCTCCTAGTCAATTTTAGATTTGATCTCAGGCAAGTACATTTACACAACTGCATGTTTTAGTATTTTGTTTGTGGATTATTTGAAATTTGATGGGTGGGATATAACAATTCCTCCATTTCTGGAATGGCGCAACTACATTTGAATGCATATTTGTGGGAGCTGTAGGATTGAGCTTTACCAGAAGTAATGTGATCTTGCTTTAGGCCGAGCAGTCCGGTGAGGATCTCTAGACATCTGTCACTGTAGCTGCGTCCAATTCGACCTGCATGCAAACCAGACACACTGATAAAACAAAACAAAACCTAACAGTTTGATTCTAATCACAGGATTTCCGACACCTCCGCATCGCTGGGTGATGAGACTTCAACACCTCCATATCTTCAGCCCACTTACCACATCCTGCACTCAGATCCTGCTTATAAACAGTCTAAATAGAGCATCTTCATGTCTTCAAAAATGACACCATTTGTCAGCTAAGAATGACTGGATGTTAAATTTTCTAGCTAACTAAATCACATCTCAGTAAAAAAAATTGCCAAAAATAAACCATTTATTCTCTTAGATTCTGTTAAAAAAAAGAAATTTCTGGACTCCTCGGAGCAACAGAGAAGCCATTAGTCAGTCAGTTGCAAGCAAGTATCATGTGAAAAAAATTAATAGAATAACTTGGCTGATAAGAGACAAGTATGGAAACAAATTAAAAATGAAAGCAGCACAATATCTATAGCATGTACAGTCACCTTTTGCCCAGTATTGGTAACACATGCGGGCACAGGTTTAGCATATTGATTTGAGTTTTTTCTCCACCATTTTTGTAAACGAAGTAATAACAGAAATTTAGTTTTCCTTTCTTTGTGATTTCTGGCATTATGTGTCATGCTGCACTTATTTCCCCCTGCTTCTAGTTGTGCTGTTTCCATAGAGGTGCAGGACTTTATATTACAGTGAAAAATGAGCTTACAGAGACTATAAAATGCCCAGAAATTGCTTAAGGTTTAAAAGGTTATAGTACCAGAGGTTGTCAAAAGCGAGGACACTACTGTTTTCCTTCCCACTCTCTAGTCATTGATCAACAAGTGTGATGAGAATTATGTTGACCTTTGTATTACAGGGAGGTTGAAAAGACAATAAAGTGTGGAGTGAACAGAGACACTAGTCATAATATACCTGAGCTAAAGAAACACAGTGTCCAATAAAAGTTTAAGGAGAAAAATCTTCCTCAAGAGTAAAATCTTCCTATATATGAGCAAACTGTGATTTTTCTACAGGTGCGTATAAGAATAAGAGTGTGCTATTATGAGCTGGCTAAAAATAAAAGCTGGAAAATCATAAGTGTCTGGAAACACTGGTAATGTTTAACCAACTGCCTCACAGGCCACCAGGTTTATTTACTTTCTAGAACTATTTCCGCTAACTCTGAACTAATTCAGCTCATCAAATATTCTGCTGTTGGCTGCAAGAGTGAACACAAATACCTTCATGCACTCCCAGCATCCAAGGAACTGTAGATCTAGGGGATTACTGTTATTATTGCTGATTGTCACCGCAGCAGTCGTTAGCATGTTGTGCAGTTAATGTGGCTAACGTTACCTTTAGCTTTGATTATATGCTCACAGGTCAGAGTTGTGTGGAAACTGTAAGGCTGAAGGACACGCAGAGATGTTAGAAACGTGAAATTGTAAGCAGTGAACAAGGACTGAGTGGGTTATAGTGTTTGAATATTGTGCTTCAGTTCAACCTAAACTAAGCTTGTTCACATATTTTTCTGTTTCTGTTGTCAGACAACAGAACAAGCATCGAATAGCGACTAAAACAAAGCTTATCGATGGGCAGTCGAGTCACTTCCAGCCAAAACGTCATCTGACAAACTCACCAAATACTAGAGTTAAAAACCACTGTGCTGAAAATTTGCTGATATCGACAAGTAAAATGATCAACCAAACAGAAAATTAAAAGGAAAAACAAGTGCTGATCTGACACACTCGTCACAGGCGTAGAGAAAGTCTTCTTCCTGAAGGGGAAGCAGCTCATGTAAAGCAACAGACACTAAAACAGCCAATTTAGAACAGCTAAGAGTTACAGAGTCATGGTGAAAAGAACCACCTATGCTTGATTTTGAGCTGAAAACATTTTGGGAACATGTAAAACTTCCGTTACTTTGCTGAGAAGGGGCTCAATATGGAACTTCTAGCAAACACTTATACCTACACACGTGGACAAAATTGTTGGTACCCCTCAGTTAAAGAAGGAAAAACCCACAATTCTCACTGAAATCACTTGAAACTCACAAAAGTAACAATAAATAAAAATTGATTGAAAATTAAATAATCAAAATCAGCCATCACTTTTGAATTGTTGATTAATAATTATTTTAAAAAACAAACTAATGAAACAGGCCTGGACAAAAATGATGGTACCTCTATAAAAGATTGAAAACTATTTGACCAGAGTGACATGATTAACTCAGGTGTGTCATTTAATTGACATCACAGGTGTTTCCAAACTCATAATCAGTCAGTCTGCCTATTTAAAGGGAGACAAGTAGTCACCCTGCTGTTTGGTGAAAAGGTGTGTACCACACTGAACATGGACAACAGAAAGCGAAGGAGAGAATTGTCCCAGGACATCCGAAAAAAAATTATAGACAAACATCTTAAAGGTAAAGGCTATAAGACCATCTCTAAACAGCTTGAAGTTCCTGTGACAACAGTGGCTCATATTATTCAGAAGTTCAAGACCCACGGGACAGTAGCCAACCTCCCTGGACGTGGCCGCAAGAGGAAAATTGATGACAAATTGAAGAGACGGATCGTTCGAATTGTATCCAAAGAGCCCAGAGCAACCTCCAAAGAAATTAAAGGTGAACTCCAAGGCCAAGGTACATCAGTGTCAGATCGCACCATTCGTCGTTGTTTGAGCCAAAGCGGACTTCATGGGAGACGACCAAGGAGGACACCACTGCTGAAAAAGACTCATAAAAAAGCCAGACTGGAATTTGCAAAAATGCATGTTGACAAGCCACAAAGCTTCTGGGAGAATGTCCTTTGGACAGATGAGACCAAACTGGAGCTTTTTGGTAAGGCACATCAACTCTATGTTCATAGACTCAAAAACCAAGCATACGAAGAAAAGAACACTGTCCCTACGGTGAAACATGGAGGAGGCTCAGTAATGTTTTGGGGCTGCTTTGCTGCATCTGGCACAGGGTGTCTTGAAAGTGTGCAAGGTACGATGAAATCTGAAGACTATCAAGGCATTCTGGAGGGAAATGTGCTGCCTAGTGTCAGAAAGCTTGGTCTCAGTCGCAGGTCATGGGTCTTCCAACAGGACAACGATCCAAAACACACAGCCAAAAACACCCAAGAATGGCTGAGAGAAAAGCGTTGGACAATTCTAAAGTGGCCTTCTATGAGCCCAGATCTGAATCCCATTGAACATATGTGGAAGGAGCTGAAACATGCCATTTGGAGAAGACACCCATCAAACCTGAGACAACTGGAGCTGTTTGCTCATGAGGAGTGGGCCAAAAAACCTGTTGACAGCTGCAGAACGCTCATTGACAAATACAGAAATCGTTTAATTGCAGTGATTGCCTCAAAAGGTTGTGCAACAAAATATTAAGTTATGGGTACCATCATTTTTGTCCAGCCCTATTTCATTAGTTTGTTTTTTTAAATAATTATGTTAATCAACAATTCAAAAGTGATGGCTGATTTTGATTATTTAATTTTCAATAAATTTTTATTTATTGTTACTTTTGTGAGTTTCAAGTGATTTCAGTGAGAATTGTGGGTTTTTCCTTCTTTAACTGAGGGGTACCAACAATTTTGTCCACGTGTGTATTTGCACTACACTGTAGCGCAAGACACACAACCAGTCAGAAGGTCAGACACACCTTCTCATTCCATGCTTTTTATTTATTTGTATTTTTTGTACATTGTAGATTAATACTGAAGATTAACACTTTTTTGTTTACAACATAATTCCATATGTTTTCTTTTATAGTTTTGATGTTTTCAGTAATAATCTACAATGTACAAAACAATTAAATAATAAAAACCACAGAATGAGAAGGTGTGTCCAAACTTTTGACCTGCTTGTAATCTGAAGTGTAAAGTGTCGCTAATTAGTGACACAAGATACAAGAAAGTGTCTGCAGGGAATGGTGCGAGAATGTTTACCTATAGCTGAGATTGCTGCCTGTGCAGTGTCAGTGTTGACGTCCGTGCAGTATCCCTTCAGCTCATCCAGTAACATCGCTACGTTCTCATCATTTACCAGCTCCACCAGCACCTGCAAACACAACAGCGCAAGCTTTAGCACTGTTAAAATACCAGACTGCTGCTGCTACATCTGGGCAGAAACTACAGAGGTACTTTAGCCATTTATACGATTTAAGTATTAAAAAGAGCCACCAGTTGGTGAATGTTGAGAGAGTCAGTTGATGTTACCATTTTATTAGTACATTAAGTGAAAAAAAACGAGTTTGTGCAACCAGGGAGAGAAGAGGGTTGGATTTGGGGTAAATCTGTTACTTTGATACCAAATTGATGCTAAATTTTAGAAAAATGAAGTCAAGAGCAGACACTGTGACAGATCTGCTGACATTTGTGTAAAAAACACATTTAATGTAGGATGAAATTACCCAAAAAAAAAGCAGTTTATACAGTTAAGCACCTCAAGTGAAAAGGAAGAAACACTTTAAAAGTATTGAGACAGACATACAGACCTTTGCACAAAATTCACAGTTTCAGTTGTTGACTCTAAGTTTCTTTTTGTATAAATCCAATTTTGAGAACCTCAGAAATGCTTCTCAAATCTTTGCAGATGATGTGCTTCTGTTACTTCTGACCTTCTGCTGTTACTGGGGAGGTTTGAGTGTGAAACAGCTGGGATAAAAGTCAAGATTGCCAAGTCTGAGATCACGATTCTCTGCTGGAAAGCCAGAAATTGCTCCTCTGGGTTAGGAGTCAGTTGCTGTTCCAAGTGTAGTTCAAGAATCTCAGCATGTTGTTCACAGTGCCAGTGAAATGGAGCTCACGGTCAAATTCAGCAGAAAAGGTAACTGAGTCAGAAGGCCAAGAATTCAATTTACTGGTCATTCCTAACTGCACCTACGACTGTAAGGTTTATGTGGTGATTACAACAATGACGTTACGACAACAAGCAGCCAAAACCAGTTTCTTCTACAGAATACAGAATCGCTGCTTCTCTCGAGGAGAATGTTTCTATTGGTACCTTACATCAGAGGTTTTCCAGGGATGCTTAACAGGAAAGAAATCCTGGATGGATGGATGGATGGATGGATGGATGGATGGATGGATGGATGGATGGATGGATGGATGGATGGATGGATGGATGATGATGGATGGATGGATGGATGGATGAAAGAGGATGGACGATAGATAGATGGATGAATTGATTGAAGGATGGATGGATGGATGGATGGATGGATGGATGGATGGATGGATGGATGGATGGATGGATGGATGGATGGATGGATGGATGATAGATGGATGGGTGGAGGGATGGATAACATAATTGAAGTTGAGTGATGACTAAAGAGTGTGTTGATGGAAACTAGACAGTTTCTTTAGAGGTGAAATTAGCTGGTAGGGTGGAAACTTCCACACTGTGAAATCAGACATTCTTTCTGTTCAGACGTTTCAGTCTCAAGCCCACGTCAAGACACATCTGAATACACTATCAGGGTTATTTTCCCAGACTGTTCTATCGAAAGCCACAAAAAGCGTCACATGATAAGTTTCAACCGGCTCACTAAAATGAGTCAACTGATCTTCACATACGTAAAACTGTAAATGTGGGAGAAATTTTTTCGAAAAATCCACAAAATGATAGAAGATATCGTAATTACAAAATGTAAAAACAGGACGAATCCTTTGTTTGACTTTCTGACAGTCCTTGAAATTTCCATAAACTGATCTTAAACATGTAGAAATGGGTTTTGAGAACACCACATAATCATAACTTTAAACAAGATGGCTTACTTCTTCAAGTGTCTGTTATGTATCATTTGGATTTTTACAGATATTGACTTTTATAGAAAGGTTTAGTGCCCATGCGTCACTGTGATGTGATCGCTCCTGCTCTTTTTTCTACTTTTTCTTACTTGTAGCTTTGTTTTATTTTTTAGTATTTCCGCATCACAGCCAAAATCTAATCACTTGGGTCTTGTGTCACTTCTGACCTTCCCTGAACATTTCATCCAAGTCCGTTTTTGAGTAATGTTGCTAACAGACAGACAGACGGATGGACGGACGGAACAATGCTAATCATCACATAACACTGCTGCGTTCCTTGGTGGAGCAACAACGAGTCTCATCAACCTGAGCTGTTGTGTCCTTTGCTGTAAATCTTTATTTTTATGGACATTTGAATTTGTAGTCTGACAGATGTAAAATTTTTGAGGAAAGTGAAGGCACAAAAAAGTGTGTCTTTTGCTCTCTGCGATGCTTTTGGATCAATATTGGTGCAGAAATGTGTCCATGCCATGTTTAACATATAGAATACAGAAATTGTGTAACCCGTTTTGGAGTAATGTTGCTAACAGACAGACAAACAAACCAGCGCTGACCGTCACATAACTCCATCGTGTTTCTTGGGGGAGAACTTACTCTCTGTGTTTAGAGTGGAATCCTGTTCAAAAAGCACGACAGCTCAGTCAAAGTGGTCCGTGGGATTTTTTTAAATGGGTGACCTATTTCTGTAATCAAAAGCCAATATAGCTTCCTGGATGCTTGTACGAGGGCACTGACACGCACAGTCTAGAGAACAGGTTAGTTAACATCATATTTTTCTGCAGTTTCAGACGAACAGAGGAACTTTACTGACAGATATACAGTAGATACCATCAGCAGATTTCAATAGCGTGTTCTCTTTAAAAAATGTCAAAATTACACCATTTATCAGAGCGAGAAGCTGTAAAAACAGAATCAATTGCAGATTTTTAAAGTTTCTGAATTTATGTGTGATGTGACATGTCGTTAAAGCAAATAATCACCAAAAATAAAGGACCACATTCTGTAAAAAACAGTCAACTTTCAGCTGAACTGTACACAAATAGTATGTAGAGTCAGAGTTTTCCAGTATTTGTCACACTCAGAGGAACCTGAAAAAATGTTGTACATGCTGATTATAGTTTTTTTTTTTTTTTTCAAATTTCTGCTATTTATTTTACAGACAAATCCCATTTTTATCTTCTAATTTTTAATATTTATGGGATTATAATTGAGTTTTACTGCACAGAAGACCTTTCTGAACAGGTGCATGCTGACATGTTCAGTCTGGGAAACAGGGACGTTCACACCACTATTTGTTTACAAAAACAAAACCATGCAACACTGAATCAAACAGGTCGCACCTGCATCTTCCGTTGCTTGATGTAGGCCGGCTCGGCATAGCCACAGAAGAAGCGTTTGTAGTGCGCCCCCATCAGGCCGGGGATGGAACGTAACAGCAGCTTTAAAGAGACAAAACCACATTGATTTATTTCTCAAAATGTTTCCATGCACATATTTCACATGAGATTTCCACTGACAAAGAAAATTATGAACTAATTAAAGACAGCAGTGCAGAAAATATCATTGTGTTAATTTACACAACCTTTACAAAAGGCAGAGACACTTCTCACTATAAGCATATATATATATTTATTATTAGGTCTTATTTTTCTTATGTGCTTGTATGTTTAACCATGTTATAAGTTTACCTTCACAGATTGTAGACTTCAGGCTACAATCTGTAAGTTTATTCTTATGTTTACACCTTATACTATTGTCTCAGGAACCCTAGGAGATAAACATATTGTGTTTGGTGCCATTTTAATCATTTATTCTGTGTTATTTCAGATCTGTGATCACCACAAATGCTGAACAATTTGATTTCTACATTCAAGAAATGAACTAAGACTAAGTTATAAGGTATTTGGCCTCTGACCTCTCCCAGACAGTGATGCTCAACACCACCCCTTGGGAGGAACACATTCATGACTGGCTAGACGCTGATTTGAATTTGGCTCCAAAACTTTCCCTAAAGAGGAAAGTAACTGGAATGCAACTGAACTTTTAGGAAAATTCACCTGAGGCAGCTTGTAGAACGAAGGGCTCTTAGAAGAATGAAATTGGGCTTAAGATTTACTTAAGAACTACAACTGTGCGAATATTTTCGTGATAACTATGAGCTTTGACTCTTAGTGTTTTTACTTCGGCACACCATTGCAACACAAACCTGCCAAAGTTCCTCTTTGTCTCTGTGTTCCTGAACCAACTCATCCAGTAGATCATCACAGCTTCACACCCTGCAGTGGCCTCCCTCTCACTATCTGAATCTGAACATCTTTGGAAAAAAACTTTGAGGATGCCGTTTTGGAAAGCTTTACTTTTATCCCCAGAGCCACAACAGTACTGCATACAGTTTGCACCGTCATACCCTGCCCACCCACCTATCTACAAACATACAACCATCATCAGGTGCATTATTCTCCTTTTCATTGTACAGGAAAAATCCTTTAGTAAGTAATGTGATGCACCCACGCTTTTATACTGTCACCTCCATACTGGGACTGTCCCCACTAACCTGTATGTGGCAGAGGGCAGTAAACCTCATCTCTCTGGATCCACTGCCACATGCAGCCAGCAGCGGTCCACGAACTCGCTCGAGGGCGGCCAGATTGACGGCGGGCTGGCCGGAGCAGAGGCTGAGGAAGAGGCTGAGGGTGGCAGCCATGACGGGCGGATGTGGGCTGACCAGGGAGGCGTCCAGCAGGGACAGGATGTCGAAGAGCTCGTCCTCTGACTGGGGCCGGTAGCGCTGGAGGACCCTCAGCACCTCGCACTGACCCCAGATGTCACACTCCTTCAGCCTTGGCAGGACAAACACACAGACATTAACGCAACAGTATGACTGCATCTGCTAAACGCTGCTGCATACTGGTGTAAGGTAACAACACTGAAAAACTGTCAGCAAACACAGCGGTTGGTTAAAAAGAAATAAATGGTTTTTGTTGCTCCTGTCACATTTTCTACTCACTGTTTACTCATTTTTCACTTCAATAAGAGGTCCTGCACCTCCATAGAAATAGTACAACCACAGCTAGAAGTGTTTTTGGCAGTAGGACACATTTATAATGCCACAAATTACAAAACAGGACAATTTGAATTTCTTTGATTACTTATTTTACGAAAATGGGGGGAAAAATAGAATCCAGTGCACACAGCTGTTACCAACACAGCCTGCAGTTCAGTCGAGAAGTCCCTCAATCTTTATCACGTGATTGTTGTTGAGCTACTAATGGCTTAACATTTGCGAACAGGGATGCAGAATTTTTCATTTTTCAGTGTCTTTTGTGCAATATTCCAAGTATAATGTAATTTATCATAAACAAGAAATGCACTCCGTCAAGGCTGCTCAGACGTATCGTTTCTGACGGAAGAAATCTTGAAAAAATTTGTGCCAGAAATCACGGCAACATAGAATGTGTCCATTTAATATAGATGTACCCACAAACAAAACGACTTTGCCTGAGCAAAGGCGTGTGTTATGCATGTGTACGTTATGTATGGATACCGAATCATGTGATCTAAATATGTAACTGGCGGTGGGACTTGATGGGACTCAGAAACACCCCCACAATTTAATCAGTTGTTCCTTTTATCATTTCTGATGGATAAGTCCCGATAAGTCCGCAGCAGTTGATCTGTAGTAGGATCACAATCATGTGATCATCAGCAGGCAGCTGACGTAGTGTTCACTTGTTGTCATGGTTACAGTGACATTGTGCCGCTATCTGGCAATGATACAGAAATCTTTAACAAATCCATGGATCCAGACTATAAGCTACATCACTGCCAAAATTTAATCACTTGGTCCTTGTGTCATTTCTGACCTTCCCTGAAAATTTCATCCAAATCCGTTAGTCTGTTTATGAGTAATGTTGCTAACAGACGGACAGACAGACAAACCAACACTGATCGTCACATAAGTCCGCCACATTCTTCGGCAGAGTAATAACGTTTCTCATCAATCTGCCATTTTTATACCAAAACATTGCTCCTAAGTTGTGAGGATTTTCTTTCACATATGCGAGAGCAATCTGAACATCTTTGGAAAATAACTTTGCGATTTGAGCTTTTGTGTTGCTAACAGACGGACAGACAGACACAGACGCCGATTGTCGCATGACTCCGCAGCATCCCTTGGCGGAGTAACAAACAAAAACCGAAATTTGATGTTGTTTGAATATTTATTTTACAAATATTTTAAATAACTGCAATTAACATGTATAACATTTTGCCAAGTGTCCACAAGTGGTACTAATACTGGAAAAAAATATAGTGATTCCACATGATGTAACTAGAAAAGCACTCAGAGAGCGCAGACCTCCGCCAAGGATAGAGAGGAAACAGGAAACCCATGCAGTAAAGGATCATGAGCTGGAATCAAACCTGTGTCTCTGACACAGTTCTGTTTACGAATCACCTTCTTAACCAGTTGAGTTATCTGGACACCTTGCTCCAATTTGTTGGACGACATACTAACCTATGATGTTTTTGTCCTATTTTGGACCACATACTGAAACATACTAAAAATACAAAGCGATCCAGAATCCAGGATCCTTTCCGGATTGCAACCAAAATTAAATCAGCTCTTCCTCTTACCATAGTCTACACACACACACACACACACACACACACACACACACACACACACACACACACACACACACACACACACACACACACACACACACACACACACACACACACACACACACACACACACACACACACACACACACACACACACACACACACACACACACACAAACACCGGGTGTCACATAACCTCCTTGGCGGAGGTAAATATTTTATCATTTACATTTGGAAGTTGCTTTAACTTGTCTCCTTGTTGCTCTGTGTAAACACAACCTGCATTCCATCCCAGTTAAGCCAAAAAGTTACTGAATTTTTGTGCCGTGACTGTTGGTCACTGCAGAGCCACTTCTATAGCTTCTTAGCTGCACCGAGGAAAACAGAATTTTTAGTGTTTAACAGATTTTGTTTAGAGTAAACGGTTTGTAAATGAGGCATGTAGAAAAAAGCGATTTTGAGATCACAAATATCACAATTTAAGCTCAGAATTCCAAGTGGAATTCATACATCATTATTTCAAGGACTATCAGAAAGGTCAAAATCCAGTGCTTCTTTCTGTGTTTACAGTTTCTTGCTCTGATAAATGGTCTCATTTTGTCAGTATTCTAAAAAATAACATTCCTTTCAAACCCATCGGTCGGTTTTGGGGTTCTTATGGTTAACCCTTCATGTCACTTTGGCCTCTACTTGCACAAAGCTGCTGGACAAATTGTTTGCAGAGTATCTGGCTGATTTGTTGAACCAAAATCCGACAATACATGCATCTACCACCAAATACCGTGTGGACATCCAAAGCCTAACATACACAGAGCTTCGCATTGTCTAAAAACTATCAGCTACAGTGGGTACGGAAAGTATTCAGACCCCTGAAGTTTTTCAGCACAGTGTTACAGCAGGTTTTCTTTTTAAATAAATCTGCAAAGTGTTGACATTTCTGTGTTTTTCTGTCCGTGTGGGGTGCTGTGTGTACATTAATGAGGAAAAAAATGAGTTTGAATTATTTTAGCAAATGGCTGCAATACAACAAAGAGTAAAACATTTAAGGGGGTCTGAATACTTTCCAGTGGATTTCAAGTGTTTCACCGTCCGACACGTTCCTTCGTCCCCCAACTGCAATTAATTCTGATTCAGACCCACCTGCGTCTGGAATTATTCAGTACGACACCAAATGTAGATTAATCTACTGCTGAAAATAGCCCCTAACAAATGCACCGCTTCCTCCACATTTGATAAATCTACAGTCTGCAGCTGTTTTAGGAAATTACACGGTTCGAGATTAGCAAGAAATGTGCTCTGAGCTACAAGACAGAGTAAAGATAAAAATTATAAAACATAAGATACCGCCAGCTTTATCCTTTAATAGAATACTTCAGCATTTCGGGAAATGTATTTAGTGGCTTTGTCTTCATGATGCAAAGCCGCTTCTCATATCTGCCCACTGAGTTTCTTCTGCCAGCGATGCTTAGAGAGAAATCTATCAGGAAGCAATTTGCTGGAGCTGATTTGATTAGCTGTGTAGATAAAGGGTTGCTGGTTACACACAGACAGACAGACAGGCTCGGCGCTGCGCATTAGGGCTTCTGTCAGACACGGAATGAATACAAATAACTAGAAAGGAACAAGACATTATTCTTCTGTGAAAAAAAGTTTGAAATGCACTTATTGAGCAAAGAAAAAAAAAGAAATGGCAGAAATTTACTAGATCGAACCCTCTGATCCCCAAAACTCAGCAGCAGATATGAAAGGCATGTTTTCTTTTCTTTAAATCACCAAAATGACACCATTTATCAGAGCCAGAAACAAAGAGAATCCGCGGATGTCGTCTTTCCAATGTTCCTTGAACTCATCGTTTGTGACCAAATAAAAGCTTAAGACAGACGTTCATCGAAATTCTTATATTCTGCATCAACCCATTATCTACACACCGCTTAATCCTCATTAGGGTTGTGGGAGTGCTAAAGTCTATCCCAGCTGACTTAGGGTGAAGGCAGAGGATATCTGGACAGCCACATATAGAGACAAACAATCACACTCACATTCACACCTACGGACAAATTAGAGTTACCAAATAAGCTCAGCATGTTTTTGGACTGTGAGAGGAAGCTGAAGTACACAGAGAAAACCCACATAGCACAGTCGTTTCCTCCTAGTTATTTGCAAACTCCATGCAGAAACATCCCAGGAAGGCTGGGAAGTGAACCTGGGATCTTGTAGCTGCAAGGCGAAGGTGCTAATCACCGACCCACTATGCAGCCCTATTTTACTCTACATGTCTAATATAAAAATTCATCAAAAATAAACCGTTTGTACTAACCAGATCCTGTAAAAAATGAAAAATTCAGCATTTCTCTGCACAAATGCTAAGTTATTAGTGGCTCAACAGCAACCAACAGTCATGTGGCTAAAATTCAGGGACTTTTCAGCTGATCTGCAGGCAGTGTCTACACAGAGCAGATAGGAGACAAGTATAGGAACAAATTCTATCCATTTTCTTCTGCTTATCCGGGCCGGATCGCGGAGGCAGCAGATGAAGCAGGTCATTCCACACGACCCTTAACCCGGTGACGCTTTCCAGCTCTTCCTGGGGGATCCCGAGGCGTTCCCAGGCCAGATGAGATACATAATCCCTCCAGCAGGTTCTGGGTCTGCCCCGAGGTTTCCTCCCAGGCAGATGTAATCAGAAAACCTCCAAAGGAAGTCTCACCGGTGGCATCCAAATCAGATGTCCAAACCACCTTAACTGGCTCCTTTCGACATGAAAGACCTGTACTCTACTCCAAGCTCCCTCCAGATGTCCCAGCTTCTTACCCTATCTCTAAGGCTGAGCCCAGCCACCCGACAGAGGAAACTCATTTCGGCCGCTTGTATTCGCCATCTCATTCTTTCAGTCACTACCCAGAGCTCATGACCATAGGTGATCAAACAATTTAAAATGTTAAATATCCAATAGAGCCCTTATTTTTTTCCCAGTGTTGGTAACAGCTGTGGGCACTTGGAAAAACGTTGTCTGTGTTGATTGTAGTTTTTGAACCACTTCTGTAAAATGAATAATCAAAGGAATTCAAGTTTTCTGAAATAATTTATAGCTTTATAACTGTGTCCCACTGCAAAAAACATAACACATTTTTGAGTTCTCTCTAATTCTCAACACACTTGTGCTGTTTCCATCGAGATGCAGGCGATTATATTGCAGTGAAAAATGAGCCCACAGTGAGTGAAAAATGCCACAGGAGTAAAAACCGGCTATAAACTTCTCAAGGATTAAATCAGGATAAAATAGAACACATTTCCAGTTGTTTCACTCCTCCACTCTCCCCACAACAGTACGCTTAAAACATCTCAAAACATCAAACTTCCGCCTTATCACACAACCAAACCACAAGTGTAATTCTTGCTGGTTTTGACAGGCTTCATTCAGCTGCAGAAGATCGGACTCTGGACCGACCTGTTGAGGAGGTGATGGGTGATGGGTTTGTTGATGGCCACTCCTCCTTCGTCCTTCAGGATCTCCTCCAGAGCTCGGAGGCAGTTCACCATCACCACCGGGTCCGGGTCCCTCAGCAGGCTGTAGAGCTCGTTCACCACCGCGGCGTCTGGAAGAATCGGAAACAGGAGGTTTGTGCCGACGCACATGTGGAGGGGAAAGTCGTTTTATTCTTCAGTTGGAACACAGCATCTAGCAAAGCAGTTCTTTTTTGAGCCCCTCTTTTCTTTTGTAGCATTAGAGGTGACCACCAAGAAAAAGATTAAATATGGAATATTTGTTTCTGTGATAAAACAATATAATGCAAGTTTAACTGTGGTTAAAAGACCCCATACGGTAAAAATACATTTTTATTATGTTTTGTGGCTGTTCTAAACTTGGAGGTGTAAAGTTATTCTTTCTTTTTCTGTTTTTATTCTTTATTTTACCAGGTAAGATCAGTTGAGAACAATTTCTCATTTACAATGATGACCTGGCAAGAGGTACCAGCAGGAAGAAAGATAACAAATAAACAAAAACATGTACAAAAATTGGCACACAAGTGGTTAAATATAGATTAAAAACACCCTAAATTAATGCTAGCAATTCAATGAAAACAGTCAGCATGTGCAGTGGTCAGCTAAGGTCTGCTGCAGCTTCTGCTTAAAGATGGAAGGTGACGGAAGTGACGACAGTTCCAGAGATTTTTGGAGGGAATTCCAATCGACAGCTGCAGCAAAGCGGCAGGAATTGCATCCAAAGACAGTGCAAACGTCTGGAGTCGCCTGGTGTAAAAGCCATTTAGAAATGATTCCTCAAGCATCCCACACAACTAGACAGAATCCCAACTTTAAAAGCCAGTCAGGATTTTCCTGAGCAGCTACGCTTCAGCTAAAGATTTGCATAATGCTACCTCCTGCCAAAAGAAAATCATTCATGTCTGCATCAGCTGCCATATGGTCAACTGTTTTTCTGTGCTGTGAATCACCTACACACAGAGAGTCTTCTTCCTGAAGGGGGCGTTTACAGCACAAGCTACAGACACTAAAACAGCCTTTTTTAAACAGAAATAAAACCAGGATTATACAGACACTTCTGGTTTTCTATTATTTATTAGTTTATTTATTTCTCTTTCTCATAATGGTCAAAGCAGTCCAAGCACCCTGTTTCTAAGCACTTTTATCAACGTACATCCCCGTGCTGACTTTGTAAAATAGTTTTTTAGGACTTGTTTGAAATTATATCATGAAAAAAGAAAAAAATGATAAAGAGAAGAAAAGAGAGTGAAGTTGTGCTCTATATGCTGAATACCTGTGAAAAGCTACGTTTGAAAATAAAGAATTGAAAAAAAAAACAGGATTATACAGTAATGGTGAAATAAAATACAATACAATAACTATTAATCTCCGAGGGTAAATTCAATTGCCTGGGTTCTCATCTGCTTACTTCTGAATTAAATAATCTAATTGCTGATGGCAGGATTTACTGAATCTTTCAGTCCTAAAGCACAGAAATAGGAGCCGTCCACCACCGATGTTCTGTTGTTCACTGAGGCAGACATGAAGTGGATGATCCATGTTTGTCAAAATGGCCTCCATCTTTCCAAGTGCCCGTCTCTCCACCTCATCCTCCAACGTGTTCAGTCTGATTCCAACTATAGAGCCAGCTTTTTTAATCAGTTTGTTCAGACGCCTTGCATTCTTGTTTTTTATACTGCCTTCCCAGCAGACTGCAGCACAAAACAGGACACTGAAACGAACCATCTTTGAAATATTTTCAACTGAAAAATGGAAAGCCATGTTTTGAAGACGTGATGCTTTCACTAATTTGCAGAAAACCGGCACACTACGGGACCTTTAAAGTGACACGACACTTCAAATCAATTTTTAGCAAAAAAATGTCATTCACTCAGGCTTGTTTTTTAATTTATGTGTGCACGTTATCTCACAAAGGCTGCATGGTGTCTTGGTGGTTAGCACTTCGACCTTGCAGCTAGAAGATCCCTGGTTCGCATCCCGGCCTTCCTGAGATCTTTCTGCATGGACTTTGCATGTTCTCCCTGTGGGTTTTCTCCGGGTGCTCCAGCTTCCTCCCACAGTCCAAAATCGGTTAATTGGCAATTCTAAATTATCTGTAGGTGTGAATGAAAGTGTGACTGTTTGTCTCTATATGTATCCCTGTGACAGACTGGTGACCTGTCCAGGGTGTCCTCTACCTTCACTTTAAGTCAGCTGGGATAGACTCCAGCCCCCCCACGGCCCTAATGAGG
This sequence comes from Acanthochromis polyacanthus, assembly GCF_021347895.1. NCBI lineage: Eukaryota > Metazoa > Chordata > Actinopteri > Pomacentridae > Acanthochromis > Acanthochromis polyacanthus. The sequence continues at coordinate 8,812,509 of NC_067118.1, forward strand.
ATTAAGCGGCGTATAGATGATGGATGGATGGACATTATCTCACAATAAATTAAGTCTTCAAGACTATCTCCTTTCTCCACGCCCTTTACAATCAGAAATAGTGTTAAAACCCTGAAAATGTCACTGGATGACAGGCACAGACAGAAAGATCGATGATGGGAAACCATACCTATCTCAGAGCTGGGCTGGAGATTGTGAAGTTTAGCCCAGCCGAGTACCGCCACTCGTCGCACACAAGCCGCCCTGTCTCTGAGCCCTGCTGTTAACGGCTGCTCCACGTACTCCACCAAGCTGGGTAACCTGGAACGCACAGAAACATGGTCAGAAACCAAATCACGGGCCGATACAACGGCCAACACCGGCTCCAGCTCACCTGAGGTTGGTCATGTTCCTCAGAGCCAGGCTGCGGACCATCGGGTTCGGATCCTGACAGTCTTTCCTCAGCGTGTTGATGACCAGCAGGGACAGCTCCGGATTTAAGGCGGCATAGGAACACAGGAATACGTAGACCAGCTTCTTCTGGACCACATCCACTGTGGCACAGGCTTTTACCATCTCACTGAACAGACCAGACATGTCCACGCCTTGTGACATCGCCCTGAGAGGACGGGATGGAAGAAGAAGGACAAAAGGGGGGAAAGAGGAAGAAGAGAAAGAGGAGGGAATAGGTAAAAGAAAGATGTGGGGAGAAGTCAGTGAAGGTCAGTGAAAATGCGAAAATAACAGAAAGTAAGAGATGAACACAGCAAAAGGAGAAAACAGAGGATAGCAGATATGCTACCGTTCAAAAGTTTGGGGTCACTCAATTTCATGATTTCCGTGAAAATTCACATTTTCATCATGTGCTAACGCAGTCACACAAGGCTTTTCTAATCACAACTCAAAACACATCTGTTCAAAACTGCATACTCCTTCTGATGCCTTGTCTCTATTGTTTTTAATGTTATTAATTTGTATTGTGTACATATGGAAATGTTTGTTTGTATGGTGTCCTTGAGTGCCAAAAAAGGCGCCGTCAAATCAAATTTATTATTATTATTGTTACTATCAATCAGCCTTTCAACACCATTAGCTAACACAATGTAGCATTAGAACACAGGAGTGATGGTTGCTGGAAATGTTCCTCTGTACCCCTATGGAGATATTCCATTAGAAATCAAACGTTTCCAGCTAGAATAGTCATTTACCACATTAACAATGCCTAGACTGGATTTATCATTCATTTAATGTTATCTCAATTGAAAGAGAATTGCTTTTCTTTCCATAATATGGACATTTCTAAGTGACCCCAAACTTATGAACGGTACTGTAGGTAGAATAATTGACACAGGAAGTGGCCTGTCCAAGGATTCCACTGTCTCACTATGAAGAAGGCCAGACTCTGTCAAACTCTGCTGGTGCCAGAAAAAAGATTACATTTCTAATCCCACAGTCATACTTCCAGCATCTAAAGTGAAAAATGAAATACAATCTGGAACTCTAAAATGGTGTTCACAGCTCAGGTATATTCACTTTTGCTGCATTTCCACTTAGAGGCCTGAATTTTCAATACAGTCATCCTAAAGTATTTGTTTTGATTGTTCATAAGAGGAAATAAAGTTATGGAAAAAATGATTAGACCATCCCTGTTTTCTTCAATTTCTTTTTCATTTTAAGGCCTGGTACAACTAAATGTACATTTCTTTTTTACAAATATAATGATAACAACAAAAATAGCTCTTAAGAGTTTCATTTAAGAGCTGATATCAGACATTTTCCATGGTTTTCTTGATAATAACCAAAATCACTTAAGTTCTTCCATCAATAGCTATGGCATTGTTCTGCCAAAAACAGCTTTTAGGATTCCGTGTTTTCTTTTCTGTCTGTTTTAGTCCCATGATTCATACAGGAGTTGGTACGTGATTGCATAAACATTGTTCTTGATGACTGCAGCCATGCATCTTGACATGCTCTCTACCACCTTCTGACATCGTTCTGTTGTCACAGCAGCTCATTCCTGTTGTACTAATTCAAACTAATTCATTTAGCGTTTGATGATTTTCCACAAGTTTTCAGTTGAATTAAAATCTGGTGATTGAGCAGTCAAGGCATGGCTCCAATGTTCTGGTTCTCCATCCAGGCTTTAACTGACCTAGCCGTGTGGTAAGGGGCATTGTCTTGTTGGAAAATCCAGTCATTGGAGGCAGGAAAGAGTTTTCCAGCTGATGAAAGAAGACTGTTTTCATGAGTAGTCCTGTACATGACCTGGTTGATTTGCCCTGTTCCATCCAAACTGAAAAAACCCCAGATCATCACTGATCCACCCCCATGTTTTACTGTAGGGCAGACAGTCTGGTTTGTAGCTTCTCCAGGCTTCCTCTTAACCAGTAAGTTGGCTGGAGTGGGAATCAACTGAAAATTGGATTCATCCCTGAAGAGAATCTTAGCCCAATCATCAACAGTCCAATCCTTGTGATCCCAGCAAAGAGTAACCAGGCTTTTCTCTGCCTTTCCTTGATAAAGGGCTTTTCCTGTGCCCTGTGTGACTTCAGACCAGCTTCAAGAAGTTAGTTTCCAATTGTCCTTGTCCAACAAGTCACATTTCTCGACAATGTTCACTCATTTTTAGGGTCCCTGGAGGTCTGATGACGATTCCTGACACAGGAACAGATAAATGACGGTCATCTGGTGGGTAGAAAGATGTTTCCTGCCACAACCAGCTAGCAATTTGGTTGTAGCATGATAGGCTTGAATTTTCTTGGTGTAATGAACGGCTGTCTTGGAGCTCTTCAGTTTTTTTGCTACCTGTCTCTCATTCAGGCCAATTTCCATCAGTGTCAAGATGGCTGCCTTTGTCGCTTCACATAATTCTTTAGTTTTAGGCATTATGTGAGAGCTGACAACTTCTGAGTTGTGCTACGGCTTTAATGTACACAGAAAACCACTTTAGGCCTTTGCATGTGCAGTGCTGCTTATGGCTTGAAATGTCCTCTTATAAACCCTGTAAATACAGACCTGATCAAAACCTTAAGACCAGTTGAAAAATTGCTAGAATTTACCTTTTGCACATTTGGATCTTAATGAGGTTTTAAGTAGAGCTACAATATGCAAAAACAAGAAGGGGGAGTGTGACAAAAAGCACTTTGAAAAAGTAACACTCCCACTTCTTGCTTTTGCATATTGTAGCTCTGCTTAAAACTTCATTAAGATCCAAATGTGCAAAAGGTAAATTCTAGCAATTTATCAAATGGTCTTAAGATTTTGATCAGGTCTGCATAATGAAGCTGAAGCATGTCAAAGAGGACATAAAGTGTTACGGAATGAGCTGTATTTTTGTCGTGTTCAACACACATTTAATGGTACCAGGCATTAAAATGAACAAGAAATTGAAGAAAACAAGAGTGGTCTAATCATTTTTTCTGTACTCTCTGCAGTTATTGAGAGGTGATGCAGGTTTGAATGAGTTGGACATTTAGGTGATGCTGCACGTTGTTTTGTACTTAGTCAGTGTTCAGGGTGGAGTATTCTTATGCCTCCTCAAAATAACTTGGAGAGCCGTGCAGCAGGATGTTGGAGGAGCCCCAGCAACCTGATGGATGGATGCAGATGAAGCGCAGTGGCTGATGGGAGTGCGGAGGAAGGACAGCAGCCTACCTGATGACTTTCAGGATGGTGTTTCTGTATCGGAGCTGGTCGGACTGGACGTTGGGGTTGGACAGAGCCCTCCTCAGCTCCCTCACAGTCTCCTCGCCGCCCAGATAAGGCATGTTGGCCGCACACAGGGAGCCACTGACTTTCAAAACAAACAAACAAACACTGGTTCTCAGTCTCAAAAACGTAAAGTTAACCGTTAGCTTGTTGTCAAGTAGAGGTGACAGAAAACACATCAAAGCCGGAAACCCAAACTGAAAGCATCATTTACTACATAACACTATTAACACATGTATTAGTTTAAAAATTACCTTCAAACTAGAGGCTTTTCACTTGTAATAACACATCACAGATGACTGGATTGTTTACACTGAGCTCACTTCCGCGTTTCCTCTTCTGCGCTCAGCGGCTCAGTTTAGTCCTGCGCCGCCCTCTGCTGGGGGGAGGTGGGAATTACACCCTGCAGGCGGTTTCTCAACTTTAAAAAGTCTTAACAGGTGATAGAGATCACAACATGCTTGATTTTTCAAACCAGGAAAAGGATTATAAAACCCAGACTAATAAAAGTGTTGCATCTTAACAATAATATCAGGTCCACACGTGCAAACTGTTTGTTTACTGCAGAACCACCATGGTTACAACAGCCAACTTCTGTACAATGAACATGACCGAGCATAACTAACATTTGCTATAAGTCTGCTGGTCTCCTGGGTACTGCAGGGAATTACTTTCTGACCAGTTTAAACCATAACTGAATACTACACCAACAATAAATAACTACTACCACAAAAAGGAAGTCTACCAAAGGTATTTCTGATTTCGAGAGATGTACACACGTGGACAAAATTGTTGGTACCCCTCAGTTAAAGAAGGAAAAACCCACAATTCTCACTGAAATCACTTGAAACTCACAAAAGTAACAATAAATAAAAATTTATTGAAAATTAAATAATCAAAATCAGCCATTACTTTTGAATTGTTGATTAACATAATTATTTACAAAAACAAACTAATGAAACAGGCCTGGACAAAAATGATGGTACCTCTATAAAAGATTGAAAACTATTTGACCAGAGTGACATGATTAACTCAGGTGTGTCATTTAATTGACATCACAGGTGTTTCCAAACTCATAATCAGTCAGTCTGCCTATTTAAAGGGAGACAAGTAGTCACCCTGCTGTTTGGTGAAAAGGTGTGTACCACACTGAACATGGACAACAGAAAGCGAAGGAGAGAATTGTCCCAGGACATCCGAAAAAAAATGATAGACAAACATCTTAAAGGTAAAGGCTATAAGACCATCTCTAAACAGCTTGAAGTTCCTGTGACAACAGTGGCTCATATTATTCAGAAGTTCAAGACCCACGGGACAGTAGCCAACCTCCCTGGACGTGGCCGCAAGAGGAAAATTGATGACAAATTGAAGAGACGGATCGTTGGAATTGTATCCAAAGAGCCCAGAGCAACCTCCAAAGAAATTAAAGGTGAACTCCAAGGCCAAGGTACATCAGTGTCAGATCGCACCATTCGTCGTTGTTTGAGCCAAAGTGGACTTCATGGGAGACGACCAAGGAGGACACCACTGCTGAAAAAAAACTCATAAAAAAGCCAGACTGGAATTTGCAAAAATGCATGTTGACAAGCCACAAAGCTTCTGGGAGAATGTCCTTTGGACAGATGAGACCAAACTGGAGCTTTTTGGTAAGGCACATCAACTCTATGTTCATAGACTCAAAAACCAAGCATACGAAGAAAAGAACACTGTCCCTACGGTGAAACATGGAGGAGGCTCAGTAATGTTTTGGGGCTGCTTTGCTGCATCTGGCACAGGGTGTCTTGAAAGTGTGCAAGGTACGATGAAATGTGAAGACTATCAAGGCATTCTGGAGAGAAATGTGCTGACTAGTGTCAGAAAGCTTGGTCTCAGTCGCAGGTCATGGGTCTTCCAACAGGACAACAATCCAAAACACACAGCCAAAAACACCCAAGAATGGCTGAGAGAAAAGCGTTGGACTATTCTAAAGTGGCCTTCAATGAGCCCAGATCTGAATCCCATTGAACATATGTGGAAGGAGCTGAAACATGCCATTTGGAGAAGACACCCATCAAACCTGAGACAACTGGAGCTGTTTGCTCATGAGGAGTGGGCCAAAATACCTGTTGACAGCTGCAGAACGCTCATTGACAAATACAGAAATCGTTTAATTGCAGTGATTGCCTCAAAAGGTTGTGCAACAAAATATTAAGTTATGGGTACCATCATTTTTGTCCAGCCCTATTTCATTAGTTTGTTTTTTTAAATAATTATGTTAATCAACAATTCAAAAGTGATGGCTGATTTTGATTATTTAATTTTCAATAAATTTTTATTTATTGTTACTTTTGTGAGTTTCAAGTGATTTCAGTGAGAATTGTGGGTTTTTCCTTCTTTAACTGAGGGGTACCAACAATTTTGTCCACGTGTGTATGTTTTTAAATTCTGGTAAATAGTTGCCACATCATGTAGACCTACATCGACCACTTTGTTACCAGATTGACGCTTCAAACTGGACCTGGCAACCAGGTATGTCAGACACAAACTAACAAACTAACGAACTGAAAATATACATCTGACATTACAGGATTTGGAGAGAGACCTGATGAGTGGGAAAGTTCTCTCCAACAGAATGCATTTGTGGAAACACAGGGGGTTTGATCCATCTCTGAAAAACCTATACAGTGACCATTTCACTGTATTCAACGACACATGTAATATTAACTTTTAGTTTTAATGTCTCAGTTTTTTTGTTTTTTAAGAAAGGTATATTCGGTATTGTAATCTGTATTTATCACATTATGTTAGGTATGTTGTAGGCCCAAATTTAGCTATAATTCGAAACTCAATGATGACATGATGTCACACCTTATTAAACATCAAAACTGCACAGCAAAGGTTATATAATAAACTCAGTAAGAAATGATAGTTTCTTCACAGACCATTCGTGACTTGTGCAGGAATTCATCTGTGAACAACAGAATATTTTTAGGTATACAGCTTTGTAATTTCACATATAAACATCATTAATTTATGAGTATGTATGTCTATTTACTTGCTACCCCAGACACAACAGATTATCCAGCGCTTGGAAAAATTGTCCTCCATGTCTGGAACAGACAAGCAGCTGTTTGTCACAGAGGTCTTTGTCCCAGAGGTGAGCTAATGAGGATACACACAAAATAAGTCATTACTAAAAGACTTTAGTAACTACCAAAGACTTTATATTTACAGTAAAATTAGTGAGTGACTGATGACATACGCATCAAAGAGCTATGAGTGGCGACGTACTTTGAAGAATTTGGAAAAACTGCACAGCAATAACAAAATGTAGGCAGGACTTCACATTGTGATAGGCATGTAAACAACACTGATAGCCGTTTTCATTGATTTATATTATAGTCCCCTTGGTCATGGTATCAACACACTTAGAATCAATTACAATAAAAATCAGTAGAGGGAGTAGACAACCTAATAAGCATGAAAAGACAAGAAAAAACAGATACTGATCTAAAAATATGAAAACTCATATATCTACAAAACATTTATTTGGCAGTGTGATTAATGGTGTTACCATTTGACACACTTAGGTGGAGTAACTAAGCTTCCTTTTTTTAGGTTTTGATTCGGTGGTTGCAAACCAACAGCAATATGTGTCGCTATCAAGCAGAATCCATGCTTCTGAAGAGCACATCTGCCAAGGGAGAGACAAGGTACACAACATTGTAACACTTTGTGGGTGTGAATGCCAATGTGTGACATAAACAAATGTATGCAGCCAGTCTTGGCATAGTGGTTTTTCACCAGTCAATTAATAAATAATTTTCCATTACTTTCAGAGCTGAAACCACAGTAACAGAGGAAAATACAGAACCGGTAAGAAAGTATTCTATTTCTGCACTAACCAACAACTTAATATCTACTTCTCAGAAAGTAAAGTATGTGATAATATTTCCTTGAAACTCTATGCTCTGTGTTGCTTGAAACTCATACAGAGATCTGCACATTGTCATATTCATTATTTTATGTTCTTATAATGGCATAACATTGCAGCTGGATAAAACCTGGGAGATGAAGTTTGTCAGTGTTCTGCTGCTTGTCTGTAAACAGATTTGTAAACAGACACAGACATCCTTCACCTGAGCAACACCATTCTGCTTCTCCTAAGGGATCCTGAACATACAGATATAAAAAAAAAATAGAAATACAAAAACTTTAACATTAACCTTATTAATCCCATACAGTTTTTCACATTAGATGCATGCTGCATAATAATAAAACACAGCAATACAATACAGATTTTATTTGCTGCCAGTATGCATTAACTGGGACAAATATAATAGACAGTTTTAATATGTACCAAGTGTGATCTGTTTAAGAGTGTATAGTAAATACTCTGTAACTTTAAAAACTAGTTGTGAATGATGTATACGCAAAATACCTTGATGAGGTTTTTCTCTTTACTGCAGGGAACAGTGCTTCTAATGCATGCTGCAGCTGACTGGTGCAAAAAGTCCAAATTTGGGGGAGCCTTGAAGCTGCCAGCTGTCATTTCAATGGACAAAGACGAACAAATGGAAGTCCTCAAAGAACTGCAGAGTTGGGAGGGTGAATATGATGAGTCCTCTCCGATGGAAATGATGTCATTTGTTTTTGAAAAACATGATGACTATGAGAAGTTCATTGAAGAAATAGTCAACAAAAAAAAACATGAAAATATTTGCCAGGTTTGAGGAGGTTATGAACCTGAGTAAATAAATGAATCCAGGAAAAAAAAACCTCCCACCCACCCACACACACACGCACCCCCCCCCCCCCCACACACACACACACACACACACACACACACACACCATATATGTTGTATTTACTATTTTACTTTCTTTTGTATTCTGTATTGTATCTATAGTGTATTAAATGGTTGAGTTGTTCAAGAAAAATATGATACACACACCTTATACAGTGCCTTGTGAAAGTATTCGGCCCCCTTGAACTTTTCAACCTTTCGCCACATTTCAGGCTTCAAACATAAAGATATAAAATTTTAATTTTTTGTCAAGAATCAACAACAATTGGGACACAATCGTGAAGTGGAATGAAATTTATTGGATATTTTATACTTTTTTAACAAATAAAAACCTGAAAAGTGGGGCGTGCAATATTATTGGGCCCCTTTACTTTCAGTGCAGCAAACTCACTCCAGAAGTTCAGTGAGGATCTCTGAATGATCCAATGTTGTCCTAAATGACTGATGATGATAAATAGAATCCACCTGTGTGTAATCAAGTCTCCGTATAAATGCACCTGCTCTGTGATAGTCTCAGGGTTCTGTTTAAAGTGCAGAGAGCATCATGAAGACCAAGGAACACACCAGGCAGGTCCCAGATACTGTTGTGGAGAAGTTTAAAGCCGGATTTGGATACAAAAAGATTTCCCAAGCTTTAAACATCTTAAGGAGCACTGTGCAAGCAATCATATTGAAATGGAAGGAGTATCAGACCACTGCAAATCTACCAAGACCCGGCCGTCCCTCTAAACTTTCACCTCCAACAAGGAGAAGACTGATCAGAGATGCAGCCAAGAGGCCCATGATCACTCTGGATGAACTGCAGAGATCTACAGCTGAGGTGGGAGAGTCTGTCCATAGGACAACAATCAGTGGTACACTGCACAAATCTGGCCTTTATGGAAGAGTGGCAAGAAGAAAGCCATTTCTCAAAGATATCCATAAAAAGTCTGGTTTGAAGTTTGCCACAAGCCACCTGGGAGACACACCAAACATGTGGAAGAAGGGGCTCTGGTCAGATGAAACCAAAATCCAACTTTTTGGCCACAATGCAAAACGATATGTTTGGTGTAAAAGCAACACAGCTCATCACCCTGAACACACCATCCCCACTGTCAAACATGGTGGTGGCAGCCTCATGGTTTGGGCCTGCTTTTCTTCAGCAGGGACAGGGAAGATGGTTAAAATTGATGGGAAGACGAATGGAGCCAAATACAGGAGCATTCTGGAAGAAAACCTGTTGGAGTCTGCAAAAGACCTGAGACTGGGACGGAGATTTATCTTCCAACAGGACAATGATCCAAAACATAAAGCCAAATCTACAATGGAATGGTTCACAAATAAACGTATCCAGGTGTTAGAATGGCCAAGTCAAAGTCCAGACCTGAATCCAATCGAGAATCTGTGGGCAGAGCTGAAGACTGCTGTTCACAAACACTCTCCATCCAACCTCACTGAGCTCCAGCTGTTTTGCAAGGAAGAATGGGCAAGAATTTCAGTCTCTCGATGTGCAAAACTGATAGAGACATACCCCAAGCGACTTGCAGCTGTAATTGCAGCAAAAGGTGGCGCTACAAAGTATTAATGCAAGGGGGCCGAATAATATTGCACGCCCCACTTTTCAGGTTTTTATTTGTTTAAACAGTTTAAAATATCCAATAAATTTCGTTTCACTTCACGATTGTGTCCCACTTGTTGTTGTTTCTTGACAAAAAATTAAAATTTTATATCTTTATGTTTGAAGCCTGAAATGTGGCGAAAGATTGAAAAGTTCAAGAGGGCCAAATACTTTCACAAGGCATTGTATTTTGTCCTTTATTACTGTATTTACTAATTTACTTTTTAGTATTCTGTATTGTATTTAAATTTTAATAGTAACTAATATTTACTTTCAATTTAATCAGTTTAAATTTCATCTGCTTTTAATTGCACAACTTTATTTCTGTGCGAGGCTCTGATGAGAATTCTTCAGAACAGCATGGAGACAAGGGAGGGGGCTAGATGCTGATTGCCATTCATAGCAGAGTTGCTGGAGTGCTGGTTAAAGAAAAAATTACTTTAAGATCCCAATGCACCGTGGCATTTCCCCAAACAGCGGTATAAGTACTGGTACTGGCATTAACCGTGCATCTCTTCCAAACTGTGGCATTAACCGTGGCACCTCCCTCAGACAGCGGGAATAAACCGTGGCATGTCGCCCAAACAGCGGTAAAAATACTAGCATTAACTGTGGCATGTTCCCTAAACAGTGGCATTAACCGTGGCATCTCTGCTGGCATCTCCAGAGGCCACTGGAAATGCTGCTGTGGCAGTGGCATCTCGCCTAAACAGTGGCATATTAACTGTGGCATCCGGCGGTGCCACAAAAAGTGTCACTGCTAGCTGCCAGTGCCACAAATCGGACCTGCTGTCTCTCAAACAGTGCAGAATGAACTCCTTGACTGCATGCTGGCAGTTTTGAGAGAGTCCATTATTGAGGAAGTTCAGTGTGCAGACTTCATATCCATCCAGGCTGATGAAACAATGGACATCTCCACCCAGTGTCAGCTTGTTCTTGTGATCCGCTCCATCGACAAAATGAATGAAGTGCAGGAGAGATTTTTTGAGTTTATACCTCTGCAATCTGCCACAGCTGGGTCCATTGCCACAGCACTTTTGGAGAGGCTGAGCCTCATTCTCCCTGATGACCAGAAGACCAAGCTCATCTCCCAGGCCTATGATGGTGTGAGTGTCATGGGAGGAGCCACAGGTGGTGTACAGAAGAAAGTGAGCGATGTGTATGCCAATGCACACTATGTCCACTGCGATGCTCACCAGCTCAACATTATCATGCAGCAGGTGACATCCCGTATCCCAAAAGTTGGTCAGTTCTTCTCTGACCTAGCTGGATTCTCAGGATTTTTTCAAGATCCCCCAAGAGAACCAGTGTGCTTGACAGAGTGGTGGCACACAGGCTTCCAAGAGCAAGCACAGTAAGGTGGAACTTCCACAGCCGTGCTGTCAACACTGTGTTTGAGCACAAAGACGACCTCCTTCAGTGCTTCAAACCATCAGGGACTCAGGTGACTTTGATCCTACCACTGTCTGTGAAGCTGGAGGTTTTGTGAGACTCCTGGAGGATGCTACCTTCTGCTTCTTCCTGGAGCTTTTCCACCGCATCATGCCTCATGTGGACATGCTCTACAGCCAACTCCAGAAGAGGTCCATGGATTCGGTCTTTGTCCACAGAGTGACGCAGCATTTCACCGACAACATGCCGATGATCAGGTAAATACATTTGTATGTAACTATATTAAACCCTTATGCATCCTCTCACTAAAAGTGTCATACGCAGTACTATGGGACAAAAATGTCCAAGTCAAAAACTGTAATAAAATTATTATATAATAATATCATTTTCCTCTTACATAGTTATATTTTTAAACCATCAGTCCAGATAGTAAAAGTTTTGATTGAACTGATCATTTTCAGAGTATTAACATTTTCTTTATTACCTTTAATTCCCAGTTCATTTACATTAAATCACTATTGTTTATTGTGAAAAAATAAAATAAACTGAGTTTTACCCAAACACTTAATGCTGAAGGAAATATTTAAAACTAATGCAGTCTTGGATGTATTAGTGATGAGTAACAATGATTGATTTTGACAATGATTTTGTTTCCATCATTATTTATTCGTGGATAATTTGTGTGAAATGAAAAACTCACACTCAGTCATGTGCACATCACATGACTGTAATAAAAAACTTCTGATTAATGTTAACCATAATAAGTCATTATTTATGATACTTAATGTGCTTAATTTCTTTCTGTTTCCTGGCAACTAAAGTTTCATTTTTTTCTCTTCTGGGGCTGCTCAGAGACTCCCTCCCTACTGTCAGTGAAGAACATCACAGCTGTGTGCCTCAGCAGCAGCTGGCCAAGAAGCGCCGCACACTGGGACCAGATGAACTACAGAGGATAGCTACAGAGGTGAGATCAAAGCTGAGGCTCTGGTAACTTAGTATCCTACCATATGTCTGTGACTGGTGTCCTTCCTGTTGTTGTTCCTTTCTATATATATGTGGACGTCGTCTCTCCCTGAAGTTGATGAGTGGTGACCTGAACAATCCAAATTTTTCTCACCACTCATCAGGACACACAGCTTCATAAATAAATCTAATATCAACTGGCAGCGGTTCCTCCTGGCCTTAGCAATCTGAACAACATGGCTCCATGTAGCGCGGATAAACCTGCTGGACAAACTGTCACATGTAGATAGCAGGGCGTTTATGAAACACAGAATTCAACTGTACAACAGCTGCCAGTGCATACACATCTGTCAGCAACAATAATTGATTATCTGTGTTGAATTAACACTGGTATTCAAGGCTGAAGTCTGTTATTTTCCTCTGTAAAGTAACATGTTTGAAAGCTGCTAAATTAAAGAGGGACATGAGGGTGTCCACAGCCATATTCCCAAACCTCCAATTTCTCCAATAAAGTATATGCTATTCTGTTGGAGATGAACATTTTCCAAATAAGATTCAATAATATGGACATGACCTGAGTGTGTTGTATGGTCTTTTACAGTGTTATAGTCATAGTAAGCTGTTATGTGAACAACTGGACAAGACACTTTTATGTAGGTTCTGTGTGATATAATGTGTGTCTTTCTTTATAGGTTTGTGACACAATCCTGGGCCATGAAAAAGAGAGGTTTGCCTTCACCAAACACCTAATCAGTGCTACACTGCTTCAAGGAGACAGATTCCAGGAGTACGACAGCCAGTTCCCTGAAGCAGCGCTCAGCACCACCATGGAGGCCTATCCAATGCTGAACAAGGGCAAGCTGAAAACTGAACTGTCGCTCATCTTCAGCAACACAGAGTTCAGGAGTTGCAATGGTGCTGTGGCTCTGTACCAGCTCTTCATGAGCAACAATCTTCAGGACACCTTCTCAGACTGTGTCTCTCCTGAAGATCCTCATCACGACTCCAATGACGACAGCTGGATCTGAGAGGCGCTTCTCAACACTAAAAAGAATCAAGACCTTCCTCAGGAACACGATGTGGCAGGATCGTCTTAGTGCACTGGCCATGCTCTCTGTGGAAAAGAAACTTGTCAGGGAGACCCCAGATTTTAACCATAGAGTCATTGAGAAATTTGCATGTGTCAAAGACAGAAGAGCAAAACTTGCATACAAAAAATAACACAGATGTAGAGGTGCTGGCTTTAATCTCTAAAATGTGAGGATTTACTTTTTTGTCATTTAATAATGTAAATAGAAATGTTAGTTGACACAAGTGGCACTTTAGACTGAAAGCCTGTTGATTTTCATATGTTCTGAAATCTGAGGAATTACTGTTTTTCTTTATTTTCATTGTAAATATTTAATGTTAGTTGACAGAAGCACTTTGGGCTCAAAGCCTAAGATAAGATAAGAAGGTTTTATTTGTCACATGCACAGTTATACATAGTATAATGCCTAATGGTTTCAGTGTTTTTGTTTTCAGTCAAAGTGACAAATGTTTATTGCTTTGATCTTAAATATGCAGATTTGCTGTTTTCTCATTGTCATGTAAGGTTGTTCATGTAAAAGTTAGCTCACAGAAGCACTGTCTGCTTTAAGCCTTATAGTTAGGGTTTTTTTAACAAAATGTCCAATGTTTGTTGGTTTCACAGGTATGGATTTGTTTTTGTTTATTTGAGTATGTAAATATAAATATGTTGTCCCAAAGATTTTGCTGGACAGAAGAAGCACTTGGCACTCTTTGAAGCTGGAAAAATGAATCGTTTCTTTTTTACTTTTGAAGTAAAAAATAGATTTGCATATTTATACATTCTTAATTTGTTTAATTATAGAAAAGGAGATTTTAAGGGTCTGTGTACCAATTACACCTTATCTGGAGCAAATCATATCAAACACTGGGGAGATAAATTCAAATTCACAAGCTGGTAACATTTACGTGCATTTAATTGACTGTTTGACTCAGCAGTAGTGCTTAGGTGTACCCTCCTAGTGGTGCATAGTAATAGCACATGAAATGGCTGAGAACATAATTTACATCAAGTCTTGTATTCCGGTGTTGCCGACTCTGCTGTTTGGTTTGGTAAATTCAGTGCGCCCCCCCCAAGAGAAAACTTCACCGGCCGCCACTGATCCTAATCCTAACAGTTGTGGAGCAAACTGGATGAAGACTTGGTTGCAGTTCATGTCTTCAAAGAGATGCAAAATCAACATTTTAAAGGTTTGAACCATGTTATCTGAGGCACCCAAAGGAATGTTTTTAAGCCTCAATAACGTATTTGTGCACTTTAAGTTGAATGTGGAGGGAGTTCCTTTCTGTAGATTAAATTCGTTGATGAGATGAAATATTTCACTGTTAGAACAGGTTCTGTAGTTTCCATGTTTAATTGTTTGATCTAAAAAGAAATATTAAATCAGTTTGTTATTTATTTGTTAATTGTTTTGATTGCTTCGTAGGTCAACACAAATTTAGCTTCAGCAAAAGTAATTTCATTTATTGTTGGTAAATAATTACATTAGGTCCATTAGATAAGGAACCAGAACAGGATTCAAGAGAACAGGATCTGCCCACCAGGTCTGAGATGAACAAATGGAGACAGATCTTACATTATATGAGGTATAAAAGTTTCTATTTTACTTCAACATAGTTGATGGCACAATTTACCACAACATATTTTATCCAAAGGCTCAATTAACCAGAAGTTGAAACAAGGAAACTTTATTTTGAAAGCCATATTCCTCGTATCCAAAGACTACACCAGCGTTTCAGCGTTTCACATTAACCCAGACCCACAGTGTGCTTTTTTAACTGTCAGTGTGACAGTTCAAACAATAACAACACTACATATTTGCTCCATTGCATTTGTTTACGTTTAAACCAAGTAGTGCTGAGACTGCTGTCAGAATGTGACATCATGGACATTCTAGAATTCAAACCACATTTAAATCCCAGTGTGGAGTCAGCTCTGGACAGTGTCTTACAGATTTCAGGAGGACAACAGGACTACACTGAAACTAGCAGGACATCGAAATTAGATTCAGCATCAACCTTTCAACAAAATCCAAAGAAGCGAACATTTTTGAGGTAAGTGACTTCACTGTTCTGTTTGATGAAGCAAACACCAGAGGAAACATTCAGAAGGAAGTTTTAAAATCTGTTTTTCTACAACTCTGTCCAGTTTGTAATGAAATCTGTGAGCCAGAACAGGATGTAACACTCAGTTTTGTGCTTGTCGTGTAATTTTTAACATCATTTATTCAAATCTAAGATTTCAGCAGTTCGGTAGGTAAATGATGTGTTCAGGTTTATCTCAACTGGATAACTAAAACCAGCCAGTACTCCTGTAAAGAGATTATTTCAGAGATTATTTCATCTACTTGTCCTGTAGTTGAAACAAGAAAAGACGGTGAAAAATTCATGTTTTATCTGTATTAGTTCTTGAGATATTGTCATTTAAACATTACCTCAGATGCCTGTAATATGTAAAAAATGTGCTGGAAGTGGATAAACAGGCTTTAAAAAACATCTCAAATATCTGGATTTGTAAATAAGAAATCCAAAAACATTCAAAAATATTCGTATTTTTAATATATTTAAAATATGTTTTATGCTAGAAAAAA
The DNA here is from genome assembly GCF_021347895.1 of Acanthochromis polyacanthus. Lineage (NCBI taxonomy): Eukaryota > Metazoa > Chordata > Actinopteri > Pomacentridae > Acanthochromis > Acanthochromis polyacanthus. The sequence goes on from NC_067118.1 coordinate 8,828,593, forward strand.
TCTGTCCAATGAGACACAGTTGATCAGAAAATGTTCTAACAAATGAGAGACGTCAGCAATTTATAACAACATTAGTCAGAGCATGTTATTATAGGTGATTAAATGCAGATAGATGAGAAAAACAACGGCAGTTTGATCATTTAACATGACATTTTCAAAAGTAAACAATGCTGAGAACTTTCTAATTGTTTTTAAATTCATTCTAGAATTCATTTTAAACACAAACTCTGAGTGGAGACACCATTTCACTTTATTTTACTGAGTTATTTATTAGTTTATTGAGTAGTTTAGTAAAACCAACCTCAGAGACATCCATATTTCAACAAAATCCAGATAACCAAACTTTTGTGAGGTAAGTAACTCCACTCTTCTGTTTATTGAAGTAAACACTTTGGAGTTTCTGAGGAAGCATCCATGTAATTTTGCTGCTGTCCAATATGCCTTATAACACAATTCAGAACAGGGTGTAACACTCAGTGCTGTTGTTTTGTGACAATTGGTTCAATATTTAGCAAATTTGATTAAAAACTGAGATCACAACAGTGTGGTAGATTACCAACGGTTTAACAAGACATCCATAGATTATGGCTCTCTTTTGTGTCTGTTTCACTTTCAGTCTTCTGTGACAACATAAAAATGAACATTCAAAGATCATCCTCACCGTCTTCCTCTGATGGGAGAACCAAAGTCCCAAAAGGCTACACGCTGGCGAAAAACCTGGGACATGGAAGCTATGGAACAGTGCTGGAATGTGTGGAAGACAGCACTGAAGAGCACGTGGCTATAAAGATGCCCGAAAAGAACAATCTAGACCGTGAGGTAAGACACTCATATACTCAACATAGGATTTCAGCTGAAGAGTGACACAAAAAGACATTTTTAAAACGATGGCAGTACCACTATAAGATTCTGAGTAGTGGCACTGGTCATCTAATGTACTTCATAGTTGTTGAGAAGAACTGATTGGACTATGTGGCTCAGCAAACATATTATGTCTCCACAGGCGGAAATCTTGGAAAAGCTCATGAGCCACAACTCGGACGAGTCCAACATCATCAAGTACAAGGGAGAAGTCTTTGTAAAAAGTACGCGGCTCCTGGTGTTGGAAAAACTGGACATCACCCTGTGGGACTATGTACATGGATTAAGAGGACCAATGCAACTGGAACACGTCCGTACAGTTATTCAACAGGTATGACCTTCTATTGTCTCTTTATATTTACCTCCTACAGTGGTGCTATAAACAGCATCAGTGGTTCAGGAACCTTTACAACCTCTACTTTTATTGTCATGTGACAGATTTCTTGAACAAACTCCTGATAAATGTTGTTTTTTCTTACAGCTGGCCGTGGCTTTGAATACGACCAAGAGTGCTGGCATAATCCACACTGATGTGAAAATGGATAACATCATGATGGTGGATCGTGTGAAGCAGCCCTTCAAGGTCAAACTTATTGACTTTGGTTTGGCCAAGTACAGGTCTGAGGCCAAAGCAGGAGATCTAGTCCAAATACTTAGATATAGGTATGATAATACTGATCAGTTTTCACCATTGAGAAACCTTTAATTCAGCACTGTCTCCTTACTGTCTACTGTGTCACATCTTCATTTGATGTTTTTTCCACATTCAGAGCTCCAGAAATCATCCTGGGCCTGCCGTATTCAGAGGCCATCGACGTTTGGTCGTTAGGCTGCGTGATGGCCAGGATGGTGGCTCGTATTGCTCTCTTCGGAACACACTCAGAATACTGGATAGTGAGTAAATTACTGTAGCTGAAACGCATTAGAAGCCGTCGCACGATTAGCTTCAGGTCTAACGTGGTGTTGTGTTCTGTCTGCAGCTCCGACAAATGATCAGTCTGCTGGGTCCGCCACCGCAACACCTCATCGAAGCTGGTCCGAGATCACGATTGTTTTTTAAGAAAATAAGTGGTGGTGTGTGGCGGCTGAAGGTACGATACTCCTACTGTGATTTTACCACTGACCTCTACTCACTCAATAAGATGAAGGCTTTAGTAAGCATCTTTGTTTTCTTCTTTCAGACACCAGGAGAGCATTTTGGGATCTTGGCCATGTACGCCATCCCCACACATCACAGGTTCGGCTCTCTGGATGAAATGAAGAGGGTAGGTAGTTTAGGAAGCAGCAGCTAGTTGCTGAAGAGTGACGTTCATTTATTGTATTCATATTTCAGGTTGAAGGTGACTTGACCACTGTTGTACTTTCCAAACGTTTTCTGCACCAGGTGTATTCTGAGCCGGACAACCCAGCAGAGGCTGATGAGAGGAGGGAGTGTATCGAGCTGTTGAAGGCGATGGTTCAGTGGGATGAGAAGGACAGAATCACCCCCAGTGGTATCCTCAACCATCCTTTTATCACTAAAAGCTACCTCAACAGCAGCTCCCCCATCAGCAGTTGGTAAGTGTGCTTCTATTTACTTTGTACACAGGTTGTGAGGTATTAACAGCCCAGCAAGTGACAAAACACTGATATGGACTTTTGCTGATTTCCATGTTTGCATTCTCTGCTTGTCGGATGTAAACCCAACAGTGTGTGTTTCCTTTTTTTAGCGATGAACCTAAACCCTCCACCAGCGTGTTCATCATGGTTAAGCCTGCAGACCCTGAAAACAGAACTGACCTGACAGGCTTGCCTGATGAGGACAAAGACCGGGAGCACAAGAAGAGCAGCAAGGATGAGCACAGTGAGGAGAGTGATGATTCTAAAGCTGCTAAAGACATTGAGGATGGTGAAAACGGTGACACCAGCAACGTTAGCAAAGATGATCAGTTCAGGAAGGTCGAGCAGAATCATCAGTACACTGAAGACAGCGAAAAGGAGCAAAGCAAGAAGAAAAAGAAGAAGAAGAACTGCTTCCAACGCATCTTGTCTCGGATGAAGAAGACGTTCTGCTGCTGCTGTGTGTCTGATGTGATGGACTGAGCAGCACCAATGGCCTGCAGTCACATTTCACTCTCACAGGTCTGACCTCAGTATCCTTCTCTGGGTTTATTGTTCTCTTGTGTTTTGATCTGTTTTCTCTCTAATATCCTGCTCTCTCTCTCCTTTACCCTCACTCCAACCGGTGCAGGCAGAAGGCCGCCCTCTCAGAGCCTGGTTCTGCCGGAGGTTTCTTCCCATTTCAAGTGAGTTTTTCCTCCCAAGTGTCCCAAGTGCTTGCTCTAAGGGGAATCCAAAGGATTCATTGGGATTCTGTCTGTAATTAATTTTAAATGGACTAGTCCTCATTTTATCATGTAAAGTGACTTGAGACATCTGTTATGAACTGACAGTATGTAAATTAGGACAGTAGTGTTAAATATTATGTACTTAAATAGTGCAAAGCACAAAATAGATCAAAAGAATAATTTTATAAATATAATATTTTTTTATTAAAATATGCAAGTATGTTATTTGTAAATATAATATGGAGTATTAATAATAATAATAATAATACTCCATTTTATTTGTAATGCACTTTTCATTTAAGCAAAATCTCAAAGTGCTACATTAAAGATATAAAAGGATTTTAAAAAAGTAATAAAAGAGCAATCATAAAAATACTTAAATTTAAAACACATGGACCAAAAAATCTAAAAATAATTCAAAGGGAAATGACACGTGCTTGTCTTTAGCATAGATAGTGTGAAAGTATATTTGAAAAACATTTTGTCTCAAGTCAACTTTTAAAATGTTGATTACACGGCAGATATGACTAATTTATTTTCTGATTTTTACCACGTATTCTAGCAGGTGATTGGCCGTGATGAAGAGACGTCAGATTGTACAGAACGGTGTTATGGAGCTGACATTATGGAGCTGCGGTTCCTGGCCTCACCTGCCTTGAAGTTCTATCTACTGTCCTGTTCTCTCTCTCCTTTACCCTCACCCCAACCGGTCGAGGCAGATGGCCGCCCTGTCTGAGCCTGGTTCTGCCGGAGGGTTCTTCCTGAAAAAGGGAGTTTTACCTCCCCACTGTCGCCAAGTGCTTGCTCAGACGGGAATCCAAAGGAAATTATGGATTTGTTGGGTTTCTCTCTATAATTTTGTCTTTACTTTTCTCATTTAAGTGTCTTGACATGACACATTTGAACTGTAAATAAAATTTATTGAAACTGAATTGAAAGCTTCACCCAAAAAGTGTCTGGATTTTGGTCACATGGTTGTTGCTCAAACTTATCTGAGTCAGTCATGGCTTCTCAGTTGCCGTGCAGAACAGAGAATCTTTTGGGTTTTTAAAAAAAAAAAAAAACGGTCATCATTATTTTTGGTGAATTTTTGAATTTGACATTTTAAAGAAAGTGACTACAATGAAATCTAAAAATTTGAAGCTTATTTTCAATATTTTTTCTCAGTGTAACCACACAAAACTGATGGTATTTATTACAAACAATCGGAAAGTTGAACCATTCTTTCCATTTTTACAGTTTGTGGCTCTAAAAAAACATTTGTATTCTGGAGATTTTTTTCTAAGAAAGCATGCCTTTTAAGCACAGTAGTGTTAAGAGGGTTAGAAGTGACAAACATATCTCATTGCAATGAGTGATAAAGTTATTTTTCCTGCACTCCGCAACTTACAAGTCTCCAAACTATCAATCCTAACTATTTGTAATCCTTTACATTGGATATCTCCTTTCACAGATACAAAATCACAAAGTCCTTTACAACTATAATAAAACAAAAATAACGTAATAATAAAATATAATGATTATTACCATCAGACCTTGTTCTCTAATATCATTAAAATAAATTCCATTTTGAAAACAGAAGACAAATAAGTTATTATTAGCAAACTTTATAATGTGTTTTACTAATATGCAACATATTTTAACATACTATTGTGTTATTTTAACACTAATAATAACATATTTTAACATAATATGAAGTATTAACCAAGTCCATGATGTATTTTGTTTGTATCATACTAAAAAAACTTAATGGAAGCAATGGCAAAAATGTAAAAAACAATATTAGCAAACTTTGTCATATATTTTAGTCATCAGCAATGTGTTTCTAGAAAACCATGGAAGAAATTGGTCATGTGGCCAAATATTTTTGAAGAAGTATCCATTATTTTCCCAGTGAAGAGAAGGAGCACATGGAGGAACACATTTTAGTGCATTGAAAGAATTGAACTTTCCGAACACTCCTATGGTCAGAATGGGTCATGCTGCCACCTTGTGGTAAAACCTAAAATATTTTTTAACGTGTGCATTTATACCCTGATCACAAATGCTGGCGGGCCACAAAGAAATTCAACAGCGGGCCGGATTTGGCCCACGATCCGGACTTAGATAAAAAATATGCATGGATCGTTCCAGAACTGGAGGACATTTTACGTCCCATTCATCAAATTTCAAATAATCCATGTACAAAATACTAAAACATGCAGCTGTTGTGTAAATGTTCTTATCCTGAGACCAAATCTAACAAAAAACTATAGGAGAAAAGAATGTTTGAAAATATCTTTTAAAATACCAAGTAAGTCTGGAGTTCCCCTTAAAATGACATTTTTCCAACCCCCTGATGACCAAACTGAATCTCAAATAAAACAACCCAAAAAAAAAAAAACAGTTAAAATGAAATTTAAATCTCCTTTTTGGTATTTTTTCATTGATTTCTCTTGTAATTGTGGGAACATTTTTTAAATCAACATAATATTTTAAATAATAATTATCATGAATGAAATCTGAAATTCACACGTGTCCCACAACAACCCTGTTAGCAAAACCTTTTTATCTGGTAGAAGAAGAAAACAGTGAATGACATGAAATGCTGAAATTAGCATCATCAATCAGTTTTCCTGAAGAATGGGTCGAGCAAAGCTATGTTGTCTCTTCTGTTTTTCATATTTGTCAGCCTTGATTTAATGTCTTGAATGATTGAATAAAACACAAATAAATGCACGAGAATTTTAGCATCAACCTGCAGTAGGAATGCAACAGGAGCAAAACGTGCAAGATTTAGAGGGTTCAAGTGCATTTTGCTGATAATATGTTGATGCAGGACTGCTGCAGTATTTTTACACAGTGGAAATGCCAGTTTTAAATTGAAATATTTAACCACCAACACCACAATATTTCCACTTCCAATAGTGGATGAAAAGATGATCATGACTACAGTTTGGCTCTCTCTTTTTTTAAACCCAGTTTTGTCAGTTTGTCTCTTCCTAGCATTAAAACATGATAAAAAATAATCCTAAAATCGTACAAAATATTTAATTAGGATGAGAAAAAGTCCACGACTTTTACCTGCTATAAGCTCTGGATTCACTCATTTTTGTTCATTTTTATAACAGATAAATCCCTCATGCATGTTATACATGATATCAGGATCAGACTAATTCTTTTTCTGTATTTTTCCATGAATCAGTTTGTCCTCTTGGTCAGCAGTAACAGCTAGCTAAACATCTAGCTTCTACTGCTGAGAAAAAGCTAATATTAGCATGGATTAGCAACCCTGTTACTGTGATTAGAGTAGAGTTAACAAACAACAAATAGTCAATAGCTTTTAGTGACTTTGTCTTATTTCTATGTCATTTTTGTGTCTTTGTGTCATTTTTGTCTTTTTATGTTAGGGTGACCATATTCTGTTTCTCTGAAAAGAGGACACACTTCCAGCTCACGCGTGAAAAATTTTCAGTCCCCCCCCCCCATTTTTAGGGGTTTTCCGTGGGTCAGGGGGCTTTCTGTGCTTCAAACTCAGTTAAACAGATATTCTGAATTCCCCAGAAAAAAACACTTTACCTGGATATACAGAAAAATAGCCCAAACACTCACAAACATTTGCTCTATAAATTATATATATATTTTAATTTAAAGCAGTTCTCCTAAACAATATAATCAGTCACATACAAATATGGCATGCTCTAGTCTTTAATAGTTATTGACTCAAGTTGTGTAGGAACACATGTATTCAGATGTTTAACAAAATAAGAAATAATCATCTCTCTTAAGTCTGACACTTACACCTTAGTTAGGAAAAGTGAGGTAGAGTACCATTCTTCAAAATAACCTCTCAATTATCAATTATATAAAAATAGAAATAATGCCTCAAAATATTAAACAAAAAGAAAAAAAAGAGGTAGCCTATTCTTCAATGTTCAGTTTGCCCATTCTTCAAAATAATGTGTCTAATGGCAAATGAAAAAAATATAGAAATAATGCCTCAAGTCAACAGTCCTTTTTTTCCTTCTTTTTCCTTTTCTTATTAGCTACAGAGACATAAGTCCCAGCTTTGCAGACTGTACATTCTGCCTCCCATTTGACACGACCTGGACGAAAACAGGGGTACTTTTTTCACATTTCATCAGTGAAATGACATTTGCGTTTTGGTATTTTCTTTCGGTTCGAGTGTTCTCTCGCAGTGTGCCTACCTGCCTGTCAGCGAGGAGTGAGTGTGGAGTGCCTCTGTACTGCTTTGTGAATGATTAATACACGTTCCGGGGTTCGGCTCAAACTCCGTCTCTCAGAGCGTGTTTCCAAAGGAACCATTCAACGTGAATGATAAATACACTGGTCTGTGACGCGCTCAAGCTAGGCAAGATCAAAAACCCGGACATTTGAAGGACTTTATAAACGCCGGCCGGACAGGCCGGACAGCCTCTCGAAAGAGGACATGTCCGGGCAAAAGAGGACGTATGGTCAACCTATTTTATGTCATTTTTTTGTTATTTTACTTGTTTAAATATTTGTCATGGCCCCTCCCTCTCCTGCTCGGCGGCTGTGCTGGAGCACAGCTGGCTGGAATGAGCAAACGAGCGCAGCTGCTCACAATGACCAATCAGCTCTGTATAAAGCCTGGCTCTCTCCACTGCTCCCATGCTGGGACATTACAAGCTGCACTCTGTTGTTTGCACACCGTTGTCTGGACCCTGCTTCTGTGGATTACCCTGCTGGCTCCATTATCCCTCCTCATCCCAGAATCCCTTGTCCACTCTGCACCCCTCCTCCATCTGCTCCTGGTCTGCCTGCTCCTCAGTCCTCCCCACGTCTCCGCCACTGGCTCCCTTAGCTCTGCCCCCCCCACCACCACATTCGTAGACCCGTCACCGTTAGTTTAGTTTTGTTTCCCTGTTCTGTTTTGCCTCACGTTGGGAGTGATTTTGTGTTACAATCAAGACTCATTATTAATTCACCTGTCTGTCCCTTGCCTGCTGCATGGGTTCTAAACGTCCCAGTCATAACAATATTGGTGCTATTATTGCTATTAGCCTTGTGCAAATGGTTGTACTCTCTATTTAGCTATCATTTTGTATCATTTTTGTGCTATTTAAGCATCTATTTGTGTCGTTTTTATACCACTTTTTTATTTTGAATTTTTTTCTCATCAGTCAGTTTGTCCTCTTGGTCAGCAGTAACAGCTAGCTAAACATCTAGCTTCTACTGCTGAGAAAAAGCTAATATTAGCATGGATTAGCAACCCTGTTACTGTGATTAGAGTAGAGTTAGCAAACAACAAATTAAACACAGAATAAAAATGGTACCATTGGTGTGTAAGCTGAGCCAATCAAGCCTTTGATAGTTTATTACCTATTATTGATGAATATGGAGCAGAAAATTATATATATTTTTTATTTTCCAATCATTTTGAAGCTCCAATATCCTCCAATTCTGAAATGACTCTTAAAGTAAAACATTCAGACACACAGGAAGCAGTCAAACACAACACATAAAGACAACAGAACGTTTCCTCCATGCTGTTTAATATTTGGGGCTTCTTTCTTTATACAGTGTGGTGGGAGATGGAGTCTAGTGATGTTTATACTGTACACACTACTATTGCCATTAAAATAGTTAATTTACACGACGTTATCAGTAGATATTACTGATGTCCTCCCATACAAGGCCTTGATGTCCCCAGTGGCGGGACGCTAAAGGACAGGACGTCCATATACATATAACAAAAAAAGTTGCCTGTTTTCCACAAAACAGAAAATATTCAGCATCATATGTGTGGTCTAGAGTCAGTCACCACCACGTACTGTACAGCGACACCAGCTCACGACAGCAGGAAGTTCAGGTGCATCATGGGACGGGTGCAGGACGCTCTCCGTGGCATCGCAGGAAGTTTCACACAAGTTCTTAGTGGTGAAGGTTCAGTGGATCAAACTTTTAATGACTGCTGAGACTGAAGCGTTTAAATCACTGTCAGAATGTTTGGACGTCGCTGATTAAAGGACGGCTAAACGCTCTGAAGGGTTCATGGGTTGATTGAGTTTTAAACTCTGTTAGGTCAGAAATAAAGACAGAACATGACAGTACAGCTTCTCCAAACATTAAATAAAACACCAGAGGACATCAAACATAGTAAAAAAAAAGCTTCTGAATAGAGTCCCATGAAGTCCCAGAAAGATCAAATTATTACTTATGTTCACAAAATCAACATTTGCTGCCATTTTGTATGAAGAAGACATGAACTCATGTTTACAAAATCCATAAAAGATGTAAAATAAACGACATTTTTGATTATCTTGTTGCTTGAAGACAAAGTTGTGTGCAAATTATGTAAATTAGGACTTTTATGTAAAATATCCTTTACATGAGCAGACCAGGTAACTTATGGATGAATGAAAACTAATAATTATGTTTTCTCTTTCATGAACAAGATATTAAATGACTTCAGCAAACAAGATAACCTGACAACAAGATATTAACGAGATGTATAAACGAGATGACAACTTGTGAAAACAAGATATCTTCTGCGAATGAGACAATAACTTCTACAAACAAGTTAACTTGTGAGAACAAGATCATAACTCAAACAAGATATTAACTCATAAAACCAAGATATTAACTCGTAAAAACAAGATTTTAACTCATAAGGACAAAATATTAACTTGTAAATACCAGTTATTAACTCGCAAAAACAAGATACTAACTCGTAAAAACAAGACATTAAATCATAAAACATTCCCTCAATGTAACATGAAAACAAAGGAAGAATCTTCTCAATGCAACATACAACATTTTTAGAGCATCTTTGCAGAACTTTATCTGCCTTTAAGAAGAACATTCTGGCATGCGTTTGTGAGGGTTTTCTGTCAAACATTTTTAGAACTCGTAGGTAACGTTAGCCAGTGCTGCCTGTCGACCTCGTAGAACATTTCTGGAGCCACTTGAAGGCTGAGAAAGCCAAACATTCCCGACACGACAAGAACATTTGGGATCATTGTTGCGTCGTGCTGGGATATTACGGCTTAGCAGGTTTTACAGCGACTCTGATGAGACTCTGCTGGAGTACAGCCTTGAAACCTGAGACAATACATCTAAACACATCACTCAAATGCCTAAAAAGCTTCACTGGCACCTTCTGTCCATCACAGAAGTAGTTTTAAAGAGCCTGACACCAACTATTCCAATCCCTCAGGTCTGAAACCAGTCGTCTTCCTTGAACCTCCACGTCTTTTTTCTGGTTTGAGTTATGCACAAACACTACATTGAGCATAAACTCATTTTATAAAACAGTTATCAGCACAGAAAATACAGTTTATCCTCCTCACACACATTTAGTCACATATAAGGTCTAAATGTCTCCACATCTTATTCCCAAAAATTGTCCCTTCTGATTAGATTTCAACGTATTTATCATAAACTGTGGATATTTAAAATGGCATCTGTGAAATGTTAGCTTGATGTCTTAAGTACTCTCTGAGTTAAATTTTTTTTTTTAAAAAACAGCGCATTCAAATTTGAGGCTGTTTGAGCAACAAGATCTCAGGAACGATTAACCCTTAGATGCATAAGTGGGTCAAAAATGAGCCGGTGAGGTCGTTTTCTCACAATATCTTTGTCATGAAAAGTTTTTATCATTTCATATTCAAACGAGATGTGATGGAGGGACAGAGAGCAGCAACAGATGGAAGAAAGGCATGGAAAAATGGGATGTTGACATTCTTCTATTCCATTTCACTGCTCTCTGCTTCACTGCAGCTCAAAGTGGAAAAACACAGAATCGCATTTTTATAAGCTGTAGGTACTCTTTAAAGGAGAATTTTATATAAAAAACATAATCACATCAATGGCCGCAGATTAAACAAGAAAAGCATTTACAGAGCACAGTACTGCTCAGTTGTTGTATGATTTCCTGTGAATGAAATCTTGAAAAAATTTGTGGTCCTCAGTGGTGGATTTGTAGTAGGATCGCAATCATGTGATCGTCAGCAGGCAGCTGATGTAGTGTTCACTTGTTGTCATGGTTACGGTGACGCCTGTTACTATCTCACAATGATACAGAAATCTTTAACAAATCCATGGATCCAGACTATAAGCTGCATCACTGCCAAAACCTAATCACTTGGTCCTTGTGTCATTTCTGACCTTCCCTGAAAATTTCATCCAAATCTGTTAGTCTGTTTTTCAGCAATGTTGCAAACAGACAGACAGACAGACAGACAGACGCCGACCGTCACATAACTCCACCACGTTCCTCGGCAGAGTAATAAAATCATTCTTGTGTGGACAAAAATTTTAAAAAAAAAACAAAAACAAAACAACAACACATATTATTATTCTTAACCAAAATGACAATAATGGCCTAAAAACACATTGATTCTATTACGGGTCATTTTTGTCCCACTTATGGAAGAGTGGAGGGTCCAATCACTGGAGCGTCTAAGGGTCAAAGATAAAAACCCGACTCCAGACCTTTCATTCCTGCTCAACCAGTGATGAAAGTTCAATAAAAATAGCATTTTTTCTATTTTTGCAACCAAGTTTTCATATTAAAAAGCAGAATGCTCAGACAATCACTTGCTGACATTTGTCTTATCGACTTTTTTGTTCATTTGGGCTCCAAGATGGAACTTTTCATGTTGGTTTCACGTAGTTTTTTTCCTCTTTCAATTCATCCATAATTAGAGATTATTTGATCTACCTGTGTACAATATTACAGATTCTGAATTGATGACATGATGAGAAATAACAATGAAAAATTCAGGTTTTTATCTTAAAATGTTCCTCAGATATTGTCGTTTAAACAGCCTTGTGAAAAAATGTGCCAAAAGTGCCTTTTTTGTCTTTCTCGGCCACGTTTTGGATTCACAAATTCTTAACAGGAGCTAAAAAAACAACAACACATGAACCCAGTCCAAAACCAAAACTAGTTTTAGAAACACTTCAAAATGAGTCCTAAAAGTCAAAAACTAATACAAAACCAGGACCAAAACCAACCTAAAACGACTCTTGACAAAATCCAAGACCAGCCCAATACAATCTAAATCCACTTCTCAGCCAGGACCAGATTCAGTGAAAAATAAATCCTAAACCAACTTTTAGTCACATGAAAAACGAGAAAAATCAAGACTAAAACCAAACATAAACCAGTCCAGAAGCACTTCTAGAAAGCCCCAGACTATGATACTGCCACCACCATGCCTGATGGTAGGTTTGGTGTTCTTGGGGTTAAAGACCTCACCTTCTCTCCTCCCAACAGATTTCTGATCAGTTTTTCTTCCATCTGACCACAGAACTTTCCTCCAGAAGGTCTTTTCTTTGTCCATGTGATCAGCAGCAGACTTGAGTGGAGCTTTAAGGTTCTGCTTCTAGAGGAAGAACTTCCTTCTTCATGGATCCTCTCAGCTCCTGTTGATGTAAAACCCTGTGGACACTGACAGCTGTGTTCCAGCAGCTTCTCATTCGTTACCTCCGCCAGGAGGTTATGTAATCATTGGAGTTTGTTTGTCTGTTTGTCTGATTGTCTGTTAACAGCATAACTCAAAAAGTAATGGACGGATTTTCACCAAATTTTTACAGAATGTCCGGAAGAGCAAAAGTAAAAATCGATTAGATTTTGGAGGTGATCCGGATCACCATCTGGATCCAGGATTTTTTTGAAGGACTCTGTACAATTGAGAGATGGCCGCCAGTCCTTCAAAAAAATCCTGGTTCCAGACGGTGATCCGGATCACCTCCAAAATCTAATTTAGCTTTATCAGTTAATGAAAGTGACGGCATTCAGACAAATGTCCCTTTTCAGTTGTGCTTCCTTACAGCTTCATTTAGAGATGTGATATTTGTCATTCATGTGAGATTAAAACACCAAATGTCGTACACTACCGTTCAAAAGTTTGGGGTCACCATGGCAATTTACGTGATGATCGGTGTTGGTTTGTTTGTTTATCTGTCTGTTTACAACATTATTCAGAAACGGAACAATGGATTTGGATGAAATTTTCAGGGAAGGTCAGAAATGACACAAGGACCAAGTGATTAGATTTTGGCAGTGATGCGGCTTAGTCTGGATCCATGGATTTGTTAAAGATTTCTGTATCATTATGGGATAGCATCACACTGTCCCTGTAAAGCTTGTTTTATGTTTGACGCGTCCGAAAGGTTCGTGTGGCTCAGTGTGGACAAATTACGTCATTTTTAGCAGACACGCCCCCTCACACAGCCCTTCTCAAGCGTAAAATTTCCGCGTCGTGCACCTACAAATTTTTCTAACTACGCTGACGGAAACACGTGGAAAACTGGCAGAAGAACAGGAGCTTGCATTTATAGGATTCATCACACAGAGATCACAATGACAATCGGGTTATGAACAATTCATGGTGCAAAATTAAAACTATGTGCTGGAATGCAAATATTAGCTAAAATGCAGCGTTACAAGTGGTGTAAACAATGACAAACTTCTTCTACTCTAGTTTAGTACTAGAGAAGAAGAAGAAGAAATTTCAGGTTGTTCATAACGCTTTGTAAAACAATAATTCATTAAATGTGAACATTTTTGCATGAAAACAAAGGAAACATTTGGAGTTGTGGTTATTATTTATAGGTTATTATGCTGTGATCTTTGTGGTCTGGCCCATTTCAGATCAGATGTGGCCCCTAAACTCGTAAAATGAGTGACACCCCTGGTTTAGATGTTGAAATGGGTCAGTTTACATGTCCTCCCACAGTCCAAAAACATGTTGAGATTAATTGGGGATTCTAAATCGTCCGTAGGTATGAATGTGAGGATGATTGTATGTGTAGCTCTGTGACAGACTGGTGTCCTGTCCACAGTGTCTCCTGTCTTCACCCTAAGCCAGCTGGGACAGACTCCAGCCCCCTGTGAGATAAACAGATGAATGGATGGTTCACATTGTACCAACATAACACCGACACAGTATTTCAGTCTGAGTTCATGAAGTTTTTATTGATTGTGAAGAGCAATAAATCTACAAACACATCCAGCTTGAGACCTCCGAGGCCCCAAGTCTGACCCCCCTATCCAGAAGGCGTACATCCGCCCTGCCTCGCCCCGCTGGTTGGGGTTTAAAAGGCAGCGCTTCATTAAAAAGGAAGGGGGAGGGACTTGGCGCTGGACGGCCAATCAGCTGACACAGGTGGACATTCTGAGCTCCGCCCAGCTCAGCCCAAAACGGGAAGCTGCTCAAGCCTTCCTCTGGGCTGGTGGGCGGAGCCAGGTGTCGGGGTCCATGAACTGGTTCTTTACCACGCTATACATTCACCAACTAAAACACATGTAACCATCCATCTGAAGCCAAAGTAAAAAAGAAAAATAAAGGAAATTAAACAAAATTAAATGATAAAACACTCAAACACACACTCACCTGGTGAATTTGGAGAGAATGATTTAGAAAGTTTAGCATAAATCACCAATTCATTTCCTGAACTGTCAGATAAACTACATGAAGCCAGTCTGGATGGATTATAAGGAATGTAGGTTGAAATAAAAAGAGGATGAAGTGAGACATGCTAACCTGGAGTTAAAATGTGAAAGATGACAGGCTGTTTCTGTTGCTTTTTCCAATCATGGACAATACGCTGTCCCCTCCCTGTAATGCCGGATCTGTGTGCTCTCAGCATTTTAACGAATCAGATGGACATCAAACACACAGCTCACATACAAACACACACTCTCACACACAGTGTCGTTGGGGCGGCAGTGTCTATGACAAGTTGGGGTTGGGATCAGGGCTGGTGGAGCTGTTGTCCTGATTTGCCGCCTGGCTTCCTCGCGGTGGGACCTCGATGATGCGGGGCTTGTCGATGATGCGAGCGCGCCGGTCGCCCTTCTCCACGATGCCGATTATCCACGCTCCGCCTGAAGCCCCCTGGCCTCCCGCTCCGGAGCTCTGGCTCTTCATCTCCGAGCAAAACTTCGCCGCCTGCTCTCTGGGCAAACACACCAGCAGACCGCCTGGAGGGGAGACAGACGGGGGACAAGGTGAGGCTTCATGGCTTCACGTTTACATACTGTGTTCATTCAGAGATTTACACAACTGTTCAAAAGTCTGGGGTCACTTAGACATGTCCTTATTTTTGAAAGAAAAGCATTTTTTTTCCCAATGAAGATAACATTAAATGAATCAGAAATATAGAACTAGACATTGCTAATGTGCTAAATGACTATTCTAGCTGGAAACAGCTGATCTTTAAAGGAATATCTCCATAGGAGAAAATTCCAAAAATTCCTTCAAAGTTTCCCCTAAAAGTTTTCTTTGAAAAAAAAAAAAATCCTCCAAATTTGGCAAGAAAATTCTTGTAAATATTTTTTTTTTTAAAAAGAGTAAAAATCTTCCAAAAAATCCTAAAAGTATCTAAAGTGATTACATATATATCAGTAAAACTGCTAATATTTTCTTTAAGAAGTGAAAAATAGAGATGTCTCTTGACTACACACTACCGTTTGGAGTCACTCAGACAATTCCATGTTTTCCATGAAAACTCACACTTGTATTCATGTGCTAACATAACTGCACAAGGGTTTTCTAATCATCAATGAGCCTTTCAGCACCATTAGCTAACACAATGTAGCATTAGAACACAGGAGTGATGGTTGCTGGAAATGTTCCTCTGTACCCCTATGGAGATATTCCATTAAAAATCAGCTGTTTCCAGCTAGAATAGTCATTTACCACATTAACAATGTCTACACTGGATTTATCATTCATTTAATGCTGTCTTTATTGAAAAAAATCAGTTTTCCTTCAAAAATAAGGACATTACTTAGTGACCCCAAACTTTTGAACGATAGTGTGTTCGAGCTTGATGTCGTCTGAGTTTAAATTCTTTTTTTTATATTTGTGTCTCACCAATATCTGTCTTACCAAAATCTACCAAAATCCAGCGAAATTCACTGGATTTTGGTAGATTCTTTTGTGAATGTTCTTAAGATTTTTTTTTAAACATTTCTTTTTTTTCCCACCAAAAAAAAAATTCTAAAATTTCCTAAAAATGCTGAAATTGTGGACAACACTGTGAAAATATACATTTTCCCACATTTTCAAACTTTGAAACAGGTCAATTTTAAAATTTATTTTATTTAACTTTTATTTTACCGGGAAGTTCCTTGAGATTAAAAATCTCTTTCCCAAATTTGACCTGCACGGGGGTTAATGGAATATCTCCATGGAGGTACAGAGGAACATTTCCAGCAACCATCACTCCTGTGTTCTAATGCTACATTGTGTTAGCTAATGGTGTAGAAAGGCTCATTGATGCTTAGAAAGCCCTTGTGCTGTTGTGTTAGCACATGAATAAAAGTGTGAGTTTTCATGGAAAACATGAAAATGTCTGGGTGACCCCAAACCTTTGAGCTATAGTGTAAACGTTTATTGTGTGTTAATTTAGGCCTGAACGATAACACCATGGCAACAGCAATGACAAAACTGTGTTTAAGCACCCAGTCTTTGCATATCAGACTCTAAGTCTGTTTCCTCTGGCTCATAAATGGAGTGTGCTACTTTTCATAACTTTCCCTATATTTCCCTGTACTTCGCCTGCAGCCTCTTGTTCAACCATCCCAGGGTGTCTTTTCATTCTCTGTTCTTACTTAACCTGGCACCCACTGTCACAATAACTGGTCTAACAAAGCTGGTTATCAACTTTGTCAGTCAATCCAGAGTTTCTGAACCTGGACATGAGCGTGTTCACATGAAATAAGTGGATACCTGGGAGGAAAACCATGCCACCAAAGCAGCAGGTTTTGCTGGGAAAGAGCCAACTATAGTATAAGAGAAATATGAACAACACACACAAAAAACACAATACTAACTTTAAGTAAGACAGCTGCAGTAGCCAAAGCAAGAGGGAAGCTGCATACTGTGTGAATGTGTAGGTATTAACCCTCAGATGTATAAGTGGGTCAAAAATGACCCGGTGAGGTTGTTTTCTTGTAATATCTTGGTAATGAAAAGTTTTTAACATTTAATATTCCAGGTATTCCTCAAAAACATGTTTTTGATATCATTCCATTCAATTTTTTAAGTTACCTTTTACACTTTTAAAGAAATTGTGATATTTGTAGTCCTACCCCAAGCTCTGAATCACTAATATCATATAAGAGGTGATGCACAAACTTGGAGGGACAGAGCAGCAACAGTTGGAGGAAAAGAGTAGAAAAATGCCAACAAAATGGATGTTGACATTCTTCTACTGGCATTCTGTGTAATATTCTTTTTTTCGCCCCCAATTATCAAAATGTTCCAAATTTGTTAGAAAGTGAAAAATTTGAAAACTTTGAAATCACTCTTGTGTGGACAAAAATATAACACAAACAACAACACAAATTCTTATTCTTTAGCAAAATGACAAAAATGGCATAAAAACACACTGATTCTAGTACGGGTTGTTT
The DNA here is from genome assembly GCF_021347895.1 of Acanthochromis polyacanthus. Taxonomy (NCBI): domain Eukaryota; kingdom Metazoa; phylum Chordata; class Actinopteri; family Pomacentridae; genus Acanthochromis; species Acanthochromis polyacanthus. Next base: position 8,846,173 of record NC_067118.1, read on the forward strand.
TTGACCCACTCATGGAAGAGTGTGGGATTTAAGGGTTAATATCATTACAGACTGAACTGAAGCATTTTATCTTTATAAATTAAACGCCCAGTCCTCTCTCTGTTCCTACCAGATGTCTCTGCCGACGTGCCCTGGACCAGGTTGAACACGTTTCCACACGCTTTGCTGACGGCCGTCATCTTGGCTATGATTGGCAGGTTGTGGATAACAAAGGCCACCTCGTTTCGCTGCTGTGCTGCCAGGTTGTTGGCGTGTCCCAGCAACCCAAAACCTGTAACGTCCGTGGCAGCGTGGGCCTGGAACTTGTGCATTAGGCCGGCCGCTGCAACAAAACAACAACGAGTGACAAACTTTAGCAACCAGTGCAACTACAGCAACTCACAGAAAGACTTCAGCTGGACCAAAAACTGACAAAAAGCAACAAAGGACAAAACATTTTGATTAATTTTAATGTGGAGAGCAACAAGCGACATCAGTGGAACCACATGGAGGCAGAAAATAAAGGATCTCAGCTGTAACTCAAACACTAAATGCATTTCATTGACCAGGTGTTACTGAGTGCATAATGAAGAGAGTGCACCTGTGCGGTTTAGCGTTGCCATGGAGAACATGGCTTCCTGATAGGCCTCTTTCACTTCCTCTTTGGTGACAACTAGCTTGATCTTGTTCCACCTGTCAGGCTGGTGAGACACAAATATAAAAAAACAGCAAAAAACATATTTAAACTCAGACTACATCAAGGTTGAATACAGAGGTTTGGGGTCACTTAGAAATGTCCCGTTTTTGAAAGAAAAGCAGATTTTTTTCAATGTAGATGACATTAAACGAATCAGAAATATAATCCAGACATTGTTCATGTGGTAAATGACTATTCTAGCTGGAAACAGCTGATTTTTAATGGAATATCTCCATAGGGGTCCAGAGGAACATTTCCAGCAACCATCACTCCTGTGTTCTAATGCTACATTGTGTTAGCTAATGGTGTCTAAAGGCTAATCGATGATTAGAATTCGTCTGGTCTCCCAGACACAAATTTTGCACACTGCCTTTGTTTTGTCTTCAGTTAAACTGAAGAATTCCCAAACAGCAGAGGTCTTCGGCATCTTGTCTTGTCTATGTGACATATGGGGGGGACAGCGAATATTCGGATACCAAAATTAATATCCGGATACCGTCGTAGCGAACGGATATTCGGGTCCAGCCCTAGTTAGCATGTGAATAAAAATGTGAGTTTTCATGGAAAACATGAAATTATCTGGATGACCAAAACTTTTGAATGTTAACGTGTCGTCAAAAAAAGACAATTAACAGACGTCAGCACTCAAATAAACTGGGATAATTAAATATCTAAAGGCAAAATTAGTCAAATCAACACAATAACTGGTGTATTTAAGTTTTAAAAGCAAATAAATCATCTAAAACAAGAGCGGCCTGAAGTCACATTGGATGAAATTAAAACTTGTATTTTCCCCAACGCTTGAGTCGAGTTTAGTTTTTCAATGTTACAGTGAATAAAACTGGATTTTCTCAGTTCAGTAAAAAAAAATTTAAAAAAACAGACGCACCTGAAAATGCAAAATGTGTTCCTGTATGTGATGTTTATGGCATTTCTGTAATGTTTTGTATTCATATACGGCTGTTGGAGATTGATAGATCTCATTGTATTTATTTTATGTTCTTACTCACAGAATTAACATTTACCAAACCAACATTATTCACACAATAATGACTAACTACAGTCACATGCCTGTAGAAACCTTTTAATGGCACAAAGCAGTACCATTTTGTGATCTGAAGAAACTAAAAACTTTTAGAGCCTCCGTCAGCGTTGGGAAGTCGTGGCTACTCTTTTCTTTTCTGCAGTGTTTTCGGTTGCAGCAACGTTTTCAAGGACAGTTTGTGAGATATTCTGGTTTCCTAGTTTAAACATCTGAGCTGGACACCTGTTAAAGTAACTTCCTGTGATTCTCCAGTCTGGTTTTACTAAGATCTATGTCGTTAACTTACAATCTAAGGAAAAAGTACTTAAAATAACATGGTTTCATTATTTTACTGGTAGTATTTTGCTAACGAGTGCTTTTCTGAAATAAATTAATAAATTCTGGCTCAGTCCTGCTTTAATGACTCAAACTACACATTAAGGGTTAATAGGAGAAAAGAGTATCACTATAACAACATTACAAACAATGTTATTGCTGACCTGTTCGAGCCACTGGTGAGCGTTCACAGCCACCTGAGTCCCCAGAGGTTTAGTCAGAACCAAAACGTCGCCTGGTACAGCACCGTCAGGCCTAGAAATATCAAAAATACTCAGTGAGTTCTACTATATAAGGAAAACTGAAGTCTAAAACACTCCTTTATCTATGAGATAAAGCAAATTACAGGCAGCTATTCTCCAGGAGGAAGAGCAGAAGGACAATAGAGATAAAGACATGAAAAGAAGAGTGAGATCGGGATAAAGAACAACAAAGATCCCACCAAGTCGTACCGAAAACAGTGCAGTTTTACAGATTTACATTGTAGAAAATGCTGCTGTTTCTACTATTTTGTAAAAAACAAAAACAGGCTTTTTAAAATGTGTTGATTGTATTACTTGTAATGTGTGTTTTCCTTGAGTTTCAGCATATTAATGGCTAGAAAAACATGACTGCAGGAACAAACTGCTGTTTTGTGTTGAGGCTGCAGCAGCTCTGTTGGTGGGACTGAAAGGAATGTCGTCTTCTAAAAGTAACATTGAACATTACACCATTTGTTAGAGCCAAAACCTGTGAAAACAGAAAGAATAGTCAGATTTTTTTACTTTCTGGCGGTCCTTCAACTTTTCACTTGTCATGTTTTGTCGGACAAACTAATCAAATTCAACCTTAAAACTTTATTTTGAAAGTTTTATTAATAAATTATGCCAAAATAACAAAATATGTAAAAACAAACAAACAAACAAAAAAAATACAACAATTCTGTGTCATCATGAGGAGATGAGTCAGCCGACTGTGACCAACAATCATGTGGGAAAAATTAACAAAATTTACAGCTGAACTCCAGACACAAGTATGGAAATAAGCTAAGAGTCTTAGTAGTAAAATATCTATTATGTGTAGAGTCTTCTACTTTTTTTTGTTTATGTCGGTAACACCTGGGGTAAAATAATGTACACGGTGATAATTTATTTTTACATTTTTGTCCAATAAATAATCAAAGTAAGAGGAATAATTTATGGCTTTATAACCTTCCAGTAGTACGCAGCAGATATTTTGGAGTTCTTTCTATTTGTAGTCATGGTTGTTGTGTTTCCTTAAAGTTGCACGACTTTATACAGCAGTTAAAAAAACTCAGAAAAAACCTCAGAAATGACTTGGGGTTCAGAGGTTAAACAGCAGCTCATAAGCAGAGTTGTAACTCCTCCTCGAATTTTCTTTTTTTTTTTTTTTAAATATTTCCCCACTTTAATGTTTAGGTCCATCAAATTAATTTAAATAATAGACAAAGATTACCAAAGTAAACACAAAATGCAGTTTTTAAATGATGATTTAATGTTTTACCCGGCCCTGTGTGGAAAAGTCATTGTTTAATCATGAATTAACTGTGGCTAATCACATTTTTTGGAAAGTGAGTTCAGTGTCACTGACCACACCCAAGCCTGATTACCTCCAGACCTTTTTTTTTTGTTTTTGGAGTGACCTAGTCAAAGTCTGGACTTGAATCCAATTGAAATGCTGGTATGACCTCTAAAAGGTCATTAATGCTGGAAAATCCTCCAGTGTTGCTGAATTAAAACAATTCTGAAGTCCTCCTTTGTCCCTAGGACTGTCCAGCTTCTTAATTCAGCTCAGTAGACTTTTTCTTTCTTTAAACATAGAAATTCTTTTAACATAGCAATTAGGAGCACCTTACTGCCTCAGACGTCATGAACAAAATGCACTTTAAAATGACAATGCTCTTTTTAATGTTGTAATTTTGTCTTTTTGTGTGTAATTGTGTGTCTTGTTTGGTTGTCCTTTTTAAGCTGCTTGTATGTCCTTTTAAATTGCCCCTTGGGGACAAATAAAGTTATTTGAATTGAATTGAAAATATCTCCAAAGAGATGTGACAGACTGATTGTTAGTTCGAGAAAACGCTTCATTTCAGTTGTTGCTGCTGAGGGTGGCACAACTAGTTAGTAGGTTTAGGGGGCAATTATTTTTTCACACAGGTAGCTTTAAATAGTTTTCTTCCCCTTAATAAATAAAATCAGCGTTTAAAAACTGCATTTTGTGTTTACTTTGGTTATCTTTGTCTGATATTTACATTTGTTTGATCATCTTAAATGTCAAAGTAGGGAAATGATGCAAAAAAAAAAAAAAGATTTGAGAAGGGGGCAAATACTTTTTCACGGCACTGTACACGCCCTGATGACTGAAATCATCAAGGTGGGAACTCAAAAAATGCAGGCCAGATGTGAAGACAAGTGGACGCACAGAAAAGAAGATTCTAAGCATCATTTAATGAATATTCTAAAATGAAAAGAGAAGCAGCATCGTTTTTAACCCACTCACATGATGAACTCGTTGGGCTGACAGACGACTGAAGCTACACCTCCTACGATGATCCAGGGGTTGATCACCGTCTGGCCGCCTGTCACTGAAGTCCCTCCTTCCTCCGCTGCGTCACGAAACCCTCGGATCATCAGAGGCATGACCTTCTCACGGTCCTGTCGTACAGACATGACAGACGATGCCAAATCACACAGAACTTTATTTATCACTGGATAGAAACTGAACAATAATGCAGAAGAGGGACATTAACTGATTAGCGTTTGGCGTAAAGCTGTGGAACTACCTTGTCGTTCATCTTCTGGCTGACGCTCAGCAGCATCAGCATGTTGTCACACTCGGTGATGCCCATGGCGTACAGGTCACTGAGGACGTTAGCACAAGCTATCCTGCCCTGAAAAGAAGAACCAGACATGTAACTTTAAAATTATGGCGAGGCTGTCTAGTGATAACTGTACTATCAAACACAGGAGCATCACTTCCTAACGAGTACTACCAATTAGAAAATCTAACATAAAAAAATAAACAAACGGTACACGCAGATCTGTGTGTCTGCGATTGATTCAATTATTTCAATCTGCCTGCAAAGCAAAAAGAGAAAAGCAGACGCAAATATTTTTACTAACTGAAAAAAGGCCTTATTGTCATTAAGGCTGAAACGATTCCTCACGTTATTAGAGTCATTTTCGATTATTACAATTTGAGGCAAAATTCTTTGAATGAAGGCTCCATTTAACCCACTATACTAGACCCCAGGTCACTAACTGAACCCAGACTTCATTCATTACAGACCTGGACCTATAAGAAATACATTATAAGGGGATTTTAAATTTGATGGGATGCAATTATTTACCATTTATCAGATCAGAGGCTGAACTATGAAGACAGTTCAACACAGACTTTCTTCGTGTGAATCGACAAAAACTAAAACCTCAGTCAGAGTTACCAGGTATCAGGGTGGTTTTCTACTTTCTTTGTTCACTCAGACAATGCTGAATGTGCAGGATTATATGAAGCTTCCGCTACATGAATATTAATTCATCTTTTTAGCTTGTAAAACTGGGGGGCTAATGCCATTTAATCCCATCTTTAGTTGAAGAACGTGCCCTTGTTTTTAACTTAAGAGTAGATCTTCTGTGAAAAGTTACTGTACATTTATACCTTTGCTGAGAGAACAACTTCAGGATTTTAACAGAACACAGATGTTGAATGGTGCTATACTAAGCATAAAAACACTGTCAAAGGCACAATATTTCATTTATAAATCAGGAAAACAACCAAACCAGTTGCACCTCCACAAAATACTGTGTGGACATTTCAGAAATCGTGTCCAAATCATGATGGTTTTTACACGTTACAAATGATTCATAATAAACACTACAGGCTCACTCAGGTAATAATGTGTAACTGTCTGCTGTTACAGCGCCCTCCATAATTATTGGTACCCCTGGTTAAGATGTGTTAAAAGCCTTAAAATAAAATCATTTTTATTGCAGAAGCATACCCTCACACTGAAAATTGTTGAAAAATGTATTATAGGAGAAGATTAGGTGCTGTTTTGTTGGCAAAAGGGGGTTGTACAAAGTGTTAACATCAGGGGTGCTAATAATTGTGGCACACATGATTTGATGTAAAAGAATTATTTCTTAATGTGTGATTTTTTTTCCCCACTGAATTAATGCACTTGAATTAAAGGTTGGATTTTCCTCTTTTTTCCATTGTGTCCTATATTATTTAGAAAAGAAACTGAATTTATTAGAAGCTAAGGAACATATTTTAACCGAGGGTGCCAATAATTATGGAGGGTGCTGTATGTATTAAAGTGGTCACCACCCATGTTCCTGGGTTTTTTTTACAGCCTCACTTCCTGGATAGCTTCCCAACTATTAGAACAGGCTAAACAGGAATGTGGAGAGAAACTCCTGCCGGTGACTCACCATCATGTAAGGATCTTCCACCAGAGGGTAAAAGAAATCTGTGGTCTGGACGAGTGACAGCCCTCCATGCCTCAGAGGAATCACACAGCAATCCATCCCAACACCTGGAGACACACCACAGAGACGAGTTAGAGACGAGGCTGCAGCATTCAGCAAAACTTAACTTCATTTAAAGGTTTGGGCCTTTTATCAGCAATTAAACAAGACTAAAATTCCCACTATAAATTACTCCAAAGATGGTACCTTGTGGTTTCAATCCTGATCTAAATGAGCTGTTTTAGTGCCTGTAGCTTTAAATACAGTCGAGCTGCTGCTGTCCTCGCCCAATTCAGGAATAAGACTCTGGCTGCTTTCCAAGTAGCACATTTTACTACACTTTCCTTTACAAAGCACCAGCTGTAATATCTGTTGAAATGTTGGGCCTTCCTCTTACATCCGCTGCGGTCTGCTGTGCAAAATGAGTTTGATTACACTCAACACTCTGATGGCATGAAACGTGAGGATGACCAGAAAAGCAAGTTGTTTGGAAGATTTGAAAAATGTAAAATCTGACCAACTACAGTCAGAGCTCCTGCTATTTCTTTTGTGATGGATTTGACATGCTAATTTTGGAATATTATAGTATTTTAGTTATATCATAGTATGGTATTATGGTGCAGTGTGTAATATCCCCTACATATTCCTGGACAATTCTGACTCCTTTAAGTAATAATAGACGGATAAAAACACAGAATAAAAGCAGAGAGTAAATCTAATTTCATATAAATTTAAATCAGACTTGCCTTCCTTGAGTGCAGGCAGATACACACTTGGCTGACTCATTTATAAGGCTCTTTTAGGCTTAAATCCTCCCTATTTGTGCATTCTATTACAAAGAACAAACAGCTGCTATGTCTTACGCTCCGGCACTGCTCTTGTTTTAGAGCTTTCAGCATTGTTGCCCCCTCAGCATGGAATACTTTACAGACTGAACTGAAACTGTCTGAATTTATCTCACTTAGAGCCTTCCGTTGTATCCAGAGACAGACAGCGTGAGACTACTGGACAGTGCTCGTGTTTTTAAATTTTAAATTGCTGAAAATTGTCTGTTACAGCTCCTGCACTTTTTATTGTAGAACACTTTTGTACCTTCAAAACTGTGTGTTTTAACTTACTGTTACCTTTTTGTAATTGTTTTTATGACGTGTGCTGCTGACCTCTTAGCCAGGTCACCCTTGTTAAAGAGGTGGGTTTTATCTGGTTAAAATAAGATTAAAAAATAAATAAATAAAAGTGAAGGATGTGTGGAATGAAGGCCATTAGCAACTAGAAGCGGATATTATGAATGATATCTAAATATTCAATAAGGGTATTACATGTATGGAAATGCTACAAGATTTTACAGTATATTGTAATTATTATCAGTCTATATATAAATAATAACTACTGATTTATTACACGGAGTGGTGGAAAAAAGCTTAAAAAGCTCTTAAAATTTTACACAATCTCAAATATTACCGTGAAATACTTGTGGAAAAAGCTTTTTTTGCATTTCAAAAGGTGTGGCTGCATTAGACAGGCACAAATAAATAAAAATGATATTTTTTGTGTATTGTTTACAAGAAAAACTGACAAAATTGCATTCTACCAAAATGACACAATACTCAAAATTTCTTATTTTTATGGAACCAGTCAACTTTAAGTTTTGTTTGGCTTTTTTAGGAGTTATTTAGTATTATGGCTGTGATTGTACTAAAAGAAATTGTACTTGAAGACCTACGAGTAATTCTTAGTGCCACATACATGCAAATGCATGGCGTGTCCGAAAACCTTTTTCCACCCCTCTAAGTAAGTAACGGATATCACATATGAAGATTCTACAGCATATTGCACCGTTCTATTGTTAGTGTATTGCTAATTCCTTGTAGCATTTAGATTTATTTTTCATATTTTTGTATTTCTATCTATAAATTTTCTTGTACAGTGTTTTGTACTTCCTATTTTTACTGTTGTTTATATTATATTTAATTTTATTTACTTGACTCCAAGGGAGCCCTGCACAAGAATTCCTTTGAGCCTAAACTGTCTGTTTGCGCACAAATTGCAAATAATAATCTTGAATTTAGAATCTCTCGTGGTATTGGAACAAATCCTCTCTCTGCATCTGTAATTGACAGACAGAAAAACTAAACAAGTGACTCAATCTGTCACCACAAATCAGGACGTTAGCTACTGTTTATCAGTCCTAAGTATTATCAGTCTTTTTGATCATCAATAATCAAACCTGATCCAGGAATGATCTCATGCAGGAAGCCACCTGCTTGCTCTGCTGCCCTCAGGATGGCGCTATAGGGCTATAAACACCTGCACCTCCAGACTCATGCACAGTTTTCACCCACGTGCCAAAAAAGAACTGAACTCTTACTAGAAACATCGAAGCTAAGTGCAGTAATATTATCCTGCTGGAAGTGTGCAATATCTGATTTACCAGTTTATTTATTCTATGTGGAATGTTGGTTCTTTTTATTTACACTTTGATTTTTTTTCATTATACAGCTGTGCAATGGCAAAGAAGACATCTTATTCTATCCGAAAAAATATGAACCCCGAAGAAACAAAAACAAAACGGTCGATTCCTAGTTGCGGTCACACTGCAATCAATGACTTGTCCACTAGTTTTTCAGTTCTTCAGATGCTGGGAGTGCATGAAAACCGTCGTGTTCACTTGCAGCAGAACATTTGGATTTTGGATTTTTTGGTCTGATTTTTGTCATTTTGATCATAAAGTAAAATACTATATTGTTCAGTTCCAGATACCTGTGACTAAATGTTTTGTGATTTATCAGTTGTAATGTGTAAATGATAAATTAAGGTACAATGCTTTTGAAATTGAACCAATTATTCCTCAGAAATTTCAGGTTGGCCATGATGTTTTGTAAAAAGAAACCTCCTTAAATGTCAACATTTTCAGAATTTTCTTTTTTATACTAAAACAAAGGAAAAAAAATAGGAGTTGTGGTAATTTTATAGGTTATTATGCTCTGACTTTCCTGGTCCGGTCGACGTGAGATCAAATTGGGCGGAATGTGGCTGCTGAACTAAAATGAGTTTGACATCCTGGTTTAGAGGGAATGCTGTACCAAGCACTGACATAACAGTGTTTTCTAGGTTTGTGGTCACTTTGTGTAACTACGCACAAAGCTTTCCACATACACGGGTTACTACAGAAGAAGCAAAGTACTTTCATTGGGGATTGCGAGACTCATTTATCACAGAAAATGTTTGCGTAAGAGCCTGAACTTCGCACTCCTGTTGAATATTTCTGCTGAATCATACCGACGTCAGGTAATTTGACAGCTTGCGGAACTTGAGTAAAACAGTGTTAGCTAGCCGTTATCTGCTTTACTAGCCGTTATCAGCCTCGGCGATGTAGTAAAGTGATAATTCAAGGCGGTTATTAGGATACGAGCGTGTAAATTTAACGGCAAGGTGCTATTAAAACAAGCTAATTTTAGTCGCCGCTGGCTCTCCATCTGTCAAATGAGTTATCACATGCTAGCTAAGTTAGCAACAGTTGCGCTAGCTGACAGACGTTAAACCGCCGGGGTTTGGGGGAGCATGGAGGCTAACACTGCTAACTTCACTTTGCTCCTTACCGAGTCTCGGGCCAGGTAACTGTTGGCCGAATTCCGAAGCTTGGTCCCCGGCCTTCCCCGTCCCGTCGGCCCGGTCCGGCTCCAGTCCCGCCAGGAGTTTGAGCAGAGCCTCCTGCGGGACCTTGCAGCCTCATCCTTTCAGGTCCGAGAAGGATGTGAGACGGAACCCGCGCTCCAGGCCGTGCTCTTCGGGTTTAAAAGGCTTGTATCCAGGGGGGAAACACCCCTCGGTGCCCGCAACCTCCACCGAGGGAGGCGGGGAAGTTGAGCCCGACATGCCCGGTGACCGCGTACACACAATGCCTGCCGCGGCGCTTCCACCGGTAAATAAAGACGCAGAGATGAATGGAGCGTGTCCAGGCAGCGCTGCGTGAAACGGGAGACCAGTGTAAAGTTAGCGGAAATAAAACCAATACAACTTCCTAGTGGAACTTTCACAGTAAAAACATATTTGCAATTTGCGCGGGCCAATTTATGAATTACAGTTTCCAAACATTGCATTTATAGAACTTCTCTGAAATTGGGTTGTATCAGCACTAGAATTTAAATAAGACCTCGTGTTAGAAATGTAGGTGCAAGACGCTTTATTTTGAAAGCGATGATGATTTTTCCGGATCCTGTCTGTATTTGGCTGCTGAACTTGACGCAGCACAGAGCGGTTAGAGCGGTACCATCTTCTCCCGCTGTCAGGTGTATTCTTCACAATTAACCTGTCTATTTATTTGTACTGTAGTCATAATTCAAGCATTTAAAGTATATTTTAGCATCTACAACGTAGCTGCATAAATCATTGTTAATACTGTGACAACTTTAAAGAAAATACAAATAAAACACTTCCCCCCAATGGTCGCAAATGGTTTCTCCCAGGTTGTACTACACTCGCTCTATGAATCACACGAAGGCTAATGAATAACTGGTTTATTTCGTAAATCTCCGACAGTTTGAAGCAATATTCTTAGCAACGAATGATATGTAATTACAGACAACAGTCACACAAACTGTGAAGGAACCTCAATGTGCTTACATTCAGATAGATAAATAGCTAAGGTGGCACAGGTAAGGAAGAGACGGAATAAAGGGGGCACAAAGGGGAAGAAGTGGTGGGTTCAGGGTCAAGTCTAACATCAGAGATAAAGCAGTCAAACGTGTACACAGGCACAGAACACAGAGAATGGCTACTTTTTTCAACAAGAGTAACTCCATCTCTAATACATAATAATACATGTTTTGAGGTAATGCAGACAGCTACATTTACAACCAAAACATATTTGAATGTTATTTAAAGCTCACTAGATTATTCACGTGTTTTTCTCCTTTTCGCGGGGAAAAGAAACCCCTCTGAATTGTCTCTTCTTTTTTTGACATGGCGTCACCCTGTAGGTCCGATGACTGCAGATGTGTCGATGGGTGACGCAGTCAAAAGTGTACACATGCACTCCACGTGAAGCTGCATGAAAAACAGAACTGAGGCGAGAGATCAGGGATCGTGTTTAAATACTGATTGATGATAGTGTGCCGACTCATTGGCAAGGCATGGGAAAGGAAATAAAAAGGTGCTGGAAAGGATGCAAAGGATGGAAGAAGCTGTAGCAGAAATTGAATCCACAGCGCAGTTGTGTGATACATCATGCTGGTTACTGTCATCCAATTGCCTTGACATGACTTGTCTGTATTCCAACATATTTGATTTCTAAAACGGTGCCATCCACATTATGGGTTCAGGTTTGTGTATGTGTTTGCATGGCAGAGAGAGTGTAAAGTGCCAACACTAGACATGTTTATTTTTTTCCCATAGGCTGTGCCCAAAACTGGGAGCAGACACACTGAACGTAAATATACTATATACAGTATATCTGTGGTGTCACGGTGCACTGAACTAGGCTCGGGTTACTGTATACAGTCCATGACGTGAATCTGCAGCGTGTCCATATCTGGAGCCAGGTACTGGCACTTAGGACAACATAAATCTGGCAGGTCCTCAACTCCGGCAGCTCCTGGTTCGACAGCTAGTATCGGCCCCGGATGGCGGAATGAGGAGGCAGGAGGCACCGTGTTGAAAGCTGCACCAGAGAACACACCTGAGACGAAAGAGAAAGAAAGAATGTAAGAACAGTTTCTTAGCAGACAAACATTTTGAGAAATAATTTAAGCAGTTACATTTCTTCAGTGCAAACTGTTGTCTACAATAGCCCGCTACTTAAAGGACATTTTGTTGTATAAGCAGGCAACAGGTACAAAAGTGGACAATACTCAGTGGTATTAAGATGCGATTATGCATTACTTTGTTAGCAGGGCTGTTTCCTCTTCAGCACTGAGGAAATACTCATACACTCACTGGCCACTTTATTAGGTCCACCTTGCTAATAAAAGGTTGGACCCTCTTTTGTCTTCAGAACTGCCTTAATTCTTCATGGCTACTTTCAACAAGGTGTTGGAAACATTCCTCAGAGGTTTAGGTCCATACTGACATGATAACATCAGTTGCTGCAGATTTGTCGGCTGTACATCCATGATGCCAATCTCCTGTTCCACCACATCACAAAGGTTCTACTGGATTGAGATCGGGTGACTGTGGAAGTCATTGGAGAACAGTGATCTCAACGCCATGTTCAAGAAACCAGTTTGAGATGATTTGATCCTTGTGACATGGAGCATTATCCTGGTGGAAGTAGCATCAGAAGATGATCCATTGTGGTCATAAAGGGATGAACATGGTTAGCAACAATACTCAGGTAGGCTGTGGAGTTTAAACCATGATCAGCTGGTATTCAAGGGCCCAAAGTGTGTCAAGAAAATATCCTCCACATCATTACACCAGCAGCAGCTGAACCGTTGATACAAGGCAGGATGGATCCATATTTTCATGTTGTTTACATCTAATTTGCTTGGTCATTTTCAATCACTTTTTGTCAATTTTTGTTGTCATTTTCAATCTCTGTTGTTTTTTTTCTCATTTTCAGTCTTTGTTATTTTTTGACTATTTTTTTGTCATTTTCAATCTTTTTGCTGTTTATTTTCTCACTTTTGTCATTTTCAACCTTTTTGTTGTTTTTGTAATTTTCAATCTTTTTTTGTTTTTTTTGTCTATTGTTTCTAATTTTATGGATCCATGCTTTCATGATACGTCAAATTCTGCTTATCTGAATGTCGCAGCTGAAATCAAGACTCATCAGGCAATGTTTTTCCAGTCTTCTATTGTCCAGTATTGGTGAGCCTGTGTGAATTGTAGCCTCAGTTTCTTGTTCTTAGCTGACAGGAGTGACACCTGGTGCGGTCTTCTGCTGCTATAGTCCATCTTCTTCAAGGTTAGACGTGTTGTGGATCAGAGATGGTTTTCTGCATTCCTTGGTCGTAATCAGTGGTTATTTGAGTTACTGTTGCCTTTCTAGCATCTCCAACCAATCTACCCATTCTCTCTGACCTCTCACGTCAACAAGGCCACACAGCTAACTGGATATTTTCCCTTTTTCGGACCATTCTCTGTAAACCCTAGAGATGGTTGTGACTGAAAATTCCAGTAGATCAGCAGTTTGTGAAATACTCAGACCATCCCGTCTGGCAATAACAACCATACTACGCTCAAAGTCACTTAAATCCCCTTTCTTTCCCTTTCTGATGCTCAGTTTGAACTCCAGCAAGTTGTCTTGACCATGTCCACACACCTAAATGCATTTAGTTGCAGCAATGTGATTGGCTGATTAGCTATTTGTGTAAAGTGATCCCTTTTATGAACCCTGCCAATAGATCTGTGTGTTTATTCTGTTTGTTCAAGAAGCCTCTAAATGTATGCTTAGTTTGTGCCCATAAAACAACAGAGAACACAAAGCTTTGGGTTCGTTCTCTAGGTTCTGGAGGCCACTGATTACTTATGAAGTGGCCAAAATTCTTCTCCCAAGGTCAACTTAAACCAGCCAAGAAAAATGAGCAGAAGTCTCAGCTGGGAGCTCTCTTGGCTTATTCTATTATGACTCAGCTCATTGTCTGTTTTTTCTCTCAATCTTCTGACCTTGACACCGATTTGCAGGTGTCTCAGCCCATATCACTACTGAAGGGAACATTACTACACATATCCTTCCACTGCCTCTACACATACTCAGCAGAGATCCTACAACTACGGAAACAGGTTGTGTGTTTTTTAGTCGGCAGAGAGAACTTCACAACTCAACTTTCAGGTCTTTTGCTTTAATTTGTTTCTCCCCCGTATCATAGTAAATCTACTGCAAATGTTTTAACAATCATATGAATGCACCTAAACACATCATCGGTGATATTTCCCACTGAGTTCTGGGACTTTCAGCACCACAAACAGTCACCTAAGGGACCCAGGTAGGGTTGACTAGGCCTCATTTAGAGATTTGGAGATGGGCTGACAAGGATTCGGTTCACTTGTATCGCGGCATCTCTTATTTTTCCTCAATTGAGCATCGAAAAACTGAAGGCTTCTGATTTTTTATTTATTTATTTTTACACATTCCCTGGATCTCTTGAATTTAACATTCTTGTGAGTGAGAGGAAGCAAAGAGATGAAATTTGAAGCTCAAGAGCTTCAAATTTCATCTACCTGCAGAGCTAAGTTTTATCTGCATGCTCTCTTTGTCTCTCAGTGAGAGAAGTTTGATTGAATATTCAATTTGTGGCAAGTTTCTGTTGAAGATCATACATTTAGTTTTGTGATGTTTAGTGTCAGAAGAAGATCGGAAGAAGCGTGTTGTATGTTATCGAAGCTAATCTGTAGCGCTGACAGGACAGTCTGGAGGGAAGAACCAGGTGTATAGACAATGGTGTCATCAGCGTACAGGTTGATGTGCGAATGAGCTACAGCATGGGTTGCATTGTTGATGTAAATGTTAAAGAGTGTTGGACCAAGTATTGAATGCATTAATCAAGAAAATTCATCGGATTAATTAATAATGGAAATACTTAGTTGCAGTACCACGTGACTGGACTTTCTTCTTGTTTTCAGTTGTGACAGTAAAGCTATCTGTTTTCACATAACTGACTATTT
Source organism: Acanthochromis polyacanthus (assembly GCF_021347895.1). Lineage (NCBI taxonomy): Eukaryota > Metazoa > Chordata > Actinopteri > Pomacentridae > Acanthochromis > Acanthochromis polyacanthus. The sequence goes on from NC_067118.1 coordinate 8,861,279, forward strand.
ATTACCTAGTTTATTAATGCATTTGCCTTCGATTCTCGTTTTAAAGCCCTAAAAATAATTAGCAGTACTCACATTGAAGTGCATGTTGTTTTAAACGTTTGTGTGTTTGCACTAGTTGTGATGTACCTTGTGGAGGGGGAATGTTCGGTGGCCGTGCAGGAAAGTCTTCCAGATGTCTCAGCTTCATTTGCTCCATACGTGCACTGAAAGAGAGGTGAACGTTGACAGCTTTAATGTGTAATCACACCTTAATAAATGTCAAAGGCAAATATCTGTGTGCATTTAATAGAAGTAGTAGCAGAGGACAAATGCTGATCCTGCTGACTTCAGATATCAACAGTCCTGCTTTTGATGACACATGCAGAAAAGCTAAAGTCGCCTAAAGATGCTGAACCAACATCTCATTAGCAATTGAGATTGAGGCTGAGAGATTCAGCACGATGTCACCCCAGACGAGAAATGACATCAACTTCAGTTTTGTTTGTTTTTTTTTTACCGTGATGTGGCTTCTTGTTTGAGCCTTTCAATGTCAGTCATAGCCTTATTCAGCTGATCCTGCAGCTCCTCCTTTTTCTGGTTCAGCTTCTCTCTTGCTTCTCGCTCCGCCAGGAAATCTGCCTTGTAGATCTCAGCCTGAGTAAAAACAGAAAGAAAAAATGGGAGATGTTACTTTGCAGCAGCCGTTTAGCTTCATGTCGTGATCTCTGCATGACATCAACATGTTAACATGCAGCTTATTCAGATGTGTGACGTCCATTTTTTCATTTTATTTTTTAGAGAAATCCCAGTGAGATTAAAGGACTCCTGGCCAAGATGGGCAACAGCAAATACAAAACACAGTTACAAAATTACACAGTTAAAGCACGAGAAAAAACGAATAAAAAAGATCAAATTCACTAGCAAGTTATGAAAAACACGTACATGTTGTCTTATGAAATGTAACAATAAAACCAGCCAGTGTCTGTCTTCAGAATCCTCAGTCAGTCTTAACTTTCAATAACTCCTTTCCAATGAAATTTCATTCATATTACCTAACCACACAATCACGTTTTTCATATATTTGCAATGAAATCACAAACCAATTAAGCCTTGGTTTTCAAAATAGTTACAAAAACAAAAGACTGTTCAATAGGTTTTAGCTAATCTTCTCGGACAAGGTACGTTTTATCCGTTTGTTTCCTGGCTATAAAAGACACAAGCAGAAACAAAAAATCAAGCCGTTTTTTCATTTTTTCGTTTTGAGCAAAAAACAAAAAAAACAGGAAACAGTTCGTTTTTTCGTTTTGAACAAAAAAACAAAAAAAACAGGAAACGGTTCGTTTTTTCGTTTTCACCCCCAAAATGAAAATACGACTCCATATTCCGTTTCATTGGTGGGCGGGGCTTCGGAGCCTGCCAGTGCACAATAAAGCTCCTGCCCATCACAATAAAGCTCTTGCGCTGGCATTCATAGACAGACTGACTTTCATTGTATTGCCTGCCCCCACTGCACTTCCCCTAACTCTAAATCAAAGCAAGTCGTGTACACAGTAATGACAGTCATAACCAGTGGTGTAGTCTAGATTTTTCTACTGGGTATACTCCAACCTCATAAACCAAAGCCAGGTCAGGTTCTCATATATGTGCGCGTGCACTCACATGTGTGTACACACACACACACACACACACACACACACACACACACACACACACACACACACACACACACACACACACACACACACACACACACACACACACACACACACACACACACACACACACACACACACACGTACGTTTGTACTTCTATCTTAGTGAGGACATCCATGGGCGTAATGCATTTCCTAGAGCCTTACCCTAACCTTAACCATCACAACTGATTGCCTAAACTTAATCCTTACCCTAACCCTAACCAAACCTCAATTCATACCTGTTCTCTAAAAACAAGTCTTCACCCTCAAACATGGCTGTTTCAAAGTGAGGACCGGCCAAAATGTCCTCACTTTGTAAAAATGTCCTCACTTTGATAGTTAAATGCAGAAAATGGTACTCACCATGTAGCAAGTACAAGTACACACACACACACACACACACACACACACACACACACACACACACACACACACACACACACACACACACACACACACACACACACACACACACACACACACACACACACACACACACACACACACACACACACACACACACACACACACCTCCTTTATTTCAAACTACCAATTAGATACTTATAGACATTAGTCAGCAGCTCCTCCTCCTGCCATCAGGTAGACCTGATGTTTCCTCTTCATCAGGTAGACCTGATGTTTCCTCTTCATCAGGTAGAGCTGATGTTTCCTCTTCATCAGGCTCCCTTTCCTAAACGTTAACCTTAGCTCCAGCTGTAGTGTTCCCTAAAGCGGCAGCATTCACAGGACAAGCAACAGGCTTATTAAAACACTGAAATAGTTTAGTGCGCGCACGCGTGGACATGTGAGTGCACGCGCACATATATGAGAACCTGACCTGGCTTTGGTTTATGAGGTTGGAGTATACCCAGTAGAAAAATCTAGACTACACCACTGGTTATGACTGTCATTACTGTGTACACGACTTGCTTTGATTTAGAGTTAGGGGAAGTGCAGGGGGGGCAGGCAATACAATGAAAGTCAGTCTGTCTATGAATGCCAGCGCAAGAGCTTTATTGTGATGGGCAGGAGCTTTATTGTGCACTGGCAGGCTCCGAAGCCCCGCCCACCAATGAAACGGAATATGGAGTCGTATTTTCATTTTGGGGGTGAAAACGAAAAAACGAACCGTTTCCTGTTTTTTTGTTTTTTGCTCAAAACGAAAAAACGGCTTGATTTTTTTGTTTCTGCTTGTGTCTTTTATAGCCAGGAAACAAACGGATAAAACGTACCTTGTCCCTTCTCCTTGGATAAGACTTTGTTTATTAAATTGATTTATTAATCTTTAACCAGGAGAAATCTCACTGAGATTAAGAACCTTTATCAGAGGAGTCCTGGTCAAGATGGGCAACAGAAAATACAAAACAGTTTCAAAATTACACTTACAATGCTAGCAAAAAAACAATTAAAAAAAGATAAAAATTTATAAGCAAATTATGAAAAACAAGTGTAAGAACTCACAGTTGGGATTTAAAAGCGCTCAATGAGACAAACTTGGTTTACCATTTTTCTGCAACATATTCCATGCAAAATGTGCAGATGGAGTAAACAAAAGCCTTTTTAACCAATTCAGTTAGTGCGCATGGAACAGAAAGCAACAAATGATCTTGTGAAGAGAGAGAGTAAAGATCAGCGCTTTTCTTAAGGAACAAACGTAGGGCAATAGTCCAAGTATCAGCTTGTGTATATGAAAGTACATCAATGACGGGTCCTTCGGGTGGCCCATGTTTTCCCTCGTTGAACATGTGGCCGTCTGGGACAACAAACACCTTGGATTTGTGTCAATGTTGAACACATCACACCTCCAGCTCTACTCTAATGTAACATGACCTACAAGCCTTTGGTTACCTGTCCTCCTGCGTCTGGGACAAGCTCCTGGATCGAATTTTCATAAAATATTGATCTTTTCAACACCTAAAAACAGGCATCACTTCACACCTATTCTGTCACCTGACAACACAAACAGGGAACTATGTGAAGGAAAACAACTAAACTGTCAGCTTGGTCGCATTACAACACAGAAGAGAGAGGAAGAAGATGCTTAAAAAGGCTGCCACTCTGTTTGTTGGCAGAATTATATCAGATGTGTTTATCTTTCTGTAATCACATACTGTAATCCCTCAATGTGTCTCCAGTCACTGATAACATCTGATAACTGGGTCTGAGGCTTCGGGTTACAAGAAGAAGCCAAACAGACTAGATATTAAGTATAGTAGGTGTGTCGGAGTGAAATTGTATATTTTAACTCTTTCAAAAAAGGGGGGAATTTATTGCTGCAACATTTTAGTACTAGACCTTCATTGGGCATTTTGGAACGTTTCTAGTACCAGTTATGAGGTGTTATCAATGACTGGAGCCACACTGAGTCATCACAGAGTGTGATTACAGAAAGATAACCACATCTGATCTAATTCAGGCAACAAACAGAGTGACAGAATACTTGGAGTGTCTTCTTCCTCTCTGTTGTCACCTGTTCTGTGTTAGAGCTAAACCAAATCAACAATTTAGTTGATTTGCTTCACATACTTCCCTGTTTGTGTTGTCAGGTAACAGAATAGGTGTTTTTTTGTACCTGTTGGATGTGCGAAGAGTTCCCCTGACATTATAACTGTTTAGAATATTGCAGGATCTCCCCTACCTGTCAAAGCCACTTTTAATCACTAAATTCACTTTAATTTTTATACTTCCATGCCTTGAAATGTGTAAACACTATATACTGAATTTCAATTTCACTTAGCACCCTATTGACCTTAAAATTAGAATAGTTTTATGTACTAACCTCATTGGCAATGTTACCAACTTGCCTTTTGCTATTGTATGTTGTTGTATGTAAGCTGCTGAACACTTAAATTTCCCTGGGGATTAATAAAGTATCTATCTATGCTCTCAAACAGCCTACGCTCTTGGTGTCATGGCTTCCACAAGATGTTGGAAACCTTCCTCTGGGATTGTGCTCCATGTTGACATGATTCGTTGCATCACTTCTGCCGATTTATCAGCTGCTTATGCTCTGAACTCACTGTCATGTTCATTAAATAGTTTGGCATGTGTTTTCATTGTTCCATGACACATTACTAAGATGCTAAACTGTGGAATTCAAACAGGACCGATTGGAATTGATTGGCCAAAAAAGCCAAGAAGACACCCCCCACACTATGGAGGAGGGTTTATGAAGCAGATCTGTATAACACATCACCATACTCAAATAATACAAGGACTGTCATTTTAACAAGAAGGAATTTGGTGGACTGTGTGAATAAATATTTGTTATAACTGAGAATGCTGATTCTAGATTTAACTTTGGAGTGGAGACCACTGATATGTGTTTCAAATGAGAGTGAACAATCAAGACAAATTCCCAGATACTTGTAGTGGGACCCAAATTGAATCTCAGAGCCGTTCAGTGAGAGAAGTTTGATTGGATATTCAATTTGTGGGAGGTTTTTGTTGAAGACCATATATTTAGTGTTGTTAAGTGTCAGAAGAAGACAGGAAAAATTGTGTTGAATGTTATTGTGAAGCTAATTTTGTTGGGCCGACAGGGCAGTTTGGAGGGAGGAACGAGATGTATAGACAATGGTGTCATCGGCGTACAGATAGATGTGCAAATTGTAACAGCATGGGTTCTATTGTTAATTTAAATGTTAAAGAGTATTAGACAAAGTATTAAACCCTATGAATGTATTAATCAAGAAAAATCATCAGATGAATTAAGAAAGGAATCAAGATGGTAAACTGTGGCATTCAAACCAGGACTGATTGGAAATGACTCTCCAAAACAGCAAAGAAAACATTCCTCACACTATTACAGCAGCTGACTCGATGTGGGGTCCATGAATTCAGACCACTGATACTCAAACATGACCTTCAGTGGAACATTTATATCCAATTCTGGAGAATCTGTTCCCGCTACAGCCTCAGATTTCTGTTCTTGAAAGTCGATCTGCTGAACATGTTGTGCGTCTGAATGGATTTCCTGCTCAGCACCAAGTGCTTATCTAAAGTACAATTTTCAGACAATTCTGAGCAAACTCCAGTAAGCTCCTGACCTCCATCTGTAGGATTTGATGCTGCCTGAATAAGCAGGTGTTCCCAATTAAGTGCTGTCTGCGTGGAATTACAGCAGCACATAGCAAGGGATCTGAGGCATCAGGAAAATTAAAACCAAATACCAAAAAGGCTTACACATCAGTGCAGCCAACGGAACCATGGTGATTTTATCAGATGGTGCTGCCATCATAGATCATGATTTGTTCAGCCAGGCTGCTTAACAGGTTTGCAGTAAAATACAGTTTTGTCGCTTTGAGGCTAACAGGAGGGTGAAGATGATTGTGATTGAGCTTGTGACGGAACTGTATGACCTGTTATATAAAAGGGTAAAGATCTGTGCTAGAGTGCAGAAAAGGAATGTGTGGAGGTGGCCTTGAAGAGAGTTACATTCTTATGCAGTATAAAATAGAGCTATCTTCCAATGTCAATACAAAGAGAAACTTTTTATAATTTTTTGTTTGTTTCATTTACATTTGTCTGCATTCTTAATCTGTCTACTAAATTCACATATTACTGCAAACTCAAAGTCCAAATGTAGCGATTATATTGAACATTTTAAGACTTTTTGAAAACTCAAGCACTTTCACTGTCTTGAAAAGTGGCTTATTATGGTATGGCTAAATTGGTTGCTGGTACCAGGACTGTCGTAGCTAATGTTAGCTCTGGTGCTAACAGCAACATGTTTTGCACTAAAGTGAAAGCGTCGCCTTGAAGTGCTGGAGTGACACAATTTGCACACAACCACACTTTTTTACAAGCTGCCATCGGGAAAATTTTTTAAAAGAAAACTTTACGCCCAACAAGCTCAATGCGGTCTCGTCTTTTTTCACTGTTCACCAAACTTTGCGTGATGTGTATCTTCTTTGCGGCTGGAAAACAGACTTTAGGTTCAGTACCTACAGGGCTTCAGTAGTTACTGGTGTGTCAAAAATTAGGGAACTCAGAAAGGTGCAATTAAATGTGCTATTTTTTTAATGAGTTATTTTTTTCTGTAATTAATCAAAATTAACACGTTAAAGTCCCAGCCCTAATATATATATATATATATATATGAATGTAAATATAGAGATAGATACAGACACAGATATATAGATTTATATATAACTATTTTCACCCACAGTTTGTGACAAAAATAAGTTAGTCCCGTACATTTGGCATCTCTCTTCACTGCCTCAATTAAATAAAGGCATAGAAATGCCAAAAGAAACTGTCCAAAATCAAAAATTAGATGGTGCAGTCTCAGTGACATTGAAATCCACTAAAGCAAATCTGTGATCAATTTTGTGGCAGACAGATTGAGCTTGTAGCCATAAAATCAGTGCTGACACAGTTATACATTCAGTTTTTTGGTTTTTTGTTGTTTTTTGGCAGAGGACAGAATGTATTAGAACAAGGTGGGTAGAAGAAGGTGTAACAAACACATCTGTTAATAAAATTATATATATATATATATATATATATATATATATCTCCGGTGTGCCAAAAACTAACTGAACGGCGAGTTTTGTGCACTTTTACACTCTTAGAACAAGACAGCAACAAGACCAAAATCATCACTGAATGAAAGAAGTCAAAATGTCATCAACTGTGATAATACGTAAACAGTGCTGAGAATGTAAACAGGTATTTGTGGTTTTCCCGTCACTACCCAACCTGTCATACCAGCACAACAGATCTGTGAGTGTACCTGAGCAGTGAGGACAGGAACAGTCTCCAGAGAGCCTTTCTGCTGCTCCACCTCCTCCTTCAGTTTATCAATCAGGTCTTGTTTCAAGGCCAACGCTCGTTCTGCCTCCTCCAGTCGGCTGCACAGATCTCCTCCCTGGAAGACCAACACACAGAATCATGTTTAAAACCGAACAGCAAAAAACAATAAGGTCAAAAACAAGCTTAAATGTGTTTTTACCTCACTCTTCAGTTTGGAATCGTAGTCTCTAAAGAGGCACGTGTAGGCATGCTGCAGCTGGGTCAGTTTTTTCCTGAGACAAAATTAAGAAATGGGAAAGCAGAATTTTTAATACTGGTAACAGTTCAGAAAAAAATAACACGTGAGTAAATTTTGAAATTATACAATTTCATTTAGCAGATGCTTTTATCCAAAGTGAGGTACATCTGAGAGTAGATATAACACAAATAAAGATCCAGTCAGGAGAAAACAACCTTGACAAGAGCCATAAAACAAGTTCAAATGTGATAATAGGACCTTGGTGTCTGCAGGCAGTTATTTATGAATTTATTTACAAAACAATAGCACAATAGCCCACGGGTCAAAACTGGACCTCCAGAGGGTCCAATCTGGCCCACAGCAGGACTATGTAAAGTGTAAAAATTACAGGGAAGACATTAACAGGAAATCGTAAATTTGTAAAACTAAAAATATAAAATATTTTCTAGACCTTGACAAGTTGTTTTAATCATAAAGTAAAATACTAGATTGTTCATGGTTCTTTTCTCGATTTGTGTCTCATTTTTGTGATACTTTGTCTTGTTTTTGTCTTTTTTTGTCTGATTTTTGTCGTTTCTCATGTTTTTGTCACCTTGTTTCTCGGTTTTGTCGTTTTGCGTTTCCTTTTTGTCTCACTCGTGTTTTTTCTTTTATTTTTGTCATTTTGAGATTGGCTTTATTCGTTATTTTTGGCGTTTTGTGTGTTTTTGTCTCGCTTGAGAGGTTTGTTGATTTGTTTCTCGTTTTTGTCATTTTTTGTCTCAGTTGTGTCACTTTTTATTTTTTCTGTCACTGTAACTTTGTCGAATTTTTGTCTGTTGTTTTTTCATGTCATTTGTCTCATTTTTTGTTTTTTGTTCTCATTTTTGTCATTTTGTGTGTCATTCTTGTAATATTTCATCTTGCTTTTTGTTGTTTTTTTGTCTGACTTTTGTCATTTTGATCGTAAAATGAAATACTATATCGTTCAGTTCCAGATACCTGTGAATAAATGTTTTGTGTCTTTGTAGACACTCTGTGATCTGTAAGTTGTAATGTGTAAATGATAAACTGAGACATAATGTTGTTGAAATTGAATTTATTTTTCTTAAGAGATTTTAGGATGTTCATGATGTTTTTTAAGAAGATTATTCCTTAATGTGAACATTTTCAGAAAGTACTTTTTTGTCCTAAAACAAAGGAAAAATGTGGAATTGTGGTTATTTATAAGTTGTTTTGTTATGATTTTACTGGTCCGGTCCACTCCAGATCAAATTGGGCTGAATGTGGTTCCTGAACTAGAATGAGTTTCCCACCCCTGCTGTGCGGGCATGTGACGATCAAAAACTCTTGAATCTAATGCCAATATTGACGATGCAATAAAGGCTGAATGTCTAGTATGGTGTTTAATACATCTTTACCACTGCTTTTTAAAATATCGGTGAGAAATATTTCCCTTTCTGGAGTAAATACGTCTTTCTAAATATCATAACATTGCAGAAAAGCCTTAATCTATTGGCATCTGTTATATGTGTGTGTGTTGGACCTACTTCTCCTCTGTGACCACATGTCTTTCTGTCTTCAGCGCCTGCTCCAGGCTCTGGGTCTGCAGCAGCAGCTTGTCCATGGCCACATGATGCTGCTTCCTCTGCTGCTCCTGCTCTCGCTCTGCCACCTGCAGGGCCTTCACCTTACTGCACAGCCTGCACAGAAAAATACAGAAACCCCTCAGCACAACTACAGAGGGCTGAAGCCAGTTCAACATAGCCAGGCTTTCTTTGTGTAAGTTACCTCCACAAAAACTAAAGCCTCAGTCAGAGTTAATGGGTATCAACTTTATTTGTCAACTCGGGCTTTCTGTTTCAAACTCGGTTCACATAAAAGTGGGAGTTGAACACAGCTGCTTCAGTCAACACGTTGTTTTAATGGAGAACAAAGATGAATATAAAAATATGGCAGTAAAATGAGCTGCTATTGCAAATGATGTAAGACAGGAACGTTGGTAGAAAACTGTAAAACGTGTGTTAATATATTTATCAAATCAATCAACGCAGCCAGTTATTGATAACTAACAGCTTTACATAACTTCAGGCTTCATATATTTAAACATGATATTGTACTGAAGTGGTTGTTGGTCTGACACTGTTGAACAATGCAAGAAATCAATGTAATTTCTTCGACAAGTCAAAGTGAAACTAAAGCTACTGATTGAACATTCTCTGTAATAAATACCAGTAGAATAATCAATGCTCTCATCTGTCAGCTGCAGTACCAGCATGTAAACAGACAAATTACAACTAAACTTAAAACATATTTATATGATTTCTGCATCAACTAAATACATGTGGGGTTTCCATGACAACACAATGGATACAGTGTGTGACACTGTAACTGCTTCATTCAGTGGTTTTACAGTTTATGGTGTTTGCAGACAAAACATTTTCCCTCAGCTGAGAATCTGCATCACTAATGAATAAACTTCAGGAAACGTCTTGGTAAAAGGGAGACGCTTCTTCCAGCCGATTTAAATCAGAAACTCTGAACAGAAAATGACCAGGTTAGCTCAGCAGCGTATGTTACCATGGAGATCTAGCTCCACGGTGTATGTTACCATGGAGATCAAGCTCCACAGCACATGTTACCATGGAGATCTAGCTCCACAGCACGTTACCATGAGATAAACAGAGAACCACCTTCGTGACACTGAAAATTCTGACTTTTGGCTCAACTTACCTCGCTAACCCACTAATCTCACTTCGTAGTTGGACACAGTGAAGAATCTATGTATACAGTTGTGCTGACATGACAACTTACTTCTCTTCCAACATATTGCGCTCCATCTCGCTCTTGTCCAAGCAGCTCTGCCTCTCCTTCAGTTCTCCTAACAGGGAGGTCGCCTGAGCTTTCAGGGACTCGCAGTCCTTGGCCAGCTGCAAAAACACAAAGAGCTTCAAGGCATCTGACTGATTGCAGATAAAAGTCTGTAAAACAAAAATCACAGCTGCTCGTATTTAGTACCTGAGCACAGTCCTTGTCCTTCTGTTTGAGCAGAGCTTCAGTTCGGTCCCGCTGAGCCGAACTCTTCTGCAGGTAATCGAGTTTCTCCTCCAGCTCCCGATACCTACGGACAAACCTGAATTGTAACTACCAGCTAAGCCCAGTTTTAGAAAAGTACGCCAAGTCTTGTCAGCAAAATTACAACATCTATCAGAGCCACAAACAGTAAAAAAAAGAAGCAAGGAAAGTCGATTTTCAACTTTCTGACAGAGTCCTTGAACTTCATCAGAAGACTTAACCAAATCCAAGCTTGTTGCAAGTATTTATCAATATCACATTATTTTTCAGATCTCCCTTGAAAAAATATTATGATAAAAGGTTTTCTCGAATAAGATTCTGTACAACTAATGGTTGGATGGAGATGGTTTTGTAGAGCAAAAACTATCTTGTATTATCTTTGTGATGTTTTTTTACACTGAAAAACAATGAAGCGCCTGTTTGTTTTTCACCAACATGGTGCCAGTTTCCTTCACATCCATTTCCAGCAGAATGTTACATCTCAATACTGATGAGGAAGTTCAAGTAAACCACTAATAATACTCATATTTGAATGGAGAACAGCTGAAAAAATAGAGGCACGAAAGAGGAACTCTGTAATGAGATGAGCAACAAAAAACTGCATTATTTGATTCCCTTCATTCTTTTCAAACACGTTGCAGGGCCTTTGTGACGATGCTTGGTATAGTCCTTGTTTAATACAGTCTACACTGTATTAAGCAAGTAAATATAAAAAAAACAATTGCAACTGTTATTCAAATAATTACAAATACATGCTTTACTGAAATCCTTCAGTCCAAATGATGTTTAAAGACAACAAAACAAGCCTTTAATTTAGTGGAAGATAAACTCCCTCAGTTTCACAAAAATGTGTCATGATTTTCACCACATAAGAAAAAACAAAACCACACTGGATGGAAGATAATCTGTAAAATGTCTTATTTACAGGAAAACAAAAGATCCTATAAAATACAAGCCCTTGCAGACATGCACTCCTTTCCGTTAATGTGACGGCATCCAAAGATGTCTGCTTGGTATCTGAGTAAGCACACTGCTCGGTTTTCCGCAAAAATCACAATTTAATTGGTCAGACTTAGTAAGATTTGTGTATTCTATATTTTAAACATGACATGGACTCATTTTGGCACCAATATTGGTCCAAAACCATCACCATGTGCCTTCACTTTACTGTAAAATTTTACATCTGTCTGGCTACAACCTCAAATGTCCATGAAAATAAAGATTTACGGCAAAGGACACAACAGCTCAGATTAATAAGATTTGTTATGAGATTTGGATGAAATTTTCAGGGCAGGTCAGAAATGACACAAGGACCACCCGATTAGATTTTATCAGTGATGCAGCTTATAGTCTGGATCCACAGATTTGTTAAAGATTTCTGTATCATTGTGACATAGCGGCACGGTGTCAATGTAACTATGACAACAAGTGAACACTATGTCAGATGCCTGCTGACGATCACATGATCGTGATCCTACTACAAATCTATCACTGTGGACTTAGCAGGACTTATCTGTCGGAACTGATACAAGGAACAATTGATTACATTGTGGAGATGTTTCCAAGTCTCATCAATTCCCCACACCCGCTACATATTTAGATCATTCGATTTGGCATCCGTACATAACGTACATATGTGTAACACATGCCTGTGCTCAGCGCAAGGTCATTTTGTTTGTAGGTACATTTACACTAACATTCAAAAGTTCGGGCTCAATTAGAAATGTCTTTATTTTTGAAAGAAAAGCAGTTTTTGTTTCAATGAAGATAACATTAAATTAATCAGAAATATAGAACTAGACATTTTTAATGTGGTAAATGACTATTCTAGCTGGAAACGGCTGATTTTTAATGGAATATCTCCATAGGGGTACAGAGGAACATTTCCAGCAACCATCACTCCTGTGTTCTAATGCTACATTGTGTTAGCTAATGGTGTTGAAAGGCTCATTGATGGTTAGAAAACCCTTGGACAGTTATGTTAGTACATGAGTAAAAGTGTGAGTTTTCATGGAAAACATGAAATTGTCTGGGTGACCCCAAATTTTTGAAGAGTAGTGTATTTTAAATGACCACATTCTATGTTGCCGTGATTTTCGATCATCAATAACTAACATTTCTGACAATGCCATTTAGAGGAATGAACAGCCTTGGTGGAGTACTGTGCTCTTTGAGTGCTTTTCTAGTTAATAAATGTAATCCTGGTTTCATTAAGATGTTAACAGGAGTGGACATTTAGTTTGTTGCTTCTAACTCAGGGGTCGGCAACCCGCGGCTCCAGAGCCGGATGCGGCTCTTTCAGCCCTCTGTTGTGGCTCCCTGTAACTTTGGAAAATAAATAGTTCTGCCTTTCAGGCGCATTTCAATGCATTTTAATATAGAGACTTTTATTGTGAAATTACCGCTCTTATTTTGACGTGTCACCCCACCGGATGTGCTGCTGGGGTTTTCCCCATGAGAGCGGAAAATTGATGCAGAGACAACACGGAGCTTCCGATTCCCACACGTTTCATGCCTTTTTTTTGTTTTACTCCTGGAGAAGCAACGCCTGTAGTTTCACATCGTTTTGCACTCAAGAATGGCAAGCCTGTATATTAAAGCTCCACTCCAAGAAAGACACGTCTTGTCTTTGAGTCAAAAGTACTCATGATAGGGTAATACACGTTACTCGCAAGAACACGGCTCGATGTCACATCCAGGCAGCAGGTCAGAGAGTCAGAGGAGTGTCGTCTTGGAAAATAGGGCAGGATAATTGGATTTTACAAGTTAAATAGACATTCACAAAATATTGATTTCCAGCTAACATTACATAACATATGAGGTCCAGGAGCAAAAATGACATTAACCAAGTAAAATAAATATTAGTGGAAGGACACAATTAAAAAAAATGAATCTATCTAATTAGAGGCTTTGTAATTAATTAATCACGACTGATTAACAAGGGCATAGAGGTAAAAAAGCGATATATGCAGTGTTGTCTTCATTTTAAATGCTAAAAGGATTTTGCGGCTCCCCGTGTTTTCTTTTCTGTGGGAAACGGGTTGAAATGGCTCTTTGAGTGTTAAAGGTTGCCGACCCCTGTTGTAGCTGTTTGTAGGAGTCTTTCATATGAGTTTATTAACTATCTGCAGCATCACACAACAGCAGGATCCAAGTGAATGTCATTACAGAGAGTTGCATGCATTTATGCTCATGAAACAACAGAATGAACTTTGACTACTTCTGACCGTAAATTATCCCAGACATGGACTGATCAGCCGCTCACACTGTCTACGTTTTGTCACCTTAGACAGCTGAGTCACAGTTTATCATCTGTAATTAAATCATTTTTTACGTAGTAGCCATACTCATGTCATGTTTTTATTTTACTGGTTGTAAAGTCGTAGTTAGATTATCATCAAGCCTGGATAGAATGTTTTGTGTTTACAAAAATCACAAATAAACTAGACTGTTATGATGTCACTATTTGCACATACTACCTGAAGTGAAATAACTCGTCTTTTTTATTAAACTATATGGAGTGCAATTTTGTTCTCCTTACAAAGTGAAATTTTATTTTTATTCTACTTTTTGGAATGACTTTTTACTCTTTTCATGAACGCTATTGACCCCAACAGCTGCTAACCTCAATTTCGTTGTCGTTTAACAATGACAATAGAGATTTATTCTACTTTAGATTTAGTCTTCAGTGCATGATTATGCATTATAGTGTACTGGCTGTGCTGTTTAATCTACTGTAAGAAACATTAAAAGTGACCCCGTGTCTGAATTTCAGAATGCTGCCGTCACTTTAACGGATTCTCAAAGGTGCAGTTTTACATATCCCATGTCTGAAAAAGGCTACACAGGAAACAAAATGAGTTCAAACATAAAAGACAGGCAGGTAGAAGTGCTGCCAAAACCACAGTGATGGAGAGAGAGAGAGGAGTGGATAAAGCCGACATGCACACAGTGAGAAAGATAAAGCCACACAGAGCTGTGGGCTCACCTGCCCTGTGTGGCCTGAAGCTGCTCTGTGAGTTTTGCCAGGCTAGAGCTGGAAGAGGGAACAGAAAGAGAGGCAGGAGGAGGAGGAAGACATCCCAAAAGGTCAGGCAGAAATCAAACAGAGCACACTAGTGTCCTTATGCTACAGAGGAAAATCATCTGTGGATATACTGTACAGTTAATATGAAGGAAACAGCATTCAAAAGTTTGGCAAGAAGTCAGTTTAGTGCTGTTAGTTTCAGACAATGCGATGAAGTTTATATGAAAAGGAAAATATATCGTACCAGTCAGAGGAGTGCTGCGCCTCAGAACGATGTGGAACAGCATCCTCAGTAGCACCGCTCGCCTGTCAAACATTCACAGAAAATATCATCTGCAAGTTAAAAACAAGATGTAACAGAGTGGAGCAAGGAGCTAGGCGATTAGTTCCCAAACTAATTTTCACTAGGGATATATCAGTTATAGTCATCAATGTCCCGCCCATAGTTCTGACTGGTTAAATGTGATGAGTAACAGGAAATCAACACTAAAAGCTACTGTTTACAGACAGGGACAGACGAGTATATATGCAGACCGGAGCGGTGTTTCAAGAGTAGTTGTAAAAGTTGTAATAAACACCACAATTTTCCACAAACGAGACAGTTTCCTCATCACACTAAGAATGTTTGCTGACAACACTAGTCTAAGACCATCACTGAGAGGCTACCTATCAGGCCGGTGGCTAACGCTACCTAGAGTACCTAGAAGGCCTTTCTAAATTAAATTTAACTTTTAACTGTCTATTCTAACTATCAGGCACATATCTCCAGCAGAAACACAACCTGCGATAATTGAACAAGAAACACAAACCAGGAAATTAGTTTCTCTCACAGCAGCAAAGGCTACGCTCACAGCTAGCCACTAAGTTAGGAAGCAGCCACAGATTAACCTGAAACAGAATGTCACAAACTTTATACTGCTTTAAGATATAAACTTCAGTGGGAAATAAAAGTCATAGATCAGTGAAATATTACGAAAACAGAGAAGAACAGCTAATACAACTGCAGGAGACAAATTGTTAATGACTAGACAGCAAACAGAAAAGAGTGTCCTTCTGTTCTGTGTCGTTCTAAAGCCATAATTTCTGTTGCTATCCTACGTATTCAGTTCTTGTGATCCTTACTGAAGAAGAAACCTAGTAATGAATGACAGATTTCCTGTTATCACATGCTGTTAAACTATAACATTTAACGTATATTGGTTCCAAATTGGACCGTCTTCATTACCAATAATCAGCATTTGCCCTGAAAAGACCATGTTCTTTGATGGCTATTTTGTAGACCCCCCAATTCCAAGCAACTCCTCCTTTTTGACAAGCATTAAAATGCCTTTTTTAATCACTACATATCATGTTTGACCTAAAATCACTGATGTGTTTCTGCATAAAAGCTCTCATACAGGCACTTGTCTTTTTCTAGTAATGCTTCCACTGACAGGAATATTCCACTTTAAATGGTTTTATAATCTAAAAAGTGCATAAACATACAAAAAATATAGCAGATGTCATCAGTTTGCACACAATATTTGTCAAAGTTGAACTGAAGAGGAGCTTGAGACACAACAGCAATGGTTACGGCCAAGAATTTGCTTTCTAACAATTTTTTCAAATATGTCAGAAGTGCAATACGAGTCAAGAACATGAGTTTGGTGGTAACAGAGAGGATGACGTCACATGAGGTTGTCAGGTTAGCAGAGGGAGGTTTCTTAGCAATTATCAGTACTCACAGCAGGTGTGTGACACAATAAAATTAGTCATACACTGTGGTAAACAAGGCTTCAATGACAATAATTAAAATTTGCTTAGCCTTACTGACACCTCAGTTTAGTTTCTTGATGCCTGGGTCTCAGTGTTACCTGGGCCAGTTTGGCTCTTAGCTGGTCGATAAAGCGACACATTCGCTCTCTCTCTACGTCTCCTTCATCCTTTTCCCTCTCCAGCTCTTCGTTCTTCCTCCTCAGTTCTCGCATCCCTTCCTCCAGCTTCTCTTTGTGGCTCTTCAGCAGCTGCAGGAAATCATTTGCACCTTCCACAGGCTGCAGAGAAAACATGCAAAAAGCAGAAACAGTGAGATGTGAGAGGGATTCTGAAATGAGATTAACTTACTCTGAACCCCCAAAACCTACCAGCAGCGTGAAAAAAAAGAAAATGATGCTGCAAAAAGAGAAGAATCATTGAATTTTCAACTATCTGATGATCCCTGAACTAATCAAGAGTGACTTTGTCTGGAAGAAAAACTGCAAATTTAAGATAGAAATCATTTGAAATAAAAAGAAAAAATAAAATTTGCTAAAAATGTACCGTTTTCATTAACTAGTCTCTGGAAAAATTCTATATTCTGAACAGCTTTGTGCAAAAATGAAGCTATTAGTGACTCAGCTGTGACTGACAGACAGAAAAGTTGTTGCCTTCTCAGCTGAACTGCAGGCTGTGTTTACACAAAGCAGACAGGAGACAAGGATGGAAACAAACAGAAGTAGGAAAATACAGTCACGGAAAAATTATTCAACACCCTTGTTTTCTTCAATTTCTTGCTCATATTAATGCCTGGGACCACTAAAGGTGTATTACCTGAAGAACTCAATGAACATGACAAAAAATGCACTTGATTCCATAACACTTTGCCCTATTTGACATGCTTCAGCTTCATTATATTTCCAGGGTTTATAAGAGGACATTTCAAGTCATAAGCAGCACTGCACATGCAAAGGCCTAGAGTGGATTCCTGCTGACATTCAAGCCGTAGCACAACTCAGAAGCTGTCAGCTTTCACATAATGCCTAAAACTAGAGAATCATGTGAAGCCACAAAGGCAGCCATCTTGGCACTGCTGGAAATTGGCCTGAATGAGAGACAAGTAGCAAAAAAACGGAAGATCTCCAAGACAGTTCTTCATTACACCAAGAAAAAACAAGCCCAACAGGGTTCTACCAAACTGCTAGCTGGTTAGCAACCGTCTTTCTACAACACCAGATGACCGTCATTCATCTGTTCCTGTGTCAGGAATCGTCATCAGACCTCCAGGGCTCTTAAAAATGAGTCAGTACTGTGGAGAAATGTGACTTGCTCAGGAAGGACAGTTGGAAAGCGACTTGTTGAAGCTGGTCTGAAGTCACACAGAGCAGGAAAAAGCCCTTCATCAATAAAAGACAGAGGAAAGCCCGGTTACTCTTTGCTGGGATCACAAGGATTGGACTGTTGATGATTGGGCTAAGGTTCTCTTCAGTCATGAATTCAATTTTCAGTTGATTCCCACTCCAGCCAACTTACTGGTTAAGAGGAAGCCTGGAGAAGCTACAAACCAGACTGTCTGCCCTACAGTAAAACATGGGGGTGGATGGGTGGGTGATGGGTGATGATCTGGGGTTGTTTCAGTTTGGGTGGAACAGGACAAATAAACCAGGTCATGTTTGGGGCTACTGTTGAAAACAATCTTCTTCCATCAGCTGGAAAACTCTTTCCTGCCTCCAATGACTGGATTTTCCAACAAGACAAGGTCAGTTAAAGCCTGGATGGAGAACCAGAACATTGGAGCCATGCCTTGACTGCTCAATCACCAGATTTTAATCCAACTGAAAACCTGTGGAAAATCATCAAGCGCTAAATGGAGAACCACAAGCCCCAAAACAAAGCAAATTAGTTTGAATTTGTGCAACAGGAATGAGCTGCTGTGATAACAGAACAATGTCAGAAGGTGGTGCAGAGCATGAAGAGATGCATGGCTGCAGTCATCAAGAACAATGTTTATGCAATCACGTACCAACTCCTGTATGAATCATGGGACTAAAACAGACAGAAAAGAAAACACGGAATCCTAAAATCTGTTTTTGGCAGAACAATGCCATAGCTATTGATGGAAGAACTTAAGTGATTTTGGTTATTATCAAGAAAACCATGGAAAATGTCTGATATCAGCTCTTAAATTAAAATCTTAAGAGCTACGTTTGTTGTTATCATTATATTTGTCCAAACAAATACAGCTGTAGTTGTACCTGGCATAAAAATGAACAAGAAATTGAAGAATACAAGGGTGGTCTTAAGATTTTTTCCATGACTGCATCTTTAGTATGTAAAGTCGGCTTTTTGTTTTAAACTTATGTCATTATAACTTCATAACTAAAAGGCACTTTTGAGTCCTCTCTATTTCTCGTCATGGTTGTTCTGTTTCCATAGAGCTGCAAAACTTTACACTGCAGTGAAAAAGCTCAAGGTGTTAATAATGACAACCACATGCGTGTTAATGCTGTGCTTCACTGTGGCACAAACTCTATTAAAGCCCATTTTTCTGCTCGAGAATCAAAGGAAGAAACAGCGACAACCTCACTGTTTATTCTGCCAAATGTAAAACACCGTCCCCCATAACCTCAGCTGGTTTATTCTTGGAAAGTTTTACAGGCGATCTCGTGTTTTCATCAGAAGGAATGAGAGTTCGAAGGTGTGATCAAAGCTAAGCAAAGTAGCAAATCAAACTAAGCGTTGCAGAGGAAGTCAGGGATTTGATTGGTGGAAACGGGATGGAGTGAGCAGACTAACTTACATCTCCCTGTTCCTCTGAAAATGAGGTTGGGGACGAGGTGACTGCATGACTCAAGAATATACTCACACTTGCATCATCCTAGATACACAGGGATACACAAATGTACAGTTTAAGTGACCACAGTAACACAGAAACATGATCAACGCACAGACACACGTCCTACCAGACTGCGAGGAGGTGTGGTTTGTGTGTATTGTTCTGTATCTTCAACTCTCTTCCTGTCCCAGTGGTCTAGAGTCTGGAACACATGACAGACATAAGAATGAATATTAGAGGTGCATTTATTACACCTGAGGCACTGGAGGATTCCATCTAAAGTCTTCTGACTGCTACGTAAACTCCAAAAAAATATTATTCACAAAAACACAAAACAAAACACCAGTTGTGACATATATTTAATTTCTTGGCCAGTTTATTTACAGTGTGTATTAGGGGAGACACTTTGACCAATCATCATAAAGCTCTAGCTGACAATAATATGTATAAATAAAACTCAGTAATCCTGGTCCACCATGACTCCTATATACTCATTATTATTCCTGTTGTTATACTATCTATCTCTCTATCTATCTAATGAGATGCATGTTTTTTTTTCCATTATATTCTCCTGCGAAAAGAGAAATAAAAGGATCTTACATTTTACATCCACTGTAGTGGACAACACAATGAATAAAAACAAACAAAAAACAGCAACACTTCTAAATCAAAACAGGCTGATAAGAAAACGAGAATGTCAATCATTTTCTTTTTTTTTGTCTGCATATCCGCTCACAAATGACACCAACCACCCATGGTGTCATTGCTTAAGCTTCATGCAATTTTTTTTCTTCTTTGTGACTGTGACCATCACCTGCCCTCATGGCAAATTAACCTATCATGTTTATTTCAAGCTGTTTCCTACATTATGCCATTGAGGGCTGTGCACACCCAAGTGAAACATAAAACAAACACAGGACAGACAGAAAAGTGAGGCATAGACAGTGTTCTGAGAGAAAAGGTGCATTCTATTTATTTGTGCTCTTTAATTCACACCTTAAAACCAGTTACAAATCTAAGACCCTTCACAAACACCAGATACGACAGAATCCCAACAGGCTCAATCATGAAGATGTCAGGAGGCCACAGAAAGGATAGATGAAGCAGAGTGAGATCCACAGACACTAACCCAGCAGACTCCACTGACTCAGCAACCGGAGGAACACACTCTATTGAGTTTTGGTAGGTGCCGGTGTGGTGGGTCTGGCATGCATGAAAACCTCCACCAAAAGGAGGGAACTGTCTCCTCCAGCCCAAGGAGGCCCACACTGCCCCCCCGCAGGAGCTACCGGGCGGAGAGCCAGCCCAGGAGCCCGGAGCGACCCCCCCCCCCCCCGACACAGCCACAGCCCCAGGGCCCGCGCAGCAGAACGGGCCATAGTAGACCCCCACGGCGCCCCACCGGCCCACAGCCCCACCAATCATTTTCTAATGAAATTTTAACCCTCCTGTTATGTTACATGTCAAACTGACCCATTTTGAAGTAAAAAAATCTTTTTTTAAAAATAACATTTTTAACAATACTTTTTCTGCTTGGCTTAATAAGTGTAACCAACATATAAAATGAAAATGGTTCATTTTGTGTATTTGCAAACATACCTTGAACAGGAGAGATTTATCAACTCCATGAAAAGAAACATTATTTTAAAATTTGTCAAATGTAAAATAAAAAATTTTAGTCAATGTCATGTAAAACTATTGTGTTGGTCTTTTTTTGAACATGCATTTTTCATGAATAACTAGTGAATTACCCGCAATGAACCATGACCTGTGAGAGCTAAAGAACACCATTGCACTAAATATTGATAGAAATGATTAGTAATGGTGTTAATAATGAGACGTAAACAAGGTTTATTGTAATTTTTTGGTTTCTGACACTTTTGGATAATTGAACATGACCCAGGAACATTTTTGCTGTTCCTGAGAAATGAACCTAACAGGAGGGTTAAGAAACTAAATTAAACTCAACATGAACATAAATTAACCTCTCAGCAGTCAGGAGGCCTGCGTTTTGTCTCGGCATGAAAACAAAGTTTCCCTTGTCCCACCCAATCACGAGATATGTTTGGAAATGGGAAACAGGATTTAATAGGGTAGCTCAAGATAATAATCAAAAACTAATTTCCACCACAGAGGGCATAAATGAATGGGCTGAGTCTCAGGAGGATGTATCAGGTAATGACAGGAACAACAGACAACAATGGTCTTCTACTAGAAGCAGAGGTCACTACAGTTCAGGTTTGACATCTTTATAGTGTTCAGACAACACAGTATCAGCTGAAAATCACTTTATTTTGTATGTCTCATTTAAATATTTGCTCAAATAAACTGCTTGTGCTAACCAGAATCTATCAAAATGTAAAAAAAATCTACACTTCTTGGAAAAATAATGACGACATTAGCGACTCAAATGTGACAAAAATTCTGTGACTTTTTGGTTGATCTGGGCAGAACTGCAGGCAGTATGCACACAAATCAGACTGGAGTATAGAAACAAATCAAAGATGCAAGAAGTAAAGCACCTATATGTAGAGTCAGGGGTCTTTACAGTAATGCAACACAAAACGGTCTGAGCATGCAGGCTCCAGGATCTTCCAAATTTTGTCAAATACATAATCAAAGAAATTAAAGTCTTGCTTTACATTTTTTTGTATTTTGTGGTGTCTTTGTGACACTTCACAAAAGACATTTCTGAGCTTTCTCTACTTCTAGTCATGGTTGTTCTGTTTCCACAGAGGTGCAGGGCTTTATACTGCAGTGTAAAATGAGCCCACAGAGAGCACAGTGAATGTCTGCTTGCTTCCGTAAAACTACAATGAACGGCAATAATCAGTCATGATTACAGCAGGAACAGATCTCAGCAGATAAACAGAAATATAACCACAAGATTACTGAATTTTCACCTGGCTCACCTGTGGTCCGTCCGCTGGCCCGTTCCTGGGTGGACGTCCCTGCAGGTCTTCAGTCTGGCTGGAGCTGCAGCTGTGGTTGGAGGAGGACGCCGGTCCGTTCACCAGGCCCTGTAAGGAGTGGTTCTCCTGGGCCAGCCTCTCCACCAGCGCCCTGGCCTCCTGGAAACGACAGCTGAGAAACTCTCGCTCCTCTCTTGTTCGCCGCTGCCATCCCTCCATCTCCTCGCAGCGCTGACGCAAGGCGAGATTGCTCCGCCGCAGAGCCTCTGGAGGACAGGAAGATGATGGTAAAAGGAGACTGATGCTTATTAAAGACAAGGGGCCTGTAGATAAACTAATACTGCGAAGATACGATAGATGTAGGAGATTATTTGAATTTTATGGTATAGCTAAAGTATTGTTATTTTCAGGGCTGAAACAGAAACTACACAACTGTAAAACTGTTCCTCTGACAAATAAAATGTTGAATTCATACCCAACTTTTACCATTACCAAGAAAACAACTGCAGGAGAAGGGCTGTATGTTTTCAAGTTTTGCCGTTCTTTTTATTCAGTCAAGGAACGCGACAGAGTTACGTGATGTTAGTTGTGAGTTTTTTGTTCAGATATAAGATTAAGAGATAGATGTTAATTACCTTTGAGCTATTACGAGGAATTATGTGACGATCGCTGTTGGTTTGTCTGTCTGTCTGTTTGCAAAATCACTCAAGAACGGACAAACAGATTTGGATGAAATTTTCCGGTTAAGGCCAGCAATGACACGAAGACCAAGTGATTAGATTTTGGCAGTGATGCGACTTATAGTCTGGATCCACGGATTTGTTAAAGATTTCTGTATTATTGCAAGATAGCCGCACAGCATCACTGTAACTATGACAACAAGTGAATACTACATCAGCTGCCTGATGACGATCACATGATTGTGATCCTACTACAAATCCATCACTGTGGACTCATCAGGACTTATCCATCGGAAATGATACAAGGAGTAACTGATTTAATTGTGGAGGTGTTTCTGAGTCCCATCACTTCCTGCCGCCCACTACATATTTAGATCATGTGATTCTGTATCCGTACATAACGTACACATGCAAAACACACCCCTATGCTCAGCACAAGGTCATGTTGTTTGTGGGTCTATATTAAATGGTCACATTCTATGTTGCTGTGATTTCTGATCATCAACAAATAATAAATAAATGCTGCATTTTTAAAAAGAAAAAAAATGCTGCATTTCTGACAATGTCATATGGGGGAATGAAAAGTCTTGGCGCAGTACTGCTGTGCTCTCTGAGTGCTTTTCTAGTTTGTTTATTGTCGTTCCAGATTTTTGCCCACTGCAGCGTTTAATGGATTTAATACTGTTCTATATTTTTTCCTTTTATGTAATTATTCTTACCTCTAAGCTGCTGGTTGTCACCCAGCAATTTGGTCACTACTTCATTGGCAGCCAGCTCTGGTGGGACCCTGAGGGCCCCTCCACTATCCTCTCCGGACATGTCCCACTGCATTGGACCATCAGGTTGAGGCTGCACCATCCCTACAAAAAAACATCAAGAAGATTACTATCTTAGATTTACAAACACACATACATTATCCTATGAAACTATTATCAATAAGTCTGTCTGCAGTAGCACTTTCACACATCTTTGACTTCTGTACCTGTAACATACCAAGAGAATTAAAATGCTAACAAGAATATAATCAGCAGAAACATACAGCAGTATCCAACACAATGTCACCTAGAGTCATTGTAAAAACACAAACAATGGAAAAATATAAAATGCTAAATGTACAATGTAAAAATACAGAGATGTAGAACATTTAAATTCTGAATAAATATTAAATGCAGTTTCACAGTAGCAAAAGAGTTTAGTCTTGTGGCATTCTGCAAAGTAGCATGCATGAAGCTTATCAAAGTCAACTCAATATCTTTACAACCTGTTTCACAAAATCTCTGTTTTTAAAGAAGACCTGGCAAATAAATTAGCTGGGCCAACATCAAAAATATATCGAAATGTCACAAATGTTGGCAAGAAATCGTTGCACAGAAATGCCAATACTAGGTTGCATACTACATATTTTGCCCATCTGTGAGCACTGACTGTAAAGTTTATTTTTCAAACGTAAAAGTATCCACCTGGTATTACGGCCAAAAAAAAGCATTTATTTTAACTTGAAATCACAAATGTTCCATCACACGTTTAAAATCTATTATAAGGCAAATATTGAACAGAAGTTTAAATGGTATTAAATCTGCACTTAGATAATCGTTCGACCCTGTGCTCCTGTTCTGGTCCAAGCGCATCAGATAATTAAAAATACTCACTGTAAAGTAAGAAATTTGGAGAAAATCAGGCACTTTAAACTTTTAGCACTTTATGATAGGCTTGGCCTACAAAGCATTTTAGTAAAATAACAGCGTAGGTTTAACCCAGCCAGAATTAATTCATCATTGTCCTTGTTTTACTATAGTGGTTTTATAAGTCTGTAACTGTGTATGTTTTTTCTTTATGTGTGGGACAACAGATGGAAATTAACGTTGAGCTAAATCCAGCTTTTTCAATGCAACTTATGAGATTGTATGTTCATTAATATGCACTGTGACGTCGCAATAAATGAACATATAAAATGAGTTCATCACATTATTTACTCTTGTACTGATTTAAAATGTATATTTAGCATGCAAAATGTTGTTTTTTCTGACTTAGAGTAGAAGATAAATATGTTTCTATGCGCTAAATTGAGCAAATTGTTCACACAATAAAAAATCTGAGCTGTTCAACTGGTGATAAACTCTCAAACATGGAGTTGATCTACACCCTAGTCAGATGTTGTTTTAAAGGGCAATCATCATATAGTGTGACCAAAAATTCCTTTGAACAGTGAATACAAAAAGCCACAGACGACAAGAGAAAGGTGAGAACAAACTGCGGGCATGCTAAATGCTGGCACGTCGGTTTGCGCCAGGACGTAGTTTCAGTTAGCACGGTGTAATCTGGACAGACAATCTGTCATACGATGCACTGGATGTCCTACAACATGATCCTGTTCCCCAAAATGTCCATCAACTTTACTGAAATCTTCAGGAGGATATTTGACAAGCAACTTCGAGAAGATTCTGTCGCGGATGTGTGACTCATTACTGGCTTGTGGTTTTTAGACTCTCCACATGCCCATTATCATTTCCAGTATAGTGCAGGCTTGTTGTGGTTGTTTCAAGATGTCTGTTCTGTAGTAGAGATGCCATGTGTTGGTGGAAAAAAACATCAAAAAGAAAGACTAGAATTTAACAATATATTATATGCTGCATTTATATTTTTGTTTAGTACAAATCGCAAATTGCAGTCATCAAATCATTAAGCCCGAAGTACCCGAATTTAGTCTATGCAAATCAGAGAATTAGTAACATTCATTGAAAAATAAGACAATTAATAATTATGCTAGCATGAAAGTTAGTGCTTCTCATAGTGGCATACTTTTCAACTCGCCTCCATGCAAGAGAAGCATAACAGAATTCCAGAAATTCATTTGATTCTTTTGGTTTTCGTGCACCACACCAACATTTTCAGTGTCCCCACATGGCTACTCTGACAAACCTCTGGAGGCAACAGCGAATATCTGCATTCCCCATCACCTACTGACACATGGAGAACCACAGCTCAGCGGGTAAACTTTCACTTTCACTTATTCGTCTCAATTCCTGATCCAAATCCTGCTCCACCTGCTGAGTGAGCAGGTCAGCTGTGATCGTGGTAAACGGTGGGCTCGTTGTGCATCCAAACACCTGCGCACAGGTACCGATGAACGGGAGGAAAACATTACGTCATCCTCAGTACCATGAGGCAAAGAGCCCCAATGACACACATCTTTTGTTTAAGGCTCAAACAAAATCCCCAGATTTCAAATTTTACTGTTGATATGGTCACAAACACACGATCTCGTCTCGACTGTATAGGATGATGTTGTTTTTCTTCCCCGTAGCAAAGACAGAATAAAATGTCCTCATTACAAACAAATCTGACACACAACGTTTCCACAACATAGCTGTGAAATTACTCTTACCTGTTTCTCAGTTAAGTAGTTGGGTTAAAACAGGAGCCAAAGCCGTCCCTCACATGTAAACTATTAGTAGTTTACGCTATTTAGCTAGCGTCGGAAAGCTGGCTAAGGCTAAACAGCTAGCGTCTTAGCTAATGAGCTAGCTAGGCTAAGTTAGCCAAACAGTCGCCGGGTAATTCGAGGCACCCCTTTGCTGACATGAACACCGAGCGACATCAACGAGCCGTATATCCTCCTAAAGGCATTTTTTTGCCCACTTTAGCGACGTTTTCCTGCCGCCGTGAGAGTGTTAAAGATGGGCTGAGGGTGTCTGTCACAGCCGAGGCGAGTGTTGTTAGCTCAGGAAATGGAGGAGGTCCGAGCCCTGAGTACTGGCTCTCAGGCAGCACTTCCTCACAGGCATAGATGTTTAAAAGCAAATACATAAAATGAAATGCAATTGTATGCATGTATTTTCATTCATTTTTTTACACATAAGCATAGATATATACAATAAAGACAACTTAAATCATAACTATATGTAGCCAAAGCTGTCACTCATGTAAACTTTTAATAAGCTAACATTATTTAGCTCGCATCAAACTGGCTAACTATTTTAGCTTATTATGTGTAAAAACAAATACATAAACTTAAATGTAATCGTATATATGATATTTTCCCTTTTTTTTACACATAAACATAGATATACACTTTAAAAAACATTTATTATCAATATATGTAGCCAAAGCGGTCACTCACAAGAAAACTATTTGTAAGCTAATGTCATTTAGCTAGCGTCAGACAAGCTAATGCTATTTTAGCTAATGAGCCTTCTAGGGTTATTTTGTTATTGTTTATTGTGTCTATGGTATTTTATTTTTTTACACATATACTTCCCTACACATCACCATTTTGAACAGGGTTGAGGAATTTCAAACAGAATTCAAGTATAATACCCAAATTTGAGCCAGGACACTGGAATATAAATTAATATATATATTTTCCTGTTCAGGAATGCAAGCAAATAGCTGCAATTTGGCATCTCAATAAAAAAAAAAACAATAATATGCTTTACAATTTTTTTCTGCTTTTTTGTAAATCAGTACATTTGAAAGTTCATGTAGCAGCAATAATTATATTTTAGCATGAAAGATATAATTTTGATTAAAGAGCTTGCACATGCTGAAGATTAACCATCACAGAAACATAGAAAAAAATTTGGTAATCAGCAATACTGTTAATATACAGTAGCACCTTACACTGGGTGGTGGTCTAATAAATTTGTTAAGAACTGGTTATCAGCCCATGTTGAAGAAATGTGACCATGATCCAAACTAAATATGACTTTTTACAGTGTAAAAAGTGTATTTGTTAGTGTGTCAGTCACAGTGTTCTTCAACTGCACCAAGATTTCTTGTTATTTGTTCCTTGTCTTGCTGTCAGCCAACGTGTGCAGCACCAAGTCAAAAGTTTATATTACTTTTAAATTAGTTTTGCTGTTTTCTGCGATGTCGAACAAAACTAAATAAAATGGCACAATGAATAGCTCATTAGAAACTACAGTTGGTTGACAGAAGTTTACCTACACTTATAAACTCATATATATTGGCAGTTTTGAGTTTCCAGTGACTCCTGTAACTCTAAATTTTCTATGATGAAATTGTTAAACTACATGCATGTTGGTCACAAAAACAATAATGTATTTTGGTTCTTTCATAGATAATTTTTATAAGTCTTTTGGAAATCTAACAAAATCTAATGCAACAAAAATAATGATGATTGAATTAAATGTCTCTTGGACATTTTCATCTCAACTAGACGTGATGATGATTTTTTCTATGTGTTCTTCATTAGCTCATTCAGCTATTACTTCTAATGAATTCACAAAAGTCATAACAATTTGGTGAGTTATTTAATATATGGCCTTAAGCAAAGGGCAGCTTCCTTTTTTATTCTTGATGTTTCACTTTTCATCCAAGAAGCACCTTCAGTTCTGACTTGGTGGTGGGGAGTTCCAGGCATCTATTCTCAGCCCCAACTCACATGGCTCGAGGAGGGAATGGTTGTGAAGCAGTCTATGTAGGGATGTCCGGACTGTGTTAGAAGTAGCTGATAAGTGGTGCTTGAGATCCTCATCTTCGATTTAGAAATGTTTGTTTCAGCTTAACATAGACACAGATGATAATGTTGTTATTCTTGTTCGTCATTTGATGTTGTGCTGTCTTTGTGAAGGTGGTACACACGTGGACAAAATTGTTGGTACCCCTCAGTTAAAGAAGGAAAAACCCACAATTCTCACTGAAATCACTTGAAACTCACAAAAGTAACAATAAATAAAAATTTATTGAAAATTAAATAATCAAAATCAGCCATCACTTTTGAATTGTTGATTAACATAATTATTTAAAAAAACAAACTAATGAAATAGGGCTGGACAAAAATGATGGTACCCATAACTTAATATTTTGTTGCACAACCTTTTGAGGCAATCACTGCAATTAAACGATTTCTGTATTTGTCAGTGAGCGTTCTGCAGCTGTCAACAGGTATTTTGGCCCACTCCTCATGAGCAAACAGCTCCAGTTGTCTCAGGTTTGATGGGTGTCTTCTCCAAATGGCATGTTTCAGCTCCTTCCACATATGTTCAATGGGATTCAGATCTGGGCTCATAGAAGGCCACTTTAGAATAGTCCAACGCTTTTCTCTCAGCCATTCTTGGGTGTTTTTGGCTGTGTGTTTTGGATCGTTGTCCTGTTGGAAGACCCATGACCTGCGACTGAGACCAAGCTTTCTGACACTAGGCAGCACATTTCTCTCCAGAATGCCTTGATAGTCTTCACATTTCATCGTACCTTGCACACTTTCAAGACACCCTGTGCCAGATGCAGCAAAGCAGCCCCAAAACATTACTGAGCCTCCTCCATGTTTCACCGTAGGGACAGTGTTCTTTTCTTCGTATGCTTGGTTTTTGAGTCTATGAACATAGAGTTGATGTGCCTTACCAAAAAGCTCCAGTTTGGTCTCATCTGTCCAAAGGACATTCTCCCAGAAGCTTTGTGGCTTGTCAACATGCATTTTTGCAAATTCCAGTCTCACTTTTTTATGAGTTTTTTCAGCAGTGGTGTCCTCCTTGGTCGTCTCCCATGAAGTCCACTTTGGCTCAAACAACGACGAATGGTGCGATCTGACACTGATGTACCTTGGCCTTGGAGTTCACCTTTAATTTCTTTGGAGGTTGCTCTGGGCTCTTTGGATACAATTCCAACGATCCGTCTCTTCAATTTGTCATCAATTTTCCTCTTGCGGCCACGTCCAGGGAGGTTGGCTACTGTCCCGTGGGTCTTGAACTTCTGAATAATATGAGCCACTGTTGTCACAGGAACTTCAAGCTGTTTAGAGATGGTCTTATAGCCTTTACCTTTAAGATGTTTGTCTATAACTTTTTTTCAGATGTCCTGGGACAATTCTCTCCTTCGCTTTCTGTTGTCCATGTTCAGTGTGGTACACACCTTTTCACCAAACAGCAGGGTGACTACTTGTCTCCCTTTAAATAGGCA
Source organism: Acanthochromis polyacanthus (assembly GCF_021347895.1). Lineage (NCBI taxonomy): Eukaryota > Metazoa > Chordata > Actinopteri > Pomacentridae > Acanthochromis > Acanthochromis polyacanthus. The sequence goes on from NC_067118.1 coordinate 8,891,108, forward strand.
GACTGACTGATTATGAGTTTGGAAACACCTGTGATGTCAATTAAATGACACACCTGAGTTAATCATGTCACTCTGGTCAAATAGTTTTCAATCTTTTATAGAGGTACCATCATTTTTGTCCAGGCCTGTTTCATTAGTTTGTTTTTTTAAATAATTATGTTAATCAACAATTCAAAAGTGATGGCTGATTTTGATTATTTAATTTTCAATAAATTTTTATTTATTGTTACTTTTTTGAGTTTCAAGTGATTTCAGTGAGAATTGTGGGTTTTTCCTTCTTTAACTGAGGGGTACCAACAATTTTGTCCACGTGTGTATGTCTGAGAAACCCGGAGGGATTTTCCCAAAACGCAACATCCTGGTGCACTTCAGACTTGAAACAAAACTGGTTCAGCCTGAATATAAAACATTCAGATACAAACTGAGCAATATTGTATATGCAGTCTAATGCAGTGACGAGCGCTCTGACCTATGTATGTATAGGTAGATAAAACAACTAATTCATGAGCTATCACTTAACAGGCACTTACAGCACAGTCTTGAGATCCCCCACCAGACAATTTAACCACCATAAACCATTAAAAGGTCTTTTAAAATGTGAAAATATGTATCTTGGACTCCATATCAGTCATTTTGAACATGAAAAAGCCTCTTTGGTAAAGGTGAAACACCTTCAGGGACCAAAAAGAGAAGTTCAGCTGGCAAGAATCACCATGACTTGGGTAACTGTGAATCTACAGACATATTCCTATGAAATATTTTGATACTACACAAAGAACAAAATAAATATTATGTCAGAAGGCAGTATAATTAACCTTGTGATACCCACTATTACAAAAATATATCAGTTTTATTTTTTCGGTTATTATTTTATTATATATATGCTTAATTGCAATATTAATGGTTGTATAATGTTCTATCTCTGGTCCTTATTTGCTCTTTTGTGTGTATTTCAGATGCATATATTTTTAATCTGTTTAATATTGCTTTATGTAAGTTATCTTTTTATTCTGCTAATAGAAAGTGCCAAACTGAGTCTTGCTGTTTTTTGTAACAGTGACAAAAAAGCTTATTCTATTCGATAAACAATGTATATATCACACACGTTTTACATAGTATTTTTGATATACTATTTTATATGTTTGGGTTTCACAGGATAGCCTGGAATGTTTAGAATGTTTATGTGATCGCAATCAAAATTATGTAGGTGACATACATTTTTAAACAGAAAATTGCTCTGTTTTGTTTCCTTGTTTTGTTTTTTTAGATGCTGTGAATGGCCAAGTCTAAAGAGCTAAAATTTTAAACACAGAAAAGAACTAAACAAAAAACAGACAAAATATGATTAATAACTTCATGGAATATACACAGATGAGTTGAAACCTCATGACAACTGCTATGGACCATAATTTCAGTCCTACATGCGCCAAAGAAACAAAGAAACAAATATAAACTAAATTAACTAAAGTAATTACAGTTCATGCTCCTTAAATAAATTAAGGAATATAAAATTGAGAAGCATGAAAGTAATTCACATGGGGAAAAAAATGAACAAACAAGCGATATCTTGATTTAAATAGTCTTAATATAAATTACATCAACAGTAATACAATATTTAATTAATTAGCATAACTGTATGACATAACATTTGATTTGAAACCTTTGTGAAAGAAAATAGTGTGTGTGTGTGTGTGGGGGGGGGGGGGGGGGGTTTGCAAAAAAAAAAAAATTTGAGGTAATTTTACCTGAGAGCCTAAACTCAGGGGAAATGGTGCGGCCCCTTCAGGAAATCCCCTTCCTTCTTACGCAGTGGGAGGTGACGTCAGCCGGCCGCAGATCCGCAGCTTCCTCCGCTGATGTGCGCAAAAGTGAAAGCGGCTCCATGATGCTGTCTGTCCCCGCTGCTGGAGTCCTTCTGCTGCTAGCTTGGATTTATCCAGGCCACGGACTTTACTTTCATATAGGAGAGACGGAGAAGAAATGCTTCATTGAGGAAATCCCGGATGAGACCATGGTTATCGGTAAGCTGCTAGCTAGCACGTTAGCTTGAAGCGGCTAACTAGCAACGAACCTTAACAGCTGGCCAGAGAGGAGACGCTGCATTGAATGTGACAGCACCCACGACAGAAACACATCACAGTATTTAGACCAGTTACGAGCCTTAAAACACTAGCTAGCAAGTTTTCTGTGGAGTTTACTAGCTGGCTAGCCTCTTTACACCGACAGTTGTCTCAGTTAGCATTTGCATGCACCTGTTTATGTAGAATAGCTAGAGTTCCTGGATGAATGAGTAATGATGGTGCTGCTCTTCTCTTGTGATGATGTGGTGCAAGCAACTTTCTGGAGAACCAGTAGGAGGCAGCATCCCTGGATCTGCAGTTGTATTTGTTTGATAGCTTTTAAATATCACTGATAACTTGCTTTTTGCTGCATTTGACAGTGAATATCTTTAAATCCTTTGTATTATATATATGTGATGGTGACAGTAAAGGGCTGCATGACTTTATTTGACCAGGTCACGTTGTATAATGCATATCCTAAGGACTGTGATTTTGATTTTAAATCCATTGCTTGTTCAGTCATAATACTAACTGGAAATGTAAACTCAGTAGTGTTCACTAATGGACAAAATGGGTAATATGCAACCCACCACTGGCATTTCTGTACACCAGTTTCTTACCACCAGTTGGCTCACATTGATTTTTTTTAATGTCAGCCACTTCAATGTATATTCTTTAAATTTTTAAAGGTTTTTGAGCACAGGATGTAGAGATACTGAGCTATTTGAAATGTCAGAAAACTAAATTCTTTCATTACCAACTGTAAAACTTACAGTATTTTGATGTCCATCTGCATACATTTACTCACATTTTACTTTTTTTTTTAATGATTTTTCATTTCACTTTAAAATGTTTATATGACTTTGAAATGAGACTCAAGTTTAGTCTTAAAGCTAATTAAAACAACAAAAGTTGAATTGAAGTGCTATGCAGCTGATTGTAAAACACAATGACCAGGAGACAATTCTAAATGACGATAGCATGACAAGAGAAATGCAGTAAAGTGACCTTCCTTTTAAAATTGTTATAAACCATTCACAGCCTTTACCTGTTAATTAAAGGTAGGCTAATACAATACCACAAAGTACTCCAGTATAAGCTAAAATCATGCAAATTTAAATTTTGCTTGGCTATTAAAAGTTTTAGAATGTCAGAGGACCAAATTCTTGCGTTCCCAGTTGCGAAACTTGCAATTTGTCTAGACATTGCACAAGTTTGAGGTTTGCTCTCATTGCAAAATTAGATGAATAATATTTTGATATTTTCCTAACTTAAGCTCTGTGTACTTTTACTCGCATTTTACTTTTTATAGTTTTCCATTTTCACTCTAGTACTTTGAAATCAGACTCAAGTTTAGTCAAAAAGCACATTTAAAACAAGAAGAGTTGAATCAAAGTGCTATCATGTGGGTTTGAATGATATGTTAAGTACCCCAATTTGGTACTGTATGTTTATATTTCTGCTAATTGTAGTCTTCTTGTAATTTTAAGTCAAACCTTCTGTCCTTTTATTGATTACTGGATGATATATGTGGTCTGTTTGTGTTTCCTGTCTGATAGGAAAGTACAGGACTCAGCTGTGGGACAAACAGACCAGCTCCTTCCTCCCGTCCACCCCCGGCCTCGGCATGCACGTCGAGATCAAGGATCCGGACACGAAGGTAAACACAGAGGAGGCAGTGTTCTAAAACACACCCACAAACCAAACATTCAAATGAAACCTAATGCTTTGTCTCCTTCAGATCATTCTTTCTCGTCAGTACGGGTCAGACGGACGCTTCACTTTTACCTCCCACACTCCTGGAGAACATCAGATCTGTCTGCACTCCAACTCCACTAAGATGGCTCTGTTTGCAGGAGGGAAACTGGTATGAACAGAACTGTAGCCTTTTTAACCTGTTATTTAAAAACGAAGGTTCCTTAATGTTTAATGTTTTAACACTTGTAGAACCCAGGATGTATTTCTGCAGTATCCAAGGTTCGAAGCAAAAGTAGCCCTACTGATTTGGATATTTATATTTAAAAATCTACTTTAAAATATTTAAAAAAACTGTTTAAAATGATGAGAAATATTAAAAATGAATATTACAGTTTGTTACAAGTCTTCTGTAGCCTAGCCGCGCTAGACAACCCACAGCTACGAATTTAATTCTCTGCCAGGGTGGGTCTAGTTACCCTCCATAAGTCTCGAGGCTGGATTCTCCTAAAACTGGCCGGACCAATCACCATGAAGTGTAGAGTCAGAAGGCGGGCATAACTAAGTGACGACAGAGGCGTGACGATTCTGACAGAAACAACCAGAAACAACTAGCCTAGCCACGCTAGACAACCCACGGCAACGAATTTAATTCTCTGCCAGGGTCGACAACAAAAACGACAACAGTCGTTGAGCTCCATTAGCACCGACTCTGAATAATCTTTATGGTAACATGTCTGTAATATACTTGAGCTTCACCCATTGACTGTATAAATAAGGCTTCACCGAACTCCCGCATCCTCTGATTTCCGGCGCTCTAGGAGCCTATTCGTTGCACTGATTGGTTGTATACCTACCCAATTGCTGCAGAGTGATTTGATAGACAACCTTTAAGCCCGCCTCCCTCCCTGTCGAGCGTGCCTAGACCCTTGCGTCTTCAGAGCATGGGTCTAGTGTGGCTAGGCTAAGTCTTCTGTGCTTCCTGGGCTTATGGGCTGCACTCCTTTTAAGTACAGATAATGAAAGGATCATTTCTGTTTTTGAGCATTGAGCTTTCTCAAAATAAAAATGATCCTTTCATTGTCTATAATTGTTCTGACCAGCCACCTTGCAAAATGAGTCAAAAGATGTACAAAACTCACCCAAAGGAATTAGAAATGTCTCCTAAATTACTCAGTTTTTGCCCAAAATGACAAAAACTTGAAACAAAATGATCAAAATATAGGTTAAAAAATGTATCCTTTCATTGTCTAGGACTTGTTCTGTCCAACCACCATCACACATGCTGATATGAGCCTTGAAAATTTATCTACAATATAATGCAATAACTTTATTAATCCCTGAAGGGAAATTCAGTATTAGATACATTTTTATTAATATTAGATTAATACTAGAATGCACTTTTCCCCCTAAACTTGTCCAGAATGACTCAAAAATTGTGCAAAATGAATCAGAAAATGTCCAAAATACAACAAAATGATCCGAAATGTCTCCTAAAATACTTCATTTTTGCCCAGACCGACAAAAACATCTTCAAAATGATCCAAAATTGTCAAAAACTATCAAAATGTAGGTTTAAAAAAATGATCCTTTCATTGTCTAGAACTTGTCCTGACCAACCACCTACATAACCACGTATATTTTCATAACCGTGTGCTGTTTCACCGTTGGAAACATTTAGAAGTAACTGAGAGCTCTGACTTCTGAATCAAAATCAGTTTGTTACCAAGGCTCCCAGCGCATTTGACACCACTGAACTGTAAAACACTGTGATAGATGTCCCAGTTCTTCCTCACTGTGGGCTATTTTCTCACTGAAATACAAGTTTTTGCACCTCTGTGGAAAAAGCACAACCATGGCAAGAAGCAGAGAGAACTCAGAAATATCTTCTGTGAAATACAGCAAAGTTAGAATGCCATAAATCATAAAAAAAAAAAAGCTAAGTCTGATCTATTTGGTAACAAATTTTACAAAGATTGGGGAAAAAATTTGGAACCAAAATGTACAACATATTTCCAAGAGGTGTTACCAATAATGGAAAGAACAATGGAGACGCTGCATACTATAAATACTTTACTGTATTTATTAGCAGTCTGCAGCTGAGCCGAGAAATCCCAGAATGTGACTGATGGCTGCAGATGAATCACTTGTAGCGTCACGGTTGTGCAGAATTTTAGTTTTTTACAGAGGAAAACATTTTATTTCTTTCAATGTTTAAAATGAAACATGCATAAAGTAGTGATTTTGCTGAAATATCAGATTTTATAAGCTTAGATTTGTTAAATTTAGTTTATAAAGATGGTATGTCATAGATGAGAAGCTGTAAATGTAATGGTTCTTGAACTTTTGGTTCTGATAAATGGTGTAATTTACTTTAAAAAGGAAAAAAAAGCCTTACAAACATGATTTTCTAACCTGCTGTTGGGTTTTAGGGTATAAAGGGGTAAACTGTGCTGAATATACAGTAGATTTTTGGTGCTAGCACATTATTTTGGCTCATTCTAATGAAATTTCAGACATGAAGATACTGAAAAATTGTTGGATTAAAGGTCTAATCTGATAAATGTGATAAAAATTCCCTTCAAGCTGCCTGTTTCCTTTTACCACAGCGAGTGCATCTGGACATTCAGGTGGGAGAACACACCAACAACTATCCTGAAATCGCAGCGAAGGACAAACTCACCGAGCTGCAGCTACGAGTCCGACAGCTGCTGGACCAAGTGGAGCAGATCCAGAAGGAGCAAAACTACCAGAGGGTCAGTAAACTGCATAAAGTCGCAGTAATGTCTGAGATGTGAGGCTCAGAGTGGCTGCTGAAGCCAACGAACCGCTGGAATAACACGACTGCGTTTGGTTTCTCCTGCAGTATCGTGAAGAACGGTTCCGCATGACCAGCGAGAGCACCAACCAGCGCGTCCTCTGGTGGTCCATCGCTCAGACGCTCATCCTCATCGTCACCGGCATCTGGCAGATGAAGCACCTGAAGAGCTTCTTCGAGGCCAAGAAGCTGGTGTAACGTCCGTTTGTGCAGCTACAGCGTCGGTAAACGACACAAACACGAGCAGACGGACTCGACCTGCCGGAAAATGAAGACACGTGGTCCTACTGTCAGCCATAAATGGTACTAGCAAACCTACAGATGCTGTTTTCCAACCTGGGCAGTGTGGGTTTTTTCCCCCTTGTACACTTTTTTGTTTTTCCACAGTAGCACAACATTCCAGCCGTGAAAGAAGAAGCAGCTTTTTGTGATTATGTTGAATGTTGAAGCTGTTACAAGTAAGAAGCCACTAGTTTATTTACATATTTTGGTCATTTTAGTGTTACGTATAGTTTTATTTATAGGTTTTGTGAATTCTAACCGTTAAGCTTTCAGCACTTATGCAAACATTACACTGGCCTTGATTCCTAACGTGTCCATTTAAATTTAGTAACACTTGACTTCAACCCTCTGAACCCCAACCAGTTTGTGGGTGTGTTTATTTGCTCACTGTTGGCTCATTTTTCACTCTAAAATAAGGTCCCACACCTCCATGGAAACCGCACAACCATGACTAGAAGTAGAAACAACTCAAAATAAATCAGAAAAACATTTAGGCTGAATTTCTTCAATTATTTATTTTAGAAAAACTGACTAAAAATGGAAGCAACATGTAAAACGTTTTTCCAAGTGCCCACACTGGAATTTTTTTTCCTAACTTAAAAATATTTATTCACCTTTTTATTTTGTTTCCGTACTTGTCTCCTCTCTGTTCTGTGTAAACGCAGTTCAGCTGAGAAAGCCCTGAATTTATGTCCTGCTGCTCACAGCTGGGTCACTGTTGGCTTCATAGTTGCACCAAGTAGGTCAGAATTCTTTTGTTTTTTACAGAATCTGGTTACTGCAAATGGTTTGTTTTTTGCAAAAATGTTACATGAAGCTTGGAAAGTGGTTCATAATTTTAAGCACAGATTTGGAGAACGGCAGAACGACGCGTCAAATGATTCGTTTGAGGACTGTTGTAAAGCTAAAAATCCAATAATTCTGTTTTCACACTTTCTGGCTTTGATGAATGGTCTATTTTTGGTGGGTCTGTTTGTTGTGTTTGTTTTTTTATTTTAAGACAACATGCCTTTCAAACCTGCCGGCAGGTTTTGGGGTTCAGAGGGTCAACGGCCACGTCTCACATTTACAAGCAGCACAGAAACTCTTCATAAACTGCATAAAACCGATGAGATCGCTGCATCGAGGAGACTTTGAAGCATCTAGTCGTATATTTTCAACATCGTAAACCTCTCATGAAGCCTTTGTAACTGTCAAATGAACACTTAAAGGAGGACGAGGAAGAATCTGGGTTGCCGATGAAATCACAATGTGAGGGACAAACTCAGTAAACTGTTCATTTTCTACAGTTTAGGCAATATTTGTGCAATACTTGGAGCAACATTAGCATCAATTTGGAGTCACATTTGTGTCCACCTGATATTGTACGACTGAATATATTCTTGTTTTAGCTCCGTTTTTGGTCTCAACCATCCGATGAGCGACCTTCTTGTTCATCTGCTCGTTGTCTGTGTGCATTAAAGTAAACACAACTGCATTTGGTTGGTTTAGTCAAAAAATACTATTGCTTTTCAAGCTGCTATTATTCCATCCGTTTCGTGCCATCCATTGTCGTCATATTCCTGGAGTTAACCATCCTATCATGACAGCTTTTGTTTCTGCAGTTTCCCCCACATATTAACTTCAGGTCTTTATTTATTTTTCGTAGAACTCATGTTAGTAGACTCTGGTGTCAGTCTAGAACTGCTGTGACAACATCAGCATCTAAAACTTCTTGAGTTTAAAAGCTTTCTTCGTAAACTGGTCTTTAAGTATCAGCATCAGCTATAGAATGTTTTCAAACAGAACAGCGCTGTATTTTGAAAAATAACATTTATATTACGTTAAAATGAAACGTTAGATTCAAAGAAGATACGGACCAGTGATGAGCGAAGAGAGGTTTGTTTTGGAGGCTTTGGTAGGTTTGGAACTGTCAAAGAAACAGGAAATGCTGTTTTAAGATCCAGATTTATATTTCAGTTTTTCCACAAAGTTGCTTTTGTAATGTTGAATACAATTCTTGTTTTGTTTTTTTTAGATGTCAATTTTGGTCCCCAAAGCTCATGCAGACACACCTGGAGCTCTAAGGTCCGTTCCAGGTTTTACCCAGAGGTTTCAGCTGCTTCTTGAGGGAAGAAGTATTTGCAAATAAGTCGCACATTAATAAAGGAATAGCAAGGATTATTCAGTTGTGTTTCAGCTCTCGATCAAACTAGGGGAATTATTTGATGTTAATGAATACCTGCAGGGGACTGGGACTTTGTGCCCTATGTTTGTTTTTGTTTTTTTGTGCAACTTATTTCACCACATTTCAACAATAATTGAACACAGAGCAGGTTAAAATAAACTGAAATTATCATTAACATGCCATTTTATATTTTGTTCACAACTAATATTGTTCTAGATGCTTCACAGAAGATATATTGACTAATAATAAACACTAAGAACTACTTTAAAATGTATATGCTGCTTGTAAATGTGAAATTAGTCGTTAAACTGAAGCGTTAACTCACCATCCGTCCTTCTCCAAACTGTGTATAGTTTCTAGCTCACCAGAAAGGCCTGTAGATACAGTTTGTGATATTAAAACCTGGATTTTATGTTGTAAATAAAAGTCCCGTTCATTTTCTAATGCCTTTTACACGGATTGAATGAGATAAGTGTTTTTCTGTCATGTCGTGTTTCACCGGAGCTTATTTATTCAGCGGTCGCGGAGTGTTTTGTTGCCTCGTTTGCTGTCATTTCAGGTTAAATTTGTCAGTGAAGGACAGCGGTTTGATCATTCTAATTCAGTCATGAGTAGGCTCTTCATTTTTACATGCAACGTTTAGATTTCAGTGCAGTTCTTTAGATATTTGGTTCATTACCACTGGAAATATTCACATTTTTACTGTCATCTCCATGTGCTTAATAAAGAAACTGGCCAAACTAGTGTCTGTCTTCTTTTTTTTTTGTTGCCACTTTGCTCTAAAGAGAAGAAATACACAGCAAATGGCAGATATTTTCAACAGTAAAATTTATTGCTTGGCTTTGGCTTCCTTTCAGAGCTGATTCCAAACCAAACAACGCTCAAACGCCTCATGAACACGTCTCACCACAACCCCTTTTCGTGTTTTTTTTTTTTTTTAAATCACTGACAAATCAGCGCACTTTTCATGGAGACAGAAACACACCGAGCCTGTGACATCTTTGAGGAAACCAGCGCAAAAAAAAAAAATCTACTCGGAAACAAAAAAACACCACTTTGCATAGGTTTACTCTCAATCTCCAACGAACACCACGGCACGGACACAGGACTGGAACACAAACAAGAGCTCGGGTTTGTTAATATCAAGAATAGAGATCTGACACATTTGGCACACCGTACGAAACAATATCACAATACTATGCATCATTATAAAGGGTAAATGATTTATTAAATCAAGTCTTTGCTTCAACTGTACAACAAAAACGGTACATTTGTACTGTGGGGAGCTCCTGACCTCTGGGACACATTTCAGCACTGTCACATGTCGGGTTGGAAAGGTAGAAAATATCACATCAGCACGACAAATCCTCACCTCATCTGCTGTGAAATCAAGCTTCCGTAAGTCGCCAGTGTTGGACTCGTATCTTCGCTAAAAGGTTTCTCCATGAGGAGGGAGTCAGAGCACTAAAGGTAAATGACGCCTGTTAGACACTACCGTTAAAAAAGGTTCTACTACCTCTGGACTGAATGCCACTTTCTAAATGCTTAAAAGAGCAAGAAGGGCACACAAAAAAGTGAAGAGGATTAGGCAAGAGCTCTTCAAAATGATGCAGGAATTTGTGCAACCCCCGCTCCACACGACTCAGCGGAAACGGTCTGTTCATCTTGCACGTGAAGAGGTTGTTTGTTTTTTTTAAATGATCATTATTAATATTATCATTAGAATTTTCTTAAAGGTATTTCAGAGGAGAAGAAGCTCTTCTTAGTGTTCAGACACGGTGAGGTGCGTCATCTTCTTGGCGGCTTCTTCCGACACCATCTTGGAGGTTTTCTCCGGGCTGGGAGCCGGGCTGGGAGCCGGGCTGGGGTTCGGAGTGTTGGCGGCGCTGTTGGGATACTCCCTGTTGCCGAAAATGATGCTGCCCACCCGCACGTTGGTGGAGCCCACCTCGATCTGCAACATGCAAACATGTAAAATGCATGAGACAGGAAGAGTGCCAACAAGTCTGATGTACATGCATTTATCACTTTGTTGTCATGGAAGCAAACAGCAACATACATACTTGATCATATGTACCCTTACAGTACCGGACCGCTTAACATCCCTTCAGAACCTTCAACATGTTAAAACAAAAACTGAAAATCACCTACCACATTTGCCACGTTTACATGAGACCTTTAATTCCTCTTTAATTCAGAATTAAAACGTTAATTCTGAATAAACTTAATTCTGAATAAACTAATTCCTGTGTATGTTCTATTCATGTATACAGTTAATTCTGCTTTATTTAATTCGGGTTATTCTACGCATGCTTGGCTCCCCACGTGGCGATGACGTAGTGGCGTACATGTTCTGCAACCTTACTGGCACGAGCACATTCTTGCTGTTTCAAAACGACAATAAAAAGCAAAGCAAAAAGCGTGCTTATTAGTTGTTCCTCCATGTTGTAGGGGAAAAGAAATGCTGCAACAAATGGAGTTTGTTTTCTTCTGGTAAACAGGGACACATCATGCCCACTCCCTGTCCAATCAGAATCCTTTCCAACGCCCAAACGTTACAGCGGAATGAAGGAAGGGAATAAACATGTAAACCTTAATTCGGAATTAATATTTCCATGTAAACGCAAGTACAAAACTTTAATTCCAAATGAGTTAATTCTGAACCAATAATTCCAAAATTAAAAAAACTTCATGTAAACATGGCCATTGCCATCACCTGTTTCCATATTTATCCATACACCGCGTTTCTAAATACTGATAACGAACGACACTCACCGCGTGTTCAAAGTCCGTGGACATCCCCATACTGAGCTCCACCTCCTCCACAGGCAGCTTCAGGCTGTCACACAACTCCTGCCTCCGACTCAGCAGCATCTACAACAGATCGACATAGTTCAAACTACAGTCTGACCGTTTAAAGATCAACTGTTCTTCTTCACATGGAGTTGAATGTAAAGACTGTTAGAGATTCACTGCACTGCTGATGATATCTTTAGGATTGTTTAGTTCAAGTGGACGAAAACCAAAACCCTGTAATGATAGATGTATTTAAAATTGGCATGAATTGTGTGCGCCTGTGTATTTGTTTGTGTGACTGAATGAATGTTTTCATGCATATATTACGTGTGTGACAAAAGAAAATTAAGCACAAATTTTAACAAAAAATTCCTAAAACATTATTCTATTATTCTTGACATCCTGAAAACAACAGACAAAACTGCATGATTAAGTTTTGCTAAACAACATGAAAAGAATAAACAATGACACATTTGTTTGTCTCAGATGGAGACCAGCTACCACTCCTTAGTGAACGCACAGCCCTCACAGTGAAGCACGGAGGTGGGGCTGTGACGATTTGAGGCTGCATGAATGTAAAATGTGTTGAGGAGACGGCATTTATACATGAACATCTGTGGATAAACCACAGGATGACTCCTGGTCTGCACAAACATCAGCTTGATAATGACCCAAAACACAAAAAGGGTTTGTACAGAAGAACAAAGTGAAAACTAGAACCTGGAAGAGTATGTCATCTGATCTGAATCCAATGGAAGAGCTTTGGGGCATTTTAAAGATGAAGATAGAGCAATTTCAGGAGGAGAATGCCGTCCTGGTCGAGGAACAAAGGAGGGGGTCCTGGGAGTTCGACCTGCCAGTCCCCATGTGTTTTGTGGATCTGGAGAAGGCTTATAAGTGTGTCACCTGAGGAGCTTTGTGGAGGGTACTGAGGGGGTACGGGGCACCAGGTTCACTGATAGGAGCCATTCGGTCCCTGTACAACCAAAGTGAGAGCTGTGTCCACATACTCAGCACAAAGTCAGCACCTCAGGGTCTCCCAGGAAGAGCTGAAAAGCGTTGCTGATGGGAGGGACCTCTGAAATGACCGGCTTCATCTGCTGTGTCCCCGACCCGACCCCGGATAAGCGGAAGAAAATGAATGAACGGATGAATGGATGGATGGATGATGGATGGATGAATGGATGGATGGATGAATGGATGGATGATGGATAGATGGATGATGGATGGATGGATGAATGGATGATGGATGGATGAACGGATGAATGGATGGATGGATGATAGATGGATGAATGGATGGATGATGGATGGATGAATGGATGGATGGATGGATGAATGGATGATGGATGAATGAAGAATGGATGGATGGATGATGGATGGATGAATGGATAGATGATGGATGAATGGATGGATGGATGAATGGATGATGGATGGATGGATGGATGATGGATGGATGAATGGATGGATGATGGATGGATGCTGGATGGATGATGGATGGATGAATGGATGTATGGATGAATGGATGGATGATGGATGGATAATGGATGGATGGATGATGAATGGATGGATGATGGATGGATGATGGATGGATGAATGGATGATGAATGGATGGATGGATGATGGATGGATGATGAATGGATGGATGATGGATGGATGAATGGATGATGAATGGATGGATGGATGGATGGATGATGAATGGATGATGGATGGATGAATGTATGATGGATGGATGAATGGATGGATGATGAATGGATGATGAATGGATGGATGATGGATGGATGAATGGATGATGAATGGATGATGGATGGATGAATGTATGATGGATGGATGAATGGATGGATGATGAATGGATGGATGGATGGATGGATGGATGGATGGATGATGAATGGATGGATGATGGATGGATGTATGATGGAAGGAGCAACACGACCCCTCCAGCAAAGAGCAGCAGAAAAAAATTATCTTTTTGTAAATCTACACTGTTTGATTTCACACGAAAGCAAATACCCTCATGTTCACCTCAGAAGTAATGCAGTTACTGTAAGGTGACACAGTTTTCCTTTCATTCATTCATCATTTGACATTTAAGTGTCACTGCATATTGTATTTTATTGGTGCACCGGGAAATAACAGGAATCTTCTGGGAGTGCTTTATACCTGAAAGTCTGGGTTTGGTCCCAGCGTGAGGTCGTATCCGTAGCGTCCGATGGTCATGAGTCCTGCGAACATCAGGGCGGGACACTGAGACACGATGTGCTTCACCGTGTTGACCGTGTCCCCCGGTGGAAGCCCGTGTTTGCCTGCCACAAACGTTTGACATCTTGTTAATGACACTTTTCGGTGCAGCGTTTTATCTTGCGATCATATGGGCACTCACTCTGTTCTCCGCTGGTGTTGATCTGCACCATGACCTTTAACCTCTGCGTACTCGAACCTCTGATGCGCTGCCATGAGCTGTTGACCTTATCAGCCAGTTTGGCCGAGTCGACCGTCTCCACCAGGAACAGGTTGGGAACACCTGGAGGCAACAGGAGGGTTTTAAACTTGCAACTAGAGCAGCATGTTGAGTTTTCAGTGTCACAAAGGCTTTTCACCTGCAAGATCTCCATGGTAACTGATGCTGTGGAGCTAACCTGATTGATTTCTGTTCAGAGTTTTAGATTAAAACTGTTTCCTGACAATTCTCTCTGAGTGATACAGATTCTTAGCTGAGGTTTTATCGGAAAACACGTTGATCTGTACGTCACTAAAACGACTCAGTGAAGCCACGCAGGTTGTCATGGGAACCTACAGACATATTCAGCTGGTGATGCAGAAATCGCATAAATATGTTTTTATGTTTGGCCCGTTTACACTGCTGGTCCTGCAGCTGATAGATTGGAACATTGATTATCTACTGGCATTGATTACAGAGAATATTCAATCAGTAACTTTAGTTTCACTTTGATTTGGCTGCAAATTAAAATGATTTCTTTCATTATGAGTCAGTGTCAGACCTACACGCACTTAAATACAATATCATGCCTGAATATATGAAGTTTAACAGCTCACTGTGTAGCTGTATTGATTGATAAAATAAATACATTAACACAAGAGTTTACCAGCATTCCTGTCCTACATCATTATCAGTAGCAGCACTTTTTATCGTCATATTTTTTATATTCCTCATTGTTTTCATTAAAACAACTTTTTGACTGAAGCAGCCGGACACGATCGGGTCATTTTGTGTAAAAGAAGAGTCGCATGACGTGCTAAATGCCTCCTTTATGAGCCTGAAGCAGAAAACCTGAGTTAACAAAACCTGTTAACTCTGACTGGGGTTCAGTTTATGTCGACACAAAGAAAGCCTGAATAAGTCAAACTTGTTTCCTGAAGGCGACGGCGCTGAGAGTCACTCACCCAAAAGTTTGTTGACGTTATTCTTCTGTAGATGGCCGATAAAGTGCCACTTGATTTCTGGACATGATTCTAAAATCTGCGTGAGGGGAGAAAAAAATATTGTAAAAACTCAAATGGGGGAAAAAAAAAATCTGATTTAATATTTCCAGATATGTGAACCAACCAGAGGATCTGAAGCTTTGTCCACAAGTTCATTAACCTGAGTGAAGACAAGATGCAAGATCAGCCTCCACATTAAGTCCCACCTTTATTCCTCTCAGAGTTCATGCAGTGACACCACAGCTTTATACGTACGTAGTTTTCTCCAAAGTTGCGCTGTCCTTGCTTGTAGGCCTCCACCACCATCTCCGGCGGTTTTGTCTTGCTGACAGCGACGAGGCGAGGCGGCACAGTCGGTAGCATCTGAAGAGGAAACAGAATATTATTTATCAGTGGAGGAGCTCAGTGTGATGAAGCTAGTTTTAGCTCGTACAGAACAGTGAGTCAGCCCTGTCAGGCCCTTACAAAACAGTGACAAAACTGTGGCCGCTGCTGTGTAAAGATGCTGTGACAAATCCTGTTTTTAGTAGATAAACATGAAGCGATTGGCCAGAAACACTGCAGTTATTTCTGACGGAACAAACCAGATTACACATTACCACATAGCTGATTATCTTTATCCTAGACTATTGCAAACCACTATCCGCCCACCCGTTGCACATTTACAGCTGATTTAAACCACAGAATGCAGCAAAACTCAAAGCAGGGAACACATAACTTCAGTCCGGGCTGAATTACACCGCTTCCTCCCCAGGATTTAATATTCTCCTGATTACTTTTACATGTCTACATGGTCTAACTTTGCTTGAACGTTTATCCCCTTTTACTGCACTGACACCCTCAGACCTGCTTCTGAAGGTTCCACCGTCCAGGATTAAACCAAAGGGGACCATGCTTCGGCTATTTATGTCCCACTACTCTACAACAAGCTCCCCCTTACTGCCAGAACATTTCAGTCGGTGCCACAGTTCAAAAAGCTGTTAAAAAAAGATTAGTGTCTGCATAATTTGTTATAATGTATTTTCTAATGTTTTGTCATGACCTTTTTTATTGATTTATTGTCCATACTAATGTTTTATTGCTGTTCTAATCTTGCAAAGCAGCTCTAGTTATGAAAAGTACTATAGAAATAAAGCCAATTATTATGATTATTATTATTATTTAGTAGCACCCAGTCCATAACATAAATCTGATATTCCTATATTTACAGATATTCTTTATACATATGCACATAGTATGTTAGAGATTTGTTCATTTTGGAAAATGATAGGGGGGGTTAAATAACTTTCCACAAACTTAATTTACGCTGTCACCTGTTGACTCCGCACCATTGTGTTCTCTGCTACATGTGCTGCAGACAGCAACGTAAACAATGGAGCCGCTCTGGTTAATTAACTACATATATGATGACACCATCTCTTAATTATCATAGATCTTTTTCTACATTATTATGCAAATAATAATAAAAACATGCAGAATATTTATAATAAGATAACATATATATCAGACATGCTGTATTATTGAGATTATTAGTTAAAACAGTGCATGCTATGACCCAGATTCTAATCAGTTAAAGGGCACTTTAATAAAAATGACATTACACTGGTAGAGCTGTGATGTGCACAGAAAGCGTGGCTGAGCTCACAAACAGGCCACATTTTAATAATTAAAACATCAAATCGTGCTAAAAGTGTCCTGCAGCCTTTTGCTTCCATGCATCAACATGCAGCCTCTGACTGCTGCTCCCACGCATCACGCTGCTACCGTGGACCATGCAGTGTTATGAAAGTGCAGCCAGCAGCCGCCTGTCTCCGATCCAAAGGTTGAGGTGTTCGGGGTCTTTTACGTAACGAGCCGTCGCTCAGAGACGCCCCGACCGAGGAGCGACGACAGCGGCGTCGCCGAGCGGAGCCTCCCGGGCTGCAGTTACCTTTGCCCGCCGTGCCGCCGCCTGGTTCACTCGCTCCACTACCGACTGTAGCGCCTTCCCAACCTCCTCCGACATTGCTACTTTCCACATACCGTCAAACGGCGACGACACTCAACGTAAAGAAACGTGACGGTGATGACGTCAGTCCGCCCGGAAGAGGAGCAGCCGCGGAGTCCGGAGACAGCGCCCTCTGTCGGCCCGGAACCTGCAGCTCATGAATGTTCACCAGAACGGTTTAAACATTAAAGTTTCTGTCGATTTTATGGTAGTAAATAATCTGATATTAATATACGGGCTGATATTCTTTAAATCTAATAATTAATATTAGATTAATAACTAATATTACATACTGATATATTATTTGAATGACACTATTTCCACTTATCCTAAATATCTTCTTCTACTTTATATGAAAAAATATTAATATTTTCACATATTTTTTGATTAACCTTTACAAAATAGCAGCTTCAATTGGCAAAATAAAAGGGTATTAGATTAAAAACAACAGCCTACAATACCACTTCAAAATGAAGGATAAATACACACATACATATATATTTTTTACATATATTTATATATTTTAGACATATTTTAAAATGTGAGACATTAACTTAATTATACATCTTAACTGGAACCAGGCTAGTTTGTATTGCATATTGGTTTTTTTATGTTCTACTCTTTATACGGAACTCTTTTGTCCCCCTGGCCATTAGACTGTACACTGAGTGGTCGGATGGGGGGGGTGTCTCGCAGTCATTATCACATGAGGACCAAGGTGATTATTATAGGATGTCCATGCACCTTAAGTAGTTCGATAAAGCTGTTGTCCTACTACCTGTCAAAGCCACTTTAAATCAACATGTCTTGAAATGTGTAAATATTGTTTATTGAATTTTAAATACATTTAGTGTTCTATAAATTTTAAAATTAGAAGTGCATTTAATTTTATGTACAGCAAGTTTTTGTCAGAGAACATTCTAACCTTTAGTGTGGCTGTTACTAACCTGCCTTTTTGTTATTTATGTTGTACGTAAGCTGCTAAATTTCCCTCGAGACTAATGATCCAAGGACGATACTCCTCACTTGTTGGCTTCTTTTCTTTGCTCTAGTTTGTATCACTGTCGGCAGCTCCACTCAGCAAAACAAAAGGATATTGATGAAAAAACAGCCTACGATACACTGCTTGCTTTACAAATGATGGAATTGATTCTCCCTCACTCTCATATGAAGGACTGTATATACACTACTGTTGAAAAATTTGGGGTTACCCAGACAATTTCATGTTTTCAATGAAAACTCAAACTTATATTCATCAAATGTGTTGCAAAAATGAATAGAAAATATAGTGAAGACATTGTTGAGGTTGGAAATAATGATTTTTCACTTATAACTGTCCTTATTTGTGAAAGAAAAGCATTTATTTCAATAAAAATAACACTATATTAATAAAAAACACAGTCCAAACATTGTTAATGTGATAAATGACTATTCTAGCTGGAAACGGCTGATTTTTAATGGAATATCTCCATAGGGGTACAGAGGAACATTTCCAGCAACCATCACTCCTGTGTTCTAATGCTACATTGTGTTAGCTAATGGTGCTGAAAGGCTCATTGATGATTAGAAAAGCCTCGTGCAGTTATGTTAGCACATGAATAAATGTGTGAGTTTTCATTGAAAACATGAAATTGTCTGGGTGACCGTGAACTTTTGAATGGTAGTGTGTGTATCAGATCTTTCCTGTATATACCGATAAATCTAAAATAAAAAAGTCTCACACCCCACATTGGATCAATATTTTCTTTTTAAATGATTATGGAGCTGAAAATCAGCCACCTGTGAAGCAGAGAGATTTTGGTTTTTGGTGAAGGGAAACACTCCAAAGTAATCAAACGTTTGACCTTTTAGTCGTTTAGAGGTCGTATGATGGTAATGGACTGAACTGAATGCACAAAAACAAATACAAAGAAAAAGTAATTTATTCACAAGGTTGCACAATTCAAAAACAAACAAAACATCCCTGTCAGTGACAATCAGACATCTTCACAGACATAGAACTACCGTGTGTCTTTAACAAAAAAATAAAACGGTTAACAGAATGTAAAAAGTTGTGGATCTCTTCCTCTTCCTCCTGCTCCTCTCTCATACTCTCTCCAGGGCCTCCAACATGATGATGCTGTTTCCTCTGATGACCTGTGAGGAACGAGGTCAAACAGTCAAACTTCTTCTCCTGGCGTTGATCAAACCCCCACAGATCAGCACTGGACTTAAAAATTACACATTTACAACATTTATTCCACAAAAGTAATAATTTCATGCCTTTAAAAAACACTACACCAGGGGGGTCAAACATGCGGCTTGTGGGCCAAAACCAGTCCCCAGAGGGTCCAATCCGGCCCATGGGACGACTTTGTAAAGTGTAAAAATTACAGAGAAGACATCAACTGCAAATTGTAAGTTTGTAAAACTACAAAATCATTTCTAGACCATAAGTTGTTTTGATCTTAAAGTAAAATGCTAGATTATTCATTGTTGTTCATCATCTCTTTTGTAATATTTTGTCTTGTTTATTTTTTTGTCTGACATTTGTTGTTTTGTTCCTCGTTTTTGTTGTTTTGTATTTCGCTCTATTTGTTGTTTTAACTCGTTTGTCGTTTTGTGTCTTTTTTGGTTTCCTTGTGTTGCTTGTCCTTTTTTCATTTTTATAACATTTTGTCTGTTTTCGTCTAATATTTGTTGCTTGTCTCATGTTTTTGCTGTTTTGTGTTTCCTCTTTGTCTCGCGTCGACTGTATTTTTTTGTCACTTTGTTTCTTGCTTGCGTTGGTTTGTGTCTCGTTTTAGTAATATTTTGACTTGTTTTTCTCTGACATTTGTCATTTTGATCATAATGTAAAATACTAAATCGTTCAGCTCCAGATGACTAAATGTTTTGTGTTGTAGACACTGATCTGTAAGTTGTAATGTGTAAATGATAAACTGAGGCTGAATGTTGATGAAAACAAACTTCATTTTCTTCAGAAATTTCAGGTTGGTCATGATGTTTTGTAAAAAAAAAAAATCCTTAAATGTGAACATTTCAGAATGAATTTTTTGCACTAAAACAAAGGAAAAATGTGGAGTTCTGTTTATTTCTGGTTATTTATGCTCTGGTTTACCTGGGCTGAATGTGTTTGACACTCCTGGACTACACCTTTGCTTCTATGAACATGCAAATCAATGCGGCCACATATTTGAACATTCAGCAGATTCTGAAAAAGGAGAACAATCCAGAAAGCCAAACTCTGCAAGTTGACTGGATTAATTCTTTAAGATTTAAAAAAAACAAACAAACTAAAATTCAGAATCTGTGTTGGCGACACGATCATCAGCAAACTACAGTTTCAGACACAACACCGACTGTTCTCTTTAAAAACCTACATTATTTTAAAAACATCATACAGACGTGTTTACAGGGTACAAGCATCATCTTTAATAAACAGCATTAACTCCAAACTTGCTAAATACTGAGATTAATTTTAAACACTGAGCTCCGAAAACTCTCCCTGTGTCTGTATTTAAAATCCTGACCAGAGCTTTTGTTTAAACAAATCACTTAAAGATGAATGTAAACTTTACAAACACCATTTTACATGCCGCAGCTCAAAAACCAACATAATCTAAAAGCAGCAGCTCACTTGTTTCGTTCCTCAGTAGTTCTTAGTGCTGGAATCACAGGTTCATTCAGAAATCATCTGAATACAGGGAGGGGCACACTGCTCTCTAATTATTTTAGTATAAAATAATGAGGTTAAAATGATTTATTATGCTGCAAATATTAGCCTTTTATGCTCATTTATGACTCATCTCTTACATTTCATTTGAATTGTAACAGTCTGGTTTATAGTGCAGATTTATTTCTACCATGTGACCAATAAATTTATTGAATTTTCTTCATTTTACTGCAGCTCCAGGGCCAATGTAATAATGTCTGTATTCCTTTCAGACACGTTCAATCAGGCTCAGACAACAAATTTAACTGAATGAGTCATTTCTATTGTTATATCTGCACTTCTCACACTGCTGGAAATCTAAATATCCGCGGATATAAGAAGTTATATTTCAATGTTTATTGTCCACAAATCCAATAAAATGGCCAAAAATACCAACAGATGTATGACTCTGTGGGCGTGTGTGCATCGAAAGCCTGATAAATCCTGTTCCTCTGTGCTGCTGAGCTCCACTGTGCCTCAAATTCTATTAAAATCTCATCAGTGAGTCACACTGTTGGACAGCCTGACATGTTCCTTTATTGTCTTCAACAGATAATTCTGCTGACTCACAAATATGGATTACTGCACAGCTGAAAACAAACGCACCATTTCCTCCTGTTTGCTCTGCTGTGAGCTGACACATGCAAAACCTAAGGGAATTAGGAGATTATATGAGGACTTACAGAGCCTGGTTGTTCTCATTCTGACAGTTCTTTCACTGTAAAATAAAAATAATAAACTAGTAGGAGCTAATTACTACTTCATTTACTATTCCTCATAAATAGTTTACTCCTTACTGAGCGTTAAAGTGGGATTTCAGGTACACTCACATTTAATTTTCATCCCACTGTGGGAACAACACAGATAGTAACGTTCAAAGTCTGAATGTGAACCGTCAAATATGTAGACGGAGAGTAAATGCAGATTTCAGAACCAGCTTCACAATACTGCTGTTTTCACTGAATTTATTAAGACAACAGAGCTGCAGTACTGACCACCATGCCGATGGTGTTCTGCTGTCCTCCAGGACCCATCTCCAGACAGTCGTCCACCACCAGGTTCATGAAGGGGTCGAAGCCTCGCAGGATTCCCTGAACGTGTCGGCCTCCGTTCAGCTTCACTGAAAAGGATGGAAAAGAAATCTCTGTGAGGAAGACTGTGCTGGGTTTACTGCAGCTGATGGGATTTTGGCGCAGGTTTGGTTCCTCACATGCTAAAATACACGATCGTTCACAAGTTTGGGGTCACTTAGAAATGTCCTTATTTTTAAAAGAAAAGAATTTTTTAAAAGAAAATAACATTAAATGAATGATAAATCCAGTCTAGACATTGTTAATGTGGTAAATGACTATTTTAGCTGGAAACAGCTGATTTTTAATGGAATATCTCCATAGGGGTACAGAGGAACATTTCCATCAACCATCACTCCTGTGTTCTAATGCTACATTGTGTTAGCTAATAGTGTTGAAAGACTCATTGATTATTAGAAAACACTTGTACAGTTATGTTTGTATATGAAAAAAAGTGTGAGCTTTCATGAAAAACATGGAATTGTCTGGTTGACCCCAAACAGCTGCAGTTCTAGTAATAATCCAAGGTTTGCAAAGACATTAGTGGGATTAACAAAGCAGTAGATGAATCATTTCAACCACTTTACAAACAGATACTGTTAAAGGCTGTAGGTCTGGAAATAGGATCATTTGCTGCTTCTCTGTTGTAAAAGTGAACTGCTGGTTTTTGTAGTTTGGACTTTTGGTCAGATGAAAAAAAGACATTTGTACACATTAACTTTGCTCCTCTAAAGTTAAGACTGGAAATTTTTATGCCTCTCTCTCTATTTTTTGTTGACATTTCATGGATTAAATAATGTGTTGGTTGATCGTGAAAATATTCCAGCAATTAAACTATAAAGACA